>NC_090683.1:0-600000 GCF_013368605.1 Nyctibius grandis | reverse complement strand
AGCTGCTGGAGCTACGGGCAGAGGATGAAGGTCCCGGATGAGGCTGGTCATGGCATCTGTGCTCGCTTGATGCCCTGATAAATTCCCGATTTAAATTTCTGAAGGAATTCAACCTGCTTAATGTAGGGTAGGATTCAGTCTGAAACCAGATGTTTAAATGTAGGCACCTAAACTCAAAATACACATATATACATATGTATGCATGTTTGTGTATAAATCTATATACATATGTAGTCTCTATTTATACATATGAGTATGAATCATGTCTTTGTATCTTAAAGTTGGTGTGCACTTTCTTTATGATGGAAATGCATTTCTGATTTCTTTGCCATTGCCAAAGAAATCAGAAAGCAAAAAATTCTGAGTTTGTGAACTTCATCTGTTAGATATTTAAATCTAATCCAGTCACTCTGGATGGATTACTGTAACCAGAAATTAACATCTCTGATAGCTATATTAGACTTCTTTCTTAAGTCAATGATGAGAAATAGACACTCCTAAAGAATGATTCCTCAGTTTATCTTTGACAGATAACTTACAGAAGGATTGCCCTCCAGAAGTGACTGTTTCTTCCCATTTTTCATAAAGGGATCATTCTTTGATTGACTTAGACTTGAAGGTCAAATTTTAGGCAGTTAAAATTCAGTAGGAGTTATCTCGTGGAGATGACTCAGCCCAGCTAACATCTGCAAATTATGAGAATAACATCTGCGAAGCAGATGAGAATCCCAAAAGAGGCTGTACATGATTATGTTTATTTTTTTCTTTCCTGCCTTTTTATTTCACAGTGGTAAAAATATTACAAAGGAAATAATAATGATTGTTTTTTGTTTTTTAAAACCTGGAAAATCTGGAAATTTATGAAGAAGTTGAATAAATAAAAACATACTGGACTTACGCATAGGCAGACACACTTTTGCAAGATTTGGGATGTTTATTCATCTGTCATTTAATTGAAGACAATACTAATTGTGTTTAACTTTACAGATCGTCTGAAACTTCTGCAATTGCTACTGGAAAAATGATAAAGTTCTGAGTCTTTCTGATAAAATCTTTCTGCTGAAAGCTCTCTGTAGTGCTTCCCGTACATCACTGTTCCTGAGACTGTAGATGATGGGATTGAGCATGGGTGTAATGACTGTGTAGGAAAGAGACACCAGCTTTTTGTTATTTGCTGAGAGGCTTGACTTGGGGTGTAAATGAATTAAGCAGGTTGTACAGTAAAAGAGAGTAACAACCATGAGATGAGCAGCACATGTGGAGAACACCCTTTGCCTGCTTTCAGCCATGGGCATCTGCACAATGGTATAGATGATGTAGATGTAGGAGATGGTGATTAGGATAAATGGCAGCACCATAATAAGCAGAGTGGCAATGAACACCAGAAGCTCGAATATGTTGGTATCCGAGCACACCAATTTCAGTACAGGTGAGATGTCACAGAAGAAATGGTTGACTTCATTTGACTTGCAGAAAGGCATGCTGAATAGCCAACCAGTGAGCCCAACTGCTACAGGGAATCCAGAAAGCCAAGCTACTGCTGACATTTGCCTGCACGTCTTTTTGGTCATGATGATAGCATAGCGTAATGGGTGGCAAATGGCTACGTATCGGTCATAAGCCATGATCGCTAACAAGAAACACTCAGATGAGATAAAGAGTACAATCAAGTTCAATTGCAAAGCACACGCTGTGAAAGAAGAGGTCTTCCTTTCTGACAACAAATTTATCAGCATTTTTGGCACAATATCTAAGCTGTAGCAGATCTCCATCAAAGACAAATTCTTAAGAAAATAGTACATGGGCGTATGAAGGGCAGGGTCAACAGTTGCAATGAGGACAATAAGAATGTTTTCCGTCATAGTGACTATGAAGACCAAGAGAACTACCATAAAGAGTAAGCGCTGGAGTTGGGCAAGATGAGTGAAACCCAGCAGGATGAAGTGAGTTACTCTTGTGATGTTTCCCAAATTCAGATTTTCCTCATTCTCCATCTGAAGAAAAAATGAATCCAGCAGTTTAACACACTGTGATGATGTTGCAGATTAGTATCTTCAGAAATTGACAGTAGAATGATAAAAGAAAGATGGGCTGATTGTAGTTCAAATAGCTTTATAAGCCACCTGAACAGACTTGGGGAAATACCAGTATTTTTCAATTTGAAGGTCTAGATATTAATCTACAACCTGATACATAAACATATTCAGAAGCACACCCCCAAATACCCTTCCACATTTAAACCACTCACATAAACAATCACTCAGAGAAACAGGCATGCAGTTATATATACACACATGCAATCACACAGAAACACAAGTGTGTTTATGCATCTGGATGCAGAATCCACTCTCTGTTCCATCCCCTCATGCTTACACCTAGAGGTGCATCAACGCACTCACTCGCAAGAATTACAGAAGCAGATACATAACCCCTTTATGTTCATATCTATAGGAACAACCAAAGCTATCTATTGCTCAGCATGGGGAATACCTTTCCCCTTAAGTAGTCCTAATGAAGATAGCTTGGTTGTAATCAGTACAGGATGTGGGAAGAAAATATCTAAATTGTCTTTTGCTTCCACTTTACTTTTAGCCCCAAACAACACCCCATCTTTCATTATGCTGAAGCTGCCAGTACTGAATAATGTTTTTCAGATAAAGGTCTGAACCTCACAATGAGATCAAAGGATATTTTGAGCTTGAGGAGGAAAGACAGAGAGATGGAGATCTCCACTGCCGGTATCTGCAAGACACCCTGATTTAAGCCACACCGTGAGGATATGCTAATCTTTACTACAAAACGTGGTGGGGTTATTTTTTTGGCCAATATTTTATTATCATCAAAATAATGATTCCTTTTTTTTTAATTTCCACTGCCATTAAACTCAACTGGGCATTTTTTGGATTTTTATACTTATTTTTAAAATAAAAAAGAAAAGGCTTTTAAGTTACTTGAAAATGGTTTATAATGTCTTTTTACCCTTTTTTTTCCTTTCTCATAAGTTGTATGAGGGAAGGGGAAAAATTGAAATTAAATATTTTTTTCTTTGCATAACTCAGTTGAAAATGAAAGATGTTTTTATGTTTAAAACAGAATGTTTTCTTAAAGAAGGAAACTAAGAAAAGGCAAAGACCATGTACAGAAATGTTGTAAATGCAGAAACATAAAATGACATTTCACACTCCTATTTTCCAATAAAACCACAAGACAGCTTTCCTCATTAATTTTTGGTCTTGAAAGAACTTACCGTGTTAATTCATTTACCACTTCTTGGTGGATGAGTGGTTAGTGTAGAACATCATCAGACCTTCACTGTGTCATACTCAAATATGAAATTGTATGTGAGTTTCCATGTTCATCTTTTATACATCCCTTGTTGCATTTCCACCTTCTCAGTAAATAACCCTGACTACACCTGAAAAGCTCTAGATTGTCTCATGATTCATGTCATTTCTCTCTTGGGAAAAAAACCTGGCATCTCCCTTCATCTAGCTGCTCTTAACCATCTGCAAAATAACTCCCTTCACGCTTTTCCTAGAGGCATTTAAAACTGTGTTTGTGGGAGGATCTTAAGAGTAATGTTTATTTTTAGACAATAAGGAAGTTGTATAAGGCCAAAGAGCTATCTTGAGAGTAGAATATTAAGGAGAGAAAACACGTCTAACTTCCATTTGTTTGCCACTTATTTGCTGCTCCAGAATGGTGAACATCTCATATAGGTCCTGTGTCTTATCTACCAAACCTGTTCAATTGTCCCAGATGTCATAATGTGTCTAAACTGGCAATAGATGCCTTTGTTAGGAAAATGAAACTTGCTGTACCTATCTAGATCCTATTTAGAGGCAATAGAGTCACAATACAGGACACTTCCTTGGATGACTGAGCAGGCATATAAATATATCCTATAGGCACTACTCAAAGTACATGTCTCAGTGTGTGATTCAACTCCATAGAAAATGCCTCATGTTACCTATTTTCTGTATAGTATAGATATCTATGCCAGTACATATAGCTCTAAGAACTCTCTTTCAGGTTTCTTGAGGAGTGTTTCAGGCCATCATGGTTAGCATAAACTAACAACTCCACACAAGTCAGCGTGCAAGACAGATAAAATGAGGATGAGCCTGTTCTCTAGGACCAGACAGCTACACACAGCCTCTCTGAATGTGGTGACTCCTTGAGTAACAAACCCTTCCTGTAAAGACATGCCACCATAGAACAAGTAGAAGGATTTGACATCCCATGAGACAGAGCAGGAAAGAGAAGGTAAGAAGAGGTGGAGAAGAGAAAAGGAAGAGCAGTAAATGGAAGGCTACAGGGAGAAATGTCAGGGGAAACCATGACTGCACATCATCATCCTCCTTTGCTCTTCCCTAGTTTTGAAGTCCAGACAGGTAAAGGACATGGCTATGGCATAAGTTTGGGAATGTTGTAGCAGTTTCCTTCCTCAGCATCCCCAGGAGCATTAGGGATGTTCTGGACCACTCAGGTAGGGAAAAGCAATGGTTCTATGCAATCATGCTTTGTTTACACTCAACATTTACACCATAAGCCAGGGATAATATCCTGTCTTGGGGCATGGTGACAGCAGCCAAGTCCAATGACCTCACTGTCACCTGGAAAAACAGGCTTATAAGCAAACCAAATTACCCTCGTACCTCTTTTCAAGGGTGCTAAGAGATGTCTTTGAAAGGACAATATTGTCTTTGAAAGATAGTATCAATGAGAAGAATTCCCAAATCAGTGGAAAAAGAAAAAATTCACACCCATTTTCCACATGGACAAGAAGGAGAATACAGGAAACTACCTCATTCTCCAGCAAGATTATGGAGCAAATATTCCTGTAATCCCTGTCTAGGCACAGAAATGACAAGAAAGTGATTGGGAACAACCAGCATGGATCATACAAAGGAAAATCATGCCTGAGTAGCCAGGTTTGCTAAGAAAACACTCTGGGATTTCTTAAATTAGCTGTTTTGTTTTGAAAATGAAAAAAAAAAAACATCAAAAAAACAAACCCCCAAACCCAACAAAACTAAACAAAAAGAAAACCTACGGTTTCTTTGTGACCCTCACATGGAAACAGGCCACAGCTTCTAGTTCAGAATGGCTCATATCCATCTTACCTGTATCATGAGGATTCTTAAGTTTTCTTAAGTGGCAGCTATTTAGCCCTCTCCAAATGGAAAATCAAGATAGAAATAGCATCTAGACAGCTAACCTGATGAAGCAGCTAAGCACCACACAGTCGCTTGCTCACTTTTCCCCCTCAGAGGAATGGGGGAGATAATTGGAAGAGTAAAAGTGAGAAAAATCATGGCTTGAGATAAAGACAGTTTAATAGCTAAAGCAAAAGCTTCCTGTGCAAGCAAAGCAAAATAAGGAATTAATTCACTATTTCCCATCAACAAACAGTTGTTTAGCCATTTCCAGGAAGGCAGGGCTTCATCACACCTAGCAGTTACTTGGGAAGACAAACTCCATAACTCTGAACAGCGAGACCTGGACAGGCTGGAGAGCTGAGCGGAGAGGAACCTCATGAAGTTCAACAAAGACAAGTGTAGAGTCCTGCACCTTGGGAGTTATAACTCCATGCACCGGTACAGGTTGGGGGCTGATCTACTGGAGAGCAGCTCTGCAGAGAAGGACCTGGGTGTTCTGGTGGACAACAAGTTCACCATGAGCCAGCAATGGGCCCTTGTGGCCAGGAAGGCCAATGGTATCCTGGGGTGCATGAGGAAGAGTGTGGCCAACAGGTCAAGGGAGGTTATCCTGCCCCTCTACACGGCCCTGATGAGGCCACACCTGGAGTACTGTGTGCAGTTCTGGGCCCCCCAGTTCAAGAAAGATAAGGAATTACTGGAGAGAGTCCAGCGAAGGGCTACAAAGATGATCAGAGGACTGGAGCATCCCTCTTATGAGGAGAGGCTGAGAGAGCTGGGTCTGTTCAGCTTGGAGAAGAGAAGACTGAGGGGGGATCTTATCAACACTTACAAATACCTTAGGGGTGGGTGTCAAGAGGAGGGGGCCAGACTCTTCTCAGTGGTGCACAGTGACAGGACAAGGAGCAATGGGCACAAGCTGAAACAGGAAGTACCATCTGAATATGAAGAGGAATTTCTTTACTTTGAGGGTGACAGAGCCCTGGCACAGGCTGCCCAGGGAGGGTGGGGAGTCTCCTTCTCTGGAGATATTCAAAACCCGCCTGGACTCGACCCTGTGCAACGTGCTCTGGGTGACCCTGCTTTGGCAGGGGGTTGGACTAGATGATCTCCAGAGGTCCCTTCCAACCCTTAACCATTCTGTGATTTTGTGATTCTATTCCTTCTTCTTTCCCCCAGTTTTTATTGCTGAGCATGATGTCAAATGGTATGGGATATCCCTTTGGTCAGTTGGGGTCAGTTGTCCTGGTTGTGTACCCTCCCAACTTTCTCTGCACCCTCAGCTTACTTGCTGTTGGAACAGCATGAGAAACAGAAAAGACCTTGACACTGTGTAAGCACTGCTCAACAATAATTAAAACATTGGTGTGTTGTGAACACTGGTTTGGTCACAAATCCAAAACAGAGCACCATATGAGCTACTATGAAGAAAACTAACTCTATCCCAGTCAAAAACAATATTACAGTGCTTACAATCAGAGAAGCAGTGCCCTCAAACAAAACAACTGGCAGTTTGGGCAAGTTCTGAGAACTCCTTTGCTTTGAGAGCTATTTTATTAAATCCACATAAGAGACAGAGTGAGATCCATCACGTTAACAGTGCATATGATCACAGTGATTATCTGCTACACGATGATTGATTTTCTGGTTGTACATAGGAACATAATGGCATGTAAAGACAAGGAATCACCCCACTAAAGTCTTTATATGGTCATTTCAGTAACTTTCCAGACTCCATTAACTATTTACCTTGGGGAGACAAATTTATCTACCTTGACTGCCTAGTGCCTCTTAAATGACCCGTAATGTATCCTTTGGCTTCCAACTGCTGCTCCAGAAAGACCTGATTCTTCTGTAAGTCCTATGTATGACAAATCAGGTTGGAAAGGACCTCTGGTGTTCACTGATACATTCCCACTTGGAGCATGGCCAACTTAGGTCAGATTGCTTAAGGCCTTGTCCAACCTATCATGGAGATTCTATCACCATATCTGCTAGCTTTGGACTGCTAAATTGATCTATGTGATGGAATGAAGTACAGAAAAAAAAAACGATTTGTAGGTTAAGGGACCAAAGTGGGCACCCATATGTTGGTGTCTATGTGTAGGATAGATATTGAAAGTCCTGTTATTGTCATTGGTGTTCTTAGGTTGGATTCAGTTGACTAAACTTAGGGGCCTAATGACATTTCTGGGTCTGTGGGATTATCGATATGACTCAGAACATTTCGGCTTCTTCAGAAGGTTGAAGATTTCCCATAACCCCTGTGTAATATCTGATAGACGTGTCAGATACCCAAGGTCAACCAAAAAGACACTGTACACTGCTTTCTAGACACCTGGCTTCTTCCAGTAAGGTAAGGAGAAAAAAAATGCCAACCTTGAAAGCAGCTATATCATACTGTTATTTCTTCACTTTAAATTATTGTAAGTTATTCAAAAACATTTTCCTCAAAAGACAAAAAAAAGATGTTGTTCTGCTTGCCACAAGCTTTAATAAAATATACACAGAACAAAGTGGTTTTAGTTAATTTATTATGTATTTATTTCAAAATCAGCAGCATCAAAACTAACTGACCAGGCAAGGCAGGAGAAAAATGAGCCAGCATCATTGAACAAACTCACAAATAATGTATGAACCTTATTAGGAAAATGAACAGATATTTGCCTTATACTGTCTGCTACAAAAAAAAAACCAAAAAATAAAAACTGTCAAGGTGACAATCGACAATTGCAATAGCAATAGAAGTAATATAATTGCTGGTCTGAGTGCTCAGCAACAAAACGTGAAAGAGGAAAGAGAAAATAGAATAAAAGAGGCAAGTTTAAGGATATGGAATCCACTAGGAGTCATTTCAGCTTACAGTGATAACTGATCAGAAGTGTTTTTGAAGCAATAACTTATATTATTGTATCTCACTCTGATTTTAACAAAAGATTTGGTTCTTCTTTCTTCATACTCCTCTGTTAGGTTCTTGTAGAAAGAAATAAGGTCCTCTTGAGCCTTCTTTCCTAGGACTGAACAAATCCAGTGATGGAGCAGCCATAAAGGCAACCCAGAAATAATGGAAAAATACTGACAGAGAAGGGTACCTACTTGACTGGGAGGCTGGGACAGCCTTGATATGCACAGCTTGGAGCCTGAGATAAGCACAGAGCAAAGAAACCACAACAACAAACTGACCTTCTAGGAAAGCAGAAGTCTGCAACAACTGTTCTGGGAACTGGTGTCCCAATTATGTATCTACAGCATTTATGCCCATTTATGTGTCTACGCCAAAGACATAAAAGTAACTCACTGTCTACCCAAAGCAAACTTCTCTGTGTGAGATCTCCCAGACAGACTGGACCCTCATCTGGGACACCTGGCTGACTCTGGACTCCATGACACAGATCACCTTCGAAGTGAGACTTTTCTGTTGTTGATTGGCTCCACTCCTGGGAGTTGTTTGGTGAGTGCCGTACCACTAACACCTCAAAAAATATATATAAGTGCGCATATAGGTAAATGACTGTAAGTTTCTACTTGATTTACTAGTGGTAATTTTGTAGTAATTTACAACATATACTTGCTTTACTAGTAGTAGTTTGTAATAAAGTAACTAATAGAAACAAAGCTTCCTCGCCCTTGTGTATTACAGAATCTCACGAACCCACAGTCACAATCTTTACACACCTGCGGGTCAGATAACCCTCATAGGTTTTGACTGTGACATTAACTGATGTCAGAAGTGGGATTCTGTAAATACGCAGGTCATGGAGAAGGCTGTAGGAGAACAGCTAAAATGCATGAGAATATGGGATGGAAAACACTGAGGTGGGACAGGAAAGTGATCACTGAAAATTGTCTTGATGGGGAGACGCTGTGAACAGAATTTCAGAAGTGGCAGGAAATTTCCAAACATAAAGCAAAGGAAGGCAAGGGACCCTTCATTGAGCTCCTCACAGTGACATTAATGGACACAGGTATTTTGTTAAAAGGTGCTGAGCAGTGAGTTCAAGATGCTGAACAGCGAGCTAAGGATGCAGAGGCATGAGCAGCTGCCTTTGAATCTCATAGTCGTGGAAAGAGCCAACAACTTCAATGGTTAGGAAGTAATCTTAAGCCTCTGGCTTTGCAAACCCCAGGGCAGGGGCTGGACAGAACAACTTTTCTCTATTACCTTCAATAATACATGATCTCATGCAACTGCAAGGACCACGAGGTTATAACCCTTGCCCTCCTTAGAATGCTCCTGACAGACTAGCTAAGGGGATACTGGTGCTGGCTGCCCAGGATGTCCTTAATGAGCAAGGTGCTATACCCCAGAATTCAAAACTATTGCAAAATGCAGCACCTGGGGGACCTGGCCTTAATGTTACACAGTGAAACACATGACTGGGACACCACGATGGCTCAAAGGCTGCAGAATTGGACAGCCCTTATGGGAACCCCTGAGAACATGGTATGTGAAAAGGAGGGGCAGGTAAGGATGGTCCGGATGTCAAAGGGAAGTCAGAACAATAAGAATGGGGACAAAATATCCTAAGACTCCCATTAAAAGGGGGGGGTCCTTTTTACACAAAAGGGGGGTGTGCTTTTTACACAAAAAAAAACCCTGACAGACAAGAGTGAGATCCAGAACCGAGACATTTATGGGCCTCCCCCCAGGGAACAGGGTTTATGACAGGCCAGCTAGACAGATTCCCTATACCCACTTTACAGAAACTATAGGATGATCGTGAGAGGAACTGCACCTGTGGCTTCAGTGTTGGGAAGGTGCTAGACAAAATTGCTGCATCTGCTGCCCCATCCCCACCTTCGCGAAAGTAATGGAAGAACTCCCAAATTCCAGCCCAGGGAGTTTTGATGACCTGTCTGAAGTGGCTGAAATTTTTGGAATTAATATTAGCAAAAGTCCTCATATGCCTTTGGTGGTAAATGTCATCTCATTGTCCTTCCTAGATATCTGTTTTGGTTACTTGTTCATTAAGTGTGTTACCCCAAGAAAATGATTTTGTTCACATAGAATCATTGAGATATTTATGTTCCTTACACAATAAGGGAGGAAAACAAGCATGTTTTCATTTAAGATCTCCCAAAGGAAAACTCACTTTATCTGAATTATGCATCTGTTGTTTTCCACTTATTATAGTTATTGATTGTGCCAAGCAGTGAGCTGGGCACTCAGGATTCAGCCTGCATAGGCGTTTTCTGAGACTGTGGGTTTAAAACAGGAGAGACCTGCATAACTGTCTAGTGCTTCAGACTATACGACTGGGAAGAAGTTGTGTCCTAAGCTCACCTCTAATGGTGGAAGGAGGAATTAGGTGGATGTTGTTTTACACTGTTGCCATCCCAGGAGTTGTCTGTGACCAACAGAATATGATATATAATGACTGGCAAAGTATTCCATCTCTGTTACTAAGGAGGGCCCATACTTGCAGTTCAGAAAATGAGTCGGGATACCAGGAAAAAATGAATATTGAAGCATGGCCATACTGGGACTAAACCTCTATTGGATTCCAGTAGTGGCCTTTTAAATTCTGATCAGGAGACATTAGAGGAACTGGGCAGGCATATAATGAATATTGCACTTAGCATCAGCACTTACAGCCTTTTTCTTTTTAATATACACAAACACACACATGTAAGACCACTCTTTAACTGTTTCTTGAGGTTAGGTTGTTAACAGCTGGGTGTTAGGCCAAAGGGATATTCAACCTGTATCAGGAATCTTCCATTCTCCCCTTGGGAAACAGAATGCTGGAAACTTGAAATAGCTTTTTCATCTATGTTATCAAATCAGATTGAATCAAATAAGCAGTAATGGCCAATGGTAGTGTAACTGTTTAGGCTAATGATGGTAATTTGATTGCCTTTGGATATACATAATATTTACTAATTCTTCTGGCATCAAACATCTTATACTCATATGCTAGCATTCCGTGGAAATTATGGCAATATTGGCAATATTGACAAGGTGGAGCAGTAAAAGTCCTCAGGCTGCAAATCATTAATCCTAGGTAACAAATAGTAAGATGCAATATGATAATTATTCAATCCTTCTTTTCAACACTGTGGGGTTTTTTTTTGTTTTCTTTTTTTACCTTGGAAGAGGGTACTAGGAAAATAAATTCAGCTCCTTTGCAGTTTGAAAGTTACTCTGAGCTAAGACATTGCTGTGCATTCTCTTTTCGCTAGGTGTCCAGGAAGCAAAGACAGACATCTCAATGGCTACCAAGGTATGCTCTTTCTACCCTGGGTTTCCCCTCTATTCCTAATTCCTTTGCTGGCTGCTTCATTGTCTGCATTCTATGATACCTGTGTCATGCTTTTTTTTTTAAATGGATGTTCTATGTACTTCATGGTAATATTACTCTGCAAAGTATTTGTAAGGACTAACTTCAATTATTTGAGCCTTCCTCTAGACGATAGCTAAAGAGGATCCTGCAGGACATGAATCAGAACAAGGGTAGGATTCATCTCACCTGACTTTAAACATCTGCATTATAGATTTCTACGTATGAGCTAGTCATGAATGCATTTCATAGTCAAGTGGAGTTATACGGGCATCTCTGGGGTGTCTGAAATATGGTTTAGGAGTGGCACTCTAGAAGCGCTTCTTGCTCTCCACTGAAGTTTAAGGATGTTCAGAGGACTGTAGATTTCAGACTGAAGTTGAAGGATAAATGAGTTGAATACTGCCACAGGCACATACCTGAACTATCATACAAACCTAGGAAAGTTGTATTCTTTAGGCTACTGTGAACATTAGTTTAAGTTAGACATTTGCTTTTAACTGAAAAATACACCATTGGCTCAAGGAAATCAACTAGCAAATTTCACTGCATTTGAGAAATCCCTTCAACAAGAAAAAATATTTCAGATTTGTGGTTACTATTGTGAAAAAATGCTAACAAGCAAAACAACATTTCCTTTTAGAAAATGAACTGTTTTGTTCAGTCAGGAGTTTAAGGACTCTTTAATCTGGAAGAACTGAAATTTTTGTTTGTGTTCTTTCCTCTTCACTTTGTTCCTAAATACTGCCTTTTTCATCCTGTATTTAAAAAGTAATACAAACATGAGTTCCCTGACATTCTTTACAATGCTGTTAGATATTGACTCAGAATGAACACTGGCCAGTCTGTAGAAAGCTGGGTTGTCTGTATGGATCCTATATATTGATTTTCTTACAGTGAGAAATAGTCTTACCCTGAATGTATTTCACTTTGTATGCCAGAATGACGAAGTCCGTCTGTCTCCTGATCTCTCAGAAGGTGAGATAAAAGCCACTCAGAAGAGAAGAGAAAAAGTACTGATGTGTCTGAAAAACCTTGAGATTCCTTGTGACCAGGTAAGCACTGACAGTCCTATTAAGGAAAGAAGGATAACACATAACACTCGGGTGATCTGAGTGGAGTACAGAGTGACCTTTGAAGTGAGTTCCAGTCCCTAGGAAGCGTCCGTCATCTGTCATCACAAGTTTTCCAGTGCAAGCTTTCTGTCCACTTCTGGGAAAAGGATTCAGGCTGGGAATTCTTCAGGGAGAAAAAACAGAACAGGACACTGAATTTTCAGTGGAATTTCCAGCTGCAGTCCCCATATCTATCAGCTTAATTAATGAATTAATAACTTGCTCTTGTGCATATTTCTATACATGCATATTTTTATAAATATATATGTATGAATGTATCTATATGTATGAATATTTATGCACCATTTGGAACACACATGCAGTTAACCATCTGAATGTGTTTGTATCTTAAAAAGTGTGGACACACACACACATCTCTAATCTCTTGTGCATTCTTGTGCACAGATTCACCTCTACACTTGAACCCTTTCATTCTCAGACGCACACCACCAGATACAATGATACAGGACCACCGTCCCCTATGCTTTTTCATATGCTGTGAGCACAGGCAGACAATATAACTGCACACATCTTGTTTGACTCCATGCTCACTTTATCCTCATGGCATGCGTGGTGGGTTGACTCTATTCAACTGCCAAACACTCACACAGCTGCTTGCTCGCTCCCTTTTCCCATGGGACAGGGATAAAATACAAGGAGGGTGAGAAGAGTAATGGATCAAAATAAAGACAGTTTAACAGGGAAAGGAAAAGTTGCAAAGATGTGTGCACAGGCAAGGGGATTTATTCACTGCTTCCCACTGCCAGGGAGATAGCCACTTTCTGGAAAGCAGGACCTCAGCATGCATAACTTGGGAAGACAAATGCCATAACCACAAACATCCTGATTTCATCCTTTCCCTGAGCTGTTGTTGCTGAGCATGCTGTTATGTGGTACAGAATATCCCTTCAGTCAGTTTGGGTCAGCTGTCCCATCCCAGTGGTGCCCTCTCCCAACCTCCTGCCCACCCCAAGCCTACTTACCAAGGGTGGAGTGCAGTGTGAAAGAGAGAGCCTTGATGTTGTGGAAGACTGCTCAGCAAATCAAAACATTGGTGTGGTATCAATATCTTTTTAGCCACAAATCCAAACCACAGCACCATATGGGCTGCTGTGAAGAAAGTTGACTGTTCTAGCCAGATCCAGTACAATATGTTTCTTGAGAAATTTCTGTGGCTGCCTGTAATAGTTCTACTTTCATTTTTTGGGAGAAAAAACATAGTTCTTGATGACCAAAAGGGAACAGAGGTGACATCTAGAGAAACACAATGAGTACTGCTCAAGTTTTATTTGTATTTTGAAGCTTCAGCACAGAAACACAGCCACAACAAATGTCAGTACCAGGAAGACAAGTGATAACACAATACAAAGGAGAACCCGTTCTGTGACTGTAATGTAAACGAAAAAGAGAAATAGGGGAAAAGAGGCACATTATGGAATATGTCTTAAAGCAAGGAGGCAGGTCAGGTGAGAATTACAATAGCCTTTATGTCTGTTTGTTAAGCCTTTGCTCTGAAAGAAATGTGTTTTCTGTCTTCTGCTCCCCAGAATAACGTGCCTAATATTGTCGTTCTGGGATCAGGTGGAGGCCTGCGTGCCATGATAGCCCTGCTAGGAACCTTGGTGGAGCTGAAGAAACAGAATTTCTTGGATGCTGTCATGTATCTGTGTGGGGTGTCAGGATCCACTTGGTAGGTGCCTGTTGTCTGGTGTGATGATGAATGTTTTTACTGCTCCATAGATTCAATAGCAATTCGACTTTTTCATCACTGTTCAGAAATCTCTGTTGGGCTCACAACGGACGAATCGAGTTGTAGGTGAGATGTTTACCTGTGCAATGGTGGGAGGCACAGGGAATATTCGTGACATTGACTACAGTCAAGCAAGACTCACCATTCATCCTCAGAGCAGAAGAAATTACCTCCTCTTGTTACCGGAAAATAGTAACCAAGAAAACTCTCCAAACCAAATGATAGTTTAGAAAGCCGACATTGGTTTATTGCAGCGCTGGGTGCATGGGGGATCTCTCCTCCTAGCATGCACACCTAAGAACAAAAGCTTGCTCCTTATATACATAATCCTGAGAAAAGCCCACGCATTCCAGAAAAAAAACCCTTATGCATAATATGTTATGTAATGCATTACATAATGTCTTTACGCATGCGTACTAAATTGGGGAAGGGGTCTTGGGTGGTCTCTGGGGGTCGCTGGTGGTCGCAATCCCCCTTTAATCGTGCTTCTGCGCAAGCGTGGTCGAGGCCTTCTTGTTTACAAGTACGTGTGTTCCCAAGAAGAAGATATCGTTTTGAACTTATCTCTCCTCTGACACAAGAGTTTATGAATCAAATTAATTTAGACATCACAAAGTTGTTCTTTACAGTTTTGTTTTGTCTTTTGGCCTTATATAATTAGCAGAGACCTTTGTTTTTCTAGGACTAAGCGTAAACAGCATGAATCTTTGTTTACTAGAACCTTGTTATCAATCCCATAAACAAACTCTATCTACAAAACATGTAGCTTGCTTCAGAACCTATTGTTATTCTCTATTACTCTAGCTAAAAGGAAAATTATTGACAGGAAAGCTTGTTCTGTGTAAAGATAACACAGAGCAGGCCTTTAGAGCCTACTCTGAGGCCTACTCTTGCTAAACCATTGCTAACTCTGAGGCCTACTCTTGCTAAACTGTTGCTAAATTGAACCGTCAGGTATCACTCTCAATGTAAAGATCTCACATGGCCATTTGATCTTTCCTTCTGGAGGAGACAGTTCCCCCAGTACACAGGCCATGAGGAGCAGCCAGGAATGCATTGAAAACTTCTAGGTAACATACTACTCAGAAGCACAGGAGCTTGTTTAACTAGAGGCTGTGGTATATTTAAGATGGGCTCGTGCCACTAAGCTACATCTCTCAAGTGTATGGGAATGAGTCAGATGCCTAAATGTAAATACCTAGTGCCAGTTCAGGTACTTAGTTTGCTGACCCCCTACCAATCTGGAAGAGCACTGGGACATCACTGTGGTGATGTCACTCATCCTTGTGGCAGGTTAAATGGCATTATATGTGAATGGTTATGGTCTTGAATGCTTATACCTCATTTACTTGTTTAGGCTTACGTTATATGCAATGAAAACAAATGGCATTCAGGAACATGAGCTGTTTACCTTAAAGCCCACGTGCAGCACGCCAATGACATGACAGGATTGTTCGTTACACTGAAGTGACTGTGAAGGGAGTTTAGCTTGTAGGTCACATACAGACATCTTCCCTGTAAGGATAGAACTCTGTCTGAGTCTAGCACTCCTAAATGTAGCCATCTCAGTATGTGTATCTGTATGTGACATACACACCTCTCCTTCCACTTTACTTAAGGGGCTAAGTTTATGTTCTCTAAAGACAGACTTCCCATGACAGTTCAGATGCCCTAGGAGGAAATCCTGTCTGGTTTTCAGCAGCTGGTTCAAGAGGACACAGGTCTTCCACAGATCTTGTGTTATTGTCTATCAAATGAGGGTGGGAAGCCTTAAACATTTTAGGTCATCTCAGCTGTCACTGTCTATGGTTAGGTACCATATATGGTGTCTGCAGTAATCCAGAACATCTCCTTCTTTGCACAGAGTCAAGACACATGCCACTCTAGATGAAGAAGGTAATGCTGTAAACCTTAATTTATACCTGAATTAGGCTGTGGAGTTGGTCTTGGAACAGGGTGAGCCTTTACATCTCTGCAGGTAGCTAGCATGAGCTGAGAGCTGTAAGTTTAGTAGCAGATGATGTCACTCTGCAAGTGTACCAGCTTTATTGGTCCTAAGAACAGACAAAAAATGTCACAGGTCTCTAGTACAAAATGATGACATGATGTAAATCGTTCTATGTGTTTAGGTTTGTTCCGAGATCTTTGATGGATTGTCTGTGTCTTGGCACGTTTCACATCTTTCCCACTAAAGCTTTCTGCAAAATCTGTATTCCTGCAGCAATTTACCCTTAATATATGGCACATAGCCAGCTGGAATCCAGCTTCAGGTCATCTAACTAATTAAATGACATTATCAGTATGCAGCTGGGAAGTAAGTGATCAGGGAACAATAACACCTTTCTGTGATGCAAAGTGCCTTGCTTCTGCAGAAGCCTGGGACTTCTTCCTTCTCCCATACATATTTAAAGACACTCCTGTATCTGCATGCAGATTCACAGAAAAAAGTCAAAGCCCTGGTCACTTTCCCCTGTGCTAAGAGATAGGACTTTCCTTTCTCTTTAAAAGGTGCATGTCCCTCCTGTATGGAGATGGGAAATGGTCAGAAAATTTGACGTCCTTGGAAAAGGAACTGTGTGAAAAACTCAGTGAATCCTCCTACCGTATAATGGAGGCAATAAAATTCTTAAAGGAGTTATCAAAAGATGAACTTTATTCACTCACTGACTTCTGGGCCGCCTGTCTTGTATACAAAATACTGCAGCAGGTAAGAAGCTAACTGCAAACACCTTGGGAGTGTTTTGAAGATCTCAGAGTAATTGCAGCTTAATTTGACCTCGGTGGGTGGGTTTTTTTGAGGAGTTGTATAAATCAAAGCAATATTTCAGAGCATGACATCTTATCTCTAGATATGGCAAGTTAGAAGTGGTTAATCCAACCCCTTGGTTAATGCAGTCTCGTAAGTGGGGGTGTCCTCAGTGCTATAGCAGAGGGGAAGGGCATTTCATGTTCCTTCAGAAGTCCATACTTATCTTCCAGTTTGATGAGAACGAGCTGGCTGACCACACAGAGGCTTCGGAGACTGGACTGAACCCTTACCCGATTTATGCAGCAGTGGATAAGGAAAAATTGAGTGAAAAAGGTCCATACTTCCCAGGTAAAATATGGGCTCCTAATTGACTGTATCTTAAATACCATGCATTGTGTTCCTTTACCTTGATGGCAGGCATTAACTGTGCTGACATCCAATCACTGTTTGTCAGCCTGTGTCTTTGTTTACAGATAATGGAGAAAAACGTGCACTTCCAGGGGCTGAACTACATTCTGTAAAAGGGGTTTTTGTGTTAGAATAAGGTGAGGCATCCCTAGAACAGAATGGGCTAAACAGATTAGCTAAAGCACCCATAAAATAGATCTTCAAACTGTAGAAGCATGAATATAGGCATTTAGGGCCATCATGGGTCTCCTTGGCCTCCATGTGAATTTTCAGCTGGGTAAAGATTTCTTGTAAATGCTCTATCATATCTGTCAGCCCTACGTGGAGCTCCAAAATAATCCAGTGCTTCTAAAACTAACTAGGCAACTATATAATTTTTCAGTAGTTAGGAAGAAGGCCTTCACATGGAGAAGTTTACTTTCAAACAACTGCTTTTACCCTGTCCCATTAAACAGACTTTTCCCTCACTGCAATTTAAAACTCTGTCTGTCTCTCCTATCCCTCCTTGCACAGAGGACAGATCATCTCCTTCCACTTACCAATGGTAGGCTTTGATTTAAGGTGATGGGACTTGGTTCATAAAGCACAAGCTGGCCTGGAATTGTTGGCAATTGGGAAGAAAACTCATCTACATGAAGCAGATAAGCAGGCACTTCTTTATTGCAGTGCTTGGAGACACAAGGGATAGCTCCTCCATACTTGTCCAACCAAACATTAAAATCAATCAGTTTTTATACACTGATTTACATAAAAACGCACAGCATGCTCGCTCTTAAATTTAACCTTTACAACGACTGGTTCCATTACTTATAACCTCATCAATATTCTTATTCTAAAACAATCATTGGTTAGTTCTACTCTACTGATTGGAAACTATCCCTGATATTCAAACCAGGATGGGAAGGGTAAGGGGGTTTCCAAGCAGCATAACTGGTGTCCGTGACAGTTTCCTTAGTTTCTTAAACAAAACATAGAAAACTCCAGTAACTCCGTGGTGAGGTTTCTCTGGTTACCTATTTCAAACCTAACAGTTACCTATTTTAAACTTAATAGTGCCTATAGTTACCTGTTTCAGATCTGACTCTTCTATATGATCAAATCTTGATTATTTTATCAGAGTATTTGCAACATTGTGTTAATCTTGGAAGACCTGAGTGAGAACTGGAAACTTCATTCTGGAAAGGAAATGTGATCAAGGAAGGGATTATGAAATGAAGAGTAGGTGGCTTTGCAGTTTAGGCAGGTGGGTGTGGGCTAACAGTCACAATCAACAAGAAGTTTCACCATTGCTATCAAATTTTATTTGCCTGCTTCATCTACTTTTCTAAAAGAATATGAGTGTTATTTCAGTTCACCATAGGTGAACTAGGAACCATGGGTTCCTAGTTACGTATCTGTAGGTACTTGACTCAAGCCCAGTCTCTTCTCTTCATTGACTCTAAAGAATGTTAGGGCAGGCAGGTTGTGAGAACGGAAGGACTCTGCTGCCTATGCATAAGCATCAGGAGGCCCTTGACATATCTAGCACATCTGAGAGATGTGTGCAGAGCTGTACAATATGACACATGATCTGTGGGAAACCAAGACCTTGCTGGTGTGGCAGCCGGAGGCCAGGGTGAGAAGACTACCCAGAGCATATCAAACAGCAGATGGCAGCATGCTTATGACTTAGTCTGTTCCCCATATGCCAATTCATCTTTGTCAGCTAAAATCAGGGGATTTTAGAAAGGAAGAGAAAAACAGCCAAAATGCTACTTTGGGACAGTGATGTCAGCTGTGCTTCCAAATACTGAGTGACAAAACTATTTGTTTGATTTTTCTCAGGGACCTGGTTTGAATTCACTCCACATGAGGCTGGGTATACTTCCTTGGGTGCTTTTGTGAGTACCAAACACTTTGGAAGTGAATTTGAGGAGGGTAAGATGAAGAAAAAGGGGAAGAAGAAATCCATTTGTTACATGCAAGGTGAATCTTCCTAATTGTGCTTTGTAGAAAAAAACACAGGTTTAGCTATTCTGTGTCTTTCTGTAGGTAACAAGAATGCATCTATTATTCCATGAATGCATGTATAATAGTATACAAATTCTGGAGAGCAGTTTGTCTCACTTTACACGTTTAAACTGGAACATCTGAATGCCTCCCTACACTCCACTGTCTACACTGACCAATTTCCTGTCGTTGTTATGGGCCTACACTGTAGATTACTGAAGTTAATAAAATAGTCCCAATCTGAATGTCTAAATGTTCCATAATCCCAGCATGTTCACTTTACAGAAAAAGATGCTTCCCAAATTAGATACATCCTACTGTGAGGACTGGTAGCTCCTACTTTGCTAATTTGTTTTACTCTGTTTCAGTCCAGGTCCAAAGTTATTTCATGCCCTACCTAAGCGGTATAGCTGCAAATCTCATCTCACTTCTCTATGACACAACTAAACATATCTGGCATCCTTAAACACATCTTGCGTTTAATGACTTCATGCTCCAGTCTCCTCAAAATGCACCCTTGGCATCATGCTATAGGGGAAAAGAAAAAAGAGAAAAAAGCATGTTCTTACTATTTAATTCACTCAGAAGTAAAACAAATAGACACAACACATCCATGGAGAGTACTTATGCCTCCAGGCTCACGTGTGAGGCTGGCCAGGGAAGTGCTCGACCAGGAGTTCTGCAGTGTGAGAGTACACGATGGTTTCCGTGGCATTCTGGCCTTATGTAACATAAAAAGCTGGTCCACAAAAGTGTGTAGACCTAGCAGGAGGAAGAAGGAGTAAATAATGTTTTGAGGTGTATAATCCTTTTAGTAGACAGTAAGGGAAGACTAGGCAAGGAGTTTCGATTTAAACATCGAAGTGCACTACTGAAGGGCAAACTTGGATGGAATTCTTAGTGTATTATAAAGCAAGCACTTTAAGCACATTTTCTATTTTGTTTCAGGCTTATGGGGGAGTGCTCTTGGAAGCATGGAAGAAATTCTAAAGTTTATACGAGGTACTACATTTTTTCTATTGCCGGTATGTTCAAATCAGCTGTTGTACCTGCTGAAATTGAGCACCTACTTCACACTACCCTTGAGTAATCCCTGCAGCCCTCTAGTTCCAAACACAAATACAGCTATACCTAACAGAAGCTACAATGGTACTGCCAAGTGAGACCTGAAGTGTCAAGCATGACTGCATCTGGTTAGGGATGTGAAGCGCAACAAGAAGGGCTTCCATAGGTACATCAGGGGCAAAAGGAAGACTAAGGTAAAATGTGGGACTGCTACTGAATGGGGCAGGAGTCCTGGTGACAAAGGACATGGAAAAGGCTGAGGTACTCAGTGCTGCCTTTGCCTCACTCTTTACTGTTTAGGCTGGCCTTCAGGAACCCCTGGTTGCTGAAACCAGTGGGAAAGTCTGGAGCAAGGAAGTCCCTTATCCTTGGGAACATGTAGCAAGTTGCATCAGGTTAAGGAACATGCAAACAAATTGGACATATGCAAGTCAATGGGATCTGATGGGATACACCCTCAATTGCTGGTGGAGCTGGCTGATGTCATTGCAAGGCCACTCTCAATCATCTTTGAAAATTCATGGCAATAGAGGAAGGTTTCTGATGACTGGAAGAATGATGTCATTCCTATCTTCAGAAAGAGCAGGAAGAAGGATACAGGAAGATTCAGGTCAGCCAGCCACACCTCAGCCCCTTGGAGGGTGATTGTGCAAATGCACCTGGAAGAGCTTTCCGAACACATTAAGGATAAGAAGCCAACGAGGACTAGTCAGCATGGATTTACAAAGGGCAAATCATGCTTAGCCAACATGAAAGCCTTCTACAATGAGATGACTGTCTTAGTGGATGAACAAAGAGCAGTAGGTGGTGTTTACTGTCCTCTCAGTAAGGCTTTTGAGACTGTCTCACATCACATCCTCATGGACAAGCTCAGGAATTATGGTCTAGCTAAGTCGACAGTGGGGTGGATTGAAAGCTGCCTGAACTTGTGGCCCCAGAGAGTTGTGTTCAATGGCATGAAGTTCAGATGGAGGCCAGGCACTAGTGGTGTATTACAGGACTGAATTCTAGGTCTGATGCTTTTAACATCATCATTAATGACTCAGATGGTGGGACACAGTGCACCCGTAGCATGTTTGCAGATGTTACAAAACTGGGAGGACTAGTTGGGTAATCCAGAGGAGTCTTGAGAGGCTGGAGAAATGGACCAACAGGAACTTCATGAAGTCCAACAAAGGGAAATGCGAAGTCCTGCACGTGAAGACGAATAAGCCCAGGCACCCGGACAGGCTGGGGACTGACCAGCTGGAAAGCAACTTTTCAGTCAAGACCTGGTGGTCCTGGTGAACACCAAGTTGAATATGAGCCAGCAGCGTTCCCTTGTGGCAAAGAAGGCTAATGGTATCCTGGGCTGCATTAGGAAGAGCACTACCAGCAGGTCGAGGGTGGTGATCCTTCCCTTCTACTCAGCACTGGCAATGCCACACCTCAAGTACTGTGTCCAGTTCTTCACTTGCCAGTATGAGAAAGATATGGACATACTCAAGGGAGTCCAGAAAGGGGCCATGAAAATGATTCAGGGACTGGAGCATCTTTCATAGGAGGAGAGACTGAGAGAGCAGGAACTGTTCAGCCTGCAGAAGAGAAGGCTCAGGGGTAATCCTGTTAATTTGTATAAAGACCTCATGGGAGGATTCAAAGAAGATGGGATCAGACTCTTGTCAGTAATATCTACTGAAAGGACAAGAGGCAACAAAAACAAATTCAAATACAAGAAATTGCTTTTAAACATAAGAAAAAACACGTTTACTTTGAGGGTGGTTGAACACTGGAACAGGTTTTCCAAAGAGATGGTGGAGTCTACATTCTTGGAGCTATTTAAAACCCAGTGGGATATGGCTTGAGCAACTTGCTGTGTCTGACCCTGCTTTGAGCACAGGAGGTGGACTAGGTGATCTCCAGAGGTCCCTTTCAACCTCAGCTGAATTTCTCTTGAAATGGCCAAAGTAAAACTCTGCTTCTTGCATGTCATTTTAGACATTTACAACATTGTTATGAATGCTTGAGTTACTCACCTTAAGGTCTCTTCATGAGAAAGAAGAACTTCACAGGTGCTCTGCACAGACACATTTAGATGCCTGCTTAAAGATGTGATGAAACTTTGTCTGGAAAGGCTTCTCCATTGAATATAAATCTGTGGCAGCATGAATGTGGACTGTAGGAGTCCAATTTTGGTCAGATGAATCTCTGCCAGTACCACAGGGAAAATTTTAAATATCATGTCAGTGAATGTGGACTGATCTTCTTGACACTAGATTCCTTGTGACGTAGAAGCATCAGAGATGATATCTTAAACTCTGAGGTAGAAGGCTATCAAAACTGCTGGGGGAATAATAGAGGTGACTGAGATGCCACCAGGTATCTGAGACATCAAACACAGAGCTATGAGTGATGAACAGAACCAACAGGAGATTAGTATTCTTCTGGAATGTCAGCCACAGGGCAGGTGAGATCTTCCAAGGTATCTAAAATAGCAGTGTATGTCTATGTTTAGGTGCATGGTGCTTTCCTGATGTCTTTCATTGGCAGGCAATGACTATTTTGTTGGAAGGGGTATTCTTATTTTGATTATCCTTTTATTTCTTCCAAGACAGTCTCGCCTTGTTCCCAGGAAGAAGATTTTACTCATATGGAGGCATGTTCTTATATAGACCTGGTGGGTTATTGTGCTGCTTCATTGTTTTTGTGTTATTATTTTTTTAAATTTAACATTCTTTTCTGCTTGCCCCTTGCTTTTCTTAGGGGACTGACAGGAGTGTCAGCCAGGCACAGGTAAATCCAGACCTCCTTGTCTCTCATATACGTAAAAATTTGTGAGATCTTGAACATGTAAATGAAATAACCACCCTGACAGTTTGGAGGGATTCACACATGTCAGTTGGACTTTACTAATGGGCTTCTGGGAAGGTGGAGTAACCACATTCTCGAGTAGCTGCTGTGGCCAGGATGTACAAGTGAAGCCTGCACCACGCAGATTCAAGGCTCACGCTCACATTCACGACCAAAATTCCTGCTTGTCTACACTGACTGTGAGTTAGCTCTGGCTCTAGATTGCAGTACGCCAGCTGATCTTTCCACCTGGGAAACTCGGGGACAGCAGGGATGGCAGAGCGGGTGAAAGAGCAGATCTAGCTCACCCTAATGTCTGCTGCTACAGGCAGTCTGTATGCCGGTGTCTGTGGCTATCTTGGTGTGAGAATTTAGACCTAAAATTTAGACATACAAATCCAGATCAGAAACGATTCAGCTCCAATTCCTGAAATAAGTGCAAGACAGCACATATGTTCTTCTAAACATAAATTTAGCAGAAGATAAATCATATTGTGCTAAACATCATTGATGGTTGACAATAGACTTTGAGGAAATGAAAGTAAATATTAAATATGGCACCTTTCATGGATCTGTTATTCTCTTCTCTTTCTCCTTTTGTAAAATACAAATTTCCCACAGAATTTTTCTGTTCTTCCATATTGAAATGCTCACCTGGAAAATTTAGATTTTAATGACTGTGAAACACAAAATGCATTCCCACAGTATTGTCTTAGTAATATTGGAACAAATCACACCAGACTTCACTCAAATCATCATTAAATTTCTTATTCCTTTATGTATTTATGTATTTATTTTTAACTTCAAAATGGGAATGACGTATTTGAGGCGCATTAGAAGATTCCCATTGACTCCAAACTCTATTTCTGCTCCTCCTCCTGCTGCTTTCTTTCATGGAAGTTTTCTTCCAAGATGAGCACAAAGACCATCTGAATCCTGGTATGGGTGTGCAGCTGTCCAGATGTGAATGCTCAGTGTCAGGTGTTTTTATTGTCAACAGAGAGAAATACGCACTTTGGCACATGCTTCCTCTCAGCAGCTTAAACACCCTCTTTGGAATCAGAGGAATGAGGTCAGTGTTTCTACAGATTCCACTGAATGCAGGGACTACATCTTCACTAATTCACATGTCAGTTACTGCCTAATGCGATGTTTGGTAAGATAAATTCCACTCTGATGTAACTTTTATCTTATCTTTCTTAGAGAATTATTCAAATACCTTCATGGCCTATCAGCTCGCTCTTCTTCTGCTAGACCTTCAGTTGTGTGCTGTAAGTGGGAGTGATCCTAAGGAAGTCTTCGAGAAATTGCTGAATTTATTGTCAGGCAAGTGAATGATGCTCAGATTTCCAACCACTTGCATTCTTAGAAATCTGGTTTTACAAATGTTGATTCCTCTGTTGTGCATTCTCATATTTTCATTTTCTTCTTTTCTCTCTTTTTAAGAAGGCAAGGAAAAAAGTGCATCCTACCAGCTGTGCGTTGAATTGTATAATACTTGGGCAATGAAAACAACAGAGGAGAGAATGGAGAGCTGTGCTGAACTGAGCAAAGAGATAGAAAAGCAATTTGGAGGCAAGTCTTGCACATTTACGCTTATCATAACAATGATGCCCTCTCCACCCCAGGTAGAAATGTCCACCTGCATTTGTAGTAAAAAGTTGCCCTGTACGTTGCCATGTATCTGTTTCTTGAATGTGATTGGGTTTTGTGCTTTTTCTCCATTTGATCTTGCTCAGTGTTTCTTGGAGAAGAGAGTGGTCTAGGAGGAGGGTTACCATCATCCCATCTACCCATCCTAGGCAAGTTTACCTCATTTTTAATATCTTTGATTACTCTTTGCATTGTATGTGCTTTGAAAAATTTCAGCTTTGCAGTTTTGTGAACTTAAATTCCAGTGTAAATCTTGGATATAGCCACTGTAGGGACATCTGGTGAAAACCATATTGCAGAATATGTCCCAGTGATATTCTTATCCAGGGACTAGTTTCCAATATCCACGAAGCTTCCAGGTCTCATGAAAGCACTTAGAATCTGCCTACCTGAGTAAACAGAATAAGAGGCCTAACCCCAAACAATCACTGTTTCCCATCTATCTTTGCTACTGACTGAGCCTGTGCTGTCAAGACTTCTCAAACATGCCAAACTGATGAAGTGTAGGATCTCGGCCGCTGCAGGTAGTGGATTAGTGAGTGGATTGCTGTTGGACACCTCGGGCGCCCTGATCTCAAGTGTCGTTTGGAACTTCCATCACTAGAGAATAAAAAGTCATGAACCAAGACATCCTAAAGCAAAACTGGGTTTTGTTTAACAGGCCACTCCATTCTTACAGTGTTTTTTTGGTTTTTTTTTTTCAGCTAATCGGCATTTCTGCCCTTTATCTAAACTGAAGCTTGTTTTCAATGAACGGAACTCATTTAGCTTATATCTGAAATATTTAATAGTATTGGTTGTGGGTGAAATGAGGATGATTTGGATTTGCATCAAAGAGAGCAGGAAGAGGTCTAAGCAGTACACAATAAGTTGCAAAGTAAAATTTCACACTGAAATTCCTCAAATACATTTGCAATGTTAAGCTGGTACATCACCTGTTTAGATCCAGGGCTCTGCTAGTTCCATCAGCCACAGTGTATGGGCAGTTTTTGGCCAGTTCCTGCTGGAGTGAACTGGCTGGCGCTCTGAGATTAAATCTGGACATTGCAGACAGGTCTTTTTTCTCTCCAATGTCTGTTCCAAGGAGCGTGTTCACAGATAAGGCCTGGATTGTCTCTGCACAGTACAGTCCTCCAAACTCTTTCACTGGGCTGGTCTCACATTCTCTCACATGCTCCCTTGATGCTCTCATGGCTTTCAGCTGGTATCCCCCACCTCATACAGGCCATTCTACTGGGCTGTATCATGGCTCTCACTTTATTCAGGGCACTTTCATCTGGAAAGAAGATGAAGAGAAATAACAATCCCTCCGAACCACAAGAATGCTGTAAGAGGCCCAGAAAAGATCTCACTGTTGTACAGCACTGGTGTAACCCACCCACTTTAGAGCCTGTGAGCCTCAAGCTTGGTGAATGTGCCAACTGATGTAGGGCCCAAGTCCTGTATAGTTTGTGCCTTGAGTGGCTTATTCAAATCTGTTTCAGCTGTACTAAGATCCCATTGTTTAATGTTAATTATTTGATCTAGTGGAAAGTATGGCTCTTTCTCTTCTGAAGCACTCAGGCCTTGGCCCTCAGGCCGCTTGTACACTATCTGCACATATTTCTTCTACCACCACACATCTCTCCCAGATTTTGTCGCACCAGTCAAAAAGTGAAGTTCTCTAGGTTCAGCTGTGTTCTGAATTGTATTGTCTCTTCCCAGGCTCAGTGCTGGATGTCACTAAGATGGTGTTTAAAACAATCCAATGTGCGTTGACCTGGAAATGGGGAACGACTAATAACTTCCTTTACAACTGCCGTAAGAAAATCCAATTAAATCATGATTTGTTTGTATTCAGAAAATATGGAGTGGTTATGCTATCCAATTAGATCTATGGTGCAGAAGGGATGGGGTTTAGCAGAGCTTTTATGCTGTGTTTGTGTGATGTTAAACCAAGAAAACTGTTTTTGCCATTTACGTTCTTAAAACAGCAAGTTCAATAGCTTTCCTTTCCACGATCCACCCTCTCTTAACAGCACTCCACTACGGGCAGCAAATAAACTAAACAGAAGTATTTGACACTACTGGAATCCAGATCTGCAACATCATTGCAGATATATGAGCTTAATTCTGTCACATAAATGCAGGCATCTAATGTCACACAAACTGCCCTTGAGTACAAGGGACATCAGCATTAAGTCGGAAGACACAAAATAAAACCTATATGACCCCTGTGCCCTTTTGGAGGAGAACGTGGAGGACACAAGAAGTAGCCTAAGGAGTTGGAACTGAACAGCTAAGTTTATGAAATTGAGTTGTGCTCCTGATGTGTGAGCAGTAACATTGGTCTCTAGATTCCATTGCCTGCCCTAGCTGGATGTTCACTTGTGATAATGGAAGCTTTGGTACCAAGTATATAAGTAGACACCTGTATTTAGACAACTGCAGTTAGGTGTCATGATCTCCAGCTGGCTCATGCATTCATTTTTCCACTGAAAGATCTTCTTACCTTAAAACTATGGGTGCATAATTCTAGGGGTGTGATCTCTTGACATTCAAAAAGCCCATCAGGAATTCTGGTCTGCCACTGACCACAGTCAGAGAGGTAGGTCAGAGGGATGTGGATTCCTCTTGGAATACAGTTGGACATCTTGTTGGGCATGAGAGGCAAGGAGAGGCAGGTTTCAATACATTTTTGGGACGCATCATCAGTGAAGTCCAATGTACTCTTTTGGGGCTGATCATGTATATATATATATGTATATATGTATATATGTCTTTATGAAAGAAATCTCATTGTTTTTTTTCATTGGTTTAGCTAACATTCAGCCCTCTTACCTCGCCAAAAACAAAATCATCTCTTTGATTGATGCTGGCCTGGCAATAAATTCTGCCTATCCTCTTGTCCTTCAAGCACAGCGGCGAACAGATCTGATCATTTCCTTTGATTTCAGCTCTGGAGATCCTTTTGAGGTACATGTGTGGCTATGGCTTCAGAGAACCTCCTTTGGGGTCATTGAGTTTGGGAGTGCAGAAATGCATTACAATCATTGTCAATGTAATTTCCAAAGAAATGTCTGAATGGATTCTGGCAGGTTGATATGCTGATCATCACATTGTTTGGGCTTCTCTTCTTGGCATCTGGCAGAAACAGATACTTTTTGAACGTGACCCATTTTGTCTGTCTTGTTCACATGGTATTGTATGGTAACCTACCAAGGCTATCAAGCTGTCAGGCTATCAAGGGCGCATCAGGGCAGCAGGGGGAAAACTCACAAATTTCTTAGCCTCCCTTTTTCCTTAGGGCTGACCAGAGTTTTTCTGTGTGTAAGTGATATTACTCCTTCCTTAAGAACAGTTGATGATGTTCATCAAAGAGAATCTCATCCTGGTGAGGGATCACCAGGAAATGTGGTGTTGACATGGAATTCTTCCATATTGTCAGGGAATTAGGTGGGGGAAGGACCCTACAAAACTACCACCATTCCTTGCTGTAATTTGTGTTCCTTCCAAACATAGTGTTTGATTTGGAATTTCTTTTGGAGGTTGATTCGAGTTGATGAAGTTTAGTGTCTCATAAGAATATAAATGTGCTGGAATACCTCAAATTGCTGCTTCTCTGGGTATTTTCAGCATCATCACTTCAGGGACAGTGGAGGCAGCTGCATCTGGAGGCTCTGGCTCCTTTGGGCATCTTACAGTTGTCACTGAAAATAGATTAACTGACTTCTTCAAGTTCCTCTTTCCATTTGACTGCAAATAAGATTGTCAGCAAGCAGTGAGGGTCAGCTCCTCCCTAAGGCACAGGGAGCCAGGCTCAATAACATCACCAGCAGGGCAGAGGCCTCACCAGCCAGAGTCCAGCCCTGCAGCACCTGAGAGAGACAGGCAGGGCAGGTCCAAGGATTGCAGACAGGGTCAATCGGGAGGCCAGATTATCAGGAAAGTCTGTGGTGAAAAGGTAAATCCAGGGTCAAGCTGGGAAGTCAGTCTATGGGTCATGGATCAATGGTGTCCACGGCCAGACCCATCTGTGGCTGAGCTGAACACTGCTGCTTGTACAACATCAGTGAGGCCCCTGGGCCAATGAGAAGGGTATGGGTGGAGGCCCCAGGACCATTAAGGCCTATTAGTGCATTCAGGATCCTGACAGTAGCCTTCCATCCCAGCCAAGCGTGTCCTCGTGCTTGGCAGGTCTGGGTTCAGAAGGGCCTTGCTGTAGAGTGATTTCATTGCTGTGGTTGTCAGGGCTATGTCAGGGGCCACAGAGACAGGGCAGGGACTGGCAACTGAGAGGCGGACATGGCACGAGAGATTTGGGGTTGGGTAGGGGAGTTCAGGCTGGGATCCAGGCTGGATTGGGAGTAAAGAGGATGGGGCAAGGGATTCTCTGAGCTGTCCCTAGCAAGCCTTGGAGGGTTGGCAGGCTTGAGGAAGACTATTGCTCAGGATCCTGGCAATGGGTATGAGGTTGGCAGCATGGGAATATCAGAGCCCAGGGCCAGGTTTGCCCCTCAAGAGAAGTCACAGTGGCAAGGTCCTGCACAGGTGTGGGCCAGGCTCTGTGGTGCTTGGCACAGGGCTCAGGGAGGCCTGAGCTACGTGCCAAGGGACAGCTGCTCCTAAGGGAAGGGAGCCAGGCATGACAACAGAGCAGGCAGGGCCTTGCCAGCCAGTGCCCAGTTTCACAGGATACAAACCAGACAAGCAGGGCAGTCTTGGAGATGGCAGTCAGGTTCAACCAAGGACTGGAATCATCAAGCAAGTTTGTTGTGATGAGGCAGGTCCAAGATCGGTTCGGGAAGCCAGTATGGATCAGGATTGGTGGCAGGTAAGGATCAGGTTTGCTGTGATCGCCAGGCAGGTCCATAGCGACGACACCATTCCAAGGTCAAGCTGGGAAGTCAGCCTTTGGGTCAGGGCCCAGATCGAGGGGGCTAAGGCACAGGCATGACTGTGGCTGAGCAGGAGACCAGTGCACCCAGGACATTGCTCATGTAGGGGTTGAAGATCCAGGCCTGAGACTAAATGGAGCTCATGGGCCCATGGGAAGGATCTGGTCCTTACCAACTCACACCTCAACAAGAATAAAGGAAAAGGCTTTGGAAAATGTAATTCTTCAGCAAAGAAGAGCTGAAAGCCTTATTAGAGGGAAGAAAAGCCCTTATCAGAAGGCAGAACACTTTTTGACAGATGGTATACACAGCAAAATAGATCTTTTACCTTTGAGGAGACTTCGTATCAGTATCTGCAAGAACTTTGCTCAGTTTCCCTTTGCGTAGGCTTCTTCCTCCTGATATACTCCCTTTCCTTTCTCCTTTTATAAATAAATTTCATTACAAATGAGGGTAAATGTACAATACTATTTCTGTAATTGCTTCCTAGGGTAAATGTACAATACTGTTTCTGTAATTACTGCCTTTTAAACACATATGCCTAGGGGATGAATTTGGGGAGCTTGAGTTAAAAAAGATCTCACTAGGCTTGATTTAAATTGATTGAGCTTGAGTTAAAAAAATTGATTGAGCTTGAGTTAAAAAAGATCTCAAAATGTTATGCTATTTCATACCATTCCAGGAAGATGTTGTGAGAGGTTTGACTGTCTTTTGTGTCTACAAGAGTCATCATGTCTTTAGCTACAACTCCATCTTTTCCCAAAAGGGATTAAGCAAAAGCAATAAATCTGTAGAATCTAACCCCCGCGGCAGCTTGGTGGGGTGACAGAAATACCAAGATGTCAGTAAGTGTCTGTCTATGGGAGAAGCCAGTAGTGTTCTTAGCGCCTAAGGCCCCATCTTTGGTTGTGAAGTGCATTCTTTGTGGAGGGGTTGTTGGAATGAGCTGTGTAAGATGCCAGTTACTCTGGGAAGCTTACATAAAGTGTCTGCTGTTCACAACCCTTGTGCCTTCCAGGGCAGAATATTGCAAACACATTCAGAGAAGAGTGAGAAAGACTCAAAGGTTGTTTCTTCTCCTCAACTCCTGAACAGTTAGGAATAATATTTCTCAGGAAGATGACAGAAAATCTCAGTTTGTGCAAGTTCAGAACACAATGCCTACCCCAGTCAATGCTTTCATGCAAAATCAAGCCAACATTAAAGTTAATGTGTGCCTTGAATCAAGTGGGTTGATGTCTCCCTTTGATGGTCAGATCAACATAAGCAACACATAGCAAGTTTTTAATTTTCTTAGAGTATTAGAGCAACAGGACGGGTTTCTTTGGAAAGTAAAACTTGTCCTGGAAGTCTGTGAACCTGGTGATGTCTTCAAACTGTTTATAGATGTCAAATCCCTTCAATTTTGACATCTTTCAGCATCAGCCACATTGCCTTTCTGGGTATAGCTCTAATTTGTTAAACAAATGTTCTTGCTAGAACTGACCCCAGAAGTAAGTGCTTGATTTTCACTTCTATTCTAGACTTAGTCTGTTCCTCAGAGAATGTTTGAGGAAAACTTAGACTTTTAAATATATTATACGTTACAATTAAGTATAGTCTAAGAAACTAACCACCATTGTTTTGTAGCAACTAATTTTATTACTGGAGACAGGATTGATTTATTCTAGGAGTTCAAAAACAATAAACACACTAAAAAATGCATACAATTTTTCTGTGTCTCAGACTATCAAGAAAACAGCTACATACTGCCAGACAAACGGAATCCCATTTCCCAAGATAGAGGATCAGGAAATGGATGAGAACAACCCTTCTGATTGCTATATCTTCCGAGGAGACAAGTCATGCCCTACAGTCATGCACTTTCCACTCTTCAACAACGTGAATTGTTCTGGTAACATGTACCCTATGCAACTTTGTATATTTACATTTCATATTCTCCGCTTCCAGTGCCATGCATTTCGGAGTCCTGCTGCCATGAATGGACACAGAAGAAAAGGAACAGGGCAGGCTCTATGTATAATGGATAGAAGCTTGCATGGGCATTAATGTACTCCCCCTCTCAGATAGGCGATGTATGTCCTGAGCTAAAAGGATTTTACACACTTCTTAGTTTGTTCTGTAAATCAGTGTAATTAACTTGTGGTCCTTGTACTAAAGAGGAATTGGGGAGGCATGACATTTAGAAGCCAGAATATCCAGGTCTGGGATATTTACTGCTTCTTCCCTTTGTTAAAGAAATGTCTTCACCCTAGGTTTCCCAAAGCAGAGCCTTAGGCACCAATTTCCAGGAAAATAAGTAATATCATTGAACAATGCGGCTGTAAGAACAGCTTGAGCTGGGTGCCTATGAGGAGAGACCTAGAACAAAGAAAGCCCTGGGCATTTATACCCTCACAACCTGTGCACCTGCTGTTCACGTGGTGCTCATGCTCCCTGCATACACCTCTTGGTCCAGTGGTAATTAGGGTCTGGGATCCTTTTGTTTCTTATTGGATTCTTGGTCTCCCAAGCAAGCTGTGAAACTCCTTATCTGCAAGAGTTACAGCTTCTCCTGACTTACAGCTGCTGCTGACTGCTGTAGCCTCTTTACCTTCCAGTTCCCACTGGTCTCAGGGCCTTCCTTCACATGTCCAAGCAACAGTTCAAGATAGGTTCAAAAGTTCACAACAGTTGCGGCCCAGGGCTTCAGCAACTTTAACTACCAATGCTAAGCAAGAATATTCAGACAACAGAATCCAGTTAAAAGCATTCAATTAACTAAAATGGGCAGGTCCAGAGAGGGATTTATCCCCCTCTCTCAGACGACTGATTAAGCAGGTGATGAAAGAGGCACCTTTGACTCTGACTGGTCTCCTCCTCTCACTTCGCTGGCTACAGCAGGATCTTAATGTGGTAAAGAACTTGTACGTGAAACTTGCAGATCTTCAGGCATTAATGTTTTCCTCAAGTCCGTACTTTTCTTGAATGATCCTGTAGTTTTTTGTTTGGCATTTACTTACATATTTTGTCTACCTCTTTTCTAGAAGAAATAGAAGAATACAGAAAAAGGTTTCCCACCTTTCAGATATCCTTCCCCAAAGGAGACATCAAAGACCTCCTTGAGAAAGCAGGGTTGAATGTATCCAACAATAGCGAGAAGATTCTGCAAGAGATAAAACGGCTTGTGCATTCCTCTCATGCAAACAGCTTCTGAATGCGAGGCATTTTTTCCTTCAGTACAAGATAATGAATTTGTGAATCGCTATAAATGGTATACTTTACCCCACTGCACTTTTCGTTTTGGCCATGTGGTGTGTTAGTCTTCATACTGCGCTCTGAACAACTGTAGCGTAGATTTCTCCATCTCAGCTCCTCTCCGGCACTGAACAAGTATATTTGTGATATTAAAAAACCCCAGCGTCCTCAGAGCTGTCCTGGAAATATTTAGCTTGCAAGTGTTCTCTTGTGTCTTCTTGTGTTTAGACTGAATTAAACCCCAGGAAAGTCAATGTAAACACAAGAAAACACTTTTTGTTTTTACTGTGACGGTGGTCGCACACTGAAACAGGTCACCCAGAGAAGCCATGGAGTCTCCATCTGTGGAGATATTCAAATCCCACTTGGACAAGGCCCTGGGCAACCTGTTTCAGCTGACCCTGTGTACTGCTTTTGTCTAGGAGAGGGTTAATTTTCTTCATAGCAGCTTGCATGGTGCTGTTGTAGATTTGTAATCAAAACAGTGTTGATAACACAAGCATGCTTTAATTATCACTGAACAGTCCTTGCACAGAATTAAGAATTGCTTATTTTGCTTTGCTTGTGCACTCAGCTTTTGTTTTAGACTGTTTTATCTCAACCCATGATTTTTGTCACTTTTACCCTTCCGATTCTCTCCCCCATTCTACTGGGGGGAAGCAAGTGAGCGCTGTGTGGTGCTTAGCTGCCTACCAGGGTTAACTCACAACAATAATTTCTGGTGCCCAGTGTTGAGCTCAAAGGGTTCAAGATAATGATGTATTTGATTGGAGCGTGCTAGACTGAATTATGGCTGTTACTCAGCTATTAATTGGCAGGCTGCTGTGCTTGCCACGGGACCTGCTTGCCTTACTGTATATTAGAGGTTAGTGCTTGTTAGTGGATTCTTTTGCTGTTTGCTGTACTGCTTATCACCTTACTCCGCTGTGCCTGGGAACATTTTGCTAACAGCAGTGACCACGTGCCTGGGATGGCCGATCGCCAGGGCGTTGCTGCTGTTCCTGTGCTGCTGGACAGGCTGGAACTCTGGCGTGAACTTGAGTCAAAGGGACTGTGACCTGTGGCTAAGTCCATTTTTGGGCAGGTACACCCCAAAGCATCTGCGGCCATGGATAATCTGTGCCAGAGCAGGTATACCTCAAAACGTCTGTGTCCTGCATGCCACAACAGGTATAGCCCTGAAAGGATTGTGGACTAATGGTAATTCCACACTGGATCAGGTACACCTCGAAGCATCTGTGGCTGTGGATAAGTCCAAGCTGCAGCAGGTACGTCCCCGAAGAGACTGTGGCCCATGTGAAAGGCCATGCTGGAGCAGGTATGCTCCTAAGGGATTGTGTTCGATGGATAAGCCCACGCTGGAGCAGGGGCAGGGGGAGGAGTTCATTGCAATGTTAAACCCTGTGACCTGGTCTAAAGTGAGCAGGGGTGGAGATTGTAACGGATATACCTTTAAATTGTAACCCGTGATTTGAGTTGCACGTTATAGGAAGTGCTATAGTAGGAGCCACCCAAACCAACAGAGGAAGAGCCTCACAAGAAGCAGTGCAAGTGCAGCAGTGACCCAACCTGAGCTGGCTTTGATGCCACACAACGTATCGCCTCCCCTGACCTGAGCAACTGTCATAACGGACAGAACCCAAGTCATGGACTAAACTCGGTGGCCAATTTATGGACATATTACGGACATTTTATAAGTGTGGCCCATAGACTAAGGGAATGAAATCTACGTGTAAATCAAAGGGTGGGAAAGGGGGGAGCGTGGTTTTAAATGAGGATGCATTAGATAATGTGAGTCCTGAACATGATGTAATGGTATGGAATAAGTTGGTCTGGCTGAGATGGAGCTAATTTTTTTCATAGTAGCTGATATGTTGCTGCCTTTTGGATTTGTGACAGAAACAGTGTTGATGACACACCAATGTTTTAGCTATTGCTGAGCAGCGATCACACAGCGTCAAGACTTTTTCTTTTGCTCACAACGTCCTGCCACCGAGTAGGCTGGGAGTGCACAAGAAGCTGGGAGGGGACGCAACCAGGACAGCTGACCCCAACTGACCAAAGGGATATTCCATACTATGTGACATCTTGCTCAGCAATAAAAGCTGGGGAAAATAAGAAGGAATAGGGGGATGTTTGGAGTTGTGGTGTTTGCCTTCCCAAGTAACAGTTAGGTATGATGAAGCCATGTTTCCCTGGAAAGATCTAAACATCTGCCTGCCAATGGGAAGTAGTGAAATCATTCCTTATGTTACTTTGCTTGCACGTGCAGCTTTTGATTTAGCTATTAAACTGCCTTTATCTCAACCCACGAGCTTTCTCACTTTTACCCTTCTGATTGTCTCCTCCATCCCACTGAGGGGGGGGTCATCGAGCAGCTATGTGGTGCTCAGCTGCCTGTTGGGCTTAACCCACAACACCTTGCTTGAGCAGGGGGAGGGTTGGACTAGATGATTGCAAGAGATGATTCAAACCTCCGTGGTTCTGTGTGATTACGGGCTACCAAATTTCTAACTCAGCAATAGCATTATGTGGAAAATGCTATTTCCTTAAACTCACAATAATGCCTTTTGAATGCTGATGCTCATGTTGGAATTCCAGCTGGAATTCAGAGACCTTAGTTGTGGGCAGTGGATGTGCTGAAGCTACTAGTTCATGGACCCTGGGTCTAGCATGTTTGCCATACCTGTGGTGTGGAGTGCCAAAGAACCATGACAAAAATGTTTTCTTGGCAAAGAGCAGTCATTACACACACAGACTGGCAGAGTTGTGCAGCTTGCCACAACAACCAGAGATATTTTGCAAATGTTTTTGCATTTGACAGCTGTCCTACTGAACATCCTTTGTGCTGTTTTCCAAAGGAACTGCATATTCTCTACACGTTCGCTGATTTGTGCTCTACTGCATGTTCACTAACTGTGTTGGGTCAAGAACAAAAGGGGCTGGTACCTCAGCAAGGGCAGCTCAGGACTCAGTCTTTGGGAAGTCCTGCTAAGAAACACCTCCTTTTTTTAAAAAAAAGACCTCCTTTTTTTTTTAAAACACCTTATTTTTTTACCTACAGCGACAATTCAAGGCAACGACACTGTCAGTGTATGAGTCCACATGGCAGGATATCTTCATATGAATTGGTCACAGCAAACAACTAACCAGGGAAAAAAACATTTATTTGCCAATGAAGATGAGAAACTGCTGAGTGCACTGACTTAGACACTTTCCGTGACCAGAGTCTTTACCTTCTTTATAGCTAAATCAGGTGCAAACAAACGTGGTTTAAAAGCAGTTGCGAAGCGTGGGTGTCTAATCTACCACCCTCACACATCCACTCACCAAGTTTTACATTTCCTCTGGGGATTTAAATACCTCTTCACATCTTTTTCAAATATGCGGTGTTTGTCCTCATGGTGTGGGCATCTTGCAAGATGTGCCAGACCCAGACTCCCACATGCTTTGCCTTTTGGGTAGGACCGATTTCATTCCATTTGCCTGCCTAAAATATAGTTGTCACAAACTAGCATTTGTGTTTGCCTGTGGAAGTTTTGATCAAGTTTGTTCTTAAGCTCTTCCATCTAAAGTGTGTGAGCTCAGTTTTTCCATGCAACGTACTGTGGCAGAGTTCAAGTATGAGACTGTTATCAAACTATAAACCACTGGCGTCTGTTTTCTCACTTGGGACACATTTAGAGACACAAAACAGGAGAATCATAGAACAATTTAAACGGAGGATTTGGGCTGAAGGTCGTCTGTCCCTGCTTTGAGAAGGGACACCATGTGAAAGGCCATGGCACACGACATGCAGCTTGGAAGGATGAGTAAGGGTTTTCAGTCTGAGCGTAAGCTGCAGGCTAACAGAACAGCATGGCCATAATCTAAACCTAAGGCAGTACTTTGGCTCCCTGAATCACTATGGAAAACTGGCACCTCCAGGAAGAGACTTATTTTATGACAAGCCTGATGTCGAAGACGCGATGCAGCTGTTCAATGGAGCTGACTGCTCTCAGGAGTAGGTTCCAAAGACAAAAGATGCTGGAGGTGACTGCTGAAGGTCCAACAGCTCTTCCATGAATGGAAATCCAGGCATGAGTTGACTAAAAAAGGAAAGAAAAATTGCCCAGTTCTGGAAATTACCCTTGATGCTGCAGTTTCAGACTACTTGGAAAGAATTTCTTATCAGTGAACTCTTACTAACTTGTTTTACATTAACAAGCCCATTCTTCTACTTCTACCTATATTAGATGACCTTATCTCCCTTTTGCCCTAAGCCTCACAAAAAGGAGTTGGTATGCTTGCAGAGCAACGTCGATGTGTAGGAGCTGCAGGCAGTCACATGAAAACAGCCATTCCAATCTCTTGTATCGGGAATGCCTCGTTAGTCTTGGTAGTGCTGGGCTAGGTTAGTCTGAACTCTTCTTTGTTCCATGTGGTATCCAGCGTGGGTACGGTGGTATCATGAAACGCTTAAGAGCAAATTAGGTATGTGTCATGGTGAATAAGTTGGTAAATACACAGGAGCTGCTCACTAAGCAGATCACAAAGCTGATATAAACGTCACCTTTGGGGCCTGGATGGCTGTTCTGCACCGGAGAGGTGGGGGGTGAGGTGAGAGAGGCCGTGCAGGACTTTGTGGATCTCAATAAGAAAGGCCCAACAAGAAATGGTCTAATAAGATAACTGTTTAAGAAGGCAAAGTAAGAAGAGGAATATAGATAGCAAGTAAATCTCACTACCCTTCAGCAGCTGGGTCCCTGCCCTCACACAGCATCAGACGGAGTTTGGATGGATTTTCCCATGATGCGCTACACAGAGCAGACCCTGTCCATAGAGAGAAGCTCTCCCTTTTGGTCATTCGAGCCATTATGTCATTCCCCAACAAGCAAACAACTCTGTTCCTGAGGGATGTTCCCACAAGAACATCTTGCGTCTCTGTCCAGTACAGGTAGGGACACGCAGGTGGCACAATGGCCGGTGCGGAGCAGGAGCTGCCCGCAGGCTCCTCTGATGCAATGAGCTACGGAGTTTGTCCTGTGGGTAAGGGATTTGTGTGGCACAACACAGATCTGAAGCCACCCCACGACAGCATAGCCCAGCCCGGAGCCTCCTCATGTGAGCCTTTGTGTGGATCAGCAACTCCCAAATGTGCAACACTCTCCCAGTCAGGATCAGTACAATGGTCTGCCTGCAAGGTGGATTTACTCTAGATTTACTCTTTCTCCACACAGTAATGTATTCTGTGTGACTAGTATTGTTTTCGTAGCCATAATCAAGTCCCCTTTTCACTTTTTCCTTCCTTTGTAACAAAACACTCCAGTTGGACCATTTCCCCCCATGCGTACAACTGCAGTTATGATGTCTGCATCAAAGAGCCATCCAGGCTATGCGGCTGTGAGGGGTGGGTCCATGGGGAAGTCAGATGAATGGCTGTAACTGGAAGGGAAATTCAAGGTAAGACGATGAAAACAGAAGAGCTAGAAAAGTGCTGTTATAAGGAAGGGATCGGCCTAGTCATGACAGACAGTAGTGGAACCTTGAAGAGTGTGTCATGAAAGATGAACATAGAGAGCAGAATCATAGAATCATAGACTGGTTTGGGTTGGAAGGGGCCTTAAAGATCATCTAGTTCCAACCCCCCTACCACAGGCAGGGACACCTTTCCACTAGGCCAGGTTGCTCAGAGCCTCATCCAACCTGGCCTTGAACACTGCCAGGGAGGGGGGCATACACAGCTTCTTTGGGCAACCTGTTCCAGGGTCTCACCACCCTCACAGTCAAGAATTTCTTCCTAATATCTCATCTAAATCTCCCCTCTTTCAGTTTAAAACTGTTACCCCTCATACTATCACTCCATACCCTTGTAAAAAGTCCCTCTCCCGCTTTCCTGTAGGCCTCTTCAGGTACTGGAAGGTGCTAGAAGGTCTTCCCGGAGCCTTCTCTTCTCCAGGCTGAACAAGCCCAACTCTCTCAGCCTGTCTTCATAGGAGAGGTGTTCCATCACTCCCTCAGAAGAAACAGGATGGGCCAAGATGGAGCTGTGCTGGTTCAGGTGAAGTTGGTTGCCTGCTTCTGGTACCTGAACTAACTAGCTTATACCAAGGCAGCAGGTTCAAAATGCAGGACAATCAACTTGAGAGAAAAAAATAATGCAGCTGAAAGGGACTAGTGAGCCTTGAGCAACCCACTGTAACTTTGGACTTTACCCTGTGTTAGGTAAAATACAGGACCAGCTGCTCTCCAGAAGTTCCTTTCAAACAAAACTGGGATTACACTGACTGTGCTGGAGCCATGATTCCAATCAACAAAAGCAGTCGTCCCCTTTGGCCCAAGGAAGGGCCAAAGAAAGTTACCTGTTTCCTATACTTAGGTCTGGGTCTCATTTCTAGAATAAAATGCTTGAATTTGACATAAGTGGGAGCTTGGGGTGCAAACTAACCTGCCATTGAATTCAGAAGAGCACTATCATGCAATTCTTTTAGCTAAAGAAGAGGATCTAGTGCCTATGGATGTGCCTTTCAGAGACCTCTCTGAAAATGGCATGAGTCTCCCGTATGGTCTATGTCCTTTTTCTCATGAATTTGTGCATTTCTGAAAGACGCCAGTGCAACTCGAGAGGCATCAGATCTACTTGTTACAGCTACTGGATTGTTCACTAGACTTCGATGCATTGGTTTAGGTGTCTTAATCTTGAGGTGAACTGTGCTGCAGTGTCCTGAATCTGGGGCTGACTCTCCCTCAGATGCCTGACCACATCCTCAGGATCCTAAATACCTCTGTCTCTTTGGACTACACACAACTCAGATTGTGTGGTAGAAACTTAGCTCCCCAGGAAGAAAATTCTGCAATGCCTTTGCTTTGTGGAGTGGCAGCAGGTGGTCACAATGGCCCCTTCATCTTTGCCACCAAAGCAGCATGAAACTCTTGGTACGATGTCTCTGGTTCTGACTTGTGCAAGGCTCCAGGGACAGGATCCCAGCAGATCCCTGAGAGATCCTTCTTGGGAGGAGTCAGCAGTAAATCCACACCTCAATGCTTTGGCCTTGTCATACGTCAGAATTTCTAAGTCAGCTAAACACAGAGCAGGCGGGAACCAGTTTATGGCGTTAGTTGTTGGTTTAACTTAATACTAAGAAGCTCAGGAGAGCAACAGATAACAGAGATCTGTTGCTTTGGTGAACAAAGACAGAGGAAAAGAATTGAGCAGATGTGATAAACAGTTACAACTACAGAATCAAAAGCGCTCCATAAACTAAAGAGTAAAATGTGCAAAGACAAGTGTGGTAAGTCTATTGAGTCAGAGGGAAGCAGCAGACAACTGTTGGGGATGAGGGGAAAGGACAGAGAACAAAGGTTTAGCCTCATCTTTGGATACCTTCACTGAATTGCCTACAGCATATGCAGTTCCAAGGGACCTAGATGTCTGAACTCCCTTTTTCGCCAGTCTAGGGATCTTGGAGAGCTGTAGAGCTGAATTGAAGGAAACATGCTCTTCTGTTGCTTAACAAAAGAATCTAGTGCATGAAGACATGTCAGAGAGCTTGCACATCCAAACACTGTCCCCAGGAAGGGACAGGACCCCAGACATCCTTTGCTATGTCAACCAATTCTGCTTTTGTGTCTAAGTGACACTAGGGCATTGCAGAAAATGCCAGACATTTCTTGACAATCCAGCATCAGACAGAATTTTGAAAACAAACAGAAAATAAATGTAAATTGAGTGGTCTAAGACAAAAAAAAGTCAAAAAGTACCCCAAAACAAACACAAAGAAATTCCCCCAACAATTTCTTTATGATTTAGCCATAAGTTGACAATATCAACATGTCAAGAAGCAATTCTTCCCTGTCTTACAATGACAAGACAGTCAACTCTGATTGCCAGCTGGTGTCCTATGAATCCACACCCTACTGTGTGTGCAGGGATGACTGGATTCCTACTTGAGACTACAGCTGGATTTCCATTCCATGAAAAGCATGCCCTTAGCACGTTGTCCATTTTGACTTTGCAGTTGAAGAATGCACCACGGATTTGCTCTGCATCTGTGCTGCTGAGCTTCCCTGCTGACCTCCAGAGAGCTACTCCCACAAGTCTGGAGAGAGATATTAAGAGACTGTTTCCTCACTGCATTGCTCATATCCCTACAGTGGAGCTGTGAGGCAGGTGTACACAGCTCTTTCTAAGGTAAATTGGTTTGTATCGACTTCTTTAAGTTCATCCGGACACTAAGGAGACTGTGGTGGCTGCATCTTTCATACCTGGACAGCACAGCAGCATTTCTAGTGTGTCAAATGATTAATTCCTGAGTCGTTCACAAAGAATCTCCGTTTGAGAGGAACAGAGGCTTCACGTCTTGGAAAGACATCCAAAAGCAGCAATATGTTAAGTTTGCTATTTCAATTCAAGGTAAAAACAGTAATGCTGTTAGCGTAAAATAGAAGAAATACATGAATTCAGTAAAGTTTGAGCATTTAGCTCTGTATTTATTCCTACTGCAAAACCTTCCATTGAAAAGTTAATTTTGCAGGCACTTTCAACATTTTGGAAAAACTAGTGTGAGACCATAAATCATTCGTCTTTCTGAGAATGAATGTGCACCACAGCACCAAGATGAATCATCTTCTGGAGATGAGTGAATCACTGACTGAGAAGAAAAGTGGGGACCCTAGAAGGAGGTCTAAGTATGGACCTAGCTAACTTAACTTTGAGATCTAAAATTGCCCATTTAAATCCAGACTAACCATGTTTCCCTCCTTTTATTAGCAGAGGAGAGGTTGGGCAATGAGAGGGTTCTGCAGTTCATCCTGAGGCAGGACATTTACAAGAGGTCACAGGAATCCATTCTGGGTTTTTCTTTCCACTAATCAAAGGAGATTGGCCCTTGCTAAAAACATTCTACAGTGGGAGTCAGAAGCTTAAATGTGTGTGTTTAGTGTGTTTTGAGATGCCCTAAACTTGCTGATACGTTTGCATGAGGTTGTAGGTTACCTGCCACTTTCTGAAAAGTGGAGTCCAGGAGGGGAAACACCAGCATGTCCCAATTGGCACCTTCTGACCTGTTTAGGCACCAGGATCTCACTGCCGAAGGCTGATGAGTCACACACCATAAAAGACAATATTAGCAGCTCTAGCTGGGATTAGGAGAAATACTCTGAAAGCTCCATGTTGTACCACCACAGCAGACACATTGGGACTCATGTATCTATCTGGACATATTTGTGGGGAAAAAATATGTTGCACTGGGTTTTCATAATGGGGATTATGGGATTTCATGCCTGTGTAGAAATAGGTATGTATGTATTGTGAGCACGACTATATATTGAAATAATGATACGAATCATGGACAGTGTTTATATAAATATGTATACATATATATAAGCATATAGTATTTAGAATATACATAATATGCACATATAAAACATACGTAGACTGCAGGCATATATATTACATACGTCTACATACCTATGTATAGTGTATACATATGTGCATACACATGTATTTTATATACGGAACTATGATTACTGGGGGATTTGTTTTGAAGTTATAGTTTGGTCCATCATGTGGGGTTCATGCATTTTGACTTCAGAGAGTAAAACATGTTTAGGGCAACTGTGAAATTCAGACAGGGGAGAGACTATGGAGCAGACCATCAAGTCTCAGACAAAATCCTTGACTTTCCCTTCACAGCTTTCACCAACACGCTGGAAAGAAAATGTCCAACCGAAGCACTGTGGCAGAGTATCTTCTCCTGGGATTCTCTGATACTCGAGAACTGCAGATACTGCACTTTGTGTTATTTCTGGGGATTTACCTGGCTGCCGTGGTGGGAAACTTTCTCATCATTGTGGTCATAGCTGTCAGTAACCACCTTCACACCCCCATGTACTTCTTCTTGATGAATTTGTCCATCTTAGACCTTTCAACCATCTCTGTCACCCTCCCTAAGTCCATGGCCAATTTTCTGTTGAATACCACAACCATCTCCTATTCTGGTTGTGCTGCTCAAGTCTTTTTCTTCCATGCCTTTTGTGCTGCTGATCTTGCTTTACTCACTGTCATGGCATACGACCGTTACATTGCCATATGCAAACCTCTTTTCTATAAGACAATCATGAAGGGGACTACTTGCATCTGCATGGCAGCCAGTGCATGGCTCAGCTGCATCCCTTACTCTGCTCTGCACACTGGGAACGTCTTTCGTTTATCCTTCTGCAAGTCCAACATCATTGACCACTTCTTTTGTGAAGTTCCACAGCTTCTCAAGCTTTCCTGCTCTGATTCGTACTTTAGTGAAGTTGGGGTTTTTGCATTTAGTTTCCTTTTAGTCGTCATCTGCTTTGTTTTTATAAGTATGTCCTACATTCAGATTTTCACTGTGGTCTTGAGAATTCCTATCAAGGAAAAACGGCGTAAAGCTTTTTCAACCTGCATCCCTCATCTCATTGTGGTCTCCTTGTTTGTTAGCACTGGTGCTTCTGCCTATCTTAAGCCTGTCTCCACCTCCCCATCAGCTCTGGATCTCACAGCTTCTCTCCTCTATTCTGTGTTGCCACCAGTGATAAATCCAGTCATCTACTCCATGAGGAACAACGACATCAAAGCTGCCATGCGAAAATTAACTGTCTACAGATTATTATGCAGAAATAAGTAATCAGACTTTCTTCATCAGACTTCCTCTGTGCTCTTGCTAATGAGCACTTCATTTTCCAAGAATGGACAATTTATATCATTGGGATCAGAGGAAAATATTTACGTTTTTTGGAGGAAGACTGTTTAAAGATTTCATTGCACATGTAATTTTGACTTTCTGATGGCAGCAGGTTTTGCAGAATGATGTATCAGTCATGGAAGAAATCCAGGGTAATGCTCGCAAACACTTTATATATGCCTGCCTTTATAATTTATAATCAGGCTGCTGTGGAACAGGGATGCATCTAAGAGTGTGTGTGTGTAAGAGACTGCCCAAGAGGTCGGGACATTTATTTGCAAACATGATGAGAAACCCAGAGAGGTGTTTTCGTGGTGTCCATTTGGTTATGTCACCCCTGGAATGTTTGTTGTTCCTTTATTGTGCCAGGCACATCAAGTACTATTGTGACTACAGTGCAAGATGTGCATCTGTTTTATCATCACTTTAAATCTAAATAAATGACTATTCACAAGATCTGCTCTGTAGCTCATCTAAAGTGCCTGTATAATTGCACATCCTGCTTTCTCAAAGTAAATGATCACTCCCTTCCACCTCCTCCCACCTTCACCCAAAACCCTCACAGAAGGGAATCACCATGGCCTAATTTAGAGCAGCTGAATCATTTTAATTTGTCAGAAACCCACAAAGTTTTTTGTGACATTTTTGGAAAATTACTTAAATGACTAATCATAGCTGAAGAGGGGAAATTTACTCTAGTACAGTTTGTCTATAGAAAAGTCCACGAGCTACCAGTGAAAGGTCAGTTCTGACTTTAATGATGAGAACCTGTCCATGAAGGAGGGTAAAGTGATTCCAGCGATGAATAGTAAAGAAAATAAATCTAGTTTGCTTAATGTCAAACTCTTGCCAAGTTGGAGTGAAGTCAGTGTAGCAATTCTTCATGTGTTATAACTGCGTCTCTGTCCTCTAGATCCCTTCTTTGTGCAGACCCAAGGAATACAACTTCTGCGACAGAATTCAGTCCACTGGGATTTTCATTGGAGATGGCTACTGTTGTTGCTCTTTTATCCTGTAGTCGTTTCTGAGAACACTCTTCTCCTTCTTACCATATGTGTGGACTGAAGCCTCCACATCCCCATTTATTTTTTCTTGGGTAATCTTCCCTTCCTTGAGATCTGCTGTACAACCACTATTGTTCCTAGGATGATAACCAATTTCCTCACAGAGAAAATGTCTCTCTTTCAGGGACTGAACTGCACAGTTGTAGTTGGCTCCTTGAGAGGAACTGAACATCTCCTAGCCATAACGCCATGTGATCACTATTTAGCTAGCTGTAATCCTCTTCATTATACAGCTATAATGAACCAGAATAGTTTTCCAGGGCTGGCAGCTCTTTTCTGAGTTACTGGCTTTGCAGTCACCTTGGTGATCACTGTATTGATGCTGAATTTGACTCTCTGTGGTCCCAGCAGGGCTGCAGAAAGCCATTTCTACTCGTTCATCTCCCCTCACTGTGATCACTACTTTCTCCGGGATCCTTGCTATCATGTATTTATCACCACCTGCCAATAATTCCCTACATCTGAAGAAAGTGTTCTCCACCTGCTGTACAATTGTGATCCCAGGAGTCAATCCCCTCATACACAGCTTGAGAAACAAGAAGGTCCAAGAAGCAATTAAGAGGTTCTGGGGTAGAAAATTAACTTTGTGTTAATATTTTGTGAGATTTCTGGGATGTTGTAACCATCCTTGCATATGGGGTAAATTTGGTCTAATCTTAAGTGTGAGATTCAACTGCCTAAAAAAATCACCATAAAAAGTGTAGATGTAGAAAAGTAATCACTGTTAAAACAGGATTAATTTTTCTTAGGGTTTGACCTTGGCTAGCTGGCAGAGGCCCACGCAGCTGCTCTCTCATTCCTCTTCCTCAATAGGACAGAGGGAGAAAAATAAGATGAAAAAGCTCGTGGGTCAACAAAAAGACCAGGAGATTGCTTAGCAATTACCGTCAGAGGCAAAACATACTTGGCTTGGGGAAGAGTAATATAATTTATTGACATTTAAAAATAGACCAGGGTGGTGAGAAACAAAGACAAAAAGTAAAACACCCTCCTTCCATGTCCCCTTATGCCCACACTCAACTTCACCCCTTCACTCCTGACTCCTCCTCTACCCCCTCACCCCCACCATCTGTACAGAGGGGATGGAGGAGAGGGGGCAGTGATCAATTCATAGCAGTTTCTCTCTGGTGCTCGTTCCTCCTCATGCTTTATTCTGCTCCAGCATGGGTCCTTTCCATGGGCTGCGATTACTTTAGGAAACATCCGTCTGCTCCAGCACAGGGTCCTCCATGGGCTGCAGTATGAGTATCTGCTCCACCATGGGCTGCAGGGAAAGACCTCCTCCTCCCCTTCTTACCTTGGTGTTTGCACTGCTGCTCTCACTCTCTTTTTCCCTGCTGCTCTGCCTGTGTGGCATTTTTTACCGTTTCTTAAATAGGTTTTTGCAGGGAAACCACCACCTTTGCTGACTGGCACAGGGCAGTCTTTTCCCACAGAGGTCACCCCTGCAGCCTCCCTACTACCAAAACCTTGCCGTGTAAACCCAATACACTTGAAAATCCTAGAACATCATAAATGCCACTAGACATCCACATGTAGGCAACTGAATCCCATGCCACATGGTATTCCGTTCACTCTCCAGCTGTCGCCTCAGAAAATCAGTCCTTTATATCCTGCCTCCTACCTGGCAGGTGTTTCAGGTACATCAGAACAGCTCAAATGGCACCAGGCACCTACGGTAGGCTCTGTAGTGGTACACTTTGTTTGACAAACCCTTCTTAAAAATAAAAAAGCACAAAAAAGAAAAAAAGTCCTCTAGCTTGTGAGGATGAGTGAATCAATACCTGCAACACTAAATCACATTGATTTTACATTTCTATAAAAAAAAAACAGAAAGAAAGGCACATAGGTAGGGAGGGAGATAGATAGATAGATAGATAGATAGATAGATAGATAGATAGATAGATAGACAGACTGATTCACGAAGGAGGTATTTTTCTGTAGTACCAGAACAGGATTTTTCTCCCTAAGATCTGGTGTTTTGAGCAGATGACTTTTTGGGTAAATGTCAGAGAAAAGCACAATGTGGAAAAATAAAGCAAAGTTTAGTATATCTATTTAGGGCTATTTTTCAGAATCCAGTGGAAACTCTCATATTATGGTAGAGAGCAAATGTGTGAACAAGTCCACTGCCGTGGGCTGGCCTGGGACAGCAACTAAGCACACACCCAGCAACTTCCTCCTTCCCTCCCTCCCTCCCTCCCACAAGGGCATGATGTTAATGGTATGGAGTATCCCTTTGGCCAGTTTGGGGCAGCTGTCCTGGCTGTGTTCCCACACAGCTTCTTGCCCACCCCCAGTAGCGTGGTAAGTTCAAATGCTGAAGATGGGGGGCTCCACAAAGCAGCCTAACAGAGAATTTGCTGCCTCCAGACATTCATCCAGCTGGACCTCTGCAAACAGAGAGAAAAAGTAGATGGGGACCGCAACTCAGTAAGGGAAGACAGTGTGTGTTGACAGTCTCATAGACTGCCGTGCAGAAGCACTGGGAAAGAGGGACATGGGTCAACGGGTGTCAGCTGTGGATTTGGTGGGAAAGGCCCAGAGCCTGACTCTTCCCAGCAAAATCTTCTTACCAGCTTGGTCCCGCAGCCACCTACAAGCTTTGGCCTCCAGAAGCTCTGACCAAGACACCTTCCATTTATACCGGTGCAACCAGACTAAGGCCAAAACTGTGGCCCAGGCAGCTGGCTGCATGTCCTGTGGGGGAAAACAGAACAATCAGGGGTAAGAAAGAAAAAGAAAGATCAGACCTAAACTAGAATGTGGAAAAAGTAACACCTCCACACATCTACGGAAACTCTCTAGGCTTCTGAAATCCTCAAAATTGGAAAGTTCCCAGGTATCTCTGCTGATTCCACCCCACATCCCCAACACCCACCTTCCACAAGCGGGGAGGTTCTGTATCCCGACTGCTTTGGTCTCTTCCTCTCAGTTCAGCTCATACTGGCAACTTGGAGCAGAGGAAGGTTCAGCTCATGACAGCACCCCGCTCCTGCCTCTGATCTGCTTACCTCACTGGGCTTTTGTCCCTCAACATCAGCCTCGCTGAGACCCAAGGCAGAGGCCAGGGCTGCGGTGAGGGCCCACGAGCCATTTGCTTTCTGGAGTGCCACCACTACTCTGAGCCCCGAGAAGTCACACAGTCTTGTTGAAAGTGGTGAAATTGTCCAGTCCCAACTCATGTTGACTGCTGACGGTTCTTCCGTCACCTGCTCTTCAGGAGGAGGCTTCTGCTCTGGAAGACAGAAACATTCACACAGCTCACATGAGATAGGCAACAGCAACCTTAAATTCTGCCTTCTCCCGATATACTTAACTGGCCGCCATCCTCTCTGGCCTTTCCCAGTTTTGCCCAGCTCTCCCCAACCATCCTGATTTTTTTCTACACCTCCCAGAGCATCTTCAGATCTTCCCAGTCCCTCATAAGCATCCTAAAATCTGCCCTATATGCTCTAGTTTATGCAGAACAATTCTCTCTGAACACCCTGAATTCCTCCCATAAGCACCACTAATGTTACTTCTTCCTGTCACTTCCCGCATTATGGCTCATGTTCACCATTGAGGGCCCCACAGGGGTCCTTCTCCATCATGCACTCTTGAACCTACCAACCTCAGCATGAGCTTTTCCTTTCCACATTCCAGACATAAGACTTCTTCGGAGGTACAGCACAACTGGATCACAAGAGAGTGAAGGTGAGAAGGGTCAAGCAGAGCCCATGGGGCATTATAGTCCCAGGCATGGCTCAGTTCTGGAGCAGACCTAAGAGCTTTTATGGGCAGAAAAGGAAGCACTTGGACAGAGTAGTTGGGGCAGAACTAGGGGCTATTTAACGGTGGCCTAAAGGTTTACAGAGGTTGGAAGGGACATCTGGAAGTCATCTTGTCCAGATCCCTACTCAAAACAGGTCTCATTAGAACAGCTCACTCAGGTACCTGTCTAGTCAAGTCTTGAATAGCACTAAGGATGGAGATTCCACCAGTTTTTGATTATCCTTATGATTAAAACCAAAAATTCCTCATACCCATTCAGCATTTCCCATGTTTCAACTTGCATCTGTTGCCTCTTATCCTAATGCTTTCACTTCCAAGAAGAGTCTGCGTCTGGCTTCTTTATGTTTTCTTCCAGTCAGCCAGTTGTAGACAGAAAGAAGCTATCCCATTCTTAAAGATGAGCAAACCCAGCTCTCTCAGCCTATCCTCACACACCATGTGCTTCAGTCCCCTCAGTTTAGTGCCCTCCACTAGATTCATTCCAGTATGTCAAAGCCTTTCTTGTGATGGAAGCAGAAGCTGACTCAATACCCCAGGATACAGGCTAGCAAGAGGTGCTGAAGAGAGAGGAAGGATCACCTCCCTGCGCCTAGTGGCTACACTCTTGCTAATACAGCCCAGGATGAGGTTGGCTTGCTTTGCTGCAGGGGCACGCTGCTGACTCCTGTTCAACTCGTTGTTCTCTAGGACCCCAAGATCCTTTTCCGTAGAGCTGCTTCCTCGAGTGTGTGTGCCCTGGGGCTATATTGTTGCATAGGGTTGTTCCATTCCTGATCCATTCCTGATGCAAGTCTTTGCATTTGTTTTTATTGAATGTCATGCAGTTCCTGTCAGGCCATTTCTCCAGCCTGTCCCTGCCCACCATGCACCTCCTACTCCTAATTTGATGTTGTTCATAAACTTGCTAGGATTGCCTTCTGTCCATTAATGCCCAGGTCATTCATGAAGATGATAAACACTATTGCTACCATGAGACATCCCTCTGGAATTGCACTGGTTATTGGCCACCAATTGGACTCTGAACTGCTGATAACTGCTCTTTGAGCACAGCAGTCTAGCTAATTTTCCACCGGCCTTATTGTTCAATTAAGCCAGCCAATATCTCATCTATCTGGTGTTAAGGAGACTTAGGGAGATGATTGTCAAAGGCAGGGTATACAGAATCCACTGCTCTTCTCTTGCCCACTCTGACAGTTACCTCATTCGAGAAAGCAGTGAGGTTGCTCAGGCATGATTTACTTTTGAGAAACCCATACGGGAGGGTCCTTCTAAAACAATTTTCTCCATATCCTTCCTAAGGACTCAGGGGAGGCTGATTGACCTGCAGTTCTCCGAACACTTCTTCTTCCCCTTCTTGAAGATGGCTGAGATGTCTGCCTGTTTTCCAGTCATCAGGAACCTCTCCCAGTAGTCATGATCTCTTGAAGATGGTAGTCACTGCCTTGCAGTGGCATCAGCCAACTGCTTTGGCACTCTTGAATGCACCTGATCCCATGGACTTGTGGAGGTCTAACGAGCATACATGATTCCTGACTGTCTTCTCCTGTGAGGACTGTTTCACTCATACAGACTCTGCTGGGAGACTCAGAGATAGGGTAGACCTGAGGGAAAACCTTACCAGTTAAAACTGAGCCCCAAAAGTCTGAGGCTATGACAGCCTTTTCCACATCCTTTGTCACTGAGTCCCCTGCATCACTGAGCAAGATGCCCACACTGGCCTTAGGCTTCCTTTTGCTGACAATGTGCTTAGAGATGCCTTTCCTCTTGTCCTTCACCTCCCTTGCAAACTTCAGCTACAGCTGATATTTGGCTTTCATAACTCCATTTCTACCTGTCTGGGCAATGTCTTCGTATGGCTCTCAAGCAGCCTGTCTCCACTTCCCCCTTTGCATACTTCCTTTTTATGTTTGATCTGACTAAGGACCTCTATGTCCATCCATGCTGGCCTTCTGGCACTGTTCTTTGAATTTCTGCCACTGGAATGAACTATTCTTGATCTCAGAGCACTGGGTCCTGGAAGATCAGCCAGCTATGTTGGACCTTTTGACCTCCACATCAGTTTCCCACAGGATCCTGAACAAGGCAAAATCTGTTTTTCTGAAGTCCATGAGTTGTAACTCTGCTCTTTGTCTTGCTCTTTCCTCTCAGGATCATAAACTTCAGTCTCTCGATTGCTGCAGCTAAGGCTGCCCTTGACCTTCACATCTTCAACAAGTTCCTCCTTGTTTGTGAGTAGCAGGTCAAACAGAACATCTCTCCTAGCTGGCTCGTTGCGCACCTGCATCACAAAACAGGCTTCAAGCAGATGATGCAGATGAAATAGGATTCATGCAGATATTTTGTGACAAACTTAGTGTTTGGCTATAGAGTTAAGGATACTTGGAGACAAGGATAAGGTGACTTCAGGGAAGTATTAAGGCATTTGATTCTTCGTTTCCAGCCCAGAGTTGAGATGTAGGAGTTTGCTTTGTCTGTCACTCCATCCATCGCCAGCACAATGACAATCAGGAAGTCTGGCGAGAAGATAAATGCTTGAAAGGGGAGTTCAACCCTAGTCCAACGCGTTTGGAGAATGCCCAGCTGAGAAGTTTCTCCTTACCTTTACAGGATGCTGAAAGTTGGGTGAGTGCCTCAGAGTCAGGGGCTTTGCGACCAAGTGTCTCAAGGCAGAACTGGCACTTCTGGACCATCCAAAACTTGGTGGACTGGAACCACATGGGCCTGAAGCCACGCAACCAGAGCAGCTGGCAGGGAACCAGGTTGCAAGAGGGAGAGAAGAGCATGGAGGAGTCTGGAGGCAAAGCATCTGTGGAGAGAGTCAGGGAGATGGGTGTTAGACTCACGGGTATTGGAGATAGATAGGAAAAAGGGTGGTCAGGCCCACAGGACAGAGGGCTGCAGGTGGTGTGGAGGCACCAGACCAACAAGTCCTGCTTTCCCCTCCCAGTCCTATCCCCACCGTTCCTGGCCTTACCACGGTGCCAGGCATCCCTCTGTTTCGTGCGTAGTGCCACACTGGATGTGAAGGGGGACAGGATCCCCAGGCTGAGGCTGGACTTTACGGAGCTGCGCCAGATGTCCTCTGCCCTGCTTGTCCCCTCCCAGGCCAGTTTCCACAGCAGATGCATCATGGCCATGCGGTGCACGGGCAGCCTGCAGGGGCAGGGAATTAGTCCTTGGTTCCACCTTGGGCAACGGCATGGGACACGTGCAGTAAAGAGGAGGGGGCAGTGGGGCAGTGGTCACCCAGGTCCTCTCCCAAGGTCAGGGCAGGGAGGACAAGAGGGGAGCACTGGATGCCCCAATTCTCGTCCCACCTCTGGCTGCAGTGGGAAGGATGCAAGCAAAGGACACCTGTTGTCCCTCCTCCAGACCTTGCCAATACCACTCTGCCTCATGGGCAAGTGTGTTAGCCTCTCACCTGTCATCTGCTGATGGGGACAGTGAGAACGTGAGTGTGTAATCAAAGGACTGGCTGCCCACGTGGTACTGAAGGGTCACGGCTCCCTCACCCACCTCCAGATCCTGGTGACACAAGGGAAAGAGTCAGACAGAAATGTTCATCTGCAAGGTACAGGCAGCCTGGCTACCTACGTTGCCTCCCTGCTCTACTAAGGTAGCAGATGTCCATGGTTGGAGCAGAAGCAGTGGTGTCTCTGTGGGGGGAAGAAGGGGGTTCACAGAGCCCTGATCGTGGTCTCTCTCAGGTCTAGTGGAGGTGAAGGACTCTCAGTGCTGGGAAGGTGAAAGAGGGAATGGGTCCTTTACCTTCCAGAAAGCCCTGCCCCAGTGCATATGGTTCCTGGATCACTCTCACCTGTGCTTGCCCATGGATCTGGGCATAGATGGAGCTCTGATGTCCCTGGAAGATCGCCTCAGGAGCTTTTCTGATCATTGACACCTCCAGGCCAGGTGGAAGGTTCCAATGGAGTGAGATCCCGCTTGCCAGAGGCTGCAGAGCCCGCTGCAGGCATTTCACTGCCTGGTGAGGGGAAGCAGAAAGCAGAGACCGCTTGGGTTCCCTTCCAATTCTGGGACGGGGGGAAGTTGTAGGGGGTCTCTCAGTTGGAGTGGATGGTGGTATTTGCATTGTCTTGCGTGTCTAGGAGAGCCATGTGAGGTATTGAATAGAGCAGAGGGGCAGTGGGGTCATTACCTCGGATGTCATGTCCATCCTAGAGTGGATGCACACGCATTCCCCTTTGGTCTCCAGGGCCATGGCCTGGGAAAGGTTGAAGCTCTCACATCTGTTAGTAGGAAAACAGAAACACCTGTACAGGAAAAGAGGGAGAGGTGAGAGATGGGACAAAGGTGAGAAGCACGAAGGACAAGAGTGGTACAAAGGACAAAGTGCAGAGAGGTAAGAATGCTGCTAATGATAGAAATGAGACTGCCCCAGAGTTTACTCATTCATTCTGGGGTGAGAGACGTTGCCTGCTGGATAGGGCGATCATGAGAATGGGTTTTGGGCCCGTGGAGCACATTGAGGTATTGCAGGGTGAGGGGGAAGAGGAAAAGGGCTGAGAAGAGCAGGGAAAGATTAGGAGAGGAGGCCTACTGGACGAAGAGTATAGGCAGTGTTAGTGAGGTCAGGGAAGTGTGTGGGGGGGCTGTTGCTGAAGTTCCACTGAGGTAAAGAGAGGATCAGGGCCAGACCAGGATCTGGGAGAATGTTTGAAGGACTCTGACAGTCGGGGGGGAGGAAGGTTGTGAATTAGCATGTTAGGGGACAGGGACAGGGCTCCCCCATTACCGGTGGTGGTCCCGGTAACGGTAGACCTCAGCCATGACAGCTTCCTCTTCACTGGAGATCTTCCTTTGGATGAAGATGAAAAGGTGAGGAAGAGAGGAGGGGAGACAAAGATTGCCAGGGCTAGGCACCCTCGTAGAGGAAAGACACCCTCCTAAAATGCAGGAAGCCTTCCCAGTTTGCTCCCTTACCCTCTCGTGCCCACTGGCCTTGAAACAGGAAAAGAGATTGTGTGTCTCCTTTCATGAAAACCAGCACACAAAGGGCTCCCCACAAGGAAGATCCACCTTCCCCAAGGGCAAGCAAATGCCACAGAAGCCCTCCCATGCTGCCCACCCCAGAGATGGTGTCACTGTCTGCCATGAGGATGCCCCCCACATGCCAACTCCCGGTGCAAACAGCAGCAGAATATCTCACCTTGAGCCCTGAAGTCTACCTTTACCCCATTGTTTACACCCATTCCCCTCCCCATAACCCTTTGTCCCCTGATACCTGACGGGGGTGCCCATGCAGGAGAGGAGTGCTGTAGATAGACCTTAGGAGGCCCAACAGGTCACAGCCCCCCAGATCAGGGCAGATGGAGGAGATGCGTCCCACTGCATTGTCCATGCTTTCCTGCGTGTATTCCACACTCTGCCTGTGGGAGGGCACCCAGAGTGTCAGAGGGGGGAGAACCTGGCCCATGGTCACCCACATAGAGCCAATCCCTTGAAAAGCCCTACCTCACTACAGGTGCTATGGAAGTACCCGGAACAGAGGACGTCACAGCCCCCAACATATCTTGCCCCATAACTGCCCCCCAGCAAGAGCGTGTCCCATAGCTTCACTTAGAAAAGTCATACTCTCCTTACTCCTTGGCCCTGCCCCATCATCGCACCCAACTCACGGATAGAAGGCTTTGAAAGTGGCCCCAAAACTGTAGATGTTGAAGTAACAGCCGAGAGGCAAACTCTTGAGGAGGAAGAGCAGTGTGTTCTGGGGACAGATGGAGGGATGGGCAGAGCTCAGATGGGGAAGCTAGGCAGAACACCTGCCCACTGAAGCAGCTTGCCTCTATCCCCACCAGCTGGGCATGGCCGGTGTGGACAAGCTCCCCTGAAGACGTCCTCCGGTGGTACCTGTGCATCCTGGAAGAGGCTGCGGTCCATGAGAAAGAGGAATTCCCCAAGCTGGCCTGGATTGGGCACCACCTCAGGAATGTTGGGTGTCAGTGTCACCATCACCACAGGGTCTCCCAGCAGAGAGCCTGGAGAGTGTGGGGGGAAACAAGGAAGGGGTTTAGGCTGGAGCCACCTTCCCTGTCTCTTTGCTTTTGTCCTCTACATAGCCCTCAGCTCTGACCTATTGCCCACAAAGCCCCTCAGATCCTCCCAGTCTCCTTGCCATCCTCTCCCGAATGCCCACTTCCATCCTCCTCAACTCACCAGGTGGGGCTTTGGGATCTCTCCTCTCCACCACAGCACTGAGAGCATGAGACCCTTTGTAATACACCAGCACTTTCAGATCACGGCGCAGGAAGGGTGGCAATTTCAAGGAGACCTGAGGACAAGTAGGGTGTGGGGAGGAAAGAGAACCAAATCAAAGGACTGAGGAGTCAGTCCTAAGGAGTGTCAGCAGGCTGTAGACCCTTCCCTGCTCTCCCTCTTTGGGACTCCAGCATCTGGCAGTGCCATACCTCGGCAGATGTCTGATCTGGAGCCGTGTATTGCAGAGGGGTGTAGCTGCTGTTAATGTCTACATGGGACACACCATGGGCTGACTTCAGACAGAGAGTGAACTGAAGGTCTTTGGACACCTCCTCCTTGGAAATCATCCAGTCTGCATGAGAAAGAGGTGTCAGAAGGTCATAGAAGAGACCCTAGGGCTGCCGATAGCTATGGTGGGGCACTGTTGTTGTTGGCAGGGGGAAATGTGGATTGGAGATGTCCCTCACTGTGGTACTTAGTGGGGGACATGGTGGTGGTGAATCTGTAGACTCACACTGTGGTTTGAATAGGAATCTCTGGGGATGTCTTGCTGTGCAATGTATGGGGAGACCTGTGGGGTTCCTGAATGTGAGGTGCAAGGGGGAATATTCAGATTCTCTCACAGAGGCATGTGTGCAGCTATGGGGGTCCCCCCGTGGAGGAATGCTGGGGACTGATGTCTCTGTCCCTGGGGGATGCACCTGTGGAATCACTCACCAATCCATTTTCTCTGGGGGAACAGCTCCTGTGGCCAGCAAAACTGTGCAGCTCCATCAGGCTGCATTCTCAGCTCCTGGACATAGCACAGGCTGATGGCCACCTCCCTGTTCGGAGGCAGGGTCCCCAAGAAACAAACGAACACAGGACCCCAAAGATCCAACTGGTCCTGCAGGTATCTTAAATTCTCCATGCCCGGAGTGGCTTTGCACAGCTGCTGGGCCTGCCACAGAGGGAGAAAACATTTGTCACTGAGGTCTCCACAGGATTCCATTCTCTCACCTCCACCCTTCATCCCAATCTGCAGACCACCTCCCCCTACCCCAGTCCCCGTACCTCCTCCTTCTCCCAGAGCATTGCTTCAATACGAGTGTCCCCCATGGTAACGTAGAAGGTGTGTACAACAGTGTCAGAGTCCACAGGAAAGATGAACATGGTCTGCCCAGAGACTTGCTGCTTACAGCGGAAAAAACAGCTCAGACACCACATCGGCCACAAAGTCCTGGATGGTTACGTTTACTGTCACAGTTTCCAGCTCCACTTCATTATAGGAAGAAAAGAAATATATCCCCCTCTGGAATAAGCCTGAGGAAGATACAACAGCTGTCAGACTCCCCGGTTGCACTAGGAAAATTTACATTTGAGGTGTCTGCTTGTAGCAGGAGACAGTTGTGTGTCCAAACCTGCCACAGAAATGCCATTTGCAGAAGCTGACAAATAGCAGTGAAAGAACCCTGAGGCTGTCAGCATGTTGCCCTTAGACCACAGTTCCCCATCTCTCTAAGCCCCTTTCTGTCCAGTGCACATGGCAGTTATGCCCTCGATTCCCTAAATGTGCCACGCTTCTTTGTTCAGGCCTACCATGGCATTGAGAGGGGTCTGTCTGTCCCCCAGCACGTAGCGTGACAATATCCCAAAATACAGCTCCACGCAAAGGGCAGGAGGCGTCTTGCAGCTCCTCAAGCCTTCAGACCGTATCTCAGAGATAGGAGCAGGTCCCACCACCTGCTTTGAGACTGATGCTCCAAAGAGATGAGCTTGATTTTCAACTTTAGCAGACATACTAGTCATTTTGGACTACTGGAAGGGAACGGGGACCATACCAAGGGCACATAGCATGGCATCAAAGGTAGAGTCACAGGAAGTCACCTCATCTCCTTTTCATTGACAGCAGTGGAGGTGTTTCTCGCTGACCTTCCTTTCTCACCTGTCATATCTGTAGCATATGGTTTCTTTGAGGCCAACAACGTGTAGATCTGAATTTGGTTGGAACATGGCTTGATGACCTCTTTGCCTGCTACGACAGCAGCCCATGGAAAGACAGCCTTTGCCCTTGGTCTGAGATGAAGAGCATCTCGTATTAGGGCAAGGTTTGGCATCAGTGGTGCATCAAACCTGATGGTAAAATGCGTTGGAGTAGTGTCTTAGTCAACAATGGGGTAACACTGTAGTAGGAGTAGAGTGACTGTTAGCAAAGGAAGGTGCAAGACCTTCCTAGGAGTTGTTGTAATGTTTTGGAAGGGGATGGTGTACAGAAGATTGTATAGTTCACCTGGAGGGCATGATGCAACTCACCATTCAAGCGATATACCTAGGTATCACAACACAATTCAGTAGGGAATGCTTTAGCACTACAGTAGTGGTGGTGCAATGTCAGCACTGAGGAGTGTTGCTCCCCATCCCACAGTAGCAGACATCTCTTCTGCATCATCCTCCCACTTTGGGATGGTTTCCCTGGAAAGCCTTCAGCTCTCTGGGTGAGACAAATCTCACTTACAAAAACATCTTTTACCATGCCAGTGAGAAAAAGTGAAGGCTGACTACAGGCCATGCCCCTGAGTTCCTAGAACATGGTGAGATGTGCCTCCCTGTCAACCGTCCAAGAAATCAGTTCCTTCTCACATTGCTCTCCCACCTCAGATCATCCCCACTGCTCAAAGATGCCACCCTTCTGGCCCCAACTCACCCCTATACAGATATCGTTTGGTCAGGATGCCACTTTTCCTCATCATGACTCTGGTGAAGACAGCTTCTGCATGGGAAAGAGCATAAAGTGAGCTATGAGAATCCTATGAAAAAAAAATGGGCACCTCCATCTTCCCTTCCTCCATGATATGGAGCTCTCCCCGCCCCCATATATGGGCCAAGATGACTCTTTGTTTCCTTACATTCCACCTCAGGATCATTTTTGCCCCTCTCTCACCAGCCTAGTAGCAGATGAATAGGACACAGGCTTGGGATGGGAACTGCAGGTGTTAAAAATGCCTATTGCAGGTGTTAAAAATGCATCGTCCAAAGCATTTGACACTGTCCCACACAACATCCTTGTCTCTAAATTGGAAAGACATGGACTTCACAGATGGACCACTTGGTGGATAAGGAATTGGCTGGATGGTCGCACTCAAAGAGTTGTGGTCAATAGCTCGATGTCCAAGTGGAGATCAATGACGAGTGGCGTTCCTCAGGGTTCAGTACTTATATCATCTTTTTTGGCGACATGGACGGTGGGGTTGAGTGCACCCTCAGCAAGTTTGCCAATGACACCAAGCTGTGTGGTGCGGTCAACCCTCTGGAGGGAAGGGATGCTATCCAGAGGGACCTTGACACCCTTGAGAGGTAGGCCCGTGCGAACCGCATGAAGTTCAATAAGGTCAAGAGCAAGGTCCTGCACGTGGGTTGGGGCAATCCCAAGCACAAATACAGGCTGGGTGGAGAATGAATTGAGAGCAGCCCTGAGGAGAAGGACTTGGGGGTTTTGGTTGACATGAAGCTCCACATGAGCCGGCAATGTGCGCTTGCTGACAGCAGCGGCAGCAGAGACAGCGGCGGCAGCGACTTGAGTTTAGTGCTGGGGCGAGGGCGACATCCGGCTTAACCGGGCGGTTTTCGTACTCTGGGCCCCCCCCCCCCCGATCCCCCCGCGAGCATCAGCCCCGAGCTGCTTCCCCTGTTTCCCCCCCGCCCCCGGACCGGGAGGTTCCCAGCAACGAATCAGGAGAGGAGGGGGAGTAGCCGGAGGCACCGCGGGTGATTTAAGCGATTTAAACGCACCACCCCCTGTGGTCGGGTGATAAAAAGCCTCCTGGAGGACAGGGACTAGTCCCTGCCCAGAAGGGAGAGGGAGATTCAGCTGTGACTGGGTGTGTCCCAGGGCAGGAGAGGCCGCAGCAGTTTGCAGCTCGTTGGGGAGGTCGCTGACTCCCTCCCAATGCACAAGGCAAGGAAGGTGCCAAGGAGCTGTGAAGCAGGGGTGTCACCAACAGGTATTTCCCAGTTCAGTGGAAGAACAATGGTATCTACCCGGCGGAAGAAGACCAAAATGGATGTGGGAACCCAGACAGAGCTCCCACGGAAGGAGGCGATGGTGCAGGTTGCAGGCTGCAGGGAATGCTACAGCGTCTCTGTGGTGACAGGGGGCTGTGTGCGCTGTGAGCAAGTAGATGATCTGCTCGGCCGAGCGGCACAGCTGCAAAGCCAGGTTGAAAGGCTTCAAGCCGAAGTGGAAAGGCTTAGGAGCATTCGGGAGGCTGAAATGGAGATAGACTGGTGGAGCCAGGCTCTGCCTTCCCTGCAACAAAAATGGGAGCACCTGCCGGAGAGCTCCCAGGATCGAGGGGCCCCTGTACTCTGCCCTTCTCATGTGGAAAACAATAACTTAGAGGAGAAGAGTGAGTGGAGGCAAGTCTATGGCTGTGGCAAAAGGCGAGTGCCCTCCTTGCCTACCTTGCCTCCACAGGTGCCTCTGAGCAATAGATATGAGGCCCTAGTGGAATACAGCCGGTCCAATGGGGATGTGGTGGAGAGGCAACCTATATCAGAGGTCCCACCACAGTCAGAAAATCCTGACAGGCGTATAGCTACCTCCTCCACAAGGAAGAAGAGAAGAGTTTTAGTGGTTGGAGACTCCTTCCTAAAGGGATCTGAGGGCCCAATATGCAGAGCTGACCCCCATCACAGGGAGGTCTGCAGCCTGCCTGGAGCCCGAATCAGGGATATCACCAGGAAACTCCCCAACCTGGTGAAGGCCACAGACTACTACCCCCTGCTGATCTTCCAGACAGGTGGGGAAGAAGCTGCATCCTGTAGTCTGAGGGGGATGAAGAAAGACTACAAGGCCCTAGGACGGTTGGTGAAAGAGTCTGGGGCACAAGTTGTTTTCTCCTCCCTCCTTCCATTTTCAGGTGATGACGTGGGATGGAATAGTAGGATTCTCTCTATTAATGCCTGGCTACGAGACTGGTGCTACAGGCAGGGCTTTGGGTTCTTTGATAATGGCTGGTTTTATAAGACACCAGGCGTGACCGTAATACATGGGAAAGGTTTATGTCATAGGGGCAAAAGGGTTCTGGGACAGGAATTAGCAGGGCTCATTCGGAGAGCTTTAAACTAGATTCGAAGGGGGATGTGGTAGTAGCTGGGCTTGCACCACTGGGGCAACGCTCTAGTGTTGAGGTAGACCAGGAGGCCTCCCATCCCCCTGGGGTGAAATCGGTGTGCTCAGCTCGCTCCCTGAAATGCCTGTACACCAATGCACGCAGCATGGGGAATAAACAGGAGGAGTTAGAAATCCGTGTTCGGTCGGGGGGCTATGATTTAGTGGCAATCACAGAGACTTGGTGGGACGCCTCGCATGACTGGAATGTGGTCATGGATGGCTATGTCTTGTTCAGGAAAGACAGGCCGCTAAGGAGAGGTGGTGGAGTTGCTCTTTATGTGAGTGAGCAGCTAGAATGTATTGAGTTCTGTCCAGGGGCGGATCAGGAGCGAGTTGAGAGTTTGTGGGTGCGAATTAAGGGGCAGGCTGGCAGGGGTGATACTGTTGTGGGTGTCTATTACAGGCCACTGGATCAGGATGAGGAGGGTGATGAGGCCTTCTACAGGCAGCTGAGAGCAGTCTCGCAATTACAGGGCCTGGTTGTCGTGGGGGATTTCAACTACCCTGATATTTGCTGGGAGGCCTACTCAGCCAGCCATCCTCAGTCCAGGAGGTTCCTCCAGTGCATTGATGATAACTTTCTGATGCAAATGGTGGATGAGCCAACTAGGAGAGGAGCGCTGCTGGATCTTATCCTCACTAACAAGGAGGGTCTGGTTGAAGAGGTGAAGGTTGAGGGCAGCCTTGGTTGTAGTGACCATGAGATGGTAGAGTTCAGGATCTCATGTGGCAGGACCAGAATAGCTAGCAGAATCACAACCCTGGACTTCAGGAGGGCCAACTTTGGCCTTTTCAAGCAATTGCTAGGGGAAATCCCATGGGACAGGGTACTAGAAGGTAAGGGGGCCCAAGATAGTTGGTTAGCATTCAAGGGCTGCTTCTTCCGAGCTCAGGATCAGAGCATCCCAACAAGTAGGAAGTCAAGGAAGGGTACCAGGAGACCTGCATGGTTAAACAGGGAACTGCTGGGCAAACTCAAGTGGAAGAAGAGGGTGTACAGATCATGGAAGGAGGGGCTGGCCACTTGGGAGGAATATAAGTCTGTTGTCAGAGGATGTAGGGAGGCAATTAGGAAAGCTAAGGCCTCCTTGGAATTAAACCTTGCAAGAGAGGTCAAGGACAACAGAAAGGGCTTCTTCAAATACATTGCAGGTAAAGCCAACACTAGAGGCAATGTAGGCCCACAGATGAATGAGGTGGGGGCCCTGGAGACAGAGGATAAAAAGAAGGCGGAGTTACTGAATGCCTTCTTTGCCTCTGTCTATACTGTTGGAGGCTGTCCTGAGGAGCCCCGGACCCCTGAGGCCCCAGAAGAAGTCAGGATAGAGGAGGAATCTGTCTTGGTAGATGAGGGCTGGGTCAGGGACCAATTAAGCAATCTGGACGTCTATAAATCCATGGGCCCTGATGGGATGCAGCGCAGGTGCTGAGGGAGCTGGCGGAAGTCATTGCTAGGCCACTCTCCATCATCTTTGCTAAGTCGTGGGCAACAGGAGAGGTGCCTGAGGACTGGAGGAAAGCGAATGTCACTCCAGTCTTCAAAAAAGGCAAGAAGGAGGACTCGGGGAACTATAGACCGGTCAGCCTCACCTCCATCCCCGGAAAGGTGATGGAGCAACTTGTCCTTGGTGCTGTCTCTAGGCACATCAAGGATAGGGGGATCATTAGGGGCACTCAGCATGGCTTCATCAAGGGGAAGTCATGCTCAACCAACTTGATAGCCTTTTATGAGGACGTAACCCGGTGGACAGATGATGGTAAAGCTGTGGATGTGGTCTATCTCGATTTCGGTAAAGCGTTTGACACAGTCTCCCACAGCATCCTCGCAGCTAAACTGAGGAAGTGTGGTCTGGATGATCGGGTAGTGAGGTGGATTGTGAACTGGCTGAAGGAAAGAAGCCAGAGAGTGGTGGTCAATGGGACAGAGTCCAGTTGGAGGCCTGTGTCTAGCGGAGTCCCTCAAGGGTCGGTACTGGGACCAGTACTATTCAATATATTCATTAATGACTTGGATGAGGGATTAGAGTGTGCTGTCAGCAAGTTCGCTGATGACACAAAACTGGGAGGAGTGGCTGACACAACGGAAGGCTGTGCAGCCATTCAGAGAGACCTGGACAGGCTGGAGAGTTGTGTGGGGAGAAATTTAATGAAATATAACAAGGGCAAGTGTAGAGTCCTGCATCTGGGCAAGAATAACCCCATGTACCAGTATAAGTTCGGGGCAGACCTGTTGGAGAGCAGCGTAGGGGAAAGGGACCTGGGGGTCCTAGTGGACAGCAGGATGACCAGGAGCCAGCAGTGTGTCCTTGTGGCCAAGAAGGCCAATGGCATCCTGGGGTGTATTAGAAGGGGTGTGGTCAGCAGGTCGAGAGAGGTTCTCCTCCCCCTCTACTCTGCCCTGGTGAGGCTGCATCTGGAATATTGTGTCCAGTTCTGGGCCCCTCAGTTCAAGAAGGACAGGGAACTGCTAGAGAGAGTCCAGCGCAGAGCCACGAAGATGATTAAGGGAGTGGAACATCTCCCTTCTGAGGAAAGGCTGAGGGAGCTGGGTCTCTTTAGCTTGGAGAAGAGGAGATTGAGGGGTGACCTCATTAATGTTTATAAATATGTAAAGGGCAAGTGTCATGAGGATGGAGCCAGGCTCTTCTCAGTGACATCCCTTGACAGGACAAGGGGCAACGGGTGCAAGCTGGAACACAGGAGGTTCCACATAAATATGAGGAAAAACTTCTTTACGGTGAGGGTGACTGAACACTGGAACAGGCTGCCCAGAGAGGTTGTGGAGTCTCCTTCTCTGGAGACATTCAAAACCCACCTGGACGCGTTCCTGTGTGATATGGTCTAGGCAATCCTGCTCCAGCAGGGGGATTGGACTAGATGATCTTTTGAGGTCCCTTCCAATCCCTAACATTCTGTGATTCTGTGAAAGCCAACCGTATCCTGGGCTGCATCACAAGCAGCGTGGCCAGCGGGTCGAGGGAGATGATTCTGCCCCTCTATTCCACTCTCATGAGACCCCACCTGGAGTACTGTGTCCAGCTCCGGGGGCCCCAACATAAGAAGGACATGGAGCTGTTGGAGTGAGTCCAGAGGAGGCCACGGAGATGCTCAGAGGGTTGGAGCACCTCTCCTATGAAGACAGGCTGAGAGAGTTGAGACTGTTCAGCCTGGAGAAGAGAAGGCTCTGGGGAGACCTTCTAGCAGCCTTCCAGTGGCTACAGGAAAGCTGGAGAGGGACTTTTGACAAGGGCATGTAGTGATAGGATGAGGGGTAAAGGTTTTATACTGGAAAAGGGGAGATTTAGATGAGATATTAGGAGGAAATTCTTTACCATGAGGGTGGTGAGACACTGGAACAGGTTACCCAGAGAAGCTGTGTATGCCCCCTCCCTGGCAGTGTTCAAGGCCAGGTTGGATGGGGCTTTGAGCAGCCTGGTCTGGTGGAAGGTGTCCCTACCCATGGCAGGGGGTTGGAACTAGGTAATCTTTAAACTCAAACCATTCTATGATTCTGTGATTCTATGATTCTGTTGGTTCAATGGGTAGTGGTGCTTAATTCAGATGAGAGCACAGGGAAGGCGGGAGCAATGATGGCTTCCAGCCTGAGACAGAAGGCAGAGCATGTGTTTGGGCCTGTGCAGTGATAATTGTACCTGGAGGACACTGGTACCAATGTTGACAGGGGAAGAAATGGGCAGTGGGGTGGACAGACAGAGCAGGCGAAGCATGGTGTGGGAGGATGGGTGGAGGAACATATGGGTTTGTGTGAGGAGAGTGGTGTAGCTGGAGAGTTGGAGAGGGCTGTATGTGGTGGCAGGAGGAGTGAATGGCAGAAAAGAGTGACCGTATGGGGAACTGAGGAGGGGAATGGATAAATGAAATGGATTTGCAGCTGGGATGCGTGGATGCACATCCAGGGAACTGGGGGACAGGAGGTTGTTGGAGGAATCGATGAGCAAATGCAGTTGTGTGGAATGTGAGGGAGAGGATGATAAAAAGTGCCTCGTTTGTGATTGATCTGTCAATTAGACACCTAAAACCAGCAGGTCTGTGTACAAGTCAGTGGTCTGAACTCTTCCAATGCTGAATAGAGCCTTAACTCAGTTGTCAAAACATTGGACAGGAGGGTCATTTGCAGCCAGGAGCCCTAGCACAGGTGAGCGGTCTTTGCAAAGATGAGGAAATCCAATCTAGCCGTCTCCCATAGGGCCTGTGCTGTATGTATGGGCATCATGTGTCTATCTTGGAAATGACAGGACATGTAAAATGATACTAGACACCCACGTTTCAACAAGTAAATGTCACCCCTACATTTTAAGTAAGAGGAAGAGTCTCTTCCTCTTAGCATAAGAGTAGGATTCAGGTCAAGATTATTGTGTATAAATGTAGGTATGTAAAAAAGACATATTCAGATTAACTTCTAAACCCCTGCAAGGGGGTTTGCCAGAGGGCACAGAAAGAGCGGGTGAGAATGGGGCAAAGGAATGAATGAGGAGTGAGGGGGATGAGAGGGGGGATAGAATGAGGAAGGGAAAGAGCGATGTGCATTTTCTGATGTAACGATTCTGATGGGGGGACCACTGTACATCGAGGAGTTAGTGACCCACGTCACAGTTAACCTGAGGAGGCACAGGACAGGACTGTGCTCTGCTGCAGGTACCTCTTGGCCTTCAGGCCTCTGCTGGGCTGCAGGCCTCTGCCATGGCCACAGGATAACCTCAGCCAGCAAACTGTAACAGAGCCGTCTCTGGAACATGCGCATTGTCATATGCTGCGTGCTGATTGGAGGCCTGTTTGATGCCGCACAATGCGGAGTTCCCAGCATCTGAGGGGACGTTAGCTTATCTACACTATTCTCTCTTTCTTTATAGTGTCAGCTCTAAGAAATGCCATTTCAAATGATACTTTGCAGAATTGGAGCGTCTTTCTTACTGATACTGTAGTGAACAAGCACCTACCTCCTGGGGCAAAACATTTGGTGCGCTTGACAGGTACCAGTGAAATACCTTTCTGGAAAAAGGATAATGAGGAAGATGCAGACTGAGAGCCTGGCTGGCCCCTGCATACAGCCGTAGGGGGCAGTCCCAAGAAACTCCTGCCCAGGTGGTTTTGCCAGTGAACTGGGAAAGTCAGGAGGAATTCCCCGAATGTCCCAGCCCAGCTGAAATATTAACGTGTCTCAAGAAACACAGGGTAGGGCAAGGAATAGGGGAAGGAAAACTTGTGCTGTGTTTGGCTGGTACTGCCGTGCTTGGAGCGGGCACGGGGACATTTGGAGCCACAGAAGCGGCCCCCAGAGACCACCCAAGACCCCTTCCCCAATTTATTATGCATGCGCAAACACAGATACATAATTAGCATAGGCATCAGATTTCTTGGAGTAGGCGGGCTTTTCTCGGGAATTGTATGAATATTCATTTTTCTATAATGTATATAACGAGTGTGCTTTTGTCCCTCAGTGTGCACGTTAGGAGGAGAGATCCCCCATGCCCCCAGCCCTGCAATAAACCAAGGTCGGCTTTCCAAGCTATTATTTGGTTCGGAGAGTTTTCTTGGTTCCTATTCCCGGTAACGCTGCCGTGCCTCGAGCGGGCGCGGCGGCGTTCGGAGCTGCGGACGCCGCAGCACAAGGGGGTCCCGGGCACCCCTGAGACACGAGCGGCTTGTGAGGGGGGCGCGGGGGTGGGAGAGCTCGGGGACCCCGCGGGGATGGGGCCCGAGCGCAGAGCAGCATCTCTGTGTCTGGAAGGTGGAAGGGAAGCGCCGAGCCCCGGGCACCGGCCCCGGCCGCCGCTCCCAGCTCACGGGGAAGAGCCGCCTTCCTTCATGGCGTCCCCCTCCTGCGAACCGGCCCCGGGAAGGGGCGGCCCCTCTGCAGCGCGGTCGCCGAGGGGCTGGGGGGAACGGCCGCCCTCACGCTCCGCTCGTCCCGCGGCGTGTTCCGGCTCTGCTGTGTGCCGGGGCAGGCGGGACCCTGACCCGTGGGAATCGCTCCGGTACCCCAGCATTAAAACGGTGACCGTTAACAAAACGGGGTGGGGGCGGAAGAGCTGTCTCGAAAGTCTTTCTAACCGAGCAGCCGGGAAGGTGCGATGCACGACTGTGCGGGTCCCGCCCGGGCACGGTAATAACAGCAGCGAGAGAGCTGGGAGGAGCTGCCAGCTCCTGGTGGCCCTGCTCGGGCTGGGATTTCCAAGGAATGGCTCTCGGGAACTTCCCTTTCGTTCCCAGGCCAAGCACCATCTCCCGCTCCCCTGACTCGGCCCACCATTAACACCAGTCTTCTATTCCGTGCCAGCGCTGCCCCAGAGAGACCCTCTGAGCTCATAGTCCCTTTGTCTTAACACATGTAAATCTCAAAAGACTCCACAAGAATCAAGGGAAGGTTTCCTGTAAGTCTGGGGGTCTGCGCAGAGCAAAAGTAGAAAAGTCAAAGGAGAAAAGAAAGGAATGAACGTCAGCGGGTCCAAATCCAGCACCAGGGGCTTGGACTTCACTAACCACCAAACGTAAGGACAGGTATAATTCTCCTGGCTTTACTCACGTAAGAAAGCTCGCTCGCTCGCTCTCTGGTGCTCTCAGAGACGTCTCCCTTTAGTCAGCCATCCTTGCTGCCAGTTTCTTTAAACTGTACTTGGATAATCCTCTGGATTCTAGAGGACCCCTTCGTCAGAGGAATTCCTGGGGAGATAGCCCCTATTTGATGAAACTGTGAGTTGCTAAACGGATAAAAGATTAAAGATAGGCTGTTTTGTTCATAGTAGAAATCCTGGTTTACTGGCAACTGCTTTTAAGGGTCCCAATAACAAAATTCAGATGCTTTCACATCCATGTGCCTGTATTTTATTTTCTGTCACGTAAGAGACTGAACTGAGAAATATCATGATCTGTGCATGTGTCTCATTGTGAATTTGGACCTTAGCCTGCTCTCCTCGACCTCACACATCCCAAATGCGTAGGTATGTTTTGAACTGAGTGGCCTGGCAGGACTGGGTGATATCAATCACCTAGTGCTTATTGTTATTTAGTGCTTATTGATACCTAGTGCTTATTGCTGAGTTAAAAGTTAACCATGGCTTTTGCAGGTGAGCTAACAAGGAAAACAATAAGCAATTGCTAAGGCCAAGAACAGGTATACTGACTTCTGGAATGTCAAATTCAGAAAAAGACAGAAGATTTCTTATGCAGATGGTGAACTTGGGAAAGAAAGCAGGGATTTAAGTATCCTGGGCTGAACTACCTTCAGTATAATACTAAAAATCACACCACAGGTCAAAAAGACCCTCGTCCAGGTGAAGACCCTTCCCCTGAGCATGCGTAGATCCTATGACTAAGCATTTATGATAACTGTAATCAGATATACTAAGCAAAGGAAAGCATGTTATGCAAATAGAGGGATGATTTCATGTCATTCTTTGTGTATAAAAAGGTGCTGGGATTTGCAACAGATGTGCTTGATTTGTGGGTGATTCCACCGAGCACCCTGCACAGAATAAATACAATATTTCTCCTGAGCGTGTGAGATCGGTTCATTGCACACCGGGCGCGAATCCGCTTTTCGGACAACGCGGGCAGCAAACACAGCCGCACAGAAGCCTCCCAGCCTTTGCCAGGGTGCAGCAAGCGCAGACAGACAGATGCACACACGCACGCACAGCAGCTCTGCGATCCCCCCGCGCGGAGGGAAGGGACGATGGATGCACAGACAAACGCACTCACCGGGGACCGGCGGCCGCAGCAGGAGCAGCGAGCAGACAGACGCAGGAGCGGCCCCGGGACTGAGACCTGTCAGCTGCACCATGGAAGGATGCTCACAGGGCGGCGAGGAGGAGGAGGAGGAGGAGGAGGCGGAAGGCTGGTGTTGGCAGGAAGCGGCAGGGAGGGATGGGAGCTGCGGCCACTGCTGCAGTGCCTGGGCGCAGTCCGGGAAAGGGAACGCTGCCAACTGTGCGCTCTGGGCTATATGGTTGGGAACCGGGGGTGCTGCCAGCCCTGCGTGCTGGGGTGAGCTGGGGGCTGGAGATGCTGCCAGCCCTGTGTGCTGGGGTGAGCTGGGGGGGGCTGGAGATGCTGTCAGCCCTACCTGCTGGGGTGGGTGGGAGGCACTGGGTTTAGAGGTGCTCCAGGTCTCTGGGCAGCTCTGGGAGGTCAATGGAGCCGTGAGGAAAGCAGGAGCGATGGGGAACCTGCACGGACGGTGCTTTTTGGGCCTGGATTGAGGAGCCAGGCTGGGGGGAGAGGAGGGGCACTATCAGAGATTGCGCTGTGGGTTGGCCCTGATCTCAGGGCTCTGAGATGGCGGTGCTGCCTGGGTACGGCCTCTTGTGTGTGGCAGGGTCATCTTGGGGGGTGAACTGCAGCAGTACTACACAGGGAGGGGAGGGGGTGCTGCCCCGTACCGCCAGTATCAGTGTATCAACATTTTCCCTCTCTTACAGAGCCCAAAACTGGATGCAGCGTTCTAGATGTGGTCAGATGAGTACTGAGTAACGTGAACTAACCACTTCCCTAGATTTCCTGTCTGCATTCCTGCTGATAGAGCCCAGGATCCTGCCATTAAGGATTCTTGCTGCTGAGGAAATAGTAGGTGGGATCCCATAAGGATCTGCTGTAAAGGGCAAAGGAGCTCAAGAGAGTTCTCAAGTCTTCAAGGGAAATCTCCTTCAAGCTCAAAAATGGTCCATCTGGATACTCAGGAAAGGAGAGGATAGACATATCAGGAGACCAGCTTGGCCAAACAACTGCACTCCCATACAAAACAAAGCATATAAGATAGGTATAAGCAAGAACAGAATACAGAGGAGAAATATAGAAACATTGCCCTGGCATACAGGGATTGTTGTTAGGAAAAAAAAAAGCTCAGACTGAGTTGAGAATTGCAAGAGATGTCAAGGGCAACGAGAGCAGCTTCTACTGGTACATTAACAAGAAAAGAACAAAGATGGGAAATATGGGCTCACTGCTGAATGGGACTTGTGATTTAGAGAGAGCAGATGAAGATAGGGCAGAGGTATCAATGTCTTCTTTGCTTTAGTTTTTGGCATCAGTGCCTGACAGGCCTTTGTGATGCCTCCCAGGGAATCCCTCATTGTAAGGTGGACCCTTAAGAATCCACCAAGAGGACACTTAGTTTTTTTATTAAATTTTTCCAACAGGTTTCTCTTTCTATGCATGTCCTCCTCAACAAAAAAGAACTTTGGGGTTTCCGGGTTCACTAGCATGCCCTGGAGGCAAAGAAAGCTAACAGCAACCTGGGCTGCCTTAGCAGTACTGAATCTTAACTGCTCAGTACTTGTTAGACGACCTCTAGAATTCTGAGACCCAAACCCGAGAAAGATGTTGACAAACGAACCCAGGGGACAGTGAATAGGCCGTTATCTTGTACTCTGACCTTCTGTAGTATATGACTGTGAGGTCAGTCTCAAGCTGTCCTTTGGAACAAAATAGCTAATTCCACGTGAAACTGAACTCAGCATGAATGGTAACAATTAAGTCTACAAATTCTTCCACAAGGCACTATGGAGGAAATTGGCTTGAGTCCCTCTTTCCTAAACAACTTTCTGATACTTCCAGCTCTATGCCAGCATGCATTGTAACCCCAAACATCCCTGCACCACCCACCACAGACTCCACTTGCACGTGATACACAGCCTCAGAATGATGCAAAACAATTCCCACCTTTCCTGCCAGCATCACAGTCTTCTTATTTAAAGCACTTTGAAATGAAAAAAAGTCATTGTGTGTAGAAATTATGGGTGAGAGGGTTACTGTATGATGCTTACAGGAGACCTTGGTAAAATGCTGCACAGAGTGGCCATGGTGGTCTCTAGGGGTTGCTAGGTCAGAGTATGGAGCAAAGCTGCTTGCACACCCTTGGCCTGAGCGCAAGGGATCATTCACTGTGACAGTTTCTCTTAGAACTGTAGATATAGCCTGAATCTGCATTTCTAACCAGAGCACAAGGCAACTCTGCTTTATAAATCCCTTAGCTAATGAACCAAAGTTGAAGTTTTATCTTTTCTATCTTTGTGGAAAGCACCAGGAAGAGTTTTTAGGCCACCAGAGGCAGGCGTATGGCCAGGCCTGTGGTCAGAGCTTGCAGGTGCTGTTGCAGGCCAGCGCTGCACATAGATAGCATCCTGACAAGGTCTTCTCTGAGCGACTCTGAGACAAAATGGTGTTTTCTCTTGCAGGAAATGTCCAGTTTAAAGAGGCTGAAACTAAGACACAGTCGTGTTGCAAGGTACCAGGTTGTCTACTTTTGTCTTTTTTTTTTTTCTTTTTAAGCTCATCACTGAGGGTGTGTGCTGCAGGATTCCAGGGGCGCTGTGAGTGAATGTTCTTAAATGCAGGGACTGCAAGGGCACTGATGGAAACATACTCAGTGCAGTGCAGTGCACTGCACTGTCAGTGCAGTGTCCATGCTGTCTCTCTGCAGTAAAGGGTTTTCCTGATGAATAGAAAAAGGTGGTTCAGTTCAGTAGGGAGTACAGGATAAAATTCATCCATTCGCCCATTCAAGCACTGAACACAGTTTATATCCAGAAGTAGACCATCAAGCTCTCAGTATCCAGCAGAAATCTCAGTGACACTTTGAAAGAATTCTGAGAGTTTTTCAAGGCACATTTTTAACAATCAGCATTACAGAAGAAAATTCCTGAAAAGCAGCACTGATGAAACCCGGCTGATTGAAACACTGCAAGGTAAGGAGAAGAAAATGTCATTGTTCCAGAAGCGAATCAGGATTTGGCCATGTCTGTTACTTCACAGTCATGCACATGGACATCAGGCTACCCCGTAGCTGCTCCTCTGACAAGATCGTGCACAAGCTACCTAGTGCACTTTGGTGACTCCCGCTCTCAACCTAAATAGTCTGTCGGCTGGGGAACAAGGAGATCTCAGTGTCCTCAAGAACATGGGACCCTGTCTTTGGATGCAGGCTTCCAGAGGTCACCCATAGCAGGGCCCCTTCCAGGTCTGGAGCTTTGGCATTCACTTTGCTGCAGGCGTATGACTCTGAGCAAGGTCAGCAATGTCTAGAATAAAGACCCAAGATGCCCATCTCTTCTTCCAAGGTTTCCTTGCTGGTCCAAAATTGGCTTCCTACCTGTATCCTCTTGGACCTGATGAGGCCCACCGGCAAAGGAAAAGCCAGAGTAGGGTGTCAGGCAGGCAGGCTGAAGCGCCTGTGTGGGTGCACTTTGGCTGCAGGAATGGGGTGGCTCCCTGCCCAGCACCCACTTTCGCTTCTGGTGGTGGGGTGCTTCCCATGGGGGGAACACCGGAACCTTCACTCACCCCACATCCCATGCCATGTCCAATCCCGCACGGGGCTGGCGTTACTGGGCAGCACCCCCTCCCCTAACCTCCCTATGCAGTACTGCTGCAGTTCACCGCCCAAGATGCCCCGCCACACACAAAAGGCTGTACCCAGGCAGCACCCCCAGCTCAGAGCCCTGAGATCAGGGCCAACCCACAGCGCAATCTCTGATAGTGCTCCTCCTCTCCCCCCAGCCTGGCTTCTCAATCCAGGCCCAAAAAGCACCGTCCGTGCAGGTTCCCCATCGCTCCTGCTTTCCTCACGGCTCCATTGACCTCCCAGAGCTGCCCAGAGACCTGGAGCACCTCTAAACCCAGTGCCTCCCACCCACCCCGGCAGGTAGGGCTGACAGCATCTCCAGCCCCCCCCAGCTCACCCCAGCACGCAGGGCTGACAGCATCTCCAGCGCCCCAGCTCACCCCAGCACGCAGGGCTGACAGCATCTCCAGCCCCCCCCAGCTCACCCCAGCACACAGGGCTGGCAGCACCCCCGGTTCCCAACCATATAGCCCAGAGCGCACAGTTGGCAGCGTTCCCTTTCCCGGACTGCGCCCAGGCACTGCAGCAGTGGCCGCAGCTCCCATCCCTCCCTGCCGCTTCCTGCCAACACCAGCCTTCCGCCTCCTCCTCCTCCTCCTCCTCCTCGCCGCCCTGTGAGCATCCTTCCATGGTGCAGCTGACAGGTCTCAGTCCCGGGGCCGCTCCTGCGTCTGTCTGCTCGCTGCTCCTGCTGCGGCCGCCGGTCCCCGGTGAGTGCGTTTGTCTGTGCATCCATCGTCCCTTCCCTCCGCGCGGGGGGATCGCAGAGCTGCTGTGCGTGCGTGTGTGCATCTGTCTGTCTGCGCTTGCTGCACCCTGGCAAAGGCTGGGAGGCTTCTGTGCGGCTGTGTTTGCTGCCCGCGTTGTCCGAAAAGCGGATTCGCGCCCGGTGTGCAATGAACCGATCTCACACGCTCAGGAGAGACATTGTATTTATTCTGCGCAGGATGCTCGGTGGAATCACCCACAAATCACAGAATCACAGAATCAACCAGGTTGGAAGAGACCTCTGGGATCATCGAGTCCAACCGTTGCCCTGACACCACCCTGTCAACTAGACCATGGCATTAAGTGCCATGTCCAGTCTTTTCTTAAACACATCCAGAGACGGTGACTCCACCACCTCCCTGGGCAGCCCCTTCCAAAGTCTAATGACCCTTTCTGAGTAGAAATTCTTCCTAATGTCCAACCTGAACCACCCCTGGTGAAGCTTGAGGCTGTGTCCTCTTGTTCTGTCGCTAGTTGCCTGGGAGAAGAGGCCGACTCCCACTGCTCTACCACCTCCCTTCGGGTAGTTGTAGACTGCAATAAGGTCACCTCTGAGCCTCCTCTTCTCCAGGCTAAACACCCCCAGCTCCCTCAGCCATTCCTCGTAGGTCAGACTCTCCAGACCCTTCACCAGCTTGGTCGCCCTCCTCTGGACTCGCTCCAACACCTCAACATCTTTCTTGAAGTGCAGGGCCCAGAACTGGACACAGTATTCAAGGTGCGGCCTCACCAGTGCCGAGTACAGAGGGACGATCACTTCCCTAGACTGGCTGGCTACACTATTCCTAACAGAGGCCAGGATGCCATTGGCCTTCTTGGCCACCTGGGCACACTGTTGGCTCATGTTTAGCTGGCTGTCGATCAGCACCCCCAGGTCTCTTTCCGCCGGGCCGCTTTCTAACCACTCTTCCCCCTGCCTGTAGCACTGCAGGGGATTGTTGTGGCTGAAGTGTAAGACCCGGCACTTGTTCTTGTTGAACCTCATGCCGTTGGTCTTGGCCCATCTATCCAACCTGTCCAGATCTCTCTGTAGGGCCTTCCTACCCTCCAGCAGATCGACACTCCCATCCAGCTTGGTGTCATCTGCAAATTTGCTGAGGGTGCATTCAATCCCTATGTCTAGATCATCTATAAAGATATTGAACAGCACCGGCCCCAGAACTGAGCCCTGGGGAACACCACTAGTGACCGGCCGCCAGTTGGACTTTGCCCCATTCACCACCACTCTCTGGGCTCGGCCATCCAGACAGTTTTTAACCCATTAAAGAGTCTACCCATCCAAGCCCCAGGCAGCCAGTTTGTCTAGGAGGATGCTGTGGGAGACAGCGTCTAATGCCTTACTGAAGTCTAGATAGACTACATCCACAGCCCTGCCCTCATCTACTAAGTGGGTCACTTTGTCATAGAAGGAGACCAGGTTGGTCAAGCAGGACCTGCCTTTCATGAATCCATGTTGGCTGGTCCCGATGCCCCGATTGTCCTGCATGTGCCATGTAATGGCACTCAGGATGATCTGTTCCATCACCTTGCCTGGCACCGAGGTCAGGCTGACAGGCCTATAGTTCCCTGGATGAATCAAGCACACCTGTTGCAAATCCCAGCATGTTTTTATACACAAAGAATGACATGAAATCATCCCTCTGTTTGCATAACATACTTCCCTTTGCTTAGTATATTTGATTACAATTATCATAAATGCTTAGTCATACGATCTACGCATGCTCAGGGGAAGGGTCTTCACCTGGGCAAGGGTCTTTTTGACCTGTGGGTGTGATTTTTAGTATTATACTGAAGGTAGTTCAGCCCAGGATACTTAAATCCCTGCTTGCTTTCTCAAGTTCACCACCTGCATAAGAAATCTTCCAAGACAGATACATGATGCCTATACATATAGCACAGGCCCTATGGGAGACGGCTAGATTGGATTTCCTCATCCTTGCGAAGACTGTTCACCTGTGCTAGGGCTCCTGGCTGCAAATGACCCTCCTGTCCAATGTTTTGACAACTGAGTTAAGGCTCTATTCAGCATTGGAAGAGTTCAGACCACTGACTTGTACACAGACCTGCTGGTTTTAGGTGTCTAATTGACAGATCAATCACAAACGAGGCACTTTTTATCATCCTCTCCCTCACATTCCACACAACTGCATTTGCTCATCGATTCCTCCAACAACCTCCTGTCCCCCAGTTCCCTGGATGTGCATCCACGCATCCCAGCTGCAAATCCATTTCATTTATCCATTCCCCTCCTCAGTTCCCCATACGGTCACTCTTTTCTGCCATTCACTCCTCCTGCCACCACATACAGCCCTCTCCAACTCTCCAACTACAGCAGTCTCCTCACACAAACCCATATGTTCCTCCACCCATCCTCCCACACCATGCTTCGCCTGCTCTGTCTGTCCATCCCTCTGCCCATTTCTTCCCCTGTCAACATTGGTACCAGTGTCCTCCAGGCGCGTTTATCACTGCACAGGCCCAAACAAATGCTCTGCCTTCCGTCTCAGGCTGGAAGCCATCATTGCTCCCGCCTTCCCTGTGCTCTCATCTGAATTAAGCACCACTACCCATTGAACCAACAGAATCATAGAATCACAGAATCATAGAATGGTTTGAGCTTAAAGATTATCTAGTTCCAACCCCCCTGCCATTGGCAGGGACACCTTCCACCAGACCAAGTTGCTCAAAGCCCCATCCAACCTGGCCTTGAACACTGCCAGGGAGGGGGCATACACAGCTTCTCTGGGTAACCTGTTCCAGTGTCTCACCACCCTCATGGTAAAGAATTTCCTCCTAATATCTCATCTAAATCTTCCCTCTTTCAGTTTAAAACCATTACCCCTCATCCTGTCACTACATGCCCTTGTCAAAAGTCCCTCTCCAGCTTTCCTGTAGCCACTTCAGGTACTGGAAGGCTGCTAGAAGGTCTCCCTGGAGCCTTCTCTTCTTCAGGCTGAACAAGCCCAACTCTCTCAGCCTGTCTTCATAGGAGAGGTGCTCCAACCCTCTGAGCATCTTCGTGGCCTCCTCTGGACTCACTCCAACAGCTCCATGTCCTTCTTATGTTGGGGGCCCCGGACCTGGACACAGTACTCCAGGTGGGGTCTCATGAGAGTGGAATAGAGGGGCAGAATCACCTCCCTCAACCTGCTGGCCACGCTGCTTGTGATGCAGCCCAGGATACGGTTGGCTTTCTGGGCTTCAAGCGCACATTGCCGGCTCATGTGGAGCTTCATGTCAACCAAAACCCTCAAGTCCTTCTCCTCAGGGCTGCTCTCAATCCGTTCTCCACCCAGCCTGTATTTGTGCTTGGGATTGCCCCAACTCACGTGCAAGACCTTGCTCTTGACCTTATTGAACTTCATGTGGTTCGCACAGGCCCAGCTCTCTAGCCTGTCCAGGTCCCTCTGGATGGCATCCCTTCACTCCAGAGGGTTGACCGCACCACACAGCTTGGTGTCATCGGCAAACTTGCTGAGGGTGCACTCAACCCCACCGTCCATGTCGCCAAAGGAGATGTTGAACAACATCGGTCCCAATACTGAACCCTGAGGAACGCCACTCGTCACTGATCTCCACTTGGACATCGAGCTATTGACCACAACTCTTTGAGTGTGACCATCCAGCCAATTCCTTATCCACCAAGTGGTCCATCTGTGAAGTCCATGTCTTTCCAATTTAGAGACAAGGATGTTGTGTGGGACAGTGTCAAATGCTTTGGACGATGCATTTTTAACACCTGCAATAGGCATTTTTAACACCTGCAGTTCCCATCCCAAGCCTGTGTCCTATTCATCTGCTACTAGGCTGGTGAGAGAGGGGCAAAAATGATCCTGAGGTGGAATGTAAGGAAACAAAGAGTCATCTTGGCCCATATATGGGGGTGGGGAGAGCTCCATATCATGGAGGAAGGGAAGATGGAGGTGCCCATTTTTTTTTCATAAGATTCTCATAGCTCACTTTATGCTCTTTCCCATGCAGAAGCTGTCTTCAACCAGAGTGTCATGATGAGGAAAAGTGGCATCCTGACCAAACAATATCTGTATAGGGGTGAGTTGGGGCCAGAAGGGTGGCAACTGTGAGCAGTGGGGAAGATTTGAGGTGGGAGAGCAATGTGAGAAGGAACTGATTTCTTGGACGGTTGACAGGGAGGCACATCTCACCATGTTCTGGGAACTCAGGGGCATGGCCTGTAGTCAGCCTTCACTTTTTCTCACTGGCATGGTAAAAGATGTTTTTGTAAGTGAGATTTGTCTCACCCAGAGAGCTGAAGGCTTTCCAGGGAAACCATCCCAAAGTGGGAGGATGATGCAGAAGAGATGTCTGCTACTGTGGGATGGGGAGCAACACTCCTCAGTGCTGACATTGCACCACCACTACTGTAGTGCTAAAGCATTCCCTACTGAATTGTGTTGTGATACCTAGGTATATCGCTTGATTGGTGAGTTGCATCATGCCCTCCAGGTGAACTATACAATCTTCTGTACACCATCCCCTTCCAAAACATTACAACAACCCCTGTGAAGTTCTTGCACCTTCCTTTGCTAACAGTCACTCTACTCCTACTACAGTGTTACCCCATTGTTGACTAAGACACTACTCCAATGCATTTTACCATCAGGTTTGATGCACCACTGATGCCAAACCTTGCCCTAATACGAGATGCTCTTCATCTCAGACCAAGGGCAAAGGTTGCCTTTCCATGGGCTGCTGTCATAGCAGGCAAAGAGATCATCAAGCCATGTTCCAACCAAATTCAGATCTACACATTGTTAGCCTCAAATAAACCATATGCTACAGATATGACAGGTGAGAAAGGAAGGTCAGCGAGAAACACCTCCACTGCTGTCAATGAAAAGGAGATGAGGTGACTTCCTGTGACTCTACCTTTGATGCCATGCTAAGTGCCCTTGGTATGGTCCCCGTTCCCTTCCAGTAGTCCAAAATGACTAGTATGTCTGCTAAAGTTGAAAATCAAGCTCATCTCTTTGGAGCATCAGTCTCAAAGCAGGTGGTGGGACCTGCTCCTATCTCTGAGATACGGTCTGAAGGCTTGAGGAGCTGCAAGACGCCTCCTGCCCTTTGCGTGGAGCTGTATTTTGGGATATTGTCACGCTACGTGCTGGGGGACAGACAGACCCCTCTCAATGCCATGGTAGGCCTGAACAAAGAAGCGTGGCACATTTAGGGAATCGAGGGCATAACTGCCATGTGCACTGGACAGAAAGGGGCTTAGAGAGATGGGGAACTGTGGTCTAAGGGCAACATGCTGACAGCCTCAGGGTTCTTTCACTGCTATTTGTCAGCTTCTGCAAATGGCATTTCTGTGGCAGGTTTGGACACACAACTGTCTCCTGCTACAAGCAGACACCTCAAATGTAAATTTTCCTAGCGCAACCGGGGAGTCTGACAGCTGTTGTATCTTCCTCAGGCTTATTCCAGAGGGGGATATATTTCTTTTCTTCCTATAATGAAGTGGAGCTGGAAACTGTGACAGTAAACGTAACCATCCAGGACTTTGTGGCCGATGTGGTGTCTGAGCTGTTTTTCCGCTGTAAGCAGCAAGTCTCTGGGCAGACCATGTTCATCTTTCCTGTGGACTCTGACACTGTTGTACACACCTTCTACGTTACCATGGGGGACACTCGTATTGAAGCAATGCTCTGGGAGAAGGAGGAGGTACGGGGACTGGGGTAGGGGGAGGTGGTCTGCAGATTGGGATGAAGGGTGGAGGTGAGAGAATGGAATCCTGTGGAGACCTCAGTGACAAATGTTTTCTCCCTCTGTGGCAGGCCCAGCAGCTGTGCAAAGCCACTCCGGGCATGGAGAATTTAAGATACCTGCAGGACCAGTTGGATCTTTGGGGTCCTGTGTTCGTTTGTTTCTTGGGGACCCTGCCTCCGAACAGGGAGGTGGCCATCAGCCTGTGCTATGTCCAGGAGCTGAGAATGCAGCCTGATGGAGCTGCGCAGTTTTGCTGGCCACAGGAGTTGTTCCCCCAGAGAAAATGGATTGGTGAGTGATTCCACAGGTGCATCCCCCGGGGAGGAACACATCACTCCCCAGCATTCCTCCATGGGGGGACCCCCATAGCTGCACACATGCCTCCGTGAGAGAATCTGAATATTCCCCCTTGCACCTCACATTCAGGAACCCCACAGGTCTCCCCATATATCGCACAGCAAGACATCCCCACAGATTCCTATTCAAACCACAGTGTGAGTCTACAGATTCACCACCACCATGTCCCCCACTAAGTACCACAGTGAGGGACATCTCCAATGCCACATTTCCCCCTGCCAACAACAGACAGTGCCCCACCATAGCTGTCTGCGGCCCTAGGGTCTCTTCTTTCACCTTCTGACACCTCTTTCTCATGCAGACTGGATGATTTCCAAGGAGGAGGTGTCCAAAGACCTTCAGTTCACTATCTGTCTGAAGTCAGCCCATGGTGTGTCCCATGTAGACATTAACAGCAGCTACACCCCTCTGCAATACACGGCTCCAGATCAGACATCTGCCGAGGTATGGCACTGCCAGATGCTGGAGTCCCAAAGAGGGAGAGCAGGGAAGGGTCTACAGCCTGCTGACACTCCTTAGGACTGACTCCTCAGTCCTTTGATTTGGTTCTCTTTCCTCCCCACACCCTACTTGTCCTCAGGTCTCCTTGAAATTGCCACCCTTCCTGCGCCGTGATCTGAAAGTGCTGGTGTATTACAAAGGGTCTCATGCTCTCAGTGCTGTGGTGGAGAGGAGAGATCCCAAAGCCCCACCTGGTGAGTTGAGGAGGATGGAAGTGGGCATTCGGGAGAGGATGGCAAGGAGACTGGGAGGATCTGAGGGGCTTTGTGGGCAATAGGTCAGAGCTGAGGGCTATGTAGAGGACAAAAGCAAAGAGACAGGGAAGGTGGCTCCAGCCTAAACCCCTTCCTTGTTTCCCCCCACACTCTCCAGGCTCTCTGCTGGGAGACCCTGTGGTGATGGTGACACTGACACCCAACATTCCTGAGGTGGTGCCCAATCCAGGCCAGCTTGGGGAATTCCTCTTTCTCATGGACCGCAGCCTCTTCCAGGATGCACAGGTACCACCGGAGGACGTCTTCAGGGGAGCTTGTCCACACCGGCCATGCCCAGCTGGTGGGGATAGAGGCAAGCTGCTTCAGTGGGCAGGTGTTCTGCCTAGCTTCCCCATCTGAGCTCTGCCCATCCCTCCATCTGTCCCCAGAACACACTGCTCTTCCTCCTCAAGAGTTTGCCTCTCGGCTGTTACTTCAACATCTACAGTTTTGGGGCCACTTTCAAAGCCTTCTATCCGTGAGTTGGGTGCGATGATGGGGCAGGGCCAAGGAGTAAGGAGAGTATGACTTTTCTAAGTGAAGCTATGGGACACGCTCTTGCTGGGGGGCAGTTATGGGGCAAGATATGTTGGGGGCTGTGACGTCCTCTGTTCCGGGTACTTCCATAGCACCTGTAGTGAGGTAGGGCTTTTCAAGGGATTGGCTCTATGTGGGTGACCATGGGCCAGGTTCTCCCCCCTCTGACACTCTGGGTGCCCTCCCACAGGCAGAGTGTGGAATACACGCAGGAAAGCATGGACAATGCAGTGGGACGCATCTCCTCCATCTGCCCTGATCTGGGGGGCTGTGACCTGTTGGGCCTCCTAAGGTCTATCTACAGCACTCCTCTCCTGCATGGGCACCCCCGTCAGGTATCAGGGGACAAAGGGTTATGGGGAGGGGAATGGGTGTAAACAATGGGGTAAAGGTAGACTTCAGGGCTCAAGGTGAGATATTCTGCTGCTGTTTGCACCGGGAGTTGGCATGTGGGGGGCATCCTCATGGCAGACAGTGACACCATCTCTGGGGTGGGCAGCATGGGAGGGCTTCTGTGGCATTTGCTTGCCCTTGGGGAAGGTGGATCTTCCTTGTGGGGAGCCCTTTGTGTGCTGGTTTTCATGAAAGGAGACACACAATCTCTTTTCCTGTTTCAAGGCCAGTGGGCACGAGAGGGTAAGGGAGCAAACTGGGAAGGCTTCCTGCATTTTAGGAGGGTGTCTTTCCTCTACGGGGGTGCCTAGCCCTGGCAATCTTTGTCTCCCCTCCTCTCTTCCTCAGCTTTTCATCTTCATCCAAAGGAAGATCTCCAGTGAAGAGGAAGCTGTCATGGCTGAGGTCTACCGTTACCGGGACCACCACCGGTAATGGGGGAGCCCTGTCCCTGTCCCCTAACATGCTAATTCACAACCTTCCTCCCCCCCGACTGTCAGAGTCCTTCAAACATTCTCCCAGATCCTGGTCTGGCCCTGATCCTCTCTTTACCTCAGTGGAACTTCAGCAACAGCCCCCCCACACACTTCCCTGACCTCACTAACACTGCCTATACTCTTCGTCCAGTAGGCCTCCTCTCCTAATCTTTCCCTGCTCTTCTCAGCCCTTTTCCTCTTCCCCCTCACCCTGCAATACCTCAATGTGCTCCACGGGCCCAAAACCCATTCTCATGATCGCCCTATCCAGCAGGCAACGTCTCTCACCCCAGAATGAATGAGTAAACTCTGGGGCAGTCTCATTTCTATCATTAGCAGCATTCTTACCTCTCTGCACTTTGTCCTTTGTACCACTCTTGTCCTTCGTGCTTCTCACCTTTGTCCCATCTCTCACCTCTCCCTCTTTTCCTGTACAGGTGTTTCTGTTTTCCTACTAACAGATGTGAGAGCTTCAACCTTTCCCAGGCCATGGCCCTGGAGACCAAAGGGGAATGCGTGTGCATCCACTCTAGGATGGACATGACATCCGAGGTAATGACCCCACTGCCCCTCTGCTCTATTCAATACCTCACATGGCTCTCCTAGACACGCAAGACAATGCAAATACCACCATCCACTCCAACTGAGAGACCCCCTACAACTTCCCCCCGTCCCAGAATTGGAAGGGAACCCAAGCGGTCTCTGCTTTCTGCTTCCCCTCACCAGGCAGTGAAATGCCTGCAGCGGGCTCTGCAGCCTCTGGCAAGTGGGATCTCACTCCATTGGAACCTTCCACCTGGCCTGGAGGTGTCAATGATCAGAAAAGCTCCTGAGGCGATCTTCCAGGGACATCAGAGCTCCATCTATGCCCAGATCCATGGGCAAGCACAGGTGAGAGTGATCCAGGAACCATATGCACTGGGGCAGGGCTTTCTGGAAGGTAAAGGACCCATTCCCTCTTTCACCTTCCCAGCACTGAGAGTCCTTCACCTCCACTAGACCTGAGAGAGACCACGATCAGGGCTCTGTGAACCCCCTTCTTCCCCCCACAGAGACACCACTGCTTCTGCTCCAACCATGGACATCTGCTACCTTAGTAGAGCAGGGAGGCAACGTAGGTAGCCAGGCTGCCTGTACCTTGCAGATGAACATTTCTGTCTGACTCTTTCCCTTGTGTCACCAGGATCTGGAGGTGGGTGAGGGAGCCGTGACCCTTCAGTACCACGTGGGCAGCCAGTCCTTTGATTACACACTCACGTTCTCACTGTCCCCATCAGCAGATGACAGGTGAGAGGCTAACACACTTGCCCATGAGGCAGAGTGGTATTGGCAAGGTCTGGAGGAGGGACAACAGGTGTCCTTTGCTTGCATCCTTCCCACTGCAGCCAGAGGTGGGACGAGAATCGGGGCATCCAGTGCTCCCCTCTTGTCCTCCCTGCCCTGACCTTGGGAGAGGACCTGGGTGACCACTGCCCCACTGCCCCCTCCTCTTTACTGCACGTATCCCATGCCGTTGCCCAAGGTGGAACCAAGGACTAATTCCCTGCCCCTGCAGGCTGCCCGTGCACCGCATGGCCATGATGCATCTGCTGTGGAAACTGGCCTGGGAGGGGACAAGCAGGGCAGAGGACATCTGGCGCAGCTCTGTAAAGTCCAGCCTCAGCCTGGGGATCCTGTCCCCCTTCACATCCAGTGTGGCACTACGCACGAAACAGAGGGATGCCTGGCACCGTGGTAAGGCCAGGAACAGTGGGGATAGGACTGGGAGGGGAAAGCAGGACTTGTTGGTCTGGTGCCTCCACACCACCTGCAGCCCTCTGTCCTGTGGGCCTGACCGCCCTTTTTCCTATCTGTCTCCAATACCCGTGAGTCTAACACCCATCTCCCTGACTCTCTCCACAGATTCTTTGCTTCCAGACTCCTCCAGGCTGTTCTCTCCCTCTTGCAACCTGGTTCCCTGCCAGCTGCTCTGGTTGCGTGGCTTCAGGCCTGTGTGGTTCCAGTCCACCAAGTTTTGGATGGTCCAGAAGTGCCAGTTCTGCCTTGAGACACTTGGTCGCAAAGCCCCTGACTCTGAGGCACTCACCCAACTTTCAGCATCCTGTAAAGGTAAGGAGAAACTTCTCAGTTGGGCATTCTCCAAAGGCATTGGACTAGGGTTGAACTCCCCTTTCAAACATTTATCTTCTCGCCAGACTTCCTGATTGTCATTGTGCTGGGGATGGATGGAGTGACAGACAAAGCAAACTCCTACATCTCAACTCTGGGCTGGAAACGAAGAATCAAATGCCTTAATACTTCCCTGAAGTCACCTTGTCCTTGTCTCCAAGTATACTTAACTCTATAGCCAAACACTAAGTTTGTCACAAAATATCTGCATGAATCTTTTGCTTTATCCTCATACAGTTCAGCAAAAAAGAGCCAGCTAGCAGAGACACAGCCGTTCTCACAGCGGTTTCCAAGCTTCCTTTCCTTCCAGCCTTCTGCTTGTCCAAGGCTCATCTTCTGATCTCCAAGGATCACCTGCTGGGCACTTCTTGTGATTACTGCTGACAAGGAGAGTTAACTCCTTGTGAAAGGAGTTAAAGGATTGAAAGGGAAAGGACTGGTAGAAAGGGACTCATCCTGCAGGTCAACAACCGGCTGCATGGCTGGTGTCGTAGGCAGGACTTTCACTACTGTGACTGCTAGACCCTCTCTGAGGAACAAGGGTTGCTGAAATGGAACAGGATTCACTTGACCACGTGGGACAAAAGTGCCTTTGCAAACAGGCTTGCAAACCTTAGCAAGGAGGGCTGTAAAGTAGGTGTGTTGAGGAAGGGCTACAGTAATCTGAAGAAAAGCGGGGGCACAAGGGTTTGAGCAGACGTGTTTAGGGGACAGGATGACTTGGGGCCCATCTCAAGTGCCTGTACAGGAATGCGTGGAGCACGGGGAGCAGAAAGGAGGAAATCTGCACAGCTGCAGAACCATGATCTCTTTAGAATGATATAGGCCTGGTGGGGTAACTGTCCTCTGGGACAGTTTTAACAAACCCCAATATCTACTTGAAAGACAATTTGGCTGGGTGCAAGAAATCCAGGAGGTTCCTGTTAGGTACTGAAACCTATTTTGTGATGCAGGTGCGCAACGAGCCAGCTAGGAGAGATGTTCTGTTTGACCTGCTACTCACAAACAAGGAGGAACTTGTTGAAGATGTGAAGGTCAAGGGCAGCCTTAGCTGCAGCAATTGAGAGACTGAAGTTTATGATCCTGAGAGGAAAGAGCAAGACAAAGAGCAGAGTTACAACTCATGGACTTCAGAAAAACAGATTTTGCCTTGTTCAGGATCCTGTGGGAAACTGATGTGGAGGTCAAAAGGTCCAACATAGCTGGCTGATCTTCCAGGACCCAGTGCTCTGAGATCAAGAATAGTTCATTCCAGTGGCAGAAATTCAAAGAACAGTGCCAGAAGGCCAGCATGGATGGACATAGAGGTCCTTAGTCAGATCAAACATAAAAAGGAAGTATGCAAAGGGGGAAGTGGAGACAGGCTGCTTGAGAGCCATACGAAGACATTGCCCAGACAGGTAGAAATGGAGTTATGAAAGCCAAATGTCAGCTGTAGCTGAAGTTTGCAAGGTTGGTGAAGGACAAGAGGAAAGGCATCTCTAAGCACATTGTCAGCAAAAGGAAGCCTAAGGCCAGTGTGGGCATCTTGCTCAGTGATGCAGGGGACTCAGTGACAAAGGATGTGGAAAAGGCTGTCATAGCCTCAGACTTTTGGGGCTCAGTTTTAACTGGTAAGGTTTTCCCTCAGGTCTACCCTATCTCTGAGTCTCCCAGCAGAGTCTATGAGTGAAACAGTCCTCACAGGAGAAGACAGTCAGGAATCATGTACGCTCATTAGACCTCCACAAGTCCATAGGATCAGGTGCATCCAAGAGTACCAAAGCAGTTGGCTGATGCCACTGCAAGGCAGTGACTACCATCTTCAAGAGATCATAACTACTGGGAGAGGTTCCTGATGACTGGAAAACAGACAGACATCTCAGCCATCTTCAAGAAGGGGAAGAAGAAGAGTTCGGAGAACTGCAGGCCGATCAGCCTCCCCTGAGTCCTTAGGAAGGATATGGAGCAAATTGTTTTAGAAGGACCCTCCCGTATGGGTTTCTCAAAAGTAAATCATGCCTGAGCAACCTCACTGCTTTCTCGAATGAGGTAACTGTCAGAGTGGGCAAGAGAAGAGCAGTGGATTCTGTATACCCTGCCTTTGACAATCATCTCCCAAAGTCTCCTTAACACTAGATAGATGAGATATTGGCTGACTTAAGTGAACAATAAGGCCGGTGGAAAATTGGCTAGACTGCTGTGCTCAAAGAGCAGTTATTAGCAGTTCAGAGTCCAATTGGTGGCCAATAACCAGTGCAATTCCAGAAGAATTTCTCATGGTAGCAATAGTGTTTATCATCTTCATGAATGACCTGGGCATTAATGGACAGAAGGCACTCCTAGCAAGTTTATGAACAACACCAAATTAGGAGTAGGAGGTGCATGGTGGGCACGGACAGGCTGGAGAAATGGCCTGACAGGAACTGCATGACATTCAATAAAAACAAGTGCAAAGACTTGCATCAGGAATGGAGCAACCCTATGCAACAATATAGCCCCAGGGCACACACACTCGAGGAAGCAGCTCTACGGAAAAGGATCTTGGGGCCCTAGAGAACGAGTTGAACAGGAGTCAGCAGCGTGCCTCCGCAGCAAAGTAAGCCAACCTCATCCTCAGCTGTGTTAGCAAGAGTGTAGCCACTAGGTGCAGGGAGGTGATCCTTCCTCTCTCTTCAGCACCTCTTGCTAGCCTGTATCCTGGGGTATTCAGTCAGCTTCTGCTTCCATCACAAGACATACTGGAATGAACCTAGTGGAGGGCACTAAACTGAGGGGGCTGAAGCACATGGCGTGTGAGGATAGGCTGAGAGAGCTGGGTTTGCTCATCTTTAAGAAGGGGATAGCTTCTTTCTGTCTACAACTGGCTGACTGGAAGAAAACATAAAGAAGCCAGACGCAGACTCTTCTTGGAAGGGCAAAGCATTAGGATAAGAGGCAACAGATGCAAGTTGAAACATGGGAAATGCTGAATGGGTATGAGGAATTTTTGGTTTTAATCATAAGGATAATCAAAAACTGGTGGAATCTCCATCCTTAGTGCTATTCAAGACTTGACTAGACAGGTACCTGAGCGAGCTGTTCTAATGAGACCTGCTTTGAGTAAGGATTTGGACAAGATGACTTCCAGAGGTCCCTTCCAGCCTCTGTAAACCTTTAGGCCACCGTTAAACAACCCCTAGTTCTGCCCCAACTACTCTGTGTCTGAGTGCTTCCTTTTCTACCCATAAAAGCTCTTAGGTCTGCTCCAGAACTGAGCCATGCCTGGGACTATAATGCCCCATGGGCTCTGCTTGACCCTCCTCACCTTCACTCTCTTGTGACCCAATTGTGCTGTACCTCCAGACATAAGAAGTCTTATGTCTGAAATGTGGAAAGGAAAAGCTCATGCTGAGGCTGGTGGGTTCAAGAGTGCATGATGGAGAAGGACCCCTGTGGGGCCCTCAATGGTGAACATGAGCCATAATGCGGGAAGTGACAGGAAGGAGTAACATTAGTGGTGCTTATGGGAGGAGTTTAGGGTGTTCAGAGAGAATAGATCTGCGTGAACTAGAGCATATAGGGCAGATTTTAGGATGCTTATGAGGGACTGGGAAGATCTGAAGATGCTCTGGGAGGTGTGGAAAAAAATCAGGATGGTTGGGGAGAGCTGGGCAAAACTGGGAAAGGCCAGAGAGGATGGCGGCCAGTTAAGTATATCGGGAGAAGGCAGAATTTAAGGTTGCTGTTGCCTATCTCATGTGAGCTGTGTGAATGTTTCTGTCTTCCAGAGCAGAAGCCTCCTCCTGAAGAGCAGGTGACGGAAGAACCGTCAGCAGTCAACATGAGTTGGGACTGGACAATTTCACCACTTTCAACAAGACTATGTGACTTCTCGGGGCTCAGAGTAGTGGTGGCACTCCAGAAAGCAAATGGCTCGTGGGCCCTCACCGCAGCCCTGGCCTCTGCCTTGGGGCTCAGCAAGGCTGATGTTGAGGGACAAAAGCCCAGTGAGGTAAGCAGATCAGGGGCAGGAGCAGGGTGCTGTCATGAGCTGAACCTTCCTCTGCTCCAAGTTGCCAGTATGAGCTGAACTGAGAGGAAGAGATCAAAGCAGTCGGGATACAGAACCTCCCCGCTTGTGGAAGGTGGGTGTTGGGGATGTGGGGTGGAATCAGCAGAGATACCTGGGAACTTTCCAATTTTGAGGATTTCAGAAGCCTAGAGAGTTTCCGTAGATGTGTGGAGGTGTTACTTTTTCCACATTCTAGTTTAGGTCTGATCTTTCTTTTTCTTTCTTACCCCTGATTGTTCTGTTTTCCCCCACAGGACATGCAGCCAGCTGCCTGGGCCACAGTTTTGGCCTTAGTCTGGTTGCACCAGTATAAATGGAAGGTGTCTTGGTCAGAGCTTCTGGAGGCCAAAGCTTGTAGGTGGCTGCGGGACCAAGCTGGTAAGAAGATTTTGCTGGGAAGAGTCAGGCTCTGGGCCTTTCCCACCAAATCCACAGCTGACACCCGTTGACCCATGTCCCTCTTTCCCAGTGCTCCTGCACGGCAGTCTATGAGACTGTCAACACACACTGTCTTCCCTTTCTGAGTTGCGGTCCCCATCTACTTTTTCTCTCTGTTTGCAGAGGTCCAGCTGGATGAATGTCTGGAGGCAGCAAATTCTCTGTTAGGCTGCTTTGTGGAGCCCCCCATCTTCAGCATTTGAACTTACCACGCTACTGGGGGTGGGCAAGAAGCTGTGTGGGAACACAGCCAGGACAGCTGCCCCAAACTGGCCAAAGGGATACTCCATACCATTAACATCATGCCCTTGTGGGAGGGAGGGAGGGGGTGGCTGGGTGGGTGCTTAGTTGCTGTCCCGGGCCAGCCCACCACAGTGGACTTGTTCACACGTTTGCTCTCTACCATAATATGAGTTTCCACTGGATTCTGAAAAATAGCCCTAAATAGATATACTAAACTTTGCTTTATTTATCCACATTGTGCTTTTCTCTGACATTTACCCAAAAAGTCATCTGCTCAAAACACCAGATCTTAGGGAGAAAAATCCTGTTCTGGTACTACAGAAAAATACCTCCTTTGTGAATCAGTCTGTCTGTCTATCTATCGATCTATCTATCTATCTACCTATCTATCAATATAACTATCTCCCTCCCTACCTATGTGCCTTTCTTTCTGTTTTTTTTTTATAGAAATGTAAAATCAATGTGATTTAGTGTTGCAGGTATTGATTCACTCATCCTCACAAGCTAGAGGACTTTTTTTCTTTTTTGTGCTTTTTTATTTTTAAGAAGGGTTTGTCAAACAAAGTGTACCACTACAGAGCCTACCGTAGGTGCCTGGTGCCATTTGAGCTGTTCTGATGTACCTGAAACACCTGCCAGGTAGGAGGCAGGATATAAAGGACTGATTTTCTGAGGCGACAGCTGGAGAGTGAACGGAATACCATGTGGCATGGGATTCAGTTGCCTACATGTGGATGTCTAGTGGCATTTATGATGTTCTAGGATTTTCAAGTGTATTGGGTTTACACAGCAAGGTTTTGGTAGTAGGGAGGCTGCAGGGGTGACCTCTGTGGGAAAAGACTGCCCTGTGCCAGTCAGCAAAGGTGGTGGCTTCCCTGCAAAAACCTATTTAAGAAACGGTAAAAAATGCCACACAGGCAGAGCAGCAGGGAAAAAGAGAGTGAGAGCAGCAGTGCGAACACCAAGGTAAGAAGGGGAGGAGGAGGTCTTTCCCTGCAGCCCATGGTGGAGCAGATACTTATGCTGCAGCCCATGAAGGACCCTGTGCTGGAGCAGATGGATGTTTCCTAAAGTAATCGCAGCCCATGGAAAGGACCCATGCTGGAGCAGAATAAAGCATGAGGAGGAACGAGCACCAGAGAGAAACTGCTATGAATTGATCACTGCCCCCTCTCCTCCATCCCCTCTGTACAGATGGTGGGGGTGAGGGGGTAGAGGAGGAGTCAGGAGTGAAGGGGTGAAGTTGAGTGTGGGCATAAGGGGACATGGAAGGAGGGTGTTTTACTTTTTGTCTTTGTTTCTCACCACCCTGGTCTATTTTTAATTGTCAATAAATTATATTACTCTTCCCCAAGCCAAGTATGTTTTGCCTCTGACGGTAATTGCTAAGCAATCTCCTGGTCTTTTTGTTGACCCACGAGCTTTTTCATCTTATTTTTCTCCCTCTGTCCTATTGAGGAAGAGGAATGAGAGAGCAGCTGCGTGGGCCTCTGCCAGCTAGCCAAGGTCAAACCCTAAGAAAAATTAATCCTGTTTTAACAGTGATTACTTTTCTACATCTACACTTTTTATGGTGATTTTTTTAGGCAGTTGAATCTCACACTTAAGATTAGACCAAATTTACCCCATATGCAAGGATGGTTACATCATCCCAGATATCTCACAAAATATTAACACAAAGTTAATTTTCTACCCCAGAACCTCTTAATTGCTTCTTGGACCTTCTTGTTTCTCAAGCTGTGTATGAGGGGATTGACTCCTGGGATCACAATTGTACAGCAGGTGGAGAACACTTTCTTCAGATGTAGGGAATTATTGGCAGGTGGTGATACATACATGATAGCAAGGATCCCAGAGAAAGTAGTGATCACAGTGAGGGGAGATGAACGAGTAGAAATGGCTTTCTGCAGCCCTGCCAGGACCACAGAGAGTCAAATTCAGCATCAATACAGTGATCACCAAGGTGACTGCAAAGCCAGTAATTCAGAAAAGAGCTGCCAGCCCTGGAAAACTATTCTGGTTCATTATAGCTGTATAATGAAGAGGATTACAGCTAGCTAAATAGTGATCACATGGCGTTATGGCTAGGAGATGTTCAGTTCCTCTCAAGGAGCCAACTACAACTGTGCAGTTCAGTACCTGAAAGAGAGACATTTTCTCTGTGAGGAAATTGGTTATCATCCTAGGAACAATAGTGGTTGTACAGCAGATCTCAAGGAAGGGAAGATTAGCCAAGAAAAGTAAGTAGACCTAGGGAACAATCTTTAGAAACACACATTTAAGTACAGTTCATTTCAGGTAACATCAGTCTTCTGCAAGGTAGGTGTTTGCACCTGAACTAGTCATAGAATTGTAGAATTGTTGAACACCCTGAGCTGGAAGGGACCCATGAGGATCATTGAGTCCAACTCCTGAGTACACACAGGGCAACCTAAAAGTTAAACCATGTATCTTAGAGCATTGTCCCAGTGCTTCTTGAACACTGACAGGCTTGGAGCCATGACCGCTGCCCTGGAGAGATTGTCTCAGTGCTTGGACACCCTCTCAGTGAAGAACTTTCTCCTAATATCCAATCTGAACTTCCCCTGATGCAGCTTTAAGCCATTCCCCCACATCCTATCACCAGATACCAGAGAAAAGAGATCAGCACCACCCTCTCCACTTCCCCTCATGAGGATGTTGTAGGCAGCGATGAGGTCACCTCTCAGTGACGTCTTCTCTAAGCTGAACAAATGTAGTATACTCAGCCACTCCTCATAATTCCTGCCCTCTAGTGCTTTCACCATCTTTGTTGCCCTCTTTGGACATATTCTTATATTTTTATACCCTTCTGATATTGTGAAGCCCAAAACTGCACACAGCACTTGAGGTGCGGCTGCCCCGAGGCTGAATAGAGTCAAGTCACTCCTGCACCTGCGTGGGAATAGCACATAACAGAAAGCCAACAGGAGAGCCACGCTCTTCAGAAACAGCAACTGCAAGCCTAATACAGCACCCTGCAGAATTTAAAACATAGCTGTTCAGTCACTTGAATCACTCCTCCACACTCCCTGCATAGTCAAAGAAGAGAAACAGGCATTTCTTCTCATGGGGTTATGTGACCTGAAAGCAGAAGTGGGATTCAGTGTTTAGAATCACAGACAAAACTTTGCGGATTTCTGACAAATTAAAATGATTCAGCTGCTCTAAATTAGGCCATGGTGATTCCCTTCTGTGAGGGTTTTGGGTGAGGGTGGGAGAAGGTGGAAGGGAGTGATCATTTACTTTGAGAAAGCAGGATGTGCAATTATACAGGCAGTTTAGATGAGCTACAGAGCAGATCTTGTGAACAGTCATTTATTTAGATTCAAAGTGATGATAAAACAGATGCACATCTTGCACTGTAGTCACAATAGTACTTGATGTGCCTGGCACAATAAAGGAACAACAAACATTCCAGGGGTGACATAACCAAATGGACACCACCAAAACACCTCTCTGGGTTTCTCATCATGTTTGCAAATAAATGTCCCGACCTCTTGGGCAGTCTCTTACACACACACACTCTTAGATGCATCCCTATTCACAGCAGCCTGATTATAAATTATATAGGCAGGCATACATAAAGTGTTTGCGAGCATTACCCTGGATTTCTTCCATGACTGATACATCATTCTGCAAAACCTGCTGCCATCAGAAAGTCAAAATTACATGTGCAATAAAATCTTTAAACAGTCTTCCTCAAAAAAAAAGTAAATATTTTCCTCTGATCCCAATGATATAAATTGTCCATTCTTGGAAAATGAAGTGCTCATTAGCAAGAGCACAGAGGAAGTCTAATGAAGAAAGTCTGATTACTTATTTCTGCATAATAATCTGTAGACAGTTAATTTTTGCATGGCAGCTTTGATGTCGTTGTTCCTCATGGAGTAGATGACTGGATTTATCACTGGTGGCAACACAGAATAAAGGAGAGAAGCTGTGAGATCCAGAGCTGATGGGGAGGTGGAGACAGGCTTAAGATAGGCAGAAGCACCAGTGCTAACAAACAAGGAGACCACAATGAGATGAGGGATGCAGGTTGAAAAAGCTTTACGCCGTTTTTCCTTGATAGGAATTCTCAAGACCACAGAGAAAATCTGAATGTAGGACATACTTATAAAAGCAAAGCAGATGACGACTAAAAGGAAACTAAATGCAAAAACCCCAACTTCACTAAAGTACGAATCAGAGCAGGAAAGCTTGAGAAGCTGTGGAACTTCACAAAAGAAGTGGTCAATGATGTTGGACTTGCAGAAGGATAAACGAAAGATGTTCCCAGTGTGCAGAGCAGAGTAAGGGATGCAGCTGAGCCATGCACTGGCTGCCATGCAGATGCAAGTAGTCCCCTTCATGATTGTCTTATAGTAAAGAGGTTTGCATATGGCAATGTAACGGTCGTATGCCATGACAGTGAGTAAAGCAAGATCAGCAGCACCAAAGACATGGAAGAAAAAGACTTGAGCAGCACAACCGGAATAGGAGATGGTTGTGGTATTCAACAGAAAATTGGCCATGGACTTAGGGAGGGTGACAGAGATGGTTGAAAGGTCTAAGATGGACAAATTCATCAAGAAGAAGTACATGGGGGTGTGAAGGTGGTTACTGACAGCTATGACCACAATGATGAGAAAGTTTCCCACCACGGCAGCCAGGTAAATCCCCAGAAATAACACAAAGTGCAGTATCTGCAGTTCTCGAGTATCAGAGAATCCCAGGAGAAAAAACTCTGCCACAGTGCTTCGGTTGGACATTTTCTTTCCAGCGTGTTGGTGAAAGCTGTGAAGGGAAAGTCAAGGATTTTGTCTGAGACTTGATGGTCTGCTCCATAGTCTCTCGCCTGTCTGAATTTCACAGTTGCCCTAAACATGTTTTACTCTCTGAAGTCAAAATGCATGAACCCCACATGATGGACCAAACTATAACTTCAAAACAAATCCCCCAGTAATCATAGTTCCGTATATAAAATACATGTGTATGCACATATGTATACACTATACATAGGTATGTAGACATATGTAATATATATGCCTGCAGTCTACGTATGGTTTATATGTGCATATTATGTATATTCTAAAAACTATATGCTTATATATATGTATACATATTTATATAAACACTGTCCATGATTTTTATAATTATTTCAATATATAGTCGTGCTCACAATACATACATATCTATTTCTATACAGGCATGAAAATCCATAATCCCCATTATGAAAACCCAGTGCAACATATTTTTTCCCCACAAATATGTCCAGATAGAAACATGAGTCCCAACGTGTCTGCTGTGGTACAACATGGAGCTTTCAGAGTATTTCTCCTAATCCCAGCTAGAGCTGCTAATATTGTCTTTCACGGTGTGTGACTCATCAGCCTTCGGTAGTGAGATCCTGGTGCCTAAACAGGTCAGAAGGTGCCAATTGGGACATGCTGGTGTTTCCCCTCCTGGACTCCACTTTTCAGAAAGTGGCAGGTAACCTACAACCTCATGCAAATGTATCAGCAAGTTTAGGGCATCTCAAAACACACTAAAACACACACATTTAAGCATCTGACTCCCACTATAGAATGTTTTTAGCAAGGGCCAATCTCCTTTGATTAGTGGAAAGAAAAACCCAGAATGGATTCCTGTGACCTCTTGTAAATGTCCTGCCTCAGGATGGACTGCAGAACCCTCTCATTGCCCAACCTCTCCTCTGCTAATAAGAGAAACATGGTTAGTCTGGATTTAAATGGGCAATTTTAGATCTCAAAGTTAAGTTAGCTAGGTCCATACTTAGACCTCCTTCTAGGGTCCCCACTTTTCTTCTCAGTCAGTGATTCACTCATCTCCAGAAGATGATTCATCTTGGTGCTGTGGTGCACATTCATTCTCAGAAAGACGAATGATTTATGGTCTCACACTAGTTTTTCCAAAATGTTGAAAGTGCCTGCAAAATTAACTTTTCAATGGAAGGTTTTGCAGTAGGAATAAATACAGAGCTAAATGCTCAAACTTTACTGAATTCATGTATTTCTTCTATTTTACGCTAACAGCATTACTGTTTTTACCTTGAATTGAAATAGCAACCTAACATATTGCTGCTTTTGGATGTCTTTCCAAGACGTGAAGCCTCTGTTCCTCTCAAATGGAGATTCTTTGTGAACGACTCAGGAATTAATCATTTGACACACTAGAAATGCTGCTGTGCTGTCCAGGTATGAAAGATGCAGCCACCACAGTCTCCTTAGTGTCCGGATGAACTTAAAGAAGTCGATACAAACCAATTTACCTTAGAAAGAGCTGTGTACACCTGCCTCACAGCTCCACTGTAGGGATATGAGCAATGCAGTGAGGAAACAGTCTCTTAATATCTCTCTCCAGACTTGTGGGAGTAGCTCTCTGGAGGTCAGCAGGGAAGCTCAGCAGCACAGATGCAGAGCAAATCCGTGGTGCATTCTTCAACTGCAAAGTCAAAATGGACAACGTGCTAAGGGCATGCTTTTCATGGAATGGAAATCCAGCTGTAGTCTCAAGAAGGAATCCAGACATCCCTGCACACACAGTGGGGTGTGGATTCATAGTACACCAGCTGGCAATCAGAGTTGACTGTCTTGTCATTGTAAGACAGGGAAGAATTGCTTCTTGACATGTTGATATTATCAACTTATGGCTAAATCATAAAGAAATTGTTGGGGGGATTTCTTTGGGTTTGTTTTGGGGTACTTTTTGGGTTTTTTTTGTCTTAGACCACTCAATTTACATTTATTTTCTGTTTGTTTTCAAAATTCTGTCTGATGCTGGATTGTCAAGAAATGTCTGGCATTTTCTGCAATGCCCTAGTGTCACTTAGACACAAAACCAGAATTGGTCGACATAGCAAAGGATGTCTGGGGTCCTGTCCTTCCTGGGGACAGTGTTTGGATGTGCAAGCTCTCTGACATGTCTTCATGCACTAGATTCTTTTGTTAAGCAACAGAAGAGCATGTTTCCTTCAATTCAGCTCTACAGCTCTCCAAGATCCCTAGACTGGCAAACAAGGGAGTTCAGACATCTAGGTCCCTTGGAACTGCATATGCTGTAGGCAATTCAGTGAAGGTATCCAAAGATGAGGCTAAACCTTTGTTCTCTGTCCTTTCCCCTCATCCCCAACAGTTGTCTGCTGCTTCCCTCTGACTCAATAGACTTACCACACTTGTCTTGGCACATTTTACTCTTTGGTTTATGGAGCGCTTTTGATTCTGTAGTTGTAACTGTTTATCACATCTGCTCAATTCTTTTCCTCTGTCTTTGTTCACCAAAGCAACAGATCTCTGTTATCTGTTGCTCTCCTGAGCTTCTTAGTATTAAGTTAAACCAACAACTAACGCCATAAACTGGTTCCCGCCTGCTCTGTGTTTAGCTGGCTTAGAAATTCTGACGTATGACAAGGCCAAAGCATTGAGGTGTGGATTTACTGCTGACTCCTCCCAAGAAGGATCTCTCAGGGATCTGCTGGGATCCTGTCCCTGGAGCCTTGCACAAGTCAGAACCAGAGACATCGTACCAAGAGTTTCATGCTGCTTTGGTGGCAAAGATGAAGGGGCCATTGTGACCACCTGCTGCCACTCCACAAAGCAAAGGCATTGCAGAATTTTCTTCCTGGGGAGCTAAGTTTCTACCACACAATCTGAGTTGTGTGTAGTCCAAAGAGACAGAGGTATTTAGGATCCTGAGGATGTGGTCAGGCATCTGAGGGAGAGTCAGCCCCAGATTCAGAACACTGCAGCACAGTTCACCTCAAGATTAAGACACCTAAACCAATGCATCGAAGTCTAGTGAACAAACCAGTAGCTGTAACAAGTAGATCTGATGCCTCTCGAGTGGCACTGGAGTCTTTCAGAAATGCACGAATTCATGAGAAAAAGGACATAGACCATACGGGAGACTCATGCCATTTTCAGAGAGGTCTCTGAAAGGCACATCCATAGGCACTAGATCCTCTTCTTTAGCTAAAAGAATTGCATGATAGTGCTCTTCTGAATTCAATGGCAGGTTAGTTTGCACCCCAAGCTCCCACTTCTGTCAAATTCAAGCATTTTATTCTAGAAATGAGACCCAGACCTAAGTATAGGAAACAGGTAACTTTCTTTGGCCCTTCCTTGGGTCAAAGGGGACGACTGCTTTTCTTGATTGGAATCATGGCTCCAGCACAGTCAGTGTAATCCCAGTTTTGTTTGAAAGGAACTTCTGGAGAGCAGCTGGTCCCATATTTTACCTAACACAGGGTCAAGTCCAAAGTTACAGTAGGTTGCTCAAGGCTCACTAGTCCCTTTCAGCTGCATTATTTTTTTCTCTCAAGTTGATTGTCCTGCATTTTGAACCTGCTGCCTTGGTATAAGCTAGTTAGTTCAGGTACCAGAAGCAGGCAACCAACTTCACCTGAACCAGCACAGCTCCATCTTGGCCCATCCTGTTTCTTCTGAGGGAGTGATGGAACACCTCTCCTGTGAAGACAGGCTGAGAGAGTTGGGCTTGTTCAGCCTGGAGAAGAGAAGGCTCCGGGAAGACCTTCTAGCACCTTCCAGTACCTGAAGTGGCTACAGGAAAGTGGGAGAGGGGCTTTTTACAAGGGCATGTAGTGACAGGACGAGGGGGAACAGTTTTAAACTGAAAGAGGGGAGATTTAGATGAGATATTAGGAAGAAATTCTTGACTGTGAGGGTGGTGAGACCCTGGAACAAGTTGCCCAAAGAAGCTGTGGATGCCCCCTCCCTGGCAGTGTTCAAGGCCAGGTTGGATGAGGCTCTGAGCAACCTGGCCTCGTGGAAAAGTGTCCCTGCCTATGGTAGGGGGGTTGGAACTAGATGATCTTTAAGGCCCCTTCCAACCCAAACCAGTCTATGATTCTATGATTCTACTCTTTATGTTCATCTTTCATGACACACTCCTCAAGGTTCCACTACTGTCTGTCATGACTAGGCCAATCCCTTCCTTATAACAGCACTTTTCTCTCTCTTCTGTTTTCATCATCTTACTTTGAATTTCCCTTCCAGTTACAGCCATTCATCTGACTTCCCCATGGACCCACGCCTCCACAACCCCATAGCCTGGATGGCTCTTTGATGCAGACATCATAACTGCAGTTGTACGCATGGGGGGAAATGGTCCAACTGGAGTGTTTTGTTACAAAGGAAGGAAAAAGTGAAAAGGGGACTTGATTATGGCTACGAAAACAATACTAGTCACACAGAATACATTACTGTGTGGAGAAAGAGTAAATCTAGAGTAAATCCACCTTGCAGGCAGACCATTGTACTGATCCTGACTGGGAGAGCGTTGCACATTTGGGAGTTGCTGATCCACACAAAGGCTCACATGAGGAGGCTCCGGGCTGGGCTATGCTGTCGTGGGGTGGCTTCAGCTCTGTGTTGTGCCACACAAATCCCTTGCCCACAGGACAAACTCCGTAGCTCATTGCATCAGAGGAGCCTGGGGGCAGCTCCCGCTCGGCACAGACAATTGCAGAATCACAGAATCGCAGAATCACAGAATCACAGAATCAGTCGGGTTGGAAGAGACCTCAGGGATCATCGAGTCCAACCATTGCCCTGACACCACCCTGTCAACTAGACCATGCACTAAGTGCCATGTCCAGGCTTTTCTTAAACACATCCAGAGATGGTGACTCCACCACCTCCCTGGGCAGCCCATTCCAATGTCTAATGACCCTTTCTGAGAAGAAATTCTTCCTAATGTCCAACCTGAACCTCCCCTGGTGAAGCTTGAGGCTATGTCCTCTTTTTCTGTCGCTAGTTGCCTGGGAGAAAAGGCCGACTCCCACTGCTCTACAACCTCCCTTCGGGTAGTTGTAGACTGCAATAAGGTCACCTCAGAGCCTCCTCTTCTCCAGGCTAAACAACCCCAGCTCCCTCAGCCGTTCCTCGTAGGTCAGACCCTCCAGACCCTTCACCAGCTTGGTCGCCCTCCTCTGGACTCACTCCAACACCTCAACATCTTTCTTGAAGTGCGGGGCCCAGAACTGGACACAGTATTCAAGGTGCGGCCTCACCAGTGCCGAGTACAGAGGGACGATCACTTCCCTAGACCGGCTGGCTACACTATTCTAAATAGAGGCCAGGATGCCATTGGCCTTCTTGGCCACCTGGGCACACTGCTGGCTCATGTTTAGCCGGCTGTCCATCAGCAGCCCCAGGTCTCTTTCCGCCGGGCCGCTTTCTAACCACTCTTCCCCGAGCCTGTAGCGCTGCAGGGGATTGTTGTGGCCGAAGTGTAAGACCCGGCACTTGTTTTTGTTGAACCTCATGCCGTTGGTCTTGGCCCATCTATCTAACCTGTCCAGATCTCTCTGTAGGGCCTTCCTACCCTCCAGCAGATCGACACTCCCATCCAGCTTGGTGTCATCTGCAAATCTACTGAGGGTGCACTCAATCCCTACGTCTAGATCATCTATAAAGATACTGAACAGCACCGGCCCCAGAACTGAGCCCTGGGGAACACCACTAGTGACCGGCCGCCAGTTGGACTTTGCCCCATTCACCACCACTCTCTGGGCTCGGCCATCCAGACAGTTTTTAACCCATTGAAGAGTCTACCCATCCAAGCCCCGGGCAGCCAGTTTGTCTAGGAGGATGCTGTGGGAGACAGTGTCGAATGCCTTACTGACGTCTAGATAGACTACATCCACAGCCCTGCCCTCATCTACTAAGTGGGTCACTTTGTCATAGAAGGAGACCAGGTTGGTCAAGCAGGACCTGCCTTTCATGAATCCATGTTGGCTGGCCCCAATGCCCCGATTGGCCTGCATGTGCTGTGTAATGGCACTCAGGATGATCTGTTCCATCACCTTGCCTGGCACCGAAGTCAGGCTGACAGGCCTGTAGTTCCCTGGTTGATCCTTCTGGCCCTTCTTGTAGATGGGCGTTACATTTGCTAATTTCCAGTCAGCTGGAACTTCTCCAGTTAACCAGGACTGCCGGTAGATAATCGAGAGTGGTTTGGCAAGTTCATTTGCCAGTTCCTTCATCACTCTGGGGTGAATCCCATGCGGACCCATAGCCTTGTGGGTGTCCAATTGGCACAGCAGGTCACTAACCCTCTCCTCCTGGATTACGGGGGCTTCACACAGCCCCCCCGCCCCTAATTTCAGGCTCTGGGGGCTGAGTCTCCTGAGTACAAGCAGTCCTGACATTAAAGACCGAAGCAAAGAAGGCATTGAGCAGCCATTGTGCCACCTGCGTGTCCCTGCCTGTACTGGACAGAGCCGCAAGAAGTTCTTGTGGGAACATCCCTCGGGAACAGAGTTGTTTGCTTGTTGGGGAATGACATAATGGCTCGAATGACCAAAAGGGAGAGCTTCTCTCTATGGACAGGGTCTGCTCTGTGTAGTGCATCGTGGGAAAATCCATCAAAGCTCCGTCTGATGCTGCATGAGGGCAGGGACCCAGCTGCTGAAGGGCAGTGAGATTTACTTGCTATCTATATTCCTCTTCTTACTTTGCCTTCTTAAACAGTTATCTTATTAGACCATTTCTTGTTGGGCCTTTCTTATTGAGATCCACAAAGTCCTGCACGGCCTCTCTCACCTCACCGCCCACCTCTCCGGTGCAGAACAGCCATCCAGGCCCCAAAGGTGACGTTTATATCAGCTTTGTGATCTGCTTAGTGAGCAGCTCCTGTGTATTTACCAACTTATTCACCATGACACATACCTAATTTGCTCTTAAGCGTTTCATGATACCACCGTACCAACGCTGGATACCACATGGAACAAAGAAGAGTTCAGACTAACCTAGCCCAGCACTACTAAGACTAACGAGGCATTCCTGATACAAGAGATTGGAATGGCTGTTTTCATGTGACTGCCTGCAGCTCCTACACATCGACGTTGCTCTGCAAGCATACCAACTCCTTTTCATGAGGCTTAGGGCAAAAGGGAGATAAGGTCATCTAATATAGGTAGAAGTAGAAGAATGGGCTTGTTAATGTAAAACAAGTTAGTAAAAGTTCACTGATAAGAAATTCTTTCCAAGTAGTCTGAAACTGCAGCATCAAGGGTAATTTCCAGAACTGGGCAATTTTTCTTTCCTTTTTTAGTCAACTCATGCCTGGATTTCCATTCATGGAAGAGCTGTTGGACCTTCAGCAGTCACCTCCAGCATCTTTTGTCTTTAGAACCTACTCCTGAGAGCAGTCAACTCCATTGAACAGCTGCATCGCGTCTTCGACATCAGGCTTGTCATAAAATAAGTCTCTTCCTGGAGGTGCCAGTTTTCCATAGTGATTCAGGGAGCCAAAGTACTACCTTAGTTTTAGATTATGGCCATGCTGTTCTGTTAGCCTGCAGCTTACGCTCAGACTGAAAACCCTTACTCATCCTTCCAAGCTGCATGTCGTGTCCCATGGCCTTTCACATGGTGTCCCTTCTCAAAGCAGGGACAGACGACCTTCAGCCCAAATCCTCCACTTAAATTGTTCTATGATTCTCCTGTTTTGTGTCTCTAAATGTGTCCCAAGTGAGAAAACAGACGCCAGTGGTTTATAGTTTGATAACAGTCTCATACTTGAACTCTGCCACAGTACGTTGCATGGAAAAACTGAGCTCACACACTTTAGATGGAAGAGCTTAAGAACAAACTTGATCAAAACTTCCACAGGCAAACACAAATGCTAGTTTGTGACAACTATATTTTAGGCAGGCAAATGGAATGAAATCGGTCCTACCCAAAAGGCAAAGCATGTGGGAGTCTGGGTCTGGCACATCTTGCAAGATGCCCACACCATGAGGACAAACACCGCATATTTGAAAAAGATGGGAAGAGGTATTTAAATCCCCAGAGGAAATGTAAAACTTGGTGAGTGGATGTGTGAGGGTGGTAGATTAGACACCCACACTTCGCAACGGCTTTTAAACCACATTTGTTTGCACCTGATTTAGCTATAAAGAAGGTAAAGACTCTGGTCACGGAAAGTGTCTAAGTCAGTGCACTCAGCAGTTTCTCATCTTCATTGGCAAATAAATGTTTTTTTCCCTGATTAGTTGTTTGCTGTGACCAATTCATATGAAGATATCCTGCCATGTGGACTCATACACTGACAGTGTCGTTGCCTTGAATTGTCGCTGTAGGTAAAAAAAAAGGTGTTTTTAAAAAAAAAGGAGGTCTTTTTTTAAAAAAAGGAGGTGTTTCTTAGCAGGACTTCCCAAAGATTGAGTCCTGAGCTGCCCTTGCTGAGGTACCAGCCCCTTTTGTTCTTGACCCAACACAATTAGTGAACATGCAGTAGAGCACAAATCAGCGAACGTGTAGTGAATATGCAGTTCCTTTGGAAAACAGTACAAAGGATGTTCAGTAGGAGCTGTCAAATGTAAAAACATTCTCTCTGAATGGCAGCACAGCCTTCTGTGTGTATATATATACATGATCAGCCCCAAAAGAGTACATTGGACTTCACTGATGATGCACCCCAAAAACCTGCCTCTCCTTGCCTCCCATGCCCAACCAGATGTCCAATTGTATTCCAAGAGGAATCCACATCCCTCTGACCTACCTCTCTGACTGTGGTCAGTGACAGACCAGAATTCCTGATGAGCTTTTTGAATGTCAAGAGATCATACCCCTAGAATTATGCACCCATAGTTTTAAGGTAAGAAGATCTTGGAGTGGAAAAATGAATGCATGAGCCAGCTGGAGATCATGACACCTAACTGCAGTTGTCTAAATGCAGGTGTCTACTTATACACTTGGTGCCAAAGCTTCCATTATCGCAAGCGAACATCCAGCTAGGGCAGGCAATGGAATCTAGAGACCAATGTTACTGCTCACACATCAGGAGCACAACTCAATTTCATAAACTTAGCTGTTCAGTTCCAACTCCTTAGGCTACTTCTTGTGTCCTCCACGTTCTCCTCCAAAAGGGCACAGGGGTCATATAGGTTTTATTTTGTGTCTTCTGACTTAATGCTGTTGTTTTAAACACCATCTTACTGAGATCCTGCACTGAGCCTGGGAAGAGACAATACAATTCAGAACACAGCTGAACCTAGAGAACTTCACTTTTTGACTGGTGCGACAAAATCTGGGAGAGATGTGTGGTGGTAGAAGAAATACGTGCAGATAGTGTACAAGCGGCCTGAGGGCCAAGGCCTGAGTGCTTCAGAAGAGAAAGAACCATACTTTCCATAAGTTCAAATAATTAACATTAAACAATGGGATCTTAGTACAGCTGAAACAGATTTGAATAAGCCACTCAAGGCACAAATTATACAGGACTTGGGCCCTACGCCAGCTGGCACATTCACCAAGCTTGAGGCTCACAGGCTCTAAAGTGAGTGGGTTACACCAGTGCTGTACAACAGTGAGACCTGATCTTTTCTGGGCCTCTTACAGCATTCTTGGGGTTCAGAGGGATTGTTATTTCTCTTCATCTTCTTTCCAGATGAAAGTGCCCTGAATAAAGTGAGAGCCATGCTACAGCCCAGTAGAATGGCCTGTATGAGGTGGGGGATACCAGCTGAAAGCCATGAGAGCATCAAGAGAGCATGTGAGAGAATGTGAGGAGACCAGCCCAGTGAAAGTTTGGAGGACTGTACTGTGCAGAGACAATCCAGGCCTTATCTGTGAACACGCTCCTTGGAACAGACATTGGAGAGAAAAAAGACCTGTCTGCAATGTCCAGATTTAATCTCAGAGTGCCAGCCAGTTCACTCCAGCAGGAACTGGCCAAAAACTGCCCATACACTGTGGCTGATGGAACTAGCAGAGCCCTGGATCTAAACAGGTGATGTACCAGCTTAACATTGCAAATGTATTTGAGGAATTTCAGTGTGAAATTTTACTTTGCAACTTATTGTGTACTGCTTAGACCTCTTCCTGCTCTCTTTGATGCAAATCCAAATCATCCTCATTTCACCCACAACCAATACTATTAAATATTTCATATATAAGCTAAATGAGTTCCGTTCATTGAAAACAAGCTTCAGTTTAGATAAAGTGCAGAAATGCCGATTAGCTGCAAAAAAAAAAAAAAACACTGTAAGAATGGAGTGGCCTGTTAAACAAAACCCAGTTTTGCTTTAGGATGTCTTGGTTCATGACTTTTTATTCTCTAGTGATGGAAGTTCCAAATGACACTTGAGATCAGGGCGCCCGAGGTGTCCAACAGCAATCCACTCACTAATCCACTACCTGCAGCTGCCGAGATCCTACACTTCATCAGTTTGGCATGTTTGAGAAGTCTTGACAGCACAGGCTCAGTCAGTAGCAAAGATAGTTGGGAAACAGTGATTGTTTGGGGTTAGGCCTCTTATTCTGTTTACTCAGGTAGGCAGATTCTAAGTGCTTTCATGAGACCTGGAAGCTTCGTGGTTATTGGAAACTAGTCCCTGGATAAGAATATCACTGGGACATATTCTGCAATATGGTTTTCACCAGATGTCCCTACAGTGGCTATATCCAAGATTTACACTGGAATTTAAGTTCACAAAACTGCAAAGCTGAAATTTTTCAAAGCACATACAATGCAAAGAGTAATCAAAGATATTAAAAATGAGGTAAACTTGCCTAGGATGGGTAGATGGGATGATGGTAACCCTCCTCCTAGACCACTCTCTTCTCCAAGAAACACTGAGCAAGATCAAATGGAGAAAAAGCACAAAACCCAATCACATTCAAGAAACAGATACATGGCAACGTACAGGGCAACTTTTTACTACAAATGCAGGTGGACATTTCTACCTGGGGTGGAGAGGGCATCATTGTTATGAAAGGCGTAAATGTGCAAGACTTGCCTCCAAATTGCTTTTCTATCTCTTTGCTCAGTTCAGCACAGCTCTCCATTCTCTCCTCTGTTGTTTTCATTGCCCAAGCATTATACAATTCAACGCACAGCTGGTAGGATGCACTTTTTTCCTTGCCTTCTTAAAAAGAGAGAAAAGAAGAAAATGAAAATATGAGAATGCACAACAGAGGAATCACCATTTGTAAAACCAGATTTCTAAGAATGCAAGTGGTTGGAAATCTGAGCATCATTCACTTGCCTGACAATAAATTCAGCAATTTCTCGAAGACTTCCTTAGGATCACTCCCACTTACAGCACACAACTGAAGGTCTAGCAGAAGAAGAGCGAGCTGATAGGCCATGAAGGTATTTGAATAATTCTCTAAGAAAGATAAGATAAAAGTTACATCAGAGTGGAATTTATCTTACCAAACATCGCATTAGGCAGTAACTGACATGTGAATTAGTGAAGATGTAGTCCCTGCATTCAGTGGAATCTGTAGAAACACTGACCTCATTCCTCTGATTCCAAAGAGGGTGTTTAAGCTGCTGAGAGGAAGCATGTGCCAAAGTGCGTATTTCTCTCTGTTGACAATAAAAACACCTGACACTGAGCATTCACATCTGGACAGCTGCACACCCATACCAGGATTCAGATGGTCTTTATGTTCATCTTGGAAGAAAACTTCCATGAAAGAAAGCAGCAGGAGGAGGAGCAGAAATAGAGTTTGGAGTCAATGGGAATCTTCTAATGCGCCTCAAATACGTCATTCCCATTTGGAATTTAAAAACAAAGAAAGAAAAAAAAAATAAATAATGCAATAAGAAATGAAATGATGATTTGAGTGAAGTCTGGTGTGATTTGTTCCAATATTACCAAGAGAATACTGTGGGAATGCATTTTGTGTTTCACAGTCATTAAAATGTAAATTTTCCAGGTGAGTATTTCAATATGGAAGAAGAACTAAAAAAAAAAACAGAACAAAAAAATTCCGTGGGAAACTTGTATTTTACAAAAGGAGAAAGAGAACAGAATAACAGGGACAGGGTAAAAGCAGTTGTTTGAAAGTAAACTTCTCCATGTGAAGGCCTTCTTCCTAACTACTGAAAAATGATATAGTTGCCTAGTTCAGTTTTAGAAGCAGTGGATTATTTTGGAGCTCCACGTAGGGCTGACAGATATGATAGAGCATTTACAAGAAATCTTCACCCAGCTGAAAATTCACATGGAGGCCAAGGAGACCCATGATGGCCCTAAATGCCTATATTCACGCTTCTACAGTTTGAAGATCTATTTTATGGACGCTTTAGCTCATCTGTTTAGCCCATTCTATTCTAGGGATGCCTCACCTTATTCTAACACAAAAGCCCCTTTTACAGAATGTGATTCAGCCCCTGGAAGTGCACGTTTTTCTCCATTATCTGTAAACAAAGACACAGGCTGAAAAACAGTGATTGGATGTCAGCACAGTTAATGCCTGCCATCAAGGTAAAGGAACACAATGCACGGTATTTAAGATACAGTTCAATTAGGAGCCCATATTTTACCTGGGAAGTATGGACCTTTTTCACTCAGTTTTTCCTTATCCACTGCTGCATAAATCGGGTAAGGGTTCAGTCCAGTCTCCGAAGCCTCTGTGTGGTCAGCCAGCTCGTTCTCATCAAACTGGAAGATAAGTATGGACTTCTGAAGGAACATGAAATGCCCCTCCCCTCTGCTATAGCACTGAGGACACCCCCACTTACGAGACTGCATTAACCAAGGGGTTGGATTAACCACTTCTAACTTGCCATATCTAGAGATAAGATGTCATGCTCTGAAATATTGCTTTGATTTATACAACTCCTCAAAAAAAACCCACCCACCGAGGTCAAATTAAGCTGCAATTACTCTGAGATCTTCAAAACACTCCCAAGGTGTTTTCAGTTAGCTTCTTACCTGCTACAGTATTTTGTATACAAGACAGGAGGCCCAGAAGTCGGTGAGTGAATAAAGTTCATCTTTTGATAACTCCTTTAAGAATTTTATTGCCTCCATTATACGGTAGGAGGATTCACTGAGTTTTTCACACAGTTCCTTTTCCAAGGATGTCAAATTTTCTGACCATTTCCCATCTTCATACAGGAGGGACATGCACCTTTTAAAGAGAAAGGAAAGTCCTATCTCTTAGCACAGGGGAAAGTGACCAGGGCTTTGACTTTTTTCTGTGAATCTGCATGCAGATACAGGAGTGTCTTTAAATATGTATGGGAGGAGGAAGAAGTCCCAGGCTTCTGCAGAAGCAAGGCACTTTGCATCACAGAAAGGTGTCATTGTTCCCTGATCACTTACTTCCCAGCTGCATACTGATAATGTCATTTAATTAGTTAGATGACCTGAAGCTGGATTCCAGCTGGCTATGTGCCATATATTAAGGGTAAATTGCTGCAGGAATACAGATTTTGCAGAAAGCTTTAGTGGGAAAGATGTGAAACGTGCCAAGACACAGACAATCCATCAAAGATCTCGGAACAAACCTAAACACATAGAACGATTTACATCATGTCATCATTTTGTACTAGAGACCTGTGACATTTTTTGTCTGTTCTTAGGACCAATAAAGCTGGTACACTTGCAGAGTGACATCATCTGCTACTAAACTTACAGCTCTCAGCTCATGCTAGCTACCTGCAGATCTGGACATATTAATCGCACAGTTGGTGTTCAAAGTAATTGCAATGAACTATACTGCAAGAGGATTTCTCTCTCTCTCTCTATTGACCACAGACCACTGTCTTAGTTCTGGATAAACATTTTGAAATATCTTTATTTCATTCAGATAAGATTAACTCTTCAAAACAGAATAAAAATTATTCCTGTTTCACAAACCATATTTCAATAGAAGAGATCACAGGAAATATTCCCACTTATGTTGCTGCAGGACAGCTTGCATTTGTGATTGTTACAGGCAGATTGCTGAGGCTATCAGTAGAATATCTGCCCCTCTTCTCCAAAGTATACTGAACAAAAGAGAAATAAAAAAATACCTGACGAAATTTGGTATTCCGTTACACTACAGTGAATATCTAACAGATTGACAGCATGCTTGTTTGTCGACCTAGTCATTCTTCCTGCTGTAATTTTCTTCATATCCTTTGTGCATTAACGTCCATGCTAATATTTTCATCCTGGACCAATCTTGGTGGATAGAAGAGAGTTATTAAATAATCTTTTCTAATTTCATCAAAATTAATCTGATTTACCTCATAGCAATGTGATGTCAGCCTAGCCTGATATTGAAGGGGAAATTCTAACTGTAACTGCTCAGCCGTGGTAATTTGTGACCAAGGAGTGATCTGGCATGGAGGGCAGAAAGGCCCAGCTACAAGAAGGGGTTAAACCGGCTGGCAGAAGGGACGCCAGAACAGACTCCTTGCAAGGGAGTGAAGTGTCCCTTGATGATGAGATAAGAAACAGCCACAGCTTTGTCTTGTAGCCATCCTGGAATGGGAGTGCTCAGGGGCCACCTCTGGGCAGCAGAGCTGGGCTGGGGGGGCGCTGAGGTGCTCCAGGCAGCTTCTCACAGGGTCGGTGCTGGCGCAAGCGGATCTAAGGCATCTGCTTGTGACGCATCTTGGCAGACTCCATGTAGAACTGCGTATTGCGGTAGGACTCCGCCCAGTGCATGGGTCATTAAATTTTTCTTTTATATTTAAGCACAGGCATGTTTAATTCACCTCGAGGGGTACCATAAAAATTCCATAACAATACGATGCACCTCCGCTTGAAGTGCTTTTGCTCTGGAGCTGAATCAGGTCTTCCAGTGCATAAACCTTCTCCAGATGGCTGTGGCTCAGCTCTGCCTGTCTGTGTGCTGCTGAAAGAAGAACCTCCATCTCGAACTGATGTGAGATGGGTCAGCTGTCCCACTGATTATTTTTCCTGCTGGAATAACAAGTGTCCCTTGCCATTACTGCATTTGGGAATTTACCATCAATAACCCACAATACCTCATATGTTTTGCAGATTTTGCAGGCTGTGACACAACTAGAACAGAGTGAAAACAGAATTTTTAGTCTGAAATAAGATCTTTACAAGTAATTTTCCTGTTTATCTTCATAATTTATTTTCTCTGTTACTTTGTTTCCCATTATCAGTTAAAATGGCAGGACACTGCTTATTTTTGTGTGACTATTACTTACATTAAAATGATTTATTTTTCCTAAACTTTGTTCTATAGATGTCTGTGTTTTGACTGTATATATACATGTATTTTACACATTGGCAACTGAATTTTATGTCTTAAACCAGACTGGAACAGGCCAGAGCCTTCAAACTCACATGAATCACCTTTAAACTTTAGTTAATTACTGAAACTCCATGCATGCCCTTACTTTATGAACATTTGTGTCCATTGTTACTGAAAGCAGAAAAAAATAAGAACGGTCATGGATGGAATAACATTATAACAAGAACCTTTCAGAAAGAAAATATGTAGAAATGTTTTTACACATTGCAAAAAAAGGGGACCAAATTTTGATGTTACAACAAGTTCCTCAAACTTTGCTGAAGAAATAAACAACCTTTACTGCTCAAGTACCCCTGAAGATACTGTAGTTCTTGTGATCCAGCTAATCTCAAAAGACCTGTTGGGTCTGTGACGAACGGAGGGCCCTGGAAGGAGTACAAGGAGTACAGCTGAAGTAGTGTTCAAGTGCAGTTACAGGCCAAATGGTGGAGTCACCTCTTGAGGTACAGTTGTTGAAAGATTTGTTGCCAGAGGCATTCCTGTTTCTGACCAGGGACTCAGGATGATCAGTTGAGATGTACTCCGGAATACCAGATGTTGGGGTGATGAGTCCCATCCACTGTATGCTTTAGTTTTGATTGTCCAGGTCTGATGCTAATGCTGAGTTGTTAGAAGAAATTGTATGCTGTGCAGGCTGATATTCTCTGAACTGCAGAGATGTTTTTCTTACCCATTATCCTGCTTCTTTTCTTTCCATTCACACCTCTGGAGTTTGAATGCCTCATCTGTCTTAGGCAGGGATTTAGTCATCTCACATGGTTTTCTAACATCACACTTGGCACTATACGGTACTTCACACAACGTTCAGCTGATGCTACAGAAGGCTTTGCTACCTGCCAAGCTTGTCTGGACAGCTGGGGCATCCCGGGTGGTAAAAAGCACCGAGATTGAGGCAACTGAATTTCGAGGGTGTCACACTGTCAGCACAGCCCTTGGAGTGGTCTTCTCTGAGAACCACAGCAGTCCTGAGAGGCAGATTGAAGGAAGCTGCCCAGGTTTGCTGGAGAAGCGAGAGTTCAGTGCTATGCACACCCCCAGTGAGAGACAGCCAGGGTGTGCTCTGGGACCAACACCTCTGAAGTCAAATGTAATTTGGCCCTTTGAGTGTCTAGAGACCACCAGTGAGGTGGGTTGTCTCAACCAGGGGCTGGCTGCCAGGGAGGTGCGAGCACGGGGCTGGTTCATGTGAGGAAGGTGGAGACAGAGCATCCCAACCCAGCAGATGAGAGGCAACACCCGTGTCAAAAGCAGGTATGTAAGTTTGAGCTTGTCCCCCAGCTCTCCCCATTCCTCAGCTGGACGGTATGTCGGGTTTGCTTCTTTGCAGCCCATCACCCAATTAAGAGCCTGGCACTAACCAGTGTACGGACCTGAGCCCAGCCTCTGAATCTGCAGCCAGCGCTGCAGGCCTGGCAGGGGGACAGGCTGCTGAGGGGACGAGTGCCACCTCCTCGGGCACGCAGCAGACGCTGCCCTGGCAGGGCCCTGGGCAGCCGCTGCCCGTCGCGTCGGCCGGGAGGGGGGAGCGAAGGGCCGGGCGCGGGCGGATTTGGCAGAGCCCCTTTGGCCAGGAGCCGTCCTGCTGAGGGACCCGCGGAGCACCCTGCGGCGGCGAGGGACGCTGCCCCCGCCCGGGACCCCCCGTGCGGGGGGCGCAGCCGCTCCCGGGGCCGCAGCAGCTCCCGGGGCCGCAGCAGCTCCCGCGGCCGCAGCAGCTCCCGCGGGGCCGCGTCCCGCAGCGCGGTTTGGAGACGCTCCCGCCCGCTCGCCCCTTTCGCTTCCGAGGCGGGGAGGGGGTCCGGGGACCCCGGTCAGATCCCCCCACCTGGGTGTCCCCTCTCCTCCCCACCCCACAGCCTCCCCGGCACCCAGGGTGCCGCTGCCCCCACAGCCCCCAGGGAACGGGGCGCAGGAGGGGGTTTGCAGCGATCTCGGCTGCGGGGGGAAGGTGTCTCCGCCCCCGGCCCTGCCTCCCCGCCCCCCCGTCCGTCTGCCCGCCCTCTCCCCGCCTCTCTCTCCATTGCCGCCGTCCCTCTGCTTACGCAGCCCCGCATCTCCCTGCCCGCCCCAACATCTCCTGCTCTGTCTCCATCCCTCCCCGTCTGTCCCTGTGTCTCATCCCTCTGCCCCGTCCTCCCTCTGCCCCTTCCTCTTGCATCTCTCCCTCCGTCCATCTGACTGTCACTCCGACCCTGCTGACTCTGGCCTTGATTCTGGTGAGTGTCTGTTTGTGCTTCCCTTTGTTATTCTGCCCTTATTCTCTGTTCACAGTCCCTGTTCACTGGGGAGAGCTTGCCCCTATTCAGTCCATCCCCCTGTCCATCCCTCACCCCTGCTCCCCCGAGGACTTCCACCCTATTTGCTCTGTCTGTCCACCCTGTCAACACGATGGTGGGGTGGGGATTTTTCTGGTGCTCCCCACCCTGTCACCGCAGAGCAGGAACTGGGGAAATTCAGGCAAATGTGTTGAACTAGAGAGATTTATGTGGATGGGTTTGGGGTGGAGAGCAGCCCCTTTCACCAGGCACTTGGCTGGAAGAAAGCCAGCTATCACTTGAACTACACCCTGCCCCCAGTGCCTTTCTGGGATTTGATCTGCTGTCATGGAATATATGACTCATTTCTCTTTCTATCATGTTCCCCCTTATTATCTGGACTTTCATCCTGCCCTTGCAAGTTCCTCCATGAACATACCCTCACATGTGCTACCTCTTCTGCAGCTACGTTCACACAATACTGTTTGTGATGGGTACCTGCTCATCTCTTCTAAAATGGACCCTTCCACCTGTCTATCCATCCATTTCAACAAAAATTCTGATGTCTCTCTGTTTGCCCACCTACGCATCCATTTGTCCCAAATGGACCTCACCTGCCAGCCTACCCATCCAGTCATGGATGGATAGCCAGGTATTGTTCATCCCAATACAGTCCCATCCATCCATCCATCCATCCACTCTTGCTTTCACACCTTCTTCCCTCCATCATCCCTTGCTATCCCTCAGTTCTCTTCAAAATTCTCCCATGGTGGGAGTGGGGTGCAGACCTCCTCAATACAGAGATACTCCTGGTGATGTCGCAGTGCTCATGAACAGCGATTTCCGAATCCCTGTGTTTGCTCTGGCTGTGCGTGGTGGCTTGGGTCTTCTAGCTATGTGTGTAGGACCGGGGAAATGGCAAGGAATCTTCACCAAACAGGGGCTGCCTGGTGGTCTCTGTGGATCTCCCCTCTTACAGTAGACCCTTCTTTCTGCAGGTCTCCAGAAATGTGGCATCAGAGCTTTGGACTTCTAAAAAAATCCTACATCTGTGACAGTGAGCTGGGGATCTGACAGCTGAGGGACATTTGGGGGATGGGGTGATGCTCCCAAAGGGGGACAAAGAAAGGAGAAAGGCAGCCATAGGGGGGAATATCTGGACTGGATCTTCCCAGAGTGAAACAAGGATGGGAATGGTCAAGAGCTCTACAGGAAATGGGTGGGGAACAGAGGTATGGGGAAAAAGGGAAGCTGGGGGTGTCGTGGGCAGACACTGTTCTGTGGCAGGCTTGTACTAGGCCCTCAGTAATGCTGGTCACCTAGGCTTGGCTTCCAGGGTGGGAACAGGCACAATACCTGAAGCAGGCCCAGCCGCCTTCTCGTGTCACTCATGGACAGACTGCATCTCTCCCAACAGCAACAGGATCCTTTTTCCTGGGGAAGGACCTCTACATACCCTTGTCCACAGTGCCTCTGTGTAGTGCTGTGGTGGATGTTGCCATCCAGGATTATGTGGCTGACGTGGCCTCTGAACTCATCTACCAGAACAAGAGTCAGATCTCCAAAGAAGTCCTCTTTGCTTTCCCCCTGGCCCCCCACATGGCCATCTACTCCTTCCAGGCCTGCAGTGAGGATGCCAAGGTCCAGGCCGTGCTGCAGGATGAGGTACCAGCATCCAGGGAGAAATGGGTGAAGCACCGCAGGGGCACGGGAGGAGCAGCCCATGGCCTGCTTGGGGATCAGCTTTCTGTCCCTCCCCTTCCCACCCAGGCCCAGCAGCTGCACGAGGCCACAGGGGGCTGGGAGAATCTGAAATACCTTCAGCATCAGTCTGAGCATCGAGGCAAAGTGCTTGCCTGCTTCCTGGGCACCCTGTCTCCTGGCAGGGAGCTGGTCGTGACCTTGCGCTATGTCCAAGAGCTGTCACGGGAGCCAGATGGAGCAGCCCGTTTCATGCTGCCGCCCACACTGCATCCCCACAACATGCACTATGGTGAGTGACCCCACAAGGAACCCGCCCTCCCAGTCACACACCCCACAGAAGGGCCACAGACTCCCCATGTACTTTATGAACAGACCCGATGAAACTTCCCTTTGCACCCACAGAGGGATCCACATTTTTCCCCTATGAAGCCCCTGGACAGATCCACGTATCCTTCCTTGTGCCCCATGAGGAGATCCACACCTCTCACACACATTGCCCATAAACAGACTTATGGACCCCTCCGTATGCCTTAATGGCAACCCCAAATTCTCTCCATATGTCCTATATATAGGTGCCAAATCCTGTGCTCCCCACCCCTGCAGGGAGAGCCTTTGCCCTCCCCAGTGCCATGTTTCTCCTTGCAGCCTGGAATTGTCTCACTAGCAAGCTGCCCTACAGCCTGCTGCTCACCGCTAGCCTGCAGTCACCCCGTGGAGTTGCCAAAGTCCAGGCCAACTTCTCCCTCACCTCTTTGATCTACACTGCCCAGGACCGCAGCACTGCACAGGCATGCCCTCAGTAGTGGCAGGATCCCGGGGGGAGCTGGGGAGGGGTGTCATCACTGAGAGAAAGGGGATGCACTGGGATGAGTGCCTGTACTCCCAGCCGAATACTGGGTCTGGTCCTCTCCTCCTGTGTGTGACCAGGCACCTCTTCTCCAGGTCTCAATGGCTGGCAGCCCCCCAAGTCACGATGATGTGGAGCTGCTGGTGTATTTTGGAGAACCCACTGCAGCCAGTGCCGTGCTGGAGAAGGGAGACCCTGGGGCCCCTCCAGGTGAGTGAAACTGGGGAGGGAACATGGGGGCACCTCTGGGCTGCAGGAGGCATTGGGGCATGGGGGAACACTGGGATTGTGGGAGGTGAGATATCACTGGACACTGGAATGGGAATGGGAGGCATTCAGATGGGATAATTTGGGTCCTGGGGCTCCAGAATGGGGTGCTGGGGACACTGTGGTGAGGTATCTGCTACAGCAGGATGCGTACGGGGAGTTCTATGTTAGGGCTCACTGGGTAGCTCTGTTGGAGGCACTGGGTTGGAATACACGGGTGCCTGGGCTGTGCAATTGGTGGACAGTACAGTAGGGTATTGAGGTACCAGTGTGGGGATCATGGGCTCTGGGACGGTGGAAGCTGAAAGCACAATAAGAAACAGAAGCAGGATGAGGAGAGTGCTCCCTATCTGGCCTTCATCCCACCCCATACCTCCCCCAGGCTCCCTGCTTGGTGATCCCATGGTGTTGGTGATGCTGGCACCCAGCATCCCCGAAGCAGTGCCTGGGCAGCGCCAGTCTGGAGAGTTCATTTTCCTCCTGGATACCACTTTTCTTGAGTGTGCACAGGTACCCTTGCAGAGCAGGGACCAGGATGGGGTGGAGGGGCAGGTTGAGGGGGAGCAGGCCAGGGCAGGCATTTATGGAGGGACAGAGATGTCAGGGGGGACTGGTGGGGCCTGAAATGGTCCTAAAATACCTCAGGTGCCCAGGGGAATTCAGGGCACTGGCTCAGGTCATTCAGGGGAGCCCAGAGATTTTAGGAGGACCAGAGTATGGACAAAGGCATCTGTACCTCTCACCAGTGCCTGCCAAGACCTGCCTGCTGTGTCTTTTCACAGGACTCCCTGCTCTTCCTTCTCAAAAGCCTGCCCCTGGGCTGCTACTTCAACATCTACTGCTATGGAGAAACCACTGCGGGCATCTACCCGTGAGCAAACATGGGGCAGGCTGGGTGCTATGGGGCTGGATTAGGTGCTGGTGGGTAGGACTGGATACTGCGGGGCATGGCTGGGTGCTGTGGGGCCGGAACGGATGCTGTGAGGCAGGGTTAGATGCTGGAGGGCAAGTGGGAATACTCTGAAACTGGCCGGTTGGGATAGGGCAAGGTTGGGTGCTGGAGGGCATGACTGGCTGCTGTAGGGCAGGGCTGGCTTCTGGGGATGGGATCTTTGCGGCATGATGGGATAGCACCTCTTGAGGGTTCTGTTGATCAAAGTCTTGTAGGAACTATGAAGCCAGGTCTCTTCAAGAACTACCATGGGGCAGGGTCTTGCAGAGGACCCTAGGGCATAGCTGTGGGAAGTGCGGTGCGGCAGGTTCTCAGGGAGCGCTAGGGCCAGCGTAGAGCAATGTGTTCTCCAGCCATGCTGTGCCTCTGCAGGCGAAGTGCTGAATATACGCAGGACAACCTGACCGAGGCCATGCGGCGCATCCCCTCCACCGGCTCCAGTTTGGGTGACACCGATCTGCTGGGAACCCTCCGCTCAATCTACAATACCCCTCAACCCCATGGGCACATGCGCCAGGTCTGGGTGAAGGGGCATGGAGGGGTGGAGGGACAGGTGTCCCAGAAGGAGAGAGAGGACACAGGAGGGTGGGTGGAAGGAGCCACCCAAAGTCCGTGCTGGTCACAAGGGAACAAGAAGGATACTGTGGGTGTGGGGGAATGGAGCAGTGGGTCTATATCTTTGGGGGTGTCTGTCCCAGAGTGGGACGGCTCTCCCTGGGGTAGTCTCTCTATAGGAGGTCTCTCTCCTGGGCCCCTCTCTCTATTTCAGGGCCCTGCTCTCCCCATTTTGGTGTCCCTGTGCAGGGCACCACCACTCATGTCCCCTGTCTCCAGCTCTTCATCTTCATGACGGGGCTACCCCCTGACAACGAAGCCATCGCAGCTGAGGTCTGCCGTCACCGCAACAGCCACCGGTAACGGGGACTCCCTGCCCCCAGTCCTCTAGTCGCCCTTCCTGATGTCCAATCATTTCCATCCCTGATGAGGGCTCCTGTCCACCAGTGCCTGTCCCAATCCTTGGGCCCCTCCAGATTCCCAAAGACCCTTCCCACCCTGCACAGCTCTCCGGTGCCAAGCCCCTATGTGCGAGTCTTTGCTTACTACTCCCACAACCAAGGCACCCTTCACAGAGTGAGCGGGGAGACTGAGGCACAGGGCTTGCACACCCTGATGTGACCCAGGCTCTGCCTCAGCCCCACTAGACTGACCCCAGCTCTGCCCCAAGTCCCAGCTCTCCTCTGCCAGCTCCCTCTCTGACGCCAGCTCCAACCCCAGTCCCTCACTCCCTGCTCTTCCTCCTGCCTCCTTGCTCTGCACCCCGGCTTTGTTCCCCCAGCTCTAACTCCAGCCTGTGTTCTCCAGCTCTGTCCCATTATCTTTGCATCCACCTCTGGCTCTCATTTCTAACACCTTTCCCTGCTTCCCCCACAGGTGTTTCACCTTCTGCTTCTCCACAGACAGCGCTTCCCTGGCTGTGGCCATGGCCAGGGAGACAGGGGGTGAAGCTGACTACGTCTGCTCTGACAACAGTATGGCAGTTGTGGTAGGAACCCAGGAGCCCTGGCAGGTCCCCCTCTATTCCACAGACACACTGAGTTCCAAGTACCCCAGCAGCTGGACTGCTCACACACAGTAATCAAGACTCACGTGCCCCAGGAACCCCAGCACTTGGGCTTCCCCTGACCCTACCCCACTGCCCCACCCCACTCTCAGTGCCTGGGCTTCTGCCCCATTATAACCCACAGACCTGACTGTGCCCAGGGAACTCAGCTGGTGCGGGGTACCCCACACATTCCACTGTCCCCCAGGGAACCCCAACACCGGGGGCCACGGGCTGAACCCCAGTGGAGCTGCCAGCTGTGGTGTCCTGCCCTCTGTCCCCAGGTGCTGAAGAGCCTGAAGCGGGCCCTCCAGCCAGCAGCTGAGGGAGTCTCTTTGAGCTGGACCCTGCCCCATGGCTTGGAGGTTGAGGTACTGGGGGGCACCCCTCAGTTCATCTTTCAGGGTCAGCACAGCCTCCTCTACGCCCAGATCCATGGACAGGCACAGGTGAGAGCTGGGACTAGAGTCACCCCCAGTTACCTCCCAATAGCCTCCCAGTAACCACCAGTAATCTTCCCAATATCCCCCAGTTACCATTCTGTGTCCCCAGTAACCTCCAGCATCTTCCCATGTGTTCCCAGGATATGACAGTGGCGAAGGGGGCCATGACCTTGCAGTACAGCCTGGACGGCCAGGATGTCACTCACACGATTGAATTCCCACTGTGCCCACAGGGAGATGGCCGGTGAGAGCCTGTCCTAAGGGGATATGCAGGCATCCCCCTTGTTTCTGGCATGGACTCCAGCTGAGAGGGGGCCCAGACAACTTATGCATTCTCACCTCCCGCACACAATCCCAAACTGGCAGGGTACCCAGGTGGCCAAGCATGCTCTCCTTCCTTGCTTTGACCCCAAAGGGATAGGGCCCAGGAAACTGGGCATCACTTCCCTCCAGACAGACGAGGATGCAGGCACCCATGTTTTCCCTCTGTCCATCCCTACCCCTGAAGGGAGAGAACCCAGGCATCCAGGCTCTCTCTCTGTACACTTTTCCCAGAGTGGAGACGAGCCAGGTGGTCAGGCTCGCCCCATTCTGTCCCCAGGCTGGCTGGGCATCGGCTGGCCGCGAGACGCTTGCTGAAGAGGTTGTTGCGAGAGGTTGCGAGTGGGTCAGGGGATGAACCAAGGCATCGCGCAGTTGAGATCAGCCTCACTTCGGGGATCATCTGCCCCTTTACCAGCTATGTGGGGGTTCGCACATCACAGAGGGTCACCTGGCACCGAGGTAAGGAGAGACACTTGCGGGAAAGAGCTGGGAGGGAAGCTCCATGGGAAGTTCTCATTCCACTGGAGCTGGAGCCCCAGCCACAGGGCACCCCCAGTCTCACAGGTCAGGCCCCATCACCACCAGGTGCTTCTTTCCATGTGCTTAATTCAGCTCCTTTCCCTGTTTGCCCTCAAAGGGCCCCTGGCCCTGTTGCCACCCCGCCAGTCACTCATCCCCTGCCAGATCCTTGAGCTTCGTGGCTCCGGTAGAGTCTCTTCCTGCTATCCTAAGAGCATCTGGGAGCCACCTGGCTGGCTGACAGCAGTGTCTGCATCATGGCTTGCCCTCCGTCGACTCACCCATGGCATTGCTGCCCTGCCCCAGCGAGGGGCTTGCTCAAAAGGTATGGGGCCTTGACCCAGATGGGAGATGTAGGGATAATCTAATTCTTACAGGAGGGTTATGCTGCCATGTCTTGCCCATGGCATGGAAACCAATGAATTTTGCTTTTAACCCTTCCGTTGGTTACCCTTAAACCTGCAAGTCCTTCAGTAAATATGAGACCCAGCTCGGGGACATCCAGGGAGGGGACAGGGATGGTGCTGGATCACAAATAATGTTTGGATAAAATGTGTTGGGGGGCAATCAAGAGAGGTCTTGGGACACACCTGGGCAGGAATGACAGGAGAAGAGGCAATGGTCAGGGTTGGGGATGAGTTAGTGGTGTCCAGAAAGGGCTGTGGATAGGACTGCTTTGGGGACATGCAGGAAGGGGCTTAGACTGCAGATAGCTGCCCAAAGAAAAGCAGAGACAATGTTCTGGGGCATTGCACAGGGGAGTAGAGAGGGGTCAGCTTCCTGTGATTCTCCCAACCCTCCTCTTCACATCTCCCACAGAATGTAAACCACCACCACCATCTATTTCTTCTCTCAAGTATGTGGATCCCTGGGCATTTGCTGCATGTTCCCCACATTTTGGGACTTGGCTCACCAAAGCCATCGCGGAGTGCCAGGAGCTGGTGGCACTGCAGAATGTAGACGGCTCCTGGGCTCTCAGCTCAGGCTTGGCCTCTGTGCTGGAAGTCGATGAGGCTGAAATCAAGGGAAAGATGCCTGCTGAGGTAAGGGGAGAACCTCTTATGGTGGCAGCGTGTCATCCTGGGGCAGTGGGAACCCCTTGGCTGGTGGCAATGCTGGCATCCCAAGGGCAGCCAGAGAGGAATGAAGGGATCAGAAACCAGAAGCCACAAAGGAACAGGGGGAAAGCAGTGAGGGGCAGGGGGGATGCTCAGCACTGCATGCAAGTCTGCGTCATTGTTTTCCTACAGGTCATGGAGCCAAGCATCTGGGCCACAGTGCTGGCTGTGACCTGGCTGCACAGGAACAACAAGTCTTACCAAGACCTCTGCGAGCTGCTGGAGGCCAAAGCTGTGACTTGGCTGTGCACCCGAGCTGGTGAGTCTTGAGGGTCCTTTTCCTGCTGATCTCCACAGCACAACCACCTCCCTTCTCTCTCCAGTGGGACCTGCCTCACCCCTTCTCAGGACCACAGTTTCCTGGGGGCAGGTGAAGGAGCCCTGTGTCCCCTTTCTCCTTTCCATCTGCGGACTCTCCCTCCTGCCTGACTCCCCTAGTGCCCCTGTGTCTCCCTGATTGCAGTGTCCCAGCTACACAAGTGCCTGGAGGCAGCCAACACCCTCCTGGGGAGCAGCGTGAATCCAAGTGTCTTCAGGCTCTGAGCTCGACCCATGCCTTGTGCTACAGACCGGCAGCACCTGCAGAGCTGAAAAGGGCCAGAAAGTACAGCTTAAATTCACCTACTGTGCTGGGATACCAGTGTTGCTACCAGCTGGGGCCTTACATTACAAATGAATTCTCACTGCTTATGTCTCTTACTAGTTGGGCTGAACCTGTATCATGCTGAACTCCTCAAGAGAAAACCTCTAGTTCAGAGCCTCCAGCGTGTTTGGTTTAGGTGGAGGTGGGAGTGGGAAGGAAGCCTCACATTCCCCAGTGGTTGCCCTTCCCGAATTTGGGTTTGGCAAAATGGGCTACTGGCCTTCACAAAGATGGAGACATGGTTTAGTGGTGGACTTGGCAGTGTTAGGTTAACGGTTGGACTCGATGATCTTAAGGGTCTTTACCAACTTAAATGATTCTATGATTCTATGGTTTCTGTCTTGACAAGAGTGTGCTGTGCACACTAGAAAAGATGAGTGTCTAGAGGTGTCAACAGCAGGCACAATAGCAGTGGTTCCCAATGACAGACTCCTGCTGTACCCCACTTGCTGACCTCCTCATTTTACCCCAAAAGTCCAGGCTGTGTCAGGAACTCCCATATCTGCATTGCCATGTAAAGCAATCATTTTGGAAGTAAAATGCTCATCTACATCAGACCCAGCCCATCATAATGTCCAAGGAACTCATGTGGGGCGGGATTGATTTGAAAACTCAGCACGTTGGAGGTGGAACTTCAGGAGCTTTTGATTAGCAAACCAGTCACGCAATGTACTCCTTCCTGCTCCAGGGCCCTGAAATCATGGGTCTCATTCCATGTTGGCAAAGTCTCTCGCTGATTTTCCAATAAACAGTGAATCTTCTGCAAGCCAAAACGTGTGACATAGCCTTTATTTCAATTGGGTCTACGATCTTTCCTTCCAGGGGCCATCTATGAGTCACCAGGAGGGGCGTGAAAGGAGAGCTGTGTATTGTAACACAGTAGATAAGGTGCTGCCATTGCTCTCGGAAGAGCACAGACCAGTTCAACCTTAGCAAGACAAGAGCTGAGGACTTGCCAGGCTTTTTCTAGACTTCTTTTAGCTTGAATTTATTTCAGCTGGATCTTAGTGGTAGTGGCTGTAGTGTTGACTTTGCCCAGCAGATTGATGACTGATGTCTAACTTATCCCAGCCGTAACAAAATTTGTCAGGTGATTAATGTCCAACTCAGTTTGAGCTTTAACTTTTTAACAGCATTGGAGCGTGTGACTGAAAATAAATGCTGTTCTCCCTTTAAGCTTCACCTCTGCTGTCTGGAGCAGACACAGTGCAAATGTCTGTGTGCACTGGCAACCCCCTCTTGCCCTGGAGATCAGTGGGGAGACAGAGGAGTCACCTTAACCAAAGATGTAAATAGGATGGGAATGTGCCCTCCAATACTCCTTGGGGTGTAAGGAGGAAATAAGGGTGTTGGCGATCTCACATTTTGGAGAAGTGAATTATGACTGTGAGGAAATCCTGGTAGCTCAGCTTCAGCCACCGACAAATGCATTGTTGATCCAGGGAGAAGTTTTGGCTTCTTCCCTCCAACAGACTCCCATGGTGACTCACTGGGTGACTCATCTGACCATACTTTATTGGTCTCCATGGCCTGGAGGGAATACCACACTCTGCTTCTTTCTCCTTGTTGACGATTGGCAGAGGCTGAACAGGCAACCTCAGTCAGCCACGGCTGCCTAATTCTGAAAGAGTCAATCCCATTATAGTCTTCTGCAGGTTGTGAGCTGAATCCCCTTCCCGGATCCTCACTGGGCTCTGCTGCGTCAGTTTGGCAAAGCCTGTGCTTGTTGCCCCACCTCAATTTCTATTTTTCTCAGAGCAGGCTGAAATGCTTTGGAGGTCTGGGGAGGGACAGCCATTGCCTGAGCTGTTGAAACAGTTCGCACCAGCTCAGAGCTTTCATCCTGCACAGGGATACACTTATGCAGGGCTCCCTTCCTGAAATCCCAAGGGAGACACCCTCCAGGACACTGATTATTTCCATAGCACCAGGAAATGCCATTCAGGTGCTTCAGGCCCAGAGCTCCATCTATGGAAGGAAGAGTGAAAGAGCTGAACTTTCTGTTGGCCTTCCTGTGAGATCAGGGTTTTCAGAGGTAATAGGGAGGGAAGCGTTATGGGGCAGAAGAGGTGACACCCAGACCTGAGTCTTTGTTCCCAGGCACCACCACAGGAAAGGTCATCACTTTATGCTGAAGATCAGATGAAAGTGCCGTGTTTGCTGAGGCACATCTGGGCTATTCTGATTTAGCCAGTGTGTCTTTATGCAGTGAAAACGAGAGGCAAAGATATGTGGCTTAGTTCTGCTCTTTCCTGGATGTCTTTCTCCTGCTGTCCCTTCTGAAATTCTAGAGAGCATGTTTGTGGGTGTTGAGTTACAGCTGTGCAGTTACGGTGTTGGACCCAGCCCTGGGACACTTACACACCCCAGCTGAGATGTTGGAGGAGCTTGGGAAGAGTATAGGTCAAGGTGGCCAATACTTCTCACTTCATCTTCCACTGGGGGGGATGTTCCATAAAACACGCCTTCTCTCTTCGTAACCTGGGTTTTCATCTCACTCCTTCAGGTTTTTAACACTTAACTCTCATCCATTTGCCCAGGAGATTTGGAAACTCTTCATTCACAGTGTTCAGTGGGGGAATCTCTCCAAATTCCACCTGTCACCAGCATTTCCAGACACAATTAATCCCAGCCTGGGAGAAAAGTGTATTAGAGTTTGGGTGCATCACCTTTTTGAGTGGCCTGTCCATCCCAGGATTTCTATGGACCACCTGGGTGCTTTCCTTCAGCATCTCCATCTCACTGTAAAGGCTCAAAAGTCATGGGGAGGAAATCAGCAGGTCATCACTGTGCTTATCCACAATGTTGGGAAAACCCTAGGATGCAGTCTTGGCAGATGGTTCTGTTCCTCAAGCATGGACTTTCCCTGAGCACGCACTCAGGCTCACAATGGGTATTTACCACCAGCATGCACTAGGTGATGCTCCTTCCCCACTTCACCCTCTGTTCACTCAGCCTCTTACTCAGCACAGAGCCCCAAACCACAGCTGAAAGCTCAGAGGTACTCAACACCTGCAGCGCCAATTCTTCTACTGACAGGAGAAAGGGCATCTGATATGACATGACATCAGTTGTGTGTTTTCCTCGGTTATTGGGGAGGAAAGTGTAAAGCAGTATTAGGCAGTGAGGAAAGAAACTGCGACTGTAAAAAGTATACGTGTAGAGATCTGTAATACCTTACACAGACTGTGGCCTGTGGTTATGACAATCACAGCAACAGCAGATGCATTTACGTCAGTTATGTTCGTATATTGCCAGTGTGTGTCTACAATATCGCTGTGATATGATTAGCCCTGACAATCGGCAGTGGATACCTATCAAAAACTTAGTCACACAGTCAGGGTCACCATTAGCAGTACAGTGTCATAGTTACGCAGGCACTTTCAGATGCCTTAGGACAAGCACTCTCAGATCCCTGAGAGCTACCAACTTGCTGAGGTCCACAAGACCTGTGTACTGGCTCTTAGAGTCCACACTCAGGGCCCAGGGGTTTCAAGATCATCCCACCCGACATGTCGAGGTGGCCTGGAGAAGACCTTGCCTCCCGTTCTGCACCAGGAGGTGCTGGTTTGCTGCGATCCCAGTAAGAAAAGCACTCCGACCCTGTAAACTATCATTTAAATTGCTATTTATTACAGATAACTCTATAAAGAAAGAGAGGATAACATAGAAAATTGTATGTCCCTTCAGACGCTGGGAAGGCCAAGCTGTGCAGCCCCAGCTGGGTCTCCAGCCCGGGTGCAGCCCGCCGCACAGACCCCGTGTGAGGAAGGGTCGCTCGAGCTGCCAGAGGATTTTCTTGAGGGGAAACAACTGCATTTACCATTTCCACTGTCGGACAGAAAGGGTGTTCACGTGTTCACACGGGAACTTGTGGCTGCTCTGTCAGACCCGGGCAGGACAGGCCGGTGCTGCCATCACCAGCACGGAGCACGCGCTGCCCGCGGGCTGCTCCGGTACCAGGAGCTGCGGAGGTTGTTCTGCGGCCGGGGCTGCGTGTGGCACCGCCAGGCTGAGGGACATGGGCTGTGTGCGGCACGGCTCGGCCCGGCATGGCTCAGCAGAGCATGGCCCAGCACAGCATGGCCCAGCATGGCTCAGCACAGCCCGGCATGGCTCAGCACAGCATGGCCCGGCACGGCTCGACTCAGCCGAGCACGGCTTGGCCCGGCACGGCCTGGCACAGCCCAGCCCAGCCCAGCCCTGCTCAGGCCTGAGCCTCCTCAGGTGAGCTGTTACATGGACCACTAACTCCTCAACACGCGATGGGCTTCGTTCAGGATCGCTGCACCACCACAGCACTTTATTAGATGGGGGGGTCTTCACTGATGATTTTCCTGCTGGTCTCACCCCATGACCTTTGAGCTGGCCTTTTCTCCCTTCTCATGTCAATGGTCTGTGACTTTCTGTGCTTCCTCCGTCTCTCCAGACACGTTGCTGTTCATTGTCCCTGTTAGGTCAGTTCTGTCTTCCTGAAGAAGCTCTGAGATGGACCCAGAGGCAATCGGCCACTTTGCCCTTGTTCTGCAGTTGTTCTATCAGTGATGTTACTGCAGTGTCCATCCTGGGACGTTAATAATTAGCCAGATACACTCCTGCAGCAATTCAGCAAGCGACATTAGCTTCTGTCTGTACACAAACCTAAGTGTATTTGTGCTGGTCCCTTTTTCACTTACTGTGGGTCTGAGATTTAAATCTCCTCTTACACACTAAGTTGTCTTTCTCCTGCTGACAGCAAAAGCAACTCCGTCCTTTACACCTGTGAAGAGAGTACTGGGAATAACTTCAGGCACAGCAATTGGGCTGTTGAAGTCTGAGCCAATGCTGGTTCCCTTTTCATTCCATAGCGAGTAAAAAGTACCTTCACGGGGTAACTCGTCTGTTTGGTGGAAGGGAGTGCTCCTAGGACGAGCTCTCTCCAAGAACCTGTTCCTTTTCTCGCACTAAGCGTGGAGCCCCTAAAGGGAGCATGAATACAGCCTGATGTGTGCAAAACACTGCTCTCTCTGGTAATATTTTCTTTCACAAACATTGCCTCTCTCACAGGTGCCCTTTCTGACAAGAGGGGAAAAGAAAGACCAAGAACACTGCATGGAGAAAGGGGAATGGGAAAAACAGATGTCACCGAGAGAGTTTCTCCTGCTGGGAGTCAGGAATGCACCTGATCCCAGGTGCCTCTTTTCCTCCTCTCTCTCATTGTCCGTGCAGAGACCGTGCTTGGGAACATCTTCATTGTTGTGCTGGTGGCGACACACCAGCATCTCCACAGCCCAATGTATTACTTTCTGGTGAATTTGACCAGCTTGGAGATCTGCTACACTTCCATCAACCTGCCCAGGCTGCTGGAAAACTTCCTGACTGGGGACAGGACCACCTCTGCTCAGGACTGTACGGCTCAACTCTATTTCTTTGGATCTCTTGCAGTGTTTGAGGGTTACTTGCTGGCCATCATGTCCTGCCATCAGTACCTGGCCATATGTCACCCCATGGTCTATACACGCATGATGCACTGGAAGGTGATTTTCCAGCTGGCAGCTGGCTCTTGGCTTGGCGGAATGACGAGTTCCACAATCATCACGTACTTCTCAAGCCAACTGAAGTTTTCTGGCCCCAGTCCAACTGACCACTCCTGTGATATGATCTCTTTGCTGGAGCTCTCCTGTAGTGACACCAGGCTGCTGTAATGTCCATCCCAGATGTAGTCTTGCCATTTTTGTTCACTCTGGCATCCTGTGTCTGCATTACAGATGCCATCCTGAGGATCCCATCGAGCACGGGGAGGCAGAAATCCTTTTCTACCATGTGTGAGGAGTGAAAGCCTTCTCACACATCACTGTGGGCAGCATTTTCTAAGGGACACTTCTTACTCTCTGTTTGCTGCCTGGGACTCCTCCACTGAGAAACCTGAACAAAACCTTCTCCTTTTTCTACACCATCCTCACACCCCTGGTCAACCCACTGTAAGCCTGAGGAACAGAGAGGCCAAACAAACTTGAGAAAAGCTGTCAGAAAAGCTGTGGCCTGCACTGAGAGTACACACTAGCTGCACCACTGGCTGCAAAACACTCCCATTTCTTGTCAAAACTGTAGGGATTATGTGGAGGGCATATATTACGTACCAGGTACATCTCTGGAGGTGTCTGGCTTTCAGAACACTTTCAGAAAGGCAGTGGGGGGTGAGGGATGCGAGGGAAGAATTGCTTTGAGAATGTGAAATATATTCTCCTGATTCGTGTCAGTATAAAACAATACAAGGGTAGCATGATGAAATGTAACCCTCTTTGTATATGTAACCGTTCTGTCTCTTCCTTGTATGACCACAGACATAGGGGAAGCAGGATGGTATGTATATAACTCCTGTTTCTTACAAAAGCCACCTAACAAATACTTTAGTATACCAGCTTAACCGGCTTTGTTGCTAACCGCATAATGATAGATAAGAGAAACCTGAAGAAGACCCTAAGGGGTGAAGAACACCCGCGCTGAAGAAGATATGCCTATTCCTGAAAGTGCATACGCTGAAGAAGATATGTATACTCCTGGAATTTATTTACAAGGATCAACCTTTTCTTAGAATAGTTATAAATATGTATTAGTATAAGGAACCAATGGGGTATCACATGACGGGAAAAAGAGAGGGAGGAGATTTTAAGAAAAACGTATAAAAAGAGGGAAACTGAATATGAGGGGTGTGCGTCTTGGTGGAGCGGAGACTCCCGGCTCACCCAGCGCTGTTTGCTTATCTCTATTTGTTAACAAATTATAAACTTTAATCCTATTGGGACTTAGTCATTTATCACAAGAAGCATGAGTCTTCACTAAAAGGTAGTGGAAGAAAATGTCTTTGCCTTGTCCCTTTGAGGTAAAGAGAACATTCTTGCATGTGGGAACTATATACACAAGAACCGCATGCACAGGACTGCAGAAATGAGCTTGGCATAGGAGGGAAGATAATATTCCTTCATAAGATACCGAGAAAGACCATCCAGAAAGCTTCTGGGGGTAATCAGGCTTGTGCACCTTGAAAACCAGCAGTTTCAGCAACCTGGCAAGGCTACTTGTAGAGAGACTACTGCTCCAGATGTGTGCCATGAATTGCAGGGTTTGAGGTTGTGCTGGCTGTGGTGGGCTAGCCATGAAAAACGAGCTAGACATGAGAAGGAGGAGTTAGAAGAAGGAAAGGGTACTTGGGAAAGATTTCACCCTCCCCCAAGTAGAAGTTCACAGTTCAGTTGCTAAAACTTCACCTCATCTGCTCTTTTAGTTTTGGTTTGTTCTGTTGTTTGGTTTGGGTTTTTGTTTTTACAGTCATTAACCTTTACTGTTCTTGTTTGCTTAGCATTTGCAAAACAATCACACCTAATTCTAAATTTGTGTCCTCTGGGTGTTTAACACCTTTCTTTGAAAACCAGCCTGATCAGCTAAGGGAAGGTATTGTGCTTGTGTGACTGCCCCAGTCAGAACTTGCGAGGAGGTGTCTCGGGCGCTGTGGCTTTTTAGTGCGAGCAAGGTCTGAGTCATTGCCAGAAGGCTTATGGACAGCGGTGAAGGGCATGTTCCTCGGGTGTCTGGAAAAGTGATGCGTTAACACTTTCTTCTGGCCTCAGGTTGCAGGTAGGATGTGCTGATATTATCATTCATGGTTGCTGTGATCCTCCTTTTCAGACTTTCAGGGCAGAACCTCTTTCAATTATCCACCGCGATGCATGCAGCCCACCACAGCTGATTCCCAGGAGGCTGCTAACCCCAGTGCCATGGGATAATTCATGCATGGGCCTTTTTGCTTCCACTTCAGATGGGACAAACCAAATTTCAGATCATGTTCCTGTTGAAAAACCGAATGCCCTGAGGGCCCAGAGAAATGGGACAGGGCTCACCTTCCAGGAGACCAGGGTCTTCTGAGATGCGCTGGAAAAAACTGACACCCAGGGTAACAACGTCCCTCTGAGCTGGCTCGCAGGAAGAGAAAGCTGGAGGCAGAACTGGTGATGGGTCTTCTCAAATGCCAACTCCCTGTCTAGCCTGTTGAACTTTCAAGAGTATCAAGTACTGGAAGGGCACCTAAGTCATTCCGATACAGATAACACAGTGCTGTAAAGGTCCTTGAGGTGGGAAGGGGATGCTGCATTTTTCACTCTTCTGCTGTCTTACACATTCTTTGTTTTATTGACATGTTCCCATGGATGGGAAAAGTGCTGATAAGGGATCTATTTCAGTCTGACACCTGAGCAAAACTAAAACATTAGTGGGAGCAACAGAGAGGAACAAAAAGGCTGATTAATCCTCACAGAGTGCTTATGGGTTCTGTTAACAATCCAAATATCAGCTGGTCATTTTTCCTGGTACTAATAATACTTGTGAAAAAGGTCTGTCAGGCTATGATTGCCTGTACGTATCTTGCATATGAAGAAGAGAAAACAAGCAGCATCTTTAACACAAAGGCAGCTGGTAGGAGTAGGGGTTCATCACCCAACCCTTTGTCTGGGTCTGAGGTAAATGTTGAGTCTCTGTTGGTGTTTTTGAGGGCTGTCTCTCTGCAGTGGGCTGATTGTGGTCAGAGCTGCGGGCTTTCTCCTGTGTGAAGAAGAAAAAGGGGCTGCTTTAAATCCCTGGGTGTTTGGGATAGGAAAAAAGGATTTCAAGCATGTGACGTAAGGGTAGTGAGACAAATACCTGAGAAAAAAAATGAGTAATGGTTTGTAAAAATCTTTGACAGCAAAATTAATGGGAGCAGGGTTGGGGATGGGAAGGAAAAACTTGCAGGAGCCAAAACTCTTTAGAGTTCTGTTCTTGCAGATGGAAATGTTTGGAATTTCAGATAGAAGCTGCTGTTGATATAGTGACGTTTGTATTTGTGTTTGAACATTAACTTAGGGTACTTGCTAATTGCTTAAAGATGCATGCAGGATACATTTTGTCAGGATACATCTGGTTCACCTGGAGGGAAAGAAGATATTGTCCTTCACTACATCGTGGATTTAGCTTGAGAACAGGCAAAAGAAGATATTGTCCTTATCTACATCTTGGGAGGGTAGCCAGAAGAAGAACAAAGGACTATCCCAGAACATAAGGACTTTAGTCAGTGGTCTGTTTAAAACAAACTAATAACTATTGTTTAATGTAAATCAACCTTGACAGAAGTATTAATTTTAGGATGCCCTGCAGTAAATGATGCTCATTATAATACATTATAATGCTAAAAAAACACACCCACAGGTCAAAAAGACCCTTGCCCAGGTGAAGATGCTTCCCCTGAGCATGTGTAGATCGTATAAATATGACTAAGCGTTTATGTTAATTGTAATAATATATATTAACCAATGAAAAGTATGTTATGCAAATAGAGGGATGAACTCATGTAATTCCTTGTGTATAAAAAGGTGCTGGGATTCGCAGTAGGTGTGCTTGATTTGTGGATGATTCCACCGAGCACCCTGCACAGAATAAATACAATGTCTCTCCTGAGCGTGCGAGATCGGTTCATTGCACGCCGGGCGCGAATCCGCTTTTCGGACAACACTGTAGCTGAGGTAGAGCAAAACCAAAATGAGAAAAACTTCTGCATGAAAGCTTTCATTTCAGTTTGAACCAGGATCATTCTGCTGTAACAAAAATCCCTAGTTCTATGCTGAATCAAAACAAGCTGCTGCTTTTTGTTGTGAACGTCAGTGGTTTCCTTAATGAGCACTGGAAGGCTAATTCGATCTTTATCAAATCATGAATGCTCCCCTCCTTTGCATGTGTGTATATGCAGATATCTTCCTTTGTTTCTGCTTACCTGTGCAGTTCACAAAACACACTCCTGGCCCATCCTGTCTGCTCCTGAGCTGTGTTGTCTCTTTTTAATCACCCATTAAGCTCCACTTTTCCCCAGTAACAATACAGCCATTATTTTCTTCCTGTTAGCAGTTAAGGAATATAACTTTTTAACTCCCAGTGGAAGCTTTCAACTCAGGTGTCAAACCAGTTTCAGAACATTTACAGAGCCCATCACCCCTGCCCTCCCATTCAGGTCCCATGCTGCTTCCTTGTCAAAGGACTTCCTTTGTGAGAGTTAAGGTGAGACAGAGGCAGGTGGGACAGAGAGCTTCATTTGTGATAATAACAGCCTGAAGTTTGTTAATTCAGGAATGAAGCTGCCATTATGGTGTGGCAGTACACTTCAGAAAGAGTTCTCATAACAGGCAGTTTTGGGTATTCTGTTCCCACAATCCTTTTGCACTCACTCTACTATCTTATGAGCAGTTGTTGCCAAAGCTATCTTACCCAGAGGGGGCTGTGTACACTTGCTCACAAATTTCAATCATCATTACCACCCAAAATCAAAAGAATCACAGGGAAACAAAACATAGATCCTTATGTTCATTGAAACTGTAGAGCTGACACTCTGCAACAGCAGATTCATCAGGTCTTTCTGAGAATTTGGGGCTTTTCACAAGATTTTAGTTTTTGTTACTAGTTAACATACTCTGGTTTTCCATGCTGATTTATCAATTAGGCTGTTTTTTAAAGTTCTGCAGACCCTTTATGCCTTTTAAGTGACCCATTTTTCCACTAAAGATTTCATGTTGGATGAGCTGAGTTAATTGCTCCTTCCCAGCTACTGGTCTTTGCACAGTAATGGGCTTTATTAAATGCCTGTGAATTGTGCGATGGAGCTACCTGGCTATCTTCCCTCAGTCTGGAGCCACTCTGCTTAACAATAGCATGTGGAGAGGTTTAATTATATGCTGAGTACAGACATTGCTGACAGATATTTATCTCCCTTTCCTTCTCGGAATACATTTGTTACTTGGGATGATGATTTTAACATTGATGGCTTTTTCACAAATGTGCATATATTGTTTCCATTTTTGACTTTTCACTATTCAGAGAACCGTTGGTGGCTACTGAATGTAAAGAGACCAAGACATGTGAGTATTATTCTCTGTTTTAGGACAAGAAGAGAAAATATTCCAGAAAAATCCGTTGTCCAAGAAATTTAGACTGTTTGCTTATATGTGTAATTAGATTGCATGATAGACATAAGGGTGAATAGAGACACAACATGTTGACAATAATGTACTAGTAAGGGATTCCTAGCCTAAAGCAGGGAGGGGCAGAAACTTGAATGATTTTTAAAATGTACTTAGAAAGGGAAGATCACGATTTCTACTCCCAAGTCACCTTAATGCTTATTTTGATAAGTAGGAATGAAAGGACAGCCCCAACGTTTGCACTTTTTTTTGTAGTAAAACTAAATGCATGTGCAATTAATAGGTTCAAGGTGTGACTCATATGCTTTCTTTCATTTAGAACTGCTTGAAAGCAACCTGTGAGGATGAAAAAGACCAAGGTAACAAAAAACTGGTGACATAAATCTTCATAAAGCAGAGATTTAAAGTATTTTCTGCATAGTCTATTATTTAGCACAAAAGAATTCCTTGGAAAGAGAGTGAATTCTTACATAAAGCTATGTCCAGGGCAGACTTGTGAAGGTTTTGTATATACAAAAGGGGATATACATTTGATCTCTTTTTAAACAACACTTTTGGATAACTATTCCCATCTAGCTGTCCTATGTTCTGCTATGGAGAAACGCCTATGGTAAGGAGTAGTTCATGTTGCCTACGTCCAGATGGGGCTAATCACTTTTTCGTGGTTCTCATTGCTTCAGAGTAGGAGCCCAGATTAATTTTAACTAGATATCCATTTTTTAGAGGACATAAATTAGGGTAATGTCTCCCACCCTTAGTAATGTAACTGGTAGAGGGAACTTTACCAGTATATATCACTGTTGATCATAAATTCTTCAGTCTTATATATAGTCTTCTCGTATAAGTGAGATCACTTTTTCAACTGAAAAAATAACTGAAAAATGAAACGCTAAAACTATTGTAAGGATCTCAAACCTCCTGGTTTCTTTAAAATAAATTTTTAGAAGTCTGCAACATATATATATATTTGTAAACATACCTATATGTGCATGCACATGTATATCTATATATTTCCTCTTTCCTACTCAGATAAAAAAAAACTTTGATCACTCCTTTGCTTGCCGTATTTATTAATGCAGGAATATACAAAGTGGAAGCAGAAGATGGAAAACCAGACATTTATGACTGAACTTATTCTTCTCGGTTTCCCCAGCCTTCAAAGGGTTCATGTTTTGCTCTTTGTGGGAGTCCTGATCATCTACGTTTTGACTGTCACTGGGAATATCATCATCATTGCCACGGTGGTAAATGACAACACTCTCCACAAACCTATGTATTTCTTCCTTGGAAATCTCTCCTTTTTGGGAATCATCTATGTCTCGACCACTGTACCCAAGCTTTTGGCCAGTCTTCTGGATGTCAAGAGGTCTATCAGCATAACTGGGTGCAAAGCCCAAGCCTTCTCCCACTTTTTCCTTGGTGCTACTGAGTTTTTTCTCCTCACAGCCATGTCCTTTGACTGATACATAGCAATATGCCACCCTCTCCAATACACTACCACCATGAGTGGAAAACTGTGTGCTCAGCTCTCATTTGGCTCTTGGATGGGTGGCTTTCTGACTGTCTTTGTGCAAACCGTTCTGGTGTTCAGACTGCCATTCTGTGGCCCCAATATCATCAATCACTTCTACTGTGACGTTGGGCCACTGCTGAAAGTGGCTTGTGCTGAGACCCGCCATATTGAATGGCTTGTTTTCACTGTTGCTACAGTGGTTCTGTTTAGCACTTCCTTTTTGACTGTCATCTCTTACTTCACCATCATTTTTACCATATTGAGGATCCCATCTGCTTCTGGGAGACAGAAAGCTTTCTCTGCCTGCATTGCTCACCTGACGGTAGTCATCACGCTTTACAGGGCAGTCATATTCACTTACGTCAGACCAAGAGGGCACGCCTCACTAAATACAAAGTGGTGTCCCTTCTGAACACCCTTGTAACGCCACTGCTGAACCCTTTCATTTATACTCTGAGGAACAAAGAGGTAAAGACTGCCTTGAAAAAATCAGTGACCAGAAATAAAAATATTTGAGGTTAAAGAATGAGGACTACAATGTTGACTTTTCTTCAGACTCCTGTAGCAAACTGGTTCTAGAAGCCTCTTTGGGAAGTCCGTATCAATAATTTTTATAAAGAAGGCACATGATTTAGATTATGATTAGGCAGGCAGAAATACTGCCTCCTGACTGTGTGATCTGTGGACAATATTTGACTTATATACTCAGTTGCCTGTTCTTCCACTTGTTTATTCTGAGATTATGCTTCCACACCTTTTCCAAAAATTCATTATTTTCATTATCCATCAAAGCAAAAATTAAAAAGAAAAGGGCTCTCCACCATTTACTGCATTTATTTGTTACTATGAAAGAGATGTTTTATGATTACAAAATTTAATTCTTCTAAAATAAAGAGGTTGAGGGGCTTGTGCATTACATAATGTGCATTAGTCCGGTGCCTGAGGACTGGAGGAAAGCGAATGTCACTCCAGTCTTCAAAAAGGGCAAGAAGGAGGACCCGGGGAACTATAGACCGGTCAGCCTCACCTCCATCCCCGGAAAGGTGATGGAACAACTTGTTCTTGGTGCTGTCTCTAGGCACATCAAGGATAGGGAGCTGGGTCTCTTTAGCTTAGAGAAGAGGAGACTGAGGGGTGACCTCATTAATGTTTATAAATATGTAAAGGGCAAGTGTCAAGAGGATGGAGCCAGGCTCTTCTCAGTGACATCCCTTGACAGGACAAGGGGCAATGGGTGCAAGCTGGAGCACAGGAGGTTCCACTTAAATTTGAGGAAAAACTTCTTTACTGTAAGGGTGACTGAACACTGGAACAGGCTGCCCAGAGAGGTTGTGGAGTCTCCTTCTCTGGAGACATTCAAAACCCGCCTGGACGCGTTCCTGTGTGATATGGTCTAGGCAATCCTGCCCCGGCAGGGGGATTGGACTAGATGATCTTTCGAGGTCCCTTCCAATCCCTAACATTCTGTGATTCTGTGATTAGGGGCACTCAGCATGGCTTCACCAAGGGGAAGTCATGCTCAACCAACTTGACAGCCTTTTATGAGGACGTAACCCAGTGGACAGATGATGGTAAAGCTGTGGATGTGGTCTATCTCGATTTCAGTAAAGCGTTTGACACGGTCTCCCACAGCATCCTCGCAGCTAAACTGAGGAAGTGTGGTCTGGATGATCGGGTAGTGAGGTGGATTGTGAACTGGCTGAAGGAAAGAAGCCAGAGAGTGGTGGTCAATGGGGCAGAGTCCAGTTGGAGGCCTGTGTCTAGCGGAGTCCCTCAAGGGTCGGTACTGGGACCAGTACTATTCAATATATTCATTAATGACTTGGATGAGGGATTAGAGTGCACTGTCAGCAAGTTCGCTGATGACACAAAACTGGGAGGAGTGGCTGACACAATGGAAGGCTGCGCAGCCATTCAGAGAGACCTGGACAGGCTGGAGAGTTGGGCGGGGAGAAATTTAATGAAATATAACAAGAGCAAGTGTAGAGTCCTGCATCTGGGCAAGAACAACCCCATGTACCAGTACAAGTTGGGGACAGACCTGTTGGAGACCAGCGTAGGGGAAAGGGACCTGGGGGTCCTAGTGGACAACAGGATGACCATGAGCCAGCAGTGTGCCCTTGTGGCCAAGAAGGCCAATGGCATCCTGGGGTGTATTAGAAGGGGTGTGGTTAGCAGGTCGAGAGAGGTTCTCCTCCCCCTCTACTCTGCCCTGGTGAGGCCGCATCTGGAATATTGTGTCCAGTTCTGGGCCCCTCAGTTCAAGAAGGACAGGGAACTGCTAGAGAGAGTCCAGCGCAGAGCCACGAAGATGATTAAGGGAGTGGAACATCTCCCTTATGAGGAGAGGCTGAGGGAGCTGGGTCTCTTTAGCTTGGAGAAGAGGAGACTGAGGGGTGACCTCATTAATGTTTATAAATATGTAAAGAGCAAGTGTCATGAGGATGGAGCCAGGCTCTTCTCAGTGACATCCCTTGACAGGACAAGGGGCAATGGGTGCAAGCTGGAACACAGGAGGTTCCACATAAATATGAGGAAAAACTTCTTTACAGTGAGGGTGACTGAACACTGGAACAGGCTGCCCAGAGAGTTTGTGAAGTCTCCTTCTCTGGAGACATTCAAAACCCGCCTGGACGCGTTCCTGTGTGATATGGTCTAGGCAATCCTGCTCCGGCAGGGGGATTGGACTAGATGATCTTTCGAGGTCCCTTCCAATCCCTAATATTCTGTGATTCTGTGATTCTGTAATGTCTTTACACATACGTACTAAATTGGGGAAGGGGTCTTTGGTGGTCTCTGGGGGTCGCTGGTGGTCCCAATCCCCCTTAAATCGTGCTTGTGCACAAGCGTGGTTGAGGCCTTCTTGTATACAAGTACATGGGTTCCCGAGAAGAAGATATCGTTTTGGACTTATCTCTCCTCATAAACAAGAGTTTATGAATCAAATTAATTTAGACATCACAAAGTTGTTCTTTACAGTTTTGTTTTGTCTTCTGGCCTTATATAATTAGCAGAGACCTTTGTTTATCTAAGAGTAAGCGTAAACAGCATGAATCTTTGTTTACTAGAACCTTGTTATCAATCCCATAAACAAACTTTATCTACAAAACATGTAGATACTTCAGAACCTATTATTATTATTCTATATTATTCTTAGCTAAAAGGAAGATTATTGACAGGAAAGTTTGTTCTGTACAAAGGTAACACAGAGCAAGCCTTTAGAGCCTACTCTGAGGCCTACTCTTGCTAAACTGTTGCTAACTTGAACCCTCTGGTATCAGAGTCATTGAAAGTATCTACTTACCATAAGTGTTAGAAACTTAGACATTGCTGAAAATGCTGACCTTAGACCTTGCCTCTTGCCGTTGTAATAAAATAACTGCTACTGGGATAGGTCCTTAAAAACGGTGCCTAAACATACAGATAGATAATGCAGAAGGGAGTAAGTGCAGGCTTATAGACAAGAGTATATACTGTTTGCAACATAGGAAAGTAAAGGGATGGAGTAATGGGTTTGCTTGTATGGTTATTTTTATTTTGAGGAATAATAATTTGAAATATTTTTTTTTTTTTTAAAATAGTGGTAAAACAGATGGAAAGCTGTTATAGGAATAGGCAGGGCATCAGGCTCATGGGAGTGGAGAGACCTCTTCAGAGACATCAGCATAAACCAGATTTGGTTTTAGTGGCCCTATTTATCTCATTCACAATGTTTCCCCAGAAAAACTATGAAGATGGAAAACCAGACCACCCTGAGGGAATTAATCCTTTGGCAGTTCATAGGCAGGAGGGAACTCCAGGCTCTCCTTTTGACAATGCCACTGATCACTTCTGTTTTAACCCTGGTATCATCTTCATCCTCTGGATTGACGCATGTTAAGGGGAGTTATAAGCAGTCACAACCTCCAGGAGCTCCACAGCCTGCTAATTCCTCCTGTCCAGCTGCTAAAGCCAAGCCTAGAGATCTGGGGTCTTCATCCCAGGTCAATAGCCATGGCTGCTGCTTTCCAGTTTGCAGGCTCAACCAGGAGTGAGGCTCAGTGTGTATCCCAGAGACACACGGACACACATGTACAGACACAAAAGGACACCAGTGGTAGTCCTGCACCCATTGTAACATCAGTCCATAGTACAGGTTCTTCCACAAATTGTAAGGCATTGCTGTTTTCCTAATTAAGGTCGGCCTTTCCCTTCCCATAGTCCATCATTTCCAGTGAACCATTGCTTTATAGCCAACGGCATTATTGATCCGACAGCAGGGAGTGATCTGTTACTTACGGAAGATCTGGTGCATACTTTGATAAGCATCTCTCTTCATCCTTCAAACTACACAGCTCAGTCACTAGGTCTGCTGTTGGAGCCATTTACACCCCTTATTATCCTTCTACTGTTCTATTCAGATCTTTGCAATCCAATTGATCCAATTTAACCAAGGGTTTACTAGCACAAGTCCTGTTTTGATGCCTGCATAAGAAGAAGTCTGGTCACAGAAGTCTCTAGAAGTCTGATTAAAACTTTGTCACTGTGTGCATATTAACAAAGGATTGGTCCCCCATCGCATAAGGATTATATACGCATGCTCTCAACTAGATCTTGCTTATGACAAAGTATGTCAGGATCGACTGCCATCTCCAGCACCCTCCTCCCAGAACATTCCTGCCTGGCTGCTGGAACCCAGGCCAGTGCCCCCAATCCAGGGGTCTCTGGCCAGGATGAGGGATGCAGCTGCCACTTTTTCATCTGCAGGTTCAACTGGTAGCAGAGCTGAGCATGTATCCCAGACACACACACACAGACATAAAAGGACATCGGCAGACAAGGTGCTGCCATTTATACCACCTACATACAGGACTGCGGTCCTTTTTTCTCACTCCCCTGACAATATTTGAGCTCAACCATTTCATAATCACTGTGGCCAAGACCATCCCATCTCCCACAAGTCCTTCTCCAGTCACAGTTAGCAGGTCTAGGAGGGCATCTTTCCTACTTGGTTCCCTGAGCACTCGTGACAAGAGGTTCTCTCCCACCAACTCCAGCAGTTTCCCAAACCTGCTCGGCACAGTACTATGTTATGCCCAGCTGGTGTCTGAGAAGGTGAAATCCCCCAGAAGGACAAGGGCTACTGCTCCAAAGATTTCTCCTACTTGCCTGGAGAATACCTGCTCCGGGCTGGCATCCCGGCTGGCCGATGGGCAGCAGACACCCACTACAAAATAGGCTTTCTTTTCCATCCCCCTAACCCTCACCCAGAGGCTCTCAAGCACATCATGGCTGCCTGGAAGGGCGGCACCATCCAACCTCTCCCTGACACCTAGTGCCACACCTCCAACTTGCCTGCCCTGCCTCCCCTGACTGAACAGACTGGCCCCTCCATCCCAGCACCACGGCCATGTGATTTGTGCCACCAAGTCACACCAGCCCAGGGATATCCCAGCTCTGGGAACAGAAGAAGGCTTCCAGACAAAGGCACTTGCATTCCCATCGCCTGAGAGCCGCCTGTCGGGGCCGGGGGCACCCCAGCCCCCCTTAACCCTTTCCCTCTCAGCAGGAGCTGGGGAGGCTCTTGGGAGCGGGGCAGCACACGGGGAGCCCCAACCTTGTCTCCCGGGATACGCCAGAGAGTCCTTGGCAACCAGCGGGGCCAGAAGGCACCATGGCGCAGCCACCACTGCGGCTCCCAGCGCGCGGCCCCCGGGCCCCACCAGCGCCCCGGCTCCTTCACCCCCTGGAGCTCCCCGAAACCTTCTACCCCCAAGGTAGGGACCGACCCCCACCCCTGCAGCCCAGGGACACTCTTGGGGCCCAGAGCGGAGCTGACCGCCGACCATCGCTCCTGGCTCTCTTGCAGGCTCAGCCACCCTGTGCCGACTGCCTGGGCAGGAGCAGCCCTTCCCCGCAGCCTGGTATCCCCCAGTGTGGGGGGCACCCCAGGCACCCCAAGTCGTGGGGGCACCCCAGGACCTGCAACCACCACCAGCAGGTATGGCACCCCTGTCTGCTCGGGCACCCCAAACCCTGCGCACCTTCAGCATCCCCCACCCCGGGCACTCCCCCAGCCCCACCACCCCTGTCCCCCCAGCACTGTTGGCACAGCGCTGCAGCAAGCCCGGCTGAGCGTCCCTGCCCTCGCCTGGCCAATGCAGGCCCAGTCAGTCCCATTGCCAGAGAATTGCCCGGATCCTTGGGGCCAGCTCTCCCCTTTCACCCCCCACAAGCCAGTCTCCTCCCCGATGTGCAGCCCCTTCCCCCGGCACAGCAGCTCACCCCACGGGCAGCGCCCCGGCCACAAGCTCCCCATGTGCCTGGCGCAGAGCCAGGGGACGTCGGCCATTGGGACGGCTCGGCGGGTGCGCCTGGAGACTCCCCCCAGCCCAGCACGGCTCCCACTCCCCTTCACAGGTCTGCAGAGGGCTCCGTGCAGCGGCTGCTTCGACCCATTGCTCTTCCACATCCAGTGGACCATCACCACCCTGCCTCCAACAGCCACCTCCATACTCGCCCATGGTGCCGCTCCTCTGCCAGGTGCTGCCCTGTGGGGCCCCGGGGACTGCGGGCTCCCCTTGGCCTGGGCAGCCCCAGGCACCCCCTGCGACCAACCGCAGCCCTACGCACCCTACAACCATCAGGGCACAGCGGTGGCCCCAGCCCCCCCAGCGATGCTGATGTGCGTCCCTGGAAACATCCCAGCAGGCAGCGACATCCCCTCCATCCCCTGTGCTGCCCCCCTCAACCAAGGCCTTGAGGACCCACCAGGTGGCCTTGAAGCATCCAAGGAGATGCTTCTCCAAGAGGCCCTCAGGCTCTTTGACTGCTCCTCGGACACTGTGGGGGTCAGCGAGGATGGCCCAGCAGCGGCCCCAGGCCTGGGGACCCCAGCAGCACCAGTGGAGAGGGGAGAGGGGTGGCCCCAGCTCCGACAGTGCTACCAACATCCATCCCTGGCTGTCAGCACGTGGAGGGACAGTCTGCAGAGACCACCAACTCCGGCACAGCGACCCCTGTGGGGACACCCCCAGGCAGCAACATCCTTCCAGGCAGCGATGTCCCCCCCAGCCCCTGTGCTGCCCCCAACAACCAAGCACTTGGGGACATGGAAGGTGACATCGACTTGTCCGAGGAGCTGGGTCTCAACGAGATCCTAACCTTCCATGATTTCCTCCTCGACCTGGTGGAGTTCAGCGGGGATGCTCCCAGCAGCAGCCCCAGGCCTGGGGACCCCAGTGACACCAGTGGCGAGGGGCAACGGGTGGCCCCGGACACCCAGGTGCTGCCAATGTCCATTCCCTGGCTGCCAGCACTTGGAAGGACAGTCTGGAGAGACCCTAAACTCTGGCACGGCCACCCCCGCATGGGCACCCATGGGCACTGACATCCCTCCAGGCAGCAACGTCCAGCCCAGCTCCTCTGCTGCCCCCCACAGCCAAGATCTTGGGGACCTGGAAGGTGACATCACCATGTCCGAGAAGCTGGCTCTCCAAGAGCTCCTGAGTCTCTTTGATGACTCCCTGGAGGCGGTGGAGTTCAGCGTGGATGGCCCCAGCAGCAGCCTCAGGCCTGGGGACCACAGTGGCACCAGCGGCGAGGGGAGAGTGGTGGTCCTGGACACCCAGCTGCTGCCCATGTCCATCCTTGAGTGTGAGCCCATGGAGGGACAATCTGGAGAGACTCACAGCTCTGGCATAGCTATCCCCGCAGCGGCAGCCCCGGGCAGCGACTTCCCCCTGAGCAGCACCATCCCCTCCATCCCCTGTGCTGCCCCCCAAAACCATGCCCTTGGGCACCTGGCAGGTGATCTCGACATGGACAAGGAGGTGCCTCTCAAAGAGGCCCTAAAGATCTTTGGTTGCTCCCCGGACATGGTGGGGGTGAGCCAGGAGGGCCCCAGCAGCAGCCCCATGCCTGGGAGCTCTGGTGGCACTGATGCAGCCATGCCCCGCTGCGACTTCGCCTCGCTGTCTCTGCCTGAGGAGCTGCTCACCCCCGTCGACAGCGTCCCTGAGGCCACCGAGGCCATCCTGAGCCTCCAAGATGTCTACAGCATCGGGATGGAGCCTCAGGAGCTGTGGGGGGGTGCGGGGATGGACCTGCCCCCGTCCCAGCCGGCCGTGCCAGAGAAGTGGGGGCAGAAGCGGGGGCACAGCACCTTGTCGATGGCACCCAGCAAGCGCAGGGCTCTGGCAGGCAGCAGGGGGGTGTCGGGGAGGATTAGTCCCACCGCAGGGATGAGATGGGGATGGGGGGAGTATGGGGTGGGGAGGAGGGGTGATGTATTTGGAGGGGAGGAGGGGTTAGAGTAGGTTTTATTGGAGCTTTTCTCTTGTTTTTCCCATTAAAATCTCTTTGTGTCTGTCCAGAACCACTCCGTGCCTGTGTGTGGGGGTGGACGGAGCGCAGGGGGCACCGGGAAACGGCACCCCAGAGGTGCAAAAGCTCCGCTGAGCCCGAAATCAGAGCCGGCGAGACCCGACCGGCACCGGGCCGCCCCCAGAGCTGAGTCAGTGCCAGCGGGGCAGGCAGTGGCGGGGGGGGGGGGGACTTCCCAGTCCCCTTCCCCAGGGCAGCCAGGACAGACAGGTCCCTGCAGGACTCACACACACGGCCCCACGCAGAAAACAGCACAGAACCCCCAGGACAAGGACAGACCTTGGGGCTGACGCGTGGAAAATAGACTCCACAACCGGCAAGGCTGTAAAGTAGGTATGTTTATTCAGCGCTGGGCAGCACGGGATGTAGTCCCACCAAAATCGTGCGCACCTTCGCGGTAATTCAGCTTGTATTTATGTACCAAAGTATTACATATTCATCATTTCAAGGGTGCCTATACATATTCATGACTTTCCCTGAGAAGGTGGTCTTTATTACAATAAGTTTCTCCTGGTGGTCATGGGCCGGGGTCTCAGGGATGAAGGCTGTATGTCTTCCTCACTGTGCACTTCTCACCTTTTCTTCTTGCACGGGCGTGGTAACATCTTGGTTCAAACCGCAAGACCAGTTCTCGCTGGGTTTTGTATAACCTTAATGTTCTGTAACTTGTTCTACTGAGATATGCTTAGGCAGTTAATTTACACATCAGGCTGATAAGATAAAGATAAATTTCTCAAACCCCAGGACAGCTCACAGGCAAAGAATTTCTAACCCCCAGGACAGCTCACACCCAGATCAAATAGCGAGAAAAAAAGGAAAAGGAGTTATGTCCCTTATCAGGGCCGAGGGGGCACAGACACACACGACAGTGAGGGCTGCAAGGCCTTCGTCCTGAAGAGCACCAGCATCTCCTCAGCGGGGACAGGGCTCGGGGCAAAGCCCTGCAAAGCCTCAGGACAATCACGCCCTTCCTCGGGTCCCACCGCGCTCTGCTCTGGAGCCTGGCTTTGCCTCACTGCCGCAGCAAAATCACCCCAAATCACCCCAAGAATGGCGAGGGAGGGAGTTGCAGGCCAGGCAGGGACCCTCCTCCCCTTCTCTGGCTGCACCTTGATCAGCTGCAAGACCAGCGACGGGGGAAAGGAATGCTAAAACATCCCTGCACCGGCCAGAAAGTACCTGGAAACATCATCTCTCTTTATTGCCCGTTTCCCACCCGAGCGCCACAAGCCGGGGCCAACGTAGCCACCGGCGCCTTCGGGAAGCGGCCTGACCTCTGCGGGTCTGGCTTGCAGAAGGTGCAGGGTGAGGTCCCTGTCGGGGCAGCTCCCCAGCGCCGGGGGTCGGGGGGGTGACCCCTGCCTTAGGGCATCCCAGTGACGCCGCTGGGGCGGCGGGAGCCGCTCTGGAACCTGGGCAGCCGCAGCCTCGTGGGCGTCTGCACGGCCTGGCGCAGCTCCCGGTGCCGCTGCTGCTTGGTGTCTGGCCTCGCACGCTGACCTGCCCCGAGCATCGTCCTGGACCCAAAACTCCTGTCCCCTGGAGCCGCTGCACAGCCACCGCCCGCAGCTCTCGGGGATACCAAGTTATTCTGCTCGAGAGGAGGGAAACACAAGAAAAAGCCCAGCACCCAAACCTCAGGGCTGACCAAAAGTTAAAGCATGTTCTTAAGGGCACTGGCCACATTGACTACTCTTGAGCCTGCTGCCCACCAGCACCCCCAGAGCCCTTTCTGCAGAGCTGCTCTCCAGCCGCTCCTCTCCCAATTTACACTTGTGCGCAGCGTTACTCCCTCCTGGGGGCAGAATCCGGCACTTGGACGAGTTCAGTTTCATCCCATTCATCACTGCCCAATGCTCCAATCCAGCCAGATCCCTCTGCGAGGCCCCTTGTCCCTCAGGACAGTCAACGGCACCTCCCAGTTTGGTGAGTGTGATTTTGTCCCTCAGTGGACATGTTAGGTGGAGTGATCCCTCGTGTCCCTCAGCTGAATAAAGTAATGCTGGCTCGTTAATGCTAAACCCAGTTTTAAGGAGTTTTATTCCTGATTTCCGTGACATTTTGGTGACCCGGGTGGGACAATGCTTCTGATGCTCAACAGAGTCATGGGATCATGAGGACTCTGGCACCAGCCAAGTATTTTCAGGGAGATCCTCCGATCCCCCGATCCAGTGAGTTCAGAATAAGACCGCTGGGATTTGTTAAGGCATTACCAAAGGGTATATCCCACCCAGTAAGTTGGGAGATGCTCTCCTGCAGGATCAGGTATTAAAGGATATAAGGGCGGTCCGGACAGGTGCTTGATTGCATGCTACTACGGGGATGCCCAGAGAGCCAGCCAGGGTACAGAATAAAGGCTTGCTTGCAGCCGGAGTGCCAGCCGACGGGCTGTTAGTTACTGTCAAGTTTGTGATTGTAATTTGTGTGTTTTGTTTTGTTTTATATTGTAGTGTTGGTGTTCATGTGTGTAAATTGTTTCTTTTGTGTGTGTGTGTAACTTGTTTACTTTGTTTTTATATGGGGTCCAGTCAATCGCCTAAGGGGTCCGAGAGAGGTCGCCTCTCGGATGTATATTAAAACATTGGAAAGATGTAGAAAGTGATCCCCTTACCAGAAAACAATTAACTGAATACTGTAATCACTGGTGGCCAAAGTACATTTTGGAGGATCAAGAAAAGTGGACAAAGAATGGGACCTTAAAGTATAATACTATGTTAGAATTAATGCTGTTCTGTTGGCGGGAGGGGAAATGGGATGAAGCGCCTTATGTCAATTTGTTCTTTTAGTTGTGAGATCACCCAGAATGGCAGAAGGATTGTGGTGTAACGCTGAGTGATCCTACGGTCTTAACTTTAGAGAAGGATCAGGGAGAGCGGCCAAAAAGGTGTTGCTTGGTATGTGGTATTGGGAAGCATTGTATTAAACATGGGACGTCAGAGGAAGAGGACGTGGATTTATTGGCAGCCCCAGGACGGGGAAGACAGGAATTGCCGAGGCAGGTGAGGCTGGGGAGAGAAGGAAAAAATTATGTGAGTTCTGATCAAGAAGGAGGGTTTAGTCCTATAGCGGGGAGAACCAGGAGAGGGACATAGCTTCGTGATGCGAAAAGGGGGGAGGCACTGCAAGCCCCTCTCCAGCAAGCAGTAGGGAACAACGGGCCGGTAGAGTTAAAGTTCCATTTTCAGTAACTGATTTGAGGGTGTGGAAGGAATTAGCAGGGACATATAGAGAGGATTCGGAAAAAGTAGCAAAGATATTTGAAACCATAATCAGAACTCAAGATCCGTATTGGAATGATATACAGGCGGTGTTAGACACTTTGTTAGTGCTTGACGAAAGAACTATGGTAGTAGCTAAAGCAAGAGAAGAGGCTGAGAGGGTGTTTGCCCAAAATGCCCAACTAGGAACCGTAAATGATCATTTTCTGCCAGCGGATCCCGGATGGGATCCCAACAACCCAGCTCAGAGAGAATTACTAACCAGACATCAAAGATTAATAGTGTTCAGGATGAGGCATGCTATTCCAAAGGATACTTATCTGTCCAAATAGTATAAGATAATTCAAGGAAAAGACGAGTCTCCCTCTGATTTCCATGAGTGATTAATGTCCACAGCCCGGAGGTATATAAACTTGGATCCTGAGAGGGAAGGGGATGCTCTGCAGTAAGTCACTTTGTTTGTAGGGCAGTCAGACCCAGGCATCTGAAGGAAACCCCAAAGATTGGAGGGGGAGGATTCGAGGAACCTTAACAAATTGCTGGAAGCGGCTTGGAAAGTATATAACAACAGGGAAGTGATTGAGAAGACTCAGGAAAAAAAATTAATTGCTGTACTAAGAGAGCAAGGAACACAGAGAGGGGGTTACAGTGGCTGGGGCCGGGGCAGGATTGAAAGAGCGGGTTCCAGTGCTGACCGCTGGCTAGGGATCAGTGTGGTCTCTGCAAGAAGAAAGGGCACTGGAAAAGGGAATGCCCACAATTAGGTCATGGAGTACTTGGGGAAATGCTGAGGGAGGCTGCTAACATGATGATGATAGATTCAGACTGAGGAAGACCGGGGGAAGCACCGAAACCCTCTGCAACAGAATCCCTGGTTATAGTAAGGTTGGGAAATGAGAAAACAAAATTTTTAGTAGATACAGAAGCTACCTATTCAGTATTGAGTAGTACTGAATTCAGGGTAATTTGAGTGATCAAATCACGTCAATTTTTGGTGCCACAGGGCAGAGAGAAAAATCAGCAGTTTTTCCAGCCGTTAAAGTTTGGAATTGGGAAAAGGGTGTTAACCCATCAATTTCTCTATATACCAGATTGCTCTATGCCGCTATTAGGATGAGATATATTAAGTAAATTGAATGCACAAATTACTTTTACAAAAGGGAAAATCCAGATCCATATTCCTGAAATTAAAACAAATACAGCTGAGCCATACAGTCCTGAGCGGACAAGTTTTTATGTTACAGAAGGGAGCTGAGTTACAGGAGATACCAGAAGAAGTTGAAAACGCTGTGACACCTCTTGAAGAGGCTTTAGGAACACTGGGATGATCCCGAGTGGCAGAATCAGTAATCATCCCACTGACACCAGACGCCAGACCGGTGAGATGAAAACAGTACCTAACTAAGCTAGAAGCAAGAAAAGGATTAGAACCATTAACAGAACAATTCGTAAATTTTGTGTTATTAAGAGAATGCCAATCAGAATACAACACTCCGATATTGCCAGTTAAAAAGCTGCATTCAGAAGTATATAGATTAGTTCAGGACTTAAGGGCTATAAATCAAATCGTGCAGGATGTCCACCCGGTAGGGGCAAACCCGTATACTCTCTTAACCTCCCTGAAGGAAACAGATAAATGGTTTACTGTATCGGATCTGAAAGATGCGTTCTTTTGCCTTCCTCTGGCAGCTGAGAGTCAGGAACTGTTTGCTTTCAAATGGGAAAGCCCTAAGACGCGTAGAAAAATTGAATTGTGTTGGACAGTGTTACCACAAGGATTTGAGAATAGCCCTACAATCTTTGGAAATCAAATGGCCAGAGAATTAGAGAACTGGCAGAAGATGCATGAAAATATCACTTTACTGCAGGACGTAGGTGACATACTGCTAGCAGCAAGTAACAAAGAGGATTCCATACAAATGACAATAGATCTTCTAAACTTTTTGGGGATGGCGGGGTACAAGGTGTCCCAGAAAAAGGTACAGATCGCCCAGCAGGAAGTAACATACTTGGGGTTCACAATTTCCCAGGGCCAGTGTAGTCTTGGAACGCAAAGGAAAGAGGCGATTTGTCAAATCCCAGAATCCAAAACGGAACAGGAGCTTAGAGTATTTCTCGGCGTGGCCGGATGGTGTCGCCTGTGGATAATGAATCTTGGACTGATTGCCAAACCCTCATAGGAAGCGATACGAGGGGAAGGAAACCTCCTTGTTTGGACTCAGGAGCGCAGAAGATGCTTTTGCAAAATTAATGAGTGCTCCAGCTCTAGGCCTGCCGAACTTAGAAAAACCATTTGAACTGTTTGTACGTGAAAGACTACATATTGCCCTAGGAGTGTTGGCCCAGAGATGTGGAAAAGACCCATGGGGTACTTTTCAAAACAACTAGACAATGTCAGTAAAGGATGGCCAGCATGTCGCCAAGCAGTGGCGGCTATGGTATTACTGGTGCAAGAGGCCCAAAAATTGATGCTCAGGCAAAAACTAACTGTGTTTGTGCCCCATGCAGTTACACCTGTTCTAAAACAAAAAGGAGGACACTGGCTGTCACAGAGCTGGATGCCGAAATATCACGCCGTTCTTCTGGAACAAGACGATGTGGAACTGAAAGTAACCACGATCTTGAATCCAGTTACCTTTCTAACTGCTGATCCTGGTAGGAAAGAATGAACACATGACTGCTTGCAAACGATTGAGCAGACGTACTTCAGCAGAGCAGACCTGAAGGACATGCCAATGGGCAATGCAGACTGGGACTTGTTTGTGGATGGTAGTAGCTTTATGCGGGATGGAATGCGGAAAGCAGGATACGCAGTGGTAACCATTAAGGAAGTAACTGAGGCTAAAGCCCTGTCATCTAACACGTTGTTCCAGAAGGCAGAGCTCACAGCCCTACTGAGAGCATTAGAATTGTCAGAAGACAAAACTGTTAATATATGGACAGATTCAAAGCTTGCTTTTGGAGTAGTCCATGCTCATGGATCCATTTGGAAAGAAAGGGGATGCTTAACTTCTCAAGGATCCCCAGTCAAATATGGGCCAACAATCCAGCAATTATTACAAGCAATCAATCTACCTAGACTAGTGGCAATCATGCATTGTAAGGCACATCTATTCGGAATCAGTCTGCTGCCTATATGAAACCAGGTGGTAGATAAAGCTAAAAAGAAAGCAGCTGAAAGTCAAATATTGCTAGTTTTGTCAGAAAAGGCCCAGAGGTTGGGACCTAAGAGTCCACAGTATACACCAGAAGATGACCAATTGGCTAATCTACTGAAGGCAAATAAAAACCAAGAAGGGTGGTGGGTGTCTCCTTCACATCAAGTAATAGTTACACAGGAAATTATGGATGAATTGTCTAATAGACAACACCAGGAAACTCACTGGGGAATTAAGACAATGGTGGAGGCATTGAAAACACAAGTGCTAAGTGTACGAATGATTGGGATAGTCAAAAGCATAGTGAAGAAATGCGAATTATGCTTGAAGAACAATCCTCACTTACCCCAAAAACCTTTACTAGGGGTGACAAAGAGAGGAAACAGTCCAGGAGACTATTGGCAAATAGACTTTTCTGAATTACTGCAGCAAAATGGGTATCACTGTATTTTAGTAATGATAGATACTTTTTCAGGCTGGCCGGAAGCTTTCCCTTGTCTCACCAAGAAGGCAAGAGAAGTAGCAAAAATATTGCTAAAGGAAATAATACCGAGATTTGGGGTACCTGTAGGACTATCTTCAGATCGGGGCCCACACTTCATAGCAGAAGCCGTTCAAAATTTATCTAAAGTGTTAGGGGTAAAATGGGGTCTCCATAACCCATAGAGACCTCAATCAAGTGGGAAAGCAGAAAGAATGAATCAAAGCCTAAAGAGACAGATGAGTAAAATTTGGCAAGAGGCTCAGATAAAGTGGCCAGATGCTTTACCCTTGGCTTTGCTACGAATACGCATCCAGACTAGAAGTAAAGAAAAGGTTAGTCCTTTTGAAATCATATACGGTAAATCCTACCAGGTGACAGAAACAGGAGTTAATCCTGAGATCATAGGGAAACATTACCTGAAAAAATACGTTATCTCTCTAGGAAAGGTTCAGTCCTTTCTCCGCAGGTACGTCACTGTGAGCGCACTGCTATCCCTGGACGTGCCTGTGCATCAATACCAGCCTGGAGACTGGGTGTACCTGAGGACATGGTCAGACAAACCGCTACAGAAGAAGTGGAAAGGACCTTTCCAGATCTTACTCACCACCTACACAGCTGTCAAGCTCAAAGGAGTCACTCTGTGGATACATCACAGCAGGATCAAATGAGCCTCATCACCAGAATGGACTGTCAAAGGAGAAGGACCTTTATGTTTAAGATTATCTCGGGGATCACAAAGTTCTGGGTGTTATCTCTTGCAGCGGTGTCAGGAAGTGCAGAAGTTGATACAGACGGAGAGACCCACACAGACATAGATGAAAACTTAATTCTAACTTTGATACAAGGGTTCGGTATAACGCGCAATCTTACTAGTGTTACAGCATGTATCCCAATTCCTCATTCAGCTACTCAGCCTATCCCCTGGGGTATTGTACCAATGAATTCATCCTTACTGGAAGCCTATGATAACATCACAGAAGCCTTTGAACAGGCTAACGTTTCCTATTATTTAGACAGAGAGAATAAGTGTAGACAAAAAGACAGTGATGATTTGCAAGATGCTACTCCTTGGAGATCAGGAGATAACAGGACAGTATTCAGGAGGGGTGCAGAAGAACAGTGTCCCGGAGGATGGCAACCCTTAAACGCTCAGTTTTTGCAAATTGCATTAGCAGCCTCCAGTGGACAGGCTGCAGGATTAGTGAGACTTTGTGTTACTGACAACGTGATACCTAATGTGACCACTGCTCCAGAATGTAAGAAACTCAAAACTTGGACCAGACCTTTGCAAGGGTATTGGAAATATATGGGAAAGGTAGATTGGTGCTTTAACTGGGGCATGAAGCCCATTCATAACATTAGCAGACCTAATTGGAAATGCCCCAATGTCTAAAATCATAGTAAAATATCGATCCTAAATTCTACTTTGATGATGATGGAACATTGTAAGAAACAAAATTTTTCAAATGGAAATTGTAGACAAGAAATTCTGTCCCCAGGTTACATGACATGGGTCATGTTGAATGGACATTGGACTACCTGACTGTGGCTTAGTACAATAATGAGACAAGTGACTTTAGGATTATTGACACTATGTCCTACATGGAAAGAAAGTCTAATCAAAGCCCAATACTGGGGATGAATTAAAAGAGATACTGAAACAGAAAAAGACCCTGATACTTGGGCAGGGCCTTCCACAGCAGTACAACTTGAATGAGGATTTCAGTTTTCTATTACCAGGGCTAATGGTTCTAGAAAACCGAATATTAATAGAAAATTTGACTTGGCAAGTAGAAACTTTGTCAAGAGCCACTCAAAAGTTATTCCAAATTGTTAATAAACAGGTCCAAGCCAATACTAAAATGACTTTGCAAAATAGACTGGCCCTAAACTTGCTATTAGTCAAAGAATAAGGAGTGTATGGACATCTTAAGTTAGACAAAGAACATTGCTGTATCCACATCTCAAACATCAGTGATAACCTGCAAGAGCAATTAGGCAAAATGAGGAAAGTAGCAGAAGGCAGCAGGGTGATCAGGGATGCAGCAGAAAACAACTGGCTCAACAAAATCCTTCAAGAATTAGGTGGATTGTCTCTAAAAGGATGGTTAGCCACATTGTTAGAGGGCATAGTTTACGTAGTCATAATTATAGTTATTACAGGGATCTGCGTAGGTTGTGTTAAGAGAATCATTGAGAAAAATATATGGAAGTAGTGAGATAATAAACCTAACTACTTCCAAAGGGAGGAATTGATACCAGATGGTTTAGTAAAAATAAGCGTCAAAGTAGGCCCTGAAAGGCCTAATTTGTGTAACCATTAAACAGAACCAATTTTCCTTTCAGCTAAAATAACTGCACTTTCTGAAGCCAACTGCATGTTTTGCAGACAATGTCTGCTTCTAGGACTGATAACGCTCGAAGTTACGGTTGTCACTGAGGTACAGGTGGGGATGGTATGCAGAAAGGCTCTTGCTTGTGCTTATTCCTAGATAATCCAAGGTCTCTGCTAAATTCCTCACTAATTATGAAGAAGGGCCAGAGATAAACAAGACTGTGAACAACATCTTTGTAGTGTCTTAACTGACTTGATTCACAGCTCTGGCGCCAAAAGTAGAAATAAATCCTGTAGGAACCAGAACAGGATCTTCTCCTTGGAGCCACCTGCACGTGTCAACAGAAAGGCACCAGCGACGCTCGTGCAGAAGCGGGGTTATACAGCGGACAGCATAACTATGGGGGGGTTACAACCACCAGAGACCACCAGAGACCCCTTCCCCAATTTAGTATGTATGCGCAAAGACATTACATAATGTATTAGCATATGCATAAGGGTTTTTGGAACAGGAGGGCTTTTCTTGGGAATTGTATGAATATTCATTTTTCTATAGTGTATATAATGAGTGTGCTTTTGTGCCTCAGTGGACATGTTAGGTGGAGTGATTCCCCCTGTCCCTTGGCCAAATAAAGTAATTCCTGCTTGTTAATGCTAAAACCCAGTGGTAAGGAGTTTTATCCCTGATTTCGGTGACATTCCTGTAATTTTCTGCACTGCTGTCACTGAGTCATTGAAATTCTTCATTTTGCTTTGTGGAAGAATAATTCAGGATCAAACTACGCTTCCTTAAGGTGTTGGGGAAGAGGCACTTAGGGCTTCCCCTGCCTGACGCAGACCCAGCTTCACTGCATTTCCCACACTGTGTTTTGTCACACCCCACTGTGCTCCGTTCTTCAGGGCAGTGAGTTTTGGGAGGTGCAGTTCTCTGGTGCTGCTCCATAGGAGACTTCCAGCTCCTGCCTGCACAGGTGCTGCTGGGAAACTGGTTGTGATACTCTGGGATTTGAACCACCTAGAAATAAACCGACAGGCCATTAAGAAAAACCTCCGGATCTTACACCTGCCATTTCTGAGGCCTAACAAACTATTCCGTGTATTTAATCATGAGAGGAATTAAACAAACTCTCGTTATTGGAACGACCTCCTGACAAACTGACAAAGGTCAGAAACACGTTTGGAGGCTTCCCGCTGCGGTGCAATGGGACGGTTCGACCACAAGAGCTTTTTCTAAGAGAAAACAAGTTTTCTGCACGTTAAAATTCCCTGAAATGTCCCGTGCCGATGACTTCCTGGGGAAAAATAGAGAAAAAACCAATGCTCTGGGGCGCGCTGGCTCTTTAAGGCCCCCCCTCACTGGGGGGGGGGACGACAGTGGGAGGCGCACGCGCACTCGGTGCCCCCGGCGCGCGCGGCCCGCGATGCGGGTGCTGGTGGGTGCGTGCGGGGCCCGGCAGGGCGGGGGGGGGTCGGTGCGCGGAGGCCGCCCGGGAGAGGGGGGGGGGGGGTCGGTGCGCGGAGGCCGCCCGGGAGAGGGGGGGGGGGGTCGGTGCGCGGAGGCCGCCCGGGAGAGGGGGGGGGGGGTCGGTGCGCGGAGGCCGCCCGGGAGAGGGGGGGGGCTGGTCCTGAGCGGGGGCCCCGGGGCGCCGCGGGGCGCTGGGTGCGGGGTCTGTGCTGGGGACGGGGCTGGGGGGGGCTTGGAGCGGAGGTGTGCGGGCAGCGGTGGGAGCCAGCCCCGCGCTGCCCCCGGTGCGGGGCGGGCGGCAGCGGCGAGCGGAGGCCCCCGGGGCTGGGGCGCTGGGCGGGGGGGCCTCGGCCCGGAGCGACGGCCCCGGGCAGCGGGGCACGGTCCCGCCGCGCCGGCCTTGGGGGCCGGGGGAGCGAGTCTGTCCCGTCTGGTCTCTCTGCAGGTGGCGGGACGGGCTTCGTGGGCAGAGCCCTGAGCCAGCTGCTGCGGAGCCGCGGGCATGAGGTGACCCCCGTGTCCCGACGCGGGGGCCAGGGTCGGATCAGCTGGGTACGAGACAGGAGCGGTCATGGGAGGGGGGACATGTCAGGGCTGAGGGACGAGCCTGCGGGCCCTGGGCTGCCGAGGCACGCAGGGAGTGTGCCGTGGGGCGTGTGGGTGCTCCGTGGGTCGCAGCCATTGGGGTGGGTGCTGCTGTAGCTCCAGGGAGCAAAACCTTCTCCGTTCCGGCTTGTGCTGCAGGCAAGGTCAGGGAGGAGCTGGCTGGAGCTCTTGGGAGCCTGCCCTGCGTGGCTGTGGGGAAGGCTTGAGCAGAGGGGAGGCTGGATGTGAGATGTCTCTGTCACCCCTGCCTAGGAAGAGCTGTCCCGCTCCGGACTGCCCCTATGCGACGCCGTGGTGAACTTGTCTGGTGAAAATGTCCTCAACCCTTTCCGCAGGTAACTTGGTCTCCTGTAGTGCTGCTGGGACAAGGTGAAGGCAAGACAGCCCAGTGTTGTCAGAGAACGTGGAAGGGGCCTGGGGACAAAACAAGGTGTGCAGGAAGCACTTGGGTTACCTTACTGTTGACATCTGGGTCCTCAGCTATCCCAAAACATTTCTGTGGGCCTGTTAAATTCTGGGAGACCTTTGGCAGACAGGTTCCCTTCCAGACTGACAGTTGGAAGCCAGGCAAAGTAGTTCCACGTTTCCAGAATGACACTGTATGCCTGCATTTAGATAATGCAAAATCAGAACCAAAGTTTGACTTCTACGGGGATGTTTTTGGAAATGCCTCCGCCGAGCGCTTGGGAAGAGTTCACTGCACCCAGCGTTGGTGTCCAGCTCCTCTGCTACCTTTGTCCTAAGGCAGTCCAAAACCCGCAGCCTTTTGTGGGTCATGGAGAGCCACCATCTCCCAAAGTCTCCATGCGTTTAGGTAGTAAGATCCCGTGCCCTCCCCCTGCTCTGGGGTTGGGGGGACTTCACGTGACCTCTCCTGCGCTTGTGAGCGGGTGTCTGCTGGGGCCCCCGTTGGTGCTGTTGTTTCCTGGGATGTCCTTGTGGGGAGTATAATCAGTGGCTCTGTCTTTCCCAGATGGAATGATGCCTTCTGCAGGGAAGTCATCCGCAGCCGGATCGAGACCACCAAGACCTTGGTCAAAGCCATTGCTGATGCTGAACAGCCACCCCGTGCTTGGGTCCTCGTCACCGGCGTAGGTATTGGTTGGGCCCGGCCAAGGCATGACCCGTGCTGACTTGGAGAGGTTATATCTCCAGCGAGAAACACACTTCTGGTGGGACACGTGTCTTGCCTTGAACTGCCAGCTTTATTGCCATTGATGTCACTGTGTTCAGGCAAGCCTCGATCAGCTTTTTGGTGCTGCTGGAGAGGAATTTGGGTCAGTGCGCTTTCTCTTGGTGTCATTAGGACAGGACCTTTTCTCCATTTTTGTGTGAAAGCCTTTAGGCATCCCATAGAACCAGTTTGTCTCAGCAGGGCCTGGCTGAATCCCCCTGCATATCTCCAGCTTGGCATTTCTGCTTGTTACAGTCTTTAAAGCTGCCACAGTTCAGCACCCGTGATGCCCAATTTTAGAGCAAGAGCCTTTCTGTGCAGCCAGCTCAGTGTGTTCCTTGCTGGTGTGTTTGGTTCTTGGGGCTGCCAGCTCACTCTGAGGATTAGTGCATCCCGCTGAACTTGCAGAGCGCGTTGGTAGTGCAAAAACTTGTTGGCATTGCCATCAGAGAGCCCTTGTGCTGTTCGTGTGAGGGTGTTCCCGAGGGAGTGAGCGAGTTCTGGGCTCCTGGAGGCAGGGAAGAGGGTCCATTTTTTGGGGGGGGCTTGGGGGGAGGTGGCTGGTGTCATGGTTCAGCCCTGACCCCCTTTCTGCTGTTATGCCCACAGGCTATTACCGCCCCAGCCCCACAGCTGAGTATACTGAGGACAGTCCTGGGGGGGATTTTGACTTCTTCTCACGCCTGGTGAGCTCCTGGGAGGCTGCAGCTCTGATCCCTGGGAGTCCAGCTCGTGGTGTTGTGGTGAGATCTGGTGAGATGGGGCATCATGCCTGTTCAGGGTGGCTCTTTGGTGCTGGGGCAAGAGGGAGAAGGACATCAGGCCTTGTGCCTCTCTCTCCTTGTTGGGGTGCTGTTCCAGTCCAGCCCTCTAAGGATTGTCTCCTGGTTGTAGGTGTGGGGGTGAAGGGGGCTTTTGTCCTTTGCGGGGGGTGGTCCTGGTCTCACTCTGTTCTCCCCACAGGGGTAGTGCTGGGCCGCGGTGGTGGTGCAATCTCTCAGATGCTCTGGCCTTTCCGTCTGGGACTAGGAGGCCCCTTGGGCTCTGGGCTCCAGCCCTTCCCATGGATCCACGTTCGGGACCTGGCTGGGATCGTGTGTCATGCCCTGGAGAGCGAGTCCCTGCACGGCGTCCTCAACGGTGTCTCCCCATCCTCCCCTGCCACCTCCAATGGCACCTTTGCTCAGGAGCTTGCTGCAGCCCTGGGGCGCCCAGCCCTGCTGCCGGTGCCTGCGTGGGCTCTGCGGGCTGTCTTTGGGGCCGAGCGGGCTGTCATGCTGCTGGAGGGCCAGAGGGTAGTGCCAAAACGCACCCTGGAGAGCGGCTACCATTTCATCTTCCCTGACCTGTCTGGAGCTCTGAAGGACATTGTGGCTTGAGGACCCCTCGGCTGGGCCCTGGTTTTGTGAGCTCCCTGGCTCGCGTGCCTTCCCCTGGGTGCAAGAGGGTAGTCTTGCCCCTTCTTGACACTTCCCCATCCGCATACAGAGGGTGAGCAATCTTTTCACCTTCTGTCTCCCGTTGTGCATCCCAGTTTAGGAGTCATCCCTTTTTACCTGCTTTTGGGGACGTGCCCCTCTACGGGTTGTGGCTGCTGAATCTGCCATCTTCCCTTTCCCACAGCATGCATGTGAACTGCTCGCAGAGCGGCTGGGGGGTATAATGTCTCCTTCCCTGAGAGACAGGGTGGCAGCAGGAAAGGGTGTTTAGGTGTCGCAATTCTCCTCCAAGTTACTGGAAGTCCCTCCTCCTGTTTTTCCCCATGTCTTCTGTGGTCACATACAGACTTAGTTATGCTCTTCTGCTTTGCCTTTCTCAGTCTCCTAGGGAATGGAGCTGTGGTTGTGGGAGGAGATCCATCCTGAGGTATGAAAAAGGGTGCTGGATATGGGTGGCTTGGAGACTTTGCCATCTCCTGTCTTGTGCTGGCTTTGTGCTGGTACCAGGTTGCTGTGTCAGAACCTCCAGCTGAGCCCAGGCCCAAGAGTCACACCCCTCCAGGGCTGCAGACCCCTGATGCTGTGGCAGGGCTTAAGGAGAACACTGCTTTGCCAGCTGTAGGGACAAGGGTGGTGGTGGGACTGTTCACAGAATCACAGAATCAATCAGGTTGGAAGAGACCTCTGGGATCATCGAGGCACCACCATGTCAACTAGACCATGGCACTAAGTGCCATGTCCAGTCTTTTCTTACACATCCAGAGATGGTGACTCCACAACCTCCCTGGGCAGCCCATTCCAATGTCTAATAACCCTTTCTGTAAAGAAATTCTTCCTAATGTTCAACCTGAACCTCCCCTGGCGAAGCCTGAGGCTGTGTCCTCTTGTCCTGTCGCTAGTTGCCCGGGAGAAGAGGCCGACTCCCACTTCACTACAACCTCCCTTCAGGTAGTTGTAGACTGCAATAAGGTCACCTCTGAGCCGCCTCTTCTCCCGGCTAAACACCCCCTGTTCCCTCAGCCGTTCCTCATAGGTCAGACCCTCCAGACCCTTCACCAGTTTGGTTGCTCTCCTCTGGACTCACTCCAACACCTGTTATCCCCTCGACTGCTCTTGAGGCCTTGGGTAAGTGTCAGCTACATCTGAGATTGTGCTGGGGAGAAACTGGGTGGTTCATCTCTGTGTGAGATGAACAAAGGGAGCTAAAGGGAGCACTTCAGCTGTTGCCTTCACTGTAGTTCTCTGATCCCAGACAGGGCGGTGGTCCCTTATTCGTCCCATGAGGTGGCACTTGTGTTCAAGGGGTTCCCACTGATCGGGCAGTGAGAATATCCAGGCTGCCTTGGCAAGCAGTACCTCTTCCCTTGTGGAAAACACTGCAATTTCATCATCTCGTACTGTAAGGAAATGTATCCACGTGCTTCCTGTAACCCATTTTCACATGCCAAAGTGGGTTGCGGGATGTGAAATCTGCAGAGCAGCTAAGTTCATTATAGCACTGTGTCTGGAGAAATTTTCCTAGTGTGATGTAATTTGGGTCTAGAAAACTCTATTAAAAAGCACCTCAGGTAGTTAAAAAGACCTGCTCCATTCCTGAAATAAAGCATCCAGAACAAGAGCTGTCCACGTATTTCTGGTTTATGCCAGGTTAATGTAGTCACAGTAGCTGAAGGGTCAGTCTTGGTGGGCTCTGGACTCCCCACTCACCTGCCTCTTTGCTCAGTCCACTCTGGAGACAGAATGGCAATCTGCTGAGTTTCCAGGCAGGAAAATTGGAGTGGGACTGTGCAGCTGGATCTGGAGATAGTCCTTGCAGTCAGCATGAGCACAGGCAGGTGAGCTGGGACTTTGGGAATGGCTGTGAAAGCAACATCACCTGGGCTACCCTCTGTGATAAGTGTGGCTTGCTTGGATTGTGTCTGTGCTGGCTGTAACTTAGGCGCAGATTCCTTCCTCTTCCCTGTGCCTCAGTTTCCTGTCCTTGAGCATGGGCTGACCTGCTCTGAGTTACAGGCCCAGTTCATCGGGGGGCAGTACAATGGGGATGATCAGCAGTGCTTCATCTTCGGTTACTCCAGCTGCCTCAGACTTCAGTCTGCTTCCCCAGATGTGGGCTACAGCACCCTTCTGTCAGGCAAGCTGGTTAGCCAGCCTAGTTAGCTTGTTTCTGTACCTGTACGGACCTGGATGATTGCAACAGCTTTGGGCTGTGATTGGTAATAAAGACCAGTACAGCTGGAGAAGTGCTGGCAACCTGCAGCTCTTCTGGAAGACGGTTGCATGTCCCATGGAAGACTGCCACTAAGCAGAGTTCCCAGGCCTCAGACCCCCTTCCTGGGTGTGTAACACTCAGGATTTTGAATGGTTGCCTCTGCGTGACGTTTGGCTTAAACACGTCATGGGACTTAAATGAGCTGTTGACACCTGAATCCCAGTCTGGGATTGGAAAACGCTGGCTGGTGGGTGCAATTAGGACTTTCCATCATGATAAATACACACACCCACCATGCCCCTTTGTCTTACCGTGCAGCCAGAAAACATGAGGGTTAGGGTGACAGCAAGCTGAGATCTAGATTGGATTGTGGACCAGTGTTTATTTTTGGTGACCAGAAGTAAACCCTGGCCCCCAGGCTGCAAGACTTTGTGATCCTTGTACAGGTCCTGTGCTATGGCAGTGCTGGCACAGCCATCCCTGCGATGCTGCAGGATGAGCAGAGTGTTTCTGCCAGCGTGTCTGAGCCAGCTGCAGTGCCCAGCTGTGCTCTGAAGAGTTACTCTGGCTTGGGGCAGGTCTCTCTGTTCTTCTTTTAGAGGTGAGTGCTCTTAATTCTTAAGACGCTTCAAGAGCGACTGCTGCCTCCAGCAGCCCCGGCCCAGGACCCTCCTGCCTGGCCATTGGCCTCCCAGCCTGGTGCCCAGGTACCAGGTCTCTGCCCAAGCTGAGGGACGCAGCTGCTGCTTTCCCATTTGCAGGTTCAGTCAGCCTTGAAGCTGAGCACCCATCAGAGGCACGTGCACGCACACAGATGGGTGACCACAGACAGATGACACTGACACAGCTGGTCACAAAGACTGCTGCAGCCAAGGCTCTGCCGTCAGCAGCACCCACACCCAGGACCCATGTAATGAGCACGGCTGGCCATGTCCCTTCTCACGCTGGGGCTGGCAGACTCACACAACACCCTCGGGGTTCACAAGCACGTGCACGCTCAGGGGTCCCTCAAGCACCAGCAGGACCCCTCTGCCTGCCCAGGACCCCTACCTGGACCTCAGCCCCCTGACCCACCCCACGGGTCCCCTACTCGCCAGCTGGATACACCAAACACACAGCACACACACACACTCGTCCCATAGCCACCCCAGATTGACAGGTACCCCCAGGTACCAGCACGGACCCCCTGACCCCTGATACCCCTGCCCAGACCCAGGGCCTCCTGCTTGCCAGCTGGTCCAGCCTGAAGTTTGCTGGTGGATACACCTGCACCCCACATGCACACCCGGTTTGTGGGGGATACAGCCTGCCCCAGCATCCAGCACCAGGCACACAAGCTGTGAGCTGCTGTCCCACTCCAGCTGCTGGCGCCGAGCCCCTCACTCGTGCTGGTCCCCCGGTACCTGGTTTGTGGACACGTGGTGTTACTGCCGCAGGCTGTGAGATGAGGCCCTGCTGGCTGCAGTAGCTGACACCACAGGCCAGGGGTGCCTGTTCCCCCGGCCTGGCTTCAGTGGCTGGCACCAAACCCACTCAGCTGATCCCCCCAGTAGCTGGCACTTAGTCCTTGCAGCACATACACATGGGATGGAGTGAGATGATGCAGAGAGAGTTATGAAAAGGTTTACTAAGACAGGACAGACTGCGGTGTCGAGCGCAGAGCTCAGCCAGACCAGCACTGACTGGCCCAGGTTTACACCCAACCAGCCTCTTCTATACCCCTTTTCTGTCTACCCCACTCTTTGCTGCTCCCAGCTCCTCCTCCCCTGCACAGTCCCCAACAGCTGGCACAGTCCCACCGACTCCATCCAACATCCTGGACACTCAGGTTTGCATCATTACCAGTTGCAAAGTCCTGGTTGCCTGTAGCTTCTTGAGAGCTTATCAGTTAGTGGGACTGATGATGGATTTTACTGGTTATTGTCTTTGTTAATGCTAACTGGTCTGGTTTTATGACTCTGTGTGTATGTTTCCGTTCCTTTCCTTAACTTCCCAACTGTAAAAATAAATGTTCTCAGGCTTGCTCCACACATCCTGGAGCACCTCTCCTATGAAGATGGGCTGAGAGAGTTGGGGCTGTTCAGCCTGGAGAAGAGAAGGCTCCAGGAAGACCTTCTAGCACCTTCCAGTACCTGAAGGGGCTACAGGAAAGCGGGAGAGGGGCTTTTTACAAGGACATGGAGTGGCAGGATGAGGGGGAATGGTTTTAAACTGAAAGAGGGAAGATTTAGATGAGATATTAGGAAGAAATTCTTTACTGTGAGGGTGGTGAGACACTGGAACAGGTTGCCCAGAGAAGCTGTGGGTGCCCCCTCCCTGGCAGTGTTCAAGGCCAGGTTGGATGGGGCTTGGAGCAACCTGGTCTAGAGGAAGGGCGTCCCTGCCTGTGGCAGGGGGGTGGAACTAGATGATCTTTAAGGTCCCTTCCAACCCAAACCGTTCTATGATTCTATGATTCATTCTATGATTCTATGATCCTTACCAGTTAGGGAGACTGATCAGGTTTGTTCTCATCACAACCTCCCTTATTGTGTGTCAGTTTTATCTCTGTATGGTCTTGTTTACGGCTCCTTTGACTGGATATGGCCAAAAGAGCAGACATACTCCTTCCATGCCCCATGACACTCCTCCACTGACCAGTAATCCCAGAAGCAGCTGCACAGTTCCTCACTCCCGTAGGTCCTGAATGGGCCCCGCTATGGGCTGCACACATTGGGCCAGGAGTTGGGGACTCCTCTGGGCATTGATCAGGGCAGGGGGTGTGCAAGGGCTGTGGTTGCTGGCCACCCCATCAGAGGCAATAGACAGGAACATGTTGAGGCACTTAAGACCAGTAACACCTCTGTAAGGGTTCATACAGGCAAGTCCACTTGTTTGGCTTTGAGAGCTGCATCTCTCAAGGCACTGGGTCACGGGGTGTCTGTGGCCAGGTGGATCTTGCAGTTTTGGTCTCGTTCCGGCAGAGCTGAGCGATCCGCAGTGGTGACTGCTTCGGGCTGAGCTCTGTGCCGACTGCCCAGTCGCATCGCAGTGTCAAAGACAGCCAGGCTGAGTTCTTCGTTTTTGGAACCGTGGTAGTTCTGCACCATTTGTAACATTAGTCCATGGGACACATTCTTTCCCAAATTGTCAGGTATTGCTGTTTTCCTAGTTAAGGCTGGCATTTCCCTTCCCATACCCTTCCATTTCCAGTGAACCATGGCTCAGATGTGACTGGGACAATTTTCGGAGATTTTAGGGCATGTTGTGACTACCCCTCCTATAGATTTCCCGGTCAAACCCAAATGTCCCTTCTCACAACTTAAAGAATTGTAAATCAGAAGCTGGAATCCAAGGCAAGCGTGTACCTCCCAAATTCCCTGATGTAGTCTCCAACCACATACACACCCCCTCCTCCACCAGACCTGCACGTGGGGAGCATGCATTGGTTCAACACCTCCCTCCCAGTCCCATGTTCACAGAAACACCTGGGCAGAGACACGCACATCCCTTCCAACTGAAACTGGCAGGCTGTGTCCTTGGTGGGTAAGGGAAAGAAAAGCTACTGTCTGTGACGGATGCACTCAACCCCCCTGAACCAACCAGCAGCAGTTTGGTGCAGGCTCCAAAGGAGGTGAAGGCCTGAGCCATGGCCAGGCCAAGAACTCCTCTAGGAAACCCACAAAGAAGCAGAGCGACACAGTGAGCACTGATGAGTTGTGGGTACAAGGAGTCTTGTGCATCCCTTTCGCGTTGTGTGCAATTTGACTATGAGCCAACCACTTTATCCCATAAATATGACAGCCTCAGTGAGCCTTCTTTGAGCTGGCCCTGCCAGGCACCATGGCTGCGTGGTGATGACCTCCCCTTGAGCTAGATCTCCTCTCAAGGCTGCTCCTCGAAGCAATGAGATCTTTTGCCAACGACAGCTCACTGAATGAGCCCAATTTGAGTTCTCCTTGGATGGCAACTGGACTGAACGCCAGACAACTCTCTCCTTTAGCAGGGATGCCTCTCAAGAGATATTAGCTGATTAGCTTAAATAAGTAGATTTTCAATAGAATGGATCACTTACAGTTATAATGTTGTGTGATTTAGTGTGCTGTTTGCTCAGCTTTACTTAGCATGAGTAGCTGGATTTGCTGAAGCCTTTGGCTGCAAGCTGTAAATTTCCACTTAGGTTTACTGAACGTGTACCTGCTTAGTCAAAACTGGGCCTCCAGAGCCAGCGTAAATCAAAAGATTCAGAGGCTTCAAGGCTACAAACCATCAACAGCAGCTGCAACTAGACAAGACAATGGCCTGTCTGAAGACAGTGAAGGAATCCAATGAGGAACAAGAAGAACCCAGACCCAAATATTACTACTGGACCGAACCACGTGAGGGGCGGGTGAATAGTCTGTGAGGGTATAATTGCCCAGGGATTTCTTTGTTCACCCCTTCATCCCTTCTGCAGAGACATGAGCTGACCATGCTGCTGCACCACTCTATTAGATTATTTATTTTTATAAAATCCGATGCCCGAGAGTCTGCTGCAGGGAACCTAGGGTTCAAACTTCGGAGCAAACTAACACTGGATGCCCAGACGGAAGGTCAGTGAAGTGGGAATGAGCATGATGAAACTTTGAAATCGTAGCTAAGTGGTATAGAGAATTGGGTGTGCACATATAATCCTTTAGCTATAGACGCATATAATCCCTTACCCTTTCTATCATCTGTTAGACATAAACCGTTGACCAAGTCTGGGACTAAGTTTGGATCCAGCCGCATCTGGACTCCTCTATGAGAAGGCGTTTGGAAAGCAAGGGGGTCCATTCTGAACCTCATGACTCAATGGGAGGGTCTCCCTTACCTTTCTGCCCCTCCAGTCCCTGTGTCAATCATTCTAAATTGATTCTAACCTGATTTGCACGCTGTATGTTTCCTCCATGTAGTAAGTAATAGAGTGAACCTCGCCATGAAATTCTGTTAAAGTCACACTTTTATCTAAACACTCCTCCATGACGCTGTTGAGGACAACTCTATTATTGAATCCAGTTATTTCCTTTTCATGTTCTGGTTCTTCAAAGGATTACTTGTAAGATAAATCAAAAGGACCTAACAAGGCCATTAGTTACGGTATTTCAGGATACTGGCTTTGCATGCTTGGTAACATGTTGATCTGCCCTCATGGTTCATGGGTATTTGGTGAAGGTTAGCAAGGACAGGTATCTATGTCATTCCTCTTTCTGTACTCCCAAAGCCATTTTGCCTGCAATTGACACCCAACCAGCCCCTTTTATACCTCTTTCCATCCACACCCCGTCTCCCCTTCCCATCTGCAAAAGGAAGAGTCACAAAGCTGGTGTATGTATTGACCTGAGCAGGGCAGGGCTACTCAGGCATGGAAAAGCATATCTTTGGATCTGTGCTGTGACTCAGAGGGAAGGTATTTTGGTCCTCAGAAAAGCCACGGCGTACAAACATGAGCTACCAAGGGCCAGGAAGGGGCAATAGCTGCAGTCAGTCCTGCAGTCATCCATGTGAAGGTACTGCTCTGTTCCCACATTTAGCTTGACTTGCAGTTGGCAAGAGTCACTGTCAGATGATCTGCAACTGTGCTGCTGCAGTTTGGGACTCTTGTAGGCTTTAAGTGGTCCTGGGGTTAAGCCAAATGTGGGAAATGATGGTGGAGAGATACAAGGTTTGCTGAAGAAACTCCTGCCCACTGGATGCCACAGGAGGCTGAAGGACCTGAATCCCATGCATGGTCATACCCAGCTTCCCCTGCCCTCTTTGGCCCACTGGGCTAGCTGAGTTCCTTCAGCCATGGAAGAGGACAAGATCCATGCAGCAGATGAGAAGGATCAGACTGAACTTCTGTCCCAGGTTCTGAGACCCTCTGCCTCTGCAATATTTGGTGTTCAGCAACAGTCTTTGTATTTCTACATCCCCTGATATCCAGTGGTCAGCCACTGCCACCTCAGGGACCCAGCCATGCAGCCCCTTCTCTCCTAAATGGGTGTCTCAATTGGCCACCAGAACTTCTAAGCTCTCCAGCAACTGGCCCCCTCTGGTCCCTCCAGGAACCAATGCTTCCAGTTGTCTTACTCACACACACAGCTGGTTCCCAGGCCACTGCACTTACTCAGCTGCTCGTCTGCCTGGACACTTGCTGACACCCTTACACAGCCGTGCTTGCTCCATTTGCTGGCTCCATGGGCACACGGGCCGCCTGACTCCAGTTACTGCACTCAGGCCCCCATACACACATACACACAGAGAACAGAGAGCCGTCACCCAGGAAAACAGAAATGAATTGTAATAAGAAGGCAGGAGAGACTGCACTGAGCAGGCACAGGGCATGGCCGGTCAAGTGCACCCACCAGCCTGTGGTTCCTCTCCTAAACATCCCATAATAAATCTTGTACAATCCTGAGATGCTTTTCCTCATCCTTCCATAATGTGTCCTGTACCCCCCAGGAATTAACTCTGCCTCAGTCTGTAAGGTGACCCAGAAAGCTGCTACCACCGACTGAGCGGGATGGGTATCACCCCCAGAGCACGGGGCTGATGGCTGTCCTGGGACAGCCCTAGGAAGAGCTGGGTCAGGGTGTCCATCTCTCTGGTTCAGTTACTGTGGTTTCTCTACCTGTTGTTGGGCCCCTGTGCTCCTTTGTGTGTGTTCAGACCAGCTGTTCATCATACAACCAAAGAAATTCACTTGGGAAAGGAGCAGAGACGAGCCTGAACCCAGCACCACTGGTAGGCATTTTGAATAACCCCTTCTCTGAAGGCTTCACTGATAAGGCAATCCTGTAGCAATGGCTGAGCTTTTATTTCAGAGCCCAGCTGAATGCAAGCTCCAGGGCAGCAGGTCCATAGGTGGGACAAGTATTGTTTCCATTTTCTCATCCTGAGGAGGGGAGAAGTGACTACTCTGCTGTGACAGCTCCATCTGCTTACTGAGCTTGGGAACTGCTCCAGGGTCCTCGGGAATGCAGAGGAAGGTGAAGAGAAAAGCTGGTTTTTGTGCTCCAGGGCACTTACACTATGACAGGGGCATCTACACGATGACATGACAGTTGTGGCTGCGGTGGATACGAGGTGGGTTGGTAGCAGTGCAGAAGTCTGCAGGGCTTAAGGGGGCTTCGTCTCTCACATGCCTTGTGTGTCTAGTTAAAGTATGCGTTTGCCATGGAATTCATCCCCCTCTTTGGGCATCTGTAATGCAGGAGTGTGATGACACAGGGTCTTAACATGAGGTCTGCAACTACACACCACATATACAGGCGAAGGGGTGAGCGGAGCATCTGCAAACTCAGTTCAGGTACTGAAGTCTGGTACCATTTGAAGGGAGAACAGTGCTCTTTTAGGGGAACTGCTCTCCACACAGATGCCTCAGGTGCCCCCAATCCTTTAAATAATGCCAGCCTTTTCATACACTGTTTGACGTTCCCTTGCTCTCCTTTGATATTTCACTCCTAAAATCAAAGATTTCAAGTATTTTCTAGTTTGTTCAGCAGAAGTAGTAGTTTTAGTGCATACCCTGTATCAGGCAATACTGAGCAATTAATAAAAAAAAACCCAAACCCTCTTCATTTTAAGTCAGAGAAAATAAATGACTGGGCACCTGACATAAAGTACATTTAAATAGTATTGATCCTGCTTTCCGGTGGCAATTTAAACGTATGTTGCATATTGCAATAAAAATATTTTTTAAATAAGTTTGTTTTTCAAAATATCCTAATTGAAAATATGTGTATCCATGTAACACTTCTGAAAGTAAGCTGCAACGTTACAAGAAAAACTTAGAGGAATACAGCTTTGCAACCTGTGCTCTTTGCAGTGCCGTGTAATAGACATTTATTGCCATAAGAGCTCAAACCTTTAAAGCCATTTAGGTTTATTCATTAAAGCCCATTTGAAGGAGATGCTGAACAGAAGCAGGTTCTCTGGACACGCTCCATTTCTGCTTTTGTGCTGTAGATTCAGGCTCTTGCTATGCAGTTCTATGCCCTGCTGGCATCCTCTCTCTGACACGTCTGATGGAAAGTTTTAGTGATGCTGTATTGAACCAGCACCCAGGAAGCAAGTTAAGCCTCCTTGACTACACAGAAAATTACTCTGCACTGAAAATACTCTGTGTGTTCCAAAGTGTGAAATAGTTGAAGTCTTAAGCCAGGATAAATCTGATCTCAACAGAACTGCCTTCCATCATTTTAGGATCTCACCTTAATACTTTTTGGCACTAACAGGGTTTTAGCTCTGCACAAGCATGGCGAGAGGTGGGGAGGAGTTTTTCAGAGGCTCGTGTTGATTTTAGGCATGTCATTGCCAGCGGTGCGGCTGCTATTCAGGTCACCCAACTTGGGAACCCATTTTGGCATCGACTCTCGGTGACTCCCCAGATAGAAGGGCATTGCCCTTCTCTGGAGGCTGTGTCCGTCCAGCACTGTGGTTCAGGGGTAAAGCTCAGCACCAGAGGTGGTTCTGTGCAGCAGCCCTCAGTTTTTGGGAGGATAAGGGCTTGGTTTGACACACCTGACTGCAGCTACCACCGCTGCAGAACCACAGGGCCGTGCAGCAGCTGCTACCGGTGGCTCTGTTGTGCTGAACACAAACCTCTCCTTGGTTTGTGTTGGGGTTTGGTTTTGTTCTTTTCTTTCTTTCTTCCAGGGAGCTGCTCCTGGGACCCGTACCTACCAGCTTCACCTTCCTGCCTAAACACAGGGCAAATTCCTACAGACGGGGCTGATGAGGCCCTTTCCCGTGGCATCGAGGCAAGAGGAGGCGTTAGGGCCGTGTGTGTCGAGGAGCGGGGTTGCTCAGCTGTGCTCCGAAATGAAATAAAGTTTTATGTTTTCACAACTGTGGCTGCCTTCACGCCCCCAGCATCAGTCCCTGCCACACGTGACGCAGCAGAGGTCCTGCACAATCTTGCAGCAGGAGGTGCCTCATGAACAGAGAGCACTCTGTTTAATTAACAGGGTACAGGACACGAGACACCTTTGGCCTCCAGTTCAGGGCAGGAGTTCTCCCGACTCCCCCATGCCACACACTGTTCACACTGCGGGAGTGAGAGGCCTCTGCTCCTACCAGGATGTCCTCGGTAGTGCCAAATCCCCCATGTATGAGGAGGGGATGTACTAAACCAAACCCTAGGCTCCTGTAGAGCACAACCAGCCCCAGCATCTCATCATCAGGAGTTGTGCAGAATCCAGTCCCTTTTTGGGAGATCGCAGCAGTGAGTACTGTCCCCTCCTGGGCGTCAGCGCAGCTCCCACTGAGAGGGATGCGGAGCTGCTTGTTTCCCCATCAGGAGCCTGAAAGACCTGACAGCATGACTTGAGGGAGAGCTGGGGGACAGCGTGCCGCCAAGTGACAATGCACGACCTTCCCTCGCGCCCTCGAGACCCTTTTTCTCAGCCCTGTGTCACTCCAGCCCAGGCAGCACGCAGGAGCACGGGCCACAGTCACAAACGCATTGGCCGTGTGGCACAAGGAGCCTGCGGATGGACCTTGGTCCCCACACAGCCTGGCCCAATCAACAGCTGCTTTTTCTCCCCAAAAAACACTATTGGAAGCAAAAAGCATTTGCACCCCCAGCCCCTGAGACCCACCTGTCGGGGCCGGGGGCATCCCAGCCCTCACAGAATCACAAAATCACAGAATGGTTGGGGTTGGAAGGCAACTCTAGAGATCATCTAGTCCAATCCCCTGCCAAAGCAGGTTCACCCAGAGCATGTTGCACAGGGTTGCATCCAGGCGGGTTTTGAATATCTCCGGAGAAGGAGACTCCACACCGTCCCTGGGCAGCCTGTGCCAGGGCTCTGTCACCCTCAAAGTCAAGAAGTTCCTCTTCATATTCAGATGGAACTTCCCATATTTCAGCTTGTGCCCATTGCCCCTTGTCCTGTCACTGTGCACCACTGAGAACAGTCTGGCCCCATCCTCTTGACACCCACCCCCAAGGTATTTGTAAGTGTTGATAAGATCCCCCTCAGTCTGCTCTTCTCCAGCTGAACAGACCCAGCTCTCTCAGCCTCTCCCCATAAGAGAGAAGCTCCAGTCCTCTGACCATCTCCGTACCCCTCTGCTGGACTCTCTCCAGTAGTTCTTTGTCTTTCTTGAACTGGGGGGCCCAGAACTGCACACAGTTACTCCAGATGTGGCCTCACCAGGGCAGTGTAGAAGGGCAGGATAACCTCCCTTGACCTGTTAGCCACACTCTTCTTCATGCACCCCGGGACACCACTGGCCTTCCTGGCCACAAGGGCACATTGCTGGCTCATGGGGAACTTGTCCACCAGAACTCCCAGGTCCTTCTCTGCAGAGCTGCTCTCCAGTAGATCAGCCCCCAACCTGTACCGGTGCATGGGGTTATTCGTCCCAAGGTGCAGGACCCTACACTTGCCTTTGTTGAACTTCATGAGGTTCTTCTCTGCCCAGCTCTCCAGCCTGTCCAGGTCTCGCTGAATGGCAGCACAGCCTTCTGGTGTATCAGCCACCCCTCCCACTTTTGTGTCATCAGCAAATTTGCTGAGTATACACTCTGTTCCTTCGTCCAGGTCATTGATGAGTAAGTTGAACAGGACCGGACCCAGTACTGACCCCTGGGGAACACCACTAGCCACAGGCCTCCAACTAGACTGAGCACTGCTGATCACAACCCTCTGGGCTCTGTCGTTCAGCCAGTTCTCGATCCACCTCACTGTGCACTCATCTAGGCCACACTTCTTGAGTTTTCCTATGAGGATGTTATGGGAGACAGTGTCAAAAGCCTTGCTGAAGTCAAGGTAGATAACATCCACTGCTCTCCCCTCATCAACCTACCCAGTCATCTAGTCATAGAAGGCTATCAGATTGGTCAAGCATGATTTCCCCTTGGTGAATCCATGTTGACTACTTCTGATGACCTTCTCCATATGCTTAGAGATGGCAACCAGAATGAGCTCCTCCATCACCTTTCCAGGGATGGAGGTGAGGCTGACTGGCCTGTAGTTGCCTGGGTCCTCCTTCTTACTCTTTTTAAAGACTGCAGTGACATTGGCCAGCCTCCAGGTCTCAGGAACCTTTCCTGTTCCCCATGACCTTTAAAAGACGATAGAGAGTGGCTGGGCAATAACATCTGCCAGTTCCCTCAATGCTCATGGGTGCATCCCATCGGGGCCCATAGAGTTCTGGGTGTTCAGTTTGTCTAAATGATCTCTAACTTGATCATCCTAAACCAAGGGAAAGTCTTCCTTTCTCCAGACTTTCTCTTGTACCTCCAGGGTACGTCCCAGGTACGCCTTTAACCCTTTCCCTCCCAGCAGGAGCTGGGGAGTCTCTTGCGGGCGGGGCCGCCCGGCGCCCTGGCTCCTTCACCCCTTGGAGCTCCCCGAAACCTTCTACCCCCAAGGTAGGGACCGACCCCCACCCCTGCAGCCCAGGGACACTCAGAGCGGAGCTGACCGCCTCCCATCGCTCCTGGCTCTCTTGCAGGCTCAGCCACCCTGTGCCGACTGCCTGGGCAGGAGCAGCCCTTCCCCGCAGCCTGGTATCCCCCAGTGTGGGGGGCACCCCAGGCACCCCAAGTCGTGGGGGCACCCCAGGACCCTCAACCACCACCAGCAGGTATGGCACCCCTGTCTGCTCGGGCACCCCAAACCCTGCGCACCTTCAGCATCCCCCACCCCGGGCACTCCCCCAGCCCCACCACCCCTGTCCCCCCAGCACTGTTGGCACAGCGCTGCAGCAAGCCCGGCCGAGCGTCCCTGCCCTCGCCTGGCTAATGCAGGCCCAGTCAGTCCCATTGCCAGAGAATTGCCTGGATCCTTGGGGCCAGCTCTCCCCTTTCACCCCCCACAAGCCAGTCTTCTCCCCGATGTGCAGCCCCTTCCCCCGGCACAGCAGCTCACCCCACGGGCAGCGCCCTGGCCACAAGCTCCCCATGTGCCTGGCGCAGAGCCAGGGGACGTCGGCCATCGGGACGGCTCGGCGGGTGCGCCTGGAGACTCCCCCCAGCCCAGCACGGCTCCCACTCCCCCACACAGGTCTGCAGAGGGCTCCGTGCAGCGGCTGCTTCGACCCATTGCTCTTCCACATCCAGTGGACCATCACCACCCTGCCTCCAGCAGCCACCTCCATACTCGCCCATGGTGCCGCTCCTCTGCCAGGTGCTGCCCTGTGGGGTCCCGGGGACTGCGGGCTCCCCTTGGCCTGGGCAGCCCCAGGCACCCCCTGCGGCCAACCGCAGCCCTTCGCACCCCACAACCATCAGGGCACAGCGGTGGCCCCAGCCCCCCCAGCGATGCTGATGTGCATCCCCGGAAACATCCCAGCAGGCAGCGACATCCCCTCCATCCCCTGTGCTGCCCCCCTCAACCAAGGCCTTGAGGACCCACCAGGTGGCCTTGAAGCGTCCAAGGAGATGCTTCTCCAAGAGGCCCTCAGGCTCTTTGACTGCTCCTCGGACACTGTGGGGGTCAGCCAGGATGGCCCCAGCAGCGGCCCCAGGCCTGGAGACCCCAGTGACACCAGTGGCGAGGGGCGAGGAGTGGCCCCGGACACCCAGGTGCTGCCAATGTCCATCCCTGGCTGCCAGCACTTGGAAGAACAGTCTGGAGAGACCCTAAACTCTGGCACGGCCACCCCCGCATGGGCACCCAGGGGCACTGACATCCCTCCAGGCAGCAACGTCCAGCCCAGCTCCTCTGCTGCCCCCCACAGCCAAGATCTTGGGGACCTGGAAGGTGACATCACCATGTCCGAGGAGCTGGCTCTCCAAGAGCTCCTCAGTCTCTTTGATGACTCCCTGGAGGTGGTGGAGTTCAGCGTGGATGGCCCCAGCAGAGGCCCCATGCCTGGAGACCACAGTGGCACCAGCAGCGAGGGGAGAGCGGTGGTCCTGGACACCCAGCTGCTGCCCATGTCCGTCCTTGAGTGCGAGCCCATGGAGGGACAGTCTGGAGAGACTCACAGCTCTGGCATAGCTATCCCCGCAGCGGCAGCCCCGGGCAGCGACTTCCCCCTGAGCAGCACCATCCCCTCCATCCCCTGTGCTGCCCCCCAAAACCATGCCCTTGGGCACCTGGCAGGTGATCTCAACATGGACAAGGAGGTGCCTCTCAAAGAGGCCCTAAAGATCTTTGGTTGCTCCCCGGACATGGTGGGGGTGAGCCAGGATGGCCCCAGCAGCAGCCCCATGCCTGGGAGCTCTGGTGGCACTGGTGTAGCCATCCCCCGCTGTGACTTCGCATCTCTGTCTCTGCCCGAGGAGCTGCTCACCCCCGACGACAGTGTCCCTGAGGCCACCGAGGCCATCCTGAGCCTCCAAGATGTCTACAGCATCGGGATGGAGCCTCAGGAGCTGTGGGGGGGTGCGGGGATGGACCTTTCCCCGTCCCAGCCGGCCGTGCCAGAGAATCGGGGACAGAAGCGGGGGCACAGCACCTTGTCGATGGCACCCAGCAAGTACAGGGCTCTGGCAGGCAGCAAGGGGGTAGCAGGGGAGGATTAGTCCCACCACAGGGATGAGATGGGGATGCGGGGAGTATGGGGTGGGGGAGGAGGGGTGATGTATTTGGGGGGAAGGAGGGGTTAGAGTAGGTTTTATTGGAGTTTTGCTCTCGTTTTTCAAATTTAAATCTCTTTGTGTCTGTCCAGAACCGCTACGTGCCTGTGTGTGGGTGGGGAGAGAGCGCAGTGGGCAGCGGGAAACGGCACCCCAGAGTTGCAAAAGCACCGCTGAGCCCCAGATGAGAGCCGGCAAAATATGCCCCAAAGAATTAATACTAAAAATGCCTCTTAAATCTTGACATGCTGGAGAGCAAAATGGAGCGGCTTGTCCTGTTCACCGCACCTCTTTTATGCAGAAATACATAAGTTTAACAAAGAAAGCTCAGACTAACATGCCTTAAGGCTATCTTTTGAACACACATATCATCTAATCTCTTAACCTCAGTCGCCACGGTTTTTTGCTCCTCTTTTTTTGTTTTCAACTTCACACTGAAGATCACAATAGTGGGATGACAGTTGCTGGGATAATTTTTTCTTCATCTATTTTTTTGTAAAACCTTTCATACATTTTTTCTAACATCTATCAAGTATTGCCACTAAAGATTTGGTAAAATTCATAGACAAAAAATCTTTGCTTCAAAATTCTCAAGTACATGTACCATTATTTTCAGCACGCTGAGACGCAGATTAGGTAGTTCCAGTCCTGCCTGAAGGGAACACGTTAACCTTTTCACACCTCACTTCAGCTTTGATATGCCCATTTCCATTCCCTCATCCCTGGTAGCTATCCTGGTGTCACACCTGCTCTGGGATATTGCCTTATCCATATCAACATTTCCTTTGCCCGAGATCCCTCTCTTGGTTCTTCAACATTTTAAGGCTTGTCTCATCATCAAGCACATTTAACCATGGATGGACAGTGTCCAAAGGCCTCAGCTCAAATTTATCAATTAAGAAAAATGCCTCTCCAAGAATGTCCTCCCATAGCAAAAAAAAAAAAAAAAAAGAAAAATCTCTTTCCTTATACTTCCAGTCCATGAACCACCTACTGACCTTCACTCTCTTGGCACGCCTCCTCCTCGCTCTCTTTGACAAAGTCACTTCCCTACAACACCCACCACCCTCTACATCTCCATTTCTTTGAACTTCTCTTGGAGATTATTAAAAGCAGAATCTCCCATCACACCGACGGATTCTGGAATGAATCTTAGGTACGAGTCTCTTTTGACCTGCAGCTAATTCTGCTTTCTTTCTCCTCTATTCCCCGGCTTTCTCATCTCTTTCTCCTGGGATTCTCAACGCCCTTGTCTTTTCCCCAAACCCACAACTTCTTGCACAATCTCCCCTTTCTTTTTGCATGAAATAAGACTGTTTTTCAACACTGACTAGGAGTGAAAGAAACAAAACCACCACCTCTTTCCCTTTGCAACCGTCCACACTATGTTCTGCAGGCCCACTCTCCTCACCCACAATTTGCTCTCCACCTCCCCTTCTTTGAAAACTGGCTCAAAATTGGAAATTAGTTGGGCAGCTTTCTTTCTCCACCAATGACCAGTTACCCTCCACTTCCTGGCTCTCAGATGCTCTCCTCACTTAGATCTACCAGCTGACATTTCCCAGCAAATTACTGCACGTCTGCTGCCCACCCAACAATAAATACATTTGGCAATTCTTCATCCTTTTCAAGGAACTGTCCAGTGTTTCTTTACTTCCACTACCAGGCCAACAGAAGCTTGATTCTTCACTCCTCACTTCTAAAGCAGAAAGGCAAAATTCACCTCCACACCCCACTCACTAACATTTCTTCTCAGCCCACTGAGAGGGCTGGGTTGCTCTGCCCTGGTTCCCAGGTTTCAGGCTCATGGCACTCCTCCACGTCAGAATGCACATCAGACAGCTCTTCTCACTCCATCAGCGCTCACTGAGGGGGATGAGGACAATGCCTGCATTTGGCTCAGTAGAAAACAACTACTGCTTTAACCAGTTCACAACAAGGCCAGAAAAGGCACCGAGTACCTCTGGCCTCACCGTGTCTTTGGTCAGGAGGTACTCACAGCAGCGGGCCCAAATGTTTCTTAGCCTTCCTCGTGCTGCCAAGGTACTTACAGAAGCCCTTCTGGTTGCCCTTCACATCCCTCACACCAGCTCAGCTTTGGCTTTCCTGTCTCTGCTCTTGGACGCTCAGGCAACACTTCTATATCCCTCCTGGACATCCATCCCCACTTCCACCTTCTTGATACTCCCCTTCTGTGTCTGAGCTCAAACAACAGGTCCCTGTTCATCCCTGATGGCCTCCTACCATTTTGGTTGGCCATCCTGCATGCTGGCATGGACAACACTTGTGCTTGGAGGAGGCTCTCCCAGAAGATCAACCAGCCATCTGGGCACCTTTGCCTGCCAGGACAGTCTCCCACAAGATCCTGCCAAGCAGATCCCTCAACAAGCCAAAACCCACCCTCCTGAAATTTAAAATAAACCCAAGAACTTACATGCACATTTGGAAATACCACGGCTGTTTCTGCCATATTCCTCCTCCAGCAACCTTGCTGGGCAAGGATGCAGTGCCCCAGCTCTGGGCACAGTTTCCTACGCACCTCTATCAGATGTACTCCAGCTCTAGAGACTCTCTTAGCTGCAGCTTTTACAACACAACCTGCCGTGTGTTGCACTGCAATGAAAACGCTGGTACACATTCTAAACCCGTGACATAGACCATCCAAGTTTTCAAGTACGCTATTAACTACAATGAGGATTGTTCATTTTACTAGTAGGAAATAACTACACGGTTCTGGCTTTCTAAAAAGCAATCTGTTTCTAAGTAAGTTCTTGTATCACATAGAGACTCTTGGCTTCCCCTTTCCCTTTAGGTGAAAGCAGGGCTTTTCTCCTACAGGGAAGTAACAGATAACAGAAATACAAGCAGGACAGAAAACACGTAATTCCATCCTGACCCTGGAAATCTTTTATTTTTTAAAAGTGATTTTCCAGACAGTGCTGTGAGATACGACTCAATTTCCATCATTTCAGAGAACGAGCACACGTTAGTTACAGCCCACACTACAGAAAATCAAGACGGACTATTCGTTTTGACTTGTGGATGTCAGCCCTTTGGGATTCTAGAAACCCATTCCTTCTAAGTTTGCTTTCACCTGAACAAAGCCAAAGACTAGAGCCCAGGCGACCACGGCGAGGGAAGAAACAGATGGGTTTCCTTTAAGATTATATCAATGGGTGGAGAGATCCACTCCGATCCATACAATGAAACCCCTGCTCTTTCCAGCCTCAAAAGATTCCCCTGCTCAGACAGGTTCTGTAGAACTCACAGCCAGCGGAAACCAACACTGCCAGCAAAGACTAGACCCTGGCCTCCACCCCTTCCCGACCAGCACTCCCACTTCACTGCCACCACCTCCCCGTACTCACTACAAGGATTTGTGAGGCTTCACAGAGAACCCGGCTGAGGAAAAAGACTTGGGTTCAAACTAAATCTTTTTTTCTTTTTACTCGGGGTTGATTTTACCCCATACCAGTTCCTCAGTGCAATTCACTACTTGGCTTCAAAATCATTTGTGCAGGCTCAATGCAAGGAAGGAGAGAAAAGCACAAGTGGCTCGGGGCAGGCATAGGTGGTACCTCTTCTCTCCACAGAAACGCAGCTCAAGTGATCAAACTGCAGTGTTGCACAGAACGCCTCCATTGAGCCCCACGTGTCCAACTGCTACACTGTACCTGGAAATACCTGGATTCACGTCATCAAGTCCTTACTGGCCTCCTCTGCAAAAGGAACCTGGGGAAAAAAAATACAAAACACAAAATTAAGCCTAAATATTTTGCACACACAGCCCAAAGCAACTTCTGAGTGGATGTATGCAACTAACTTGCGTGGACGCTCAGCATCACCTAAAACACGGAGCCTGTGTTTCTCGCATATTTCTCTTAGGGGTGAGTAGCAAGCTTATAAAATTGTCCCCTACTCATCTTAGACCTGAAAAGGTAGTGTACGATAACGTTCTAGCTGTGTTTTACTCTCTTGCAGAGAAAAGGGCTGTAAATTAAGATCTGAAGATTCCCTGAGCCATCTCTCATTTAAAACAACTGCTTCCAAAGTCTTGACAAATCACCATCACCTGGACTCGGGGCAACCCAGTGGCCACACAACGGATGTAACAAGCTATAGGACGCGAGGAAACGGCCTCAAGTTGCACCAGGGGAGGTTTAGATTGGATATTAGGAAAAATTTCTTCATGGAAAGGGGTATCAAGCAGTGGAACAGGCTGCCCAGGGCAGTGGTGGAGTCACCATCCCTGGAGGGATTTAAAAGACAAGTAGACGTGATGCTGAGGGACATGGGTTAGTGGTGGGCTTGGTAGTCTTGGGTTAATGGTTGGACTCGATGATCTTCAAGGTCCTTTCCAGCCAAAACAATCCTGTGATTCCCGTGGCTGTAAACTACCTTGGAAGAAAAGGAGGCAAAGCTCACAAGCATGCCTAGATGGCTACACCCTTACCACTTGCAGCTCTATTGACTAATTTACCATCATCACTATTCACAAGCAGAAATCACTGGTTTGCAGTCTGATTTTTGGGTAGCGAGCCCATATATGCCGCTTCCTCGAATCACACAATGCTAAAACGAATCATCTGCAGAGGCTTTCAGGTCCTTCCCTGGCCTGCTAAGTATTGTTCTCTGCCACAAACGTGTCAGAAAAGAAAAAATTGGTCTACAATTAGGAGCCTGAAAGCAATTTTTTTCCCAAAAAGCTCTGCAGGGAAGAGTTAAGAATATTACAGAATCTGGTGATACAACACAGAATAAAAGTTTAGAAAAACAGTACTAATTTTCTTGATAGATATCTCAAAGGACAGAAAGCAATCAGACTTTCCTCACCCCTTTTTGCTTCTTGAGCCCTTTGGGCTCATGAATATAATCAAAGATCCTCATCAGCTGCCTTTCAGAAAAATTCTCGGTTGCACGAATGGCCAACACAGCTGGGGTTGTGTTTACTGCACACTGCTAGGCCTGTCAAAGATTATAAACTATAAAAGGCTGTTGTTGTGATACTGACTCTTCAGAGCTCGTGCTCTCCTTCAGACCACACACCATTTACGTTCTGCACTCAAAAGCGTGTCAGAAAATCCTACGGAGCCTTCAAAAACCACAAGAAAAAATGCCTTCCATCAAGCTGCTGACCTCATGAAGAGAAGAAAAGGAACTCCCTCAAGTGGAGTAGTTTTAAAAATAAGCCTTCTTTAGCTCGATTTCTGCCCAACAAAGTGCAGACTAGAAAACTGAACTTTTCAGCCTGTGACGATGGCTGCACCAGGACACAGCTTCAGGGCTTCAGATTTCAGACGGGTCGGCGTCCCCAGGTAGACTTGGGAGGAAAGAGCGCATAGATCAGACGTCCCCGAGCCCCACCGTTCATCTCTCTCTCTCGGCAGAGCAGGGTCTCCCCAGACACTGTCTAAGAACATGGGAAAAGGGCAGCAACTCACAAGAGAGATTTTATTTTGGTTCGAGCTGAAACAGTCCATGAGCTCCTCAAGCACAGCCTGCAGAGCTGCCAGCAGGAATCTAATCTTTGCCACAAGTGACCACAGAAGCCGAGTCTCTCCCAATTACCTGGGGGACAGACTGCAAAAAGAAACTGAGTTTCTGCCTTTTGGCAGAAGCACTTTTGGCTTCACGTCAGATGCACTTTTCAATTTTGCCAGCTTCTTTGCTGCTCTGAACACAACCATCTCACAAGTCCCTCATCTTCCAACACACAGCCTTAGGTTAACAACAGAAAAGCTTTTTCCTTTCTCTTTTTTCTTTCTTTTTTTTTTTAAATCAGAAATGGGGATAAAGCTCCTCGGCATTCCTAAGACTCTGTAAGTCTCCTGACCGTCTTGGTAAACCCGAGCCTGCAGCCAGATCAGTCCCCAGCACAGTCTCACCGCTCGCACCCAGCTGTCCCTGTTGGCCACAGCAGAGATGGGCTCCTTTGCAGAACAAACATCGCCACGTCTGGCCTTGCAAACACACCGGCCAGCTGGCTGCTGCAAAACTTGTCTCATGAACTTCACGTTACACTTGCAAAACAAGCGATTCCCTTTAGACAAGCTGATAAATGACGTCGGTAACCAGCAAGCATTTTCACACCCGGCTCACTAAAATCCAGGTGTCTGACTTCACCTTGAGCATCATTATTCATCCCGGCAACTCTCCCCTCGTGCTCCCAGAGCTGCGCGAAGGCTTTTCCTTCTGCTCCCCGCCGTCGCAGCCAACACGAGCCCCCCCGGCCCCCTCCCCACCCGCCGCGGCCCCTCGGCACCTGCCCGCCGGCTCCTCGCAGCTCTTCCCTCCTAGCGCGGCTCCGCCCGCGGCACCGCTGCGGGGGCCGCTGCCCGAAACCCCCCTTCCCCCGCGGCTGCTGCAGACCGAGCGGCAGCCCCTGCCCCCGGCAGCGCTCCCAGCCCCGGCGCCACAAGCCCCCGGCCCGCCGCCCGCGCCCCCGCACTCGCCCCCTCCCCGCACCCGCTGCCCGCTCACCTCCAGCTGTTATAGACGCTCGTGATAAATCGGGAAAGCCAATCTATATTAATAACAAGAAATTTTATTAACATGAATTTAGCAAGCGATAAATGAGCAAAAACAGCGCTGGGCGACCGCGGGAGTAACAGCTCCGCCAACGGCTCGCACCGAATCTTAGGAGAAACATCAATTTATTAGACAAAGCATACATATTCATTAATATGGGTTGGGTTATTATAATTCACAATCGTGGTAGGCTGGCCCCAAGGAAAAGACACTATCCAGCCAGAGTTGTAAATGACAACAATTAAGGCACAGCAGGGGTGTTGTTTTTGTTCCCAAGGCGCAGCCATTTGTCTCCTGGCGCCTCCTTATCTATGCATTTGTCATTTGTCGGTTGTGTTGGAATTTCCTTATCTAGTTACAAGCTTAACATATGTTATTCTAAACCTACCATCCTACGTAACAGGAGGTTTGTTGCAGTAAAGCCTTTACATCTTCGTGCGATTTCATTAACAAAGTTAACCCGTCTATTACACAGCCTCCCCCGCCGGGCCGGCGCCCCCCCCCCCCCGCTCTCCGCGCAGCCCCGCGCCCCCTCCGGCCTCTGCGCGCCCCGGGCGGAGCGAGGAGGCGGCGGCCGCGGGGCGGGGCCGGCCCGGGCGCTGCGCTGCGCTGCTCCCCGCCGGCCGGGCCGGGCCGGGCCGGGCCGGGCCTCTCGTCGCTCGGCCCTGCCCGCCGCCTGCCCGCCCGGGCCCCCGCGCCTCGGGGCGGCCGCCGCGTGCAGCTCTGGGCGCGGGGGGGAGAGGCCCGAGCTGAGGAGCCCGCGGCCCCCGGGCGGGGTCTCCCTCGGGCGGGAGGGCTGCCATGGGCACCCGGAGCCGGCGGGCCATGAGCGGGGGCACCCGGAGCCGGCGGGCCATGAGCAGGGGCACCCGGGCCGGCTGGGGACGGGGGACGGAGGGGTGCGGGAGGGCAGGCGGGGGCTGGGGACACCGAGCGCTTCGGCCTGGCTGAGCCTCGTCTGGAGCCGTGGAGAGACCCTGCGGCCATCCTGCCCCTGCCCCGCTGAACCAGCTCCTGCTCCACTTCTTGTCGGGCATGTTCCCCCCTTGCCTTTGCCTGGAACCTCTGCTTTCATCCCCATCGCTCTCCTCAAGCTCTGTGCAACAAACCTGCTGATTTCATGCGCGAGCACCCACTCTCTCACTTGTACAAAAATACACGCATGAACGCGTGCACACACAGTTACCTTCTAAAATCCAAACATCCCGCATCAAGCAGGACATACAGCAGCCCATAAACCCTTGAGTGGATGATGCTGGAACCCATTTCTGCAGTCCCACATTTCACTGGCAGTGAACTTGCTTTCACCAGCTCCTGCATGTTCACCGTGCTGTCTTACGCTGGAAGCCCTGGCTGATATATAGCAGGGGTGGTGGTTACATTGAAAAATCTTTGATTCAGCAACTTATACCTAGACCCTTGACTTCTTTTTAGAGTCTCACAAAGTATAATAAGCAACATGAACGCACCAAGAAAAACTCCTTCATATACCCTCCTAGACATAACATGCTCAGAACGCTTTGAGCAAGTCTCTGCCATCTCAGTTACCCTGAAATGCAGAATAGCAAGTGGGTTTAAAGAAGGTCTTGATTAGGAAGAGATTACACACATTGGCAAACCTTCTAAATCCCTTTCTCTCTCCATCCACCAATGGTTGTTCTTGTAAAAGCAGCATCTTCTATGAATTTCCTGGAATAACAGCTCTCTTTTGAGGGCCAATGCCATCCGAAAAGATTCCAACACTATTGATCACACTACTCCCGAGGAAGATAATGTGCAGCTCCCTGTTACCACCATTGTATGGATACTTTGGTTAATCTGCTTCCCTTCTTCCCACTCAGGTCATCCTCAACTCTTGGTGCCGTTCCCTTTCTTCACTTGTTTCAAGCCTGATGCAGAATTGTTCATTCGGGGACATTGGGGACCTCCCAGAGACCCTTGGGGCTTTCACCGGGCTTTGCCCAAGCCCCAGCAGGGCCGTGCTGCCCTCCAGAGCGTTCCGGGGCTTTTGCCAGGCTTTGCAGGGGCCTGGGCAGAGTTCTGCTACCCTCCAGAGAGCTGCAGGACCTTCAGCAGGCTTTGCCATAGCCCGAGTAGGGCCCTGCTGCCTTCCAGAGAGCCCCAGGACCTGAATAGACTGCAATAGTTCACTTGGAAGGGACCTACAATGATCATCTAGTCCAACTGCCTGACAACTTCAGGGCTGACCAAAACTGAAAGCGTATTATTAAGGGCATTGTCCAAATGCCTCTTAAACACTGACAGGCATGGGGCATCGACCACCTCTCCAGGAAGCCTCTTCCCGTGGTTGAACACCCTCTCGGTAACGAAATGCTTCCTGATGTCCAGGCTGAAGCTCCCCAGATGCAGCTTTGAACCATTCCCACGCATCCTGTCCCTGGATCCCAGGGAGCAGAGCTCAGCACCTCCTTCTCCACGTCCCCTCCTCAGGAAGCTGCAGGCAGCAACGAGGTCTCCCCTCAGCCTCCTTTTCTCCAAACGAGAGAAACCCAGAGTGCTCAGCCGCTCCTCACAGGACATCCCTTCCAGCCCTGTCACCAGCTTGGTTGCCCTCCTCTGGACGCATTCCAGGACCTTCGCATCCTTCTCAGATGGTGGGGCCCAGCCCCACACAGTACTGCAGGTGAGGCTGCACCAGCTAGCAGGACAATACAGCAGGACAGTGCCCTCTCTTGACCGGCTGCTCACACTGTGTTTGATGCCCCCAGGATGCTGTTTGCCCTCTTGGATGCCAGGGCACATTTGCTGCCTCCTCTTGAGCGTGCTGCCGACCAGCACACCCAGATCCCTTTCTGTTTGTTGTCACACAGCACTGGCCAGTTTCCTCTCTAACTGAGCTTTGGCCTTCCGTGCCTTCTCCCTGCAGACACCAACCGTGGCTCTGTCACCTCCCTGTGAAGCCTCACCTCGCTTCCAGAGATCCTACAATTCCTTTTCCCTCTGCAGCTCCGCAAGCAGTTCCCTGTCCAGCCAAGCTGGTCTTCTGCCCCGCTCGCTTGACTCCCGACACAGCGCAATTGCCTGCTCTGAGCTACTCAGAGGTGCTGCTTGAAGACCCACCAACACTCGACGAGCCCTGAGCCCCCAACAGCAGATTCCAGGGGACTCTGCTAAGCACCTCGCTGAAGAGCGTAACGTTTGCTCTCGGGAAATCCAGGATAGCAGCTCTGCTGTCCTCTTTTCTCACTCCCCTGTCAATGGTTGAACACAACCATTGCGTGACCCCTGTGGCCAAGCGTCAGGTCCCGTGCCACTCGGTGAGCTCGGGGGGGTTCACTTACAGATCCCTTGTGCGGCAATCCGGAACGATCACAATCACTCCAGAGGCTTAAACAAAAGATCACTTGACTGCAGAATGTGCCAGGATCACAACAAATAGTGATTTGGCAGAAGAGAGCAGCAAAACGTACCTTCACTGCAAAACGCGACCAAGAGAATCACCACAGAACCACAACCCGGACAGTCCAGCTGTTACCGGAAAATAGTAACCAAGAAAACTCTCCAAACCAAATGATAGTTTAGAAAGCCAACATTGGTTTATTGCAGCGCTGGGTGCATGGGGGATCTCTCCTCCTAGCATGCACACCTAAGAACAAAAGCTTGCTCCTTATATACATAATTCCAAGAAAAAGCCCACCCATTTAAAAAAAAAGTTATACATAACACGTTATATAATGCATTACATGATGGGGGTCGCTGGTGGTCCCAATCCCCCTTAAATCGTGCCTGTGCGCAAGCGTAGTTGAGGCCTTCTTGTTTACAAGTACATGTGTTCTCAAGAAGAAGATATCGTTTTGGACTTATCTCTCCTCTGACACAAGAGTTTATGAAGCAAGTTAATTTAGACATCACAAAGTTGTTCTTTACAGTTTTGTTTTGTCTTTTGGCCTTATATAATTAGCAGAGACCTTTGTTTTTCTAGGACTAAGCGTAAACAGCATGAATCATTGTTTACTAGAACCTTGTTATCAATCCCATAAACAAACTCTATCTACAAAACAGGTAGTTTGCTTCAGAACCTATTGTTATTCTCTATTATTCTAGCTAAAAGGAAAATTATTGACAGGAAAGTTTGTTCTGTGTAAAGCTAACACAGAGCAGGCCTTTTAGAGCCTACTCTGAGGCCTACTCTTGCTAAACCGTTGCTGAACCGTCTGGTATCAATTCCCCCCTTTGGAAGTAGTTAGATTTATTATCTCACTACGTCCATATACTTTTCTCAATGATTCTCTTAACACAACCCACGCAGATCCCTATGATAACTATAATAACAACTACATAAACTATTCCCTCTAATAATGCGGCTAACCATCCTTTTAGAGACAATCCACCTAATTCTTGCAGGATTTTGTTGAGCCAGCTGTTTTCTGCTGCATCCCTGATTGCCCTGCTGTCTTCTGCTACTTTCTTCATTTTGTCCAATTGCTCTTGCAGGTTATCAGTAATGTCTGGGATGTGGATGCAGCAGTGCTCTTTGTTTAACTTAAGATATCCACACACTCCTTGTTCTTTGACTAATAGTAAGTGTAAGGCCAGTCTATTTTGCAGAGTCATTTTAGTATTGGCTTGGATCTGTTTGTTAACAATTTGGAATCCCTTTTGAGTGGCTCTTGATAAAGATTCTACTTGCCACGTTAGATTTTCTATTAGCATCCGATTTTCTAAAGCCATCAGTCCTGGTAAAAGGAAACTTTGAAATCCCCATTCAGGTTGTGACCCCAGGGGATAGACTGACGGGCTGAATGAGGAATTGAGATTCATGCTGTTACACTAGTAAGATTGTTCATTCTACCAAACCCTTGTATCAGAGTTAGAATTAAGTTCTCATTTATGTCTGTATTGGCCTCTCCATCTGTATCAATTTCTGCATTTCCGAACATCACTGCAAGGGAGATAACCCAGAACCTTGTGATCCCCAGGTTAATCTTAAATGTAAAGGTCCCTCTTGTTATACAGTCCATTCTGATTCTGGTGATGAAGCTGGTTTGATCCTGCTGTGATGTATCCACGGAGTGACTCCTTTGAGCTTGATAGCTGTGTAGGTGGTGAACAACATCTGGAAAGGTCCTTTCCACTTCTCTTTTAGCGGTTCATCTTACCATGTCCTCAGGTACACCCAGTCTCCAGGTTGGTATTGATGCACAGGCACGTCCAGGGATAACGGTGCACTCACAGTGATGTACCTGTGGAGGGAGGACAAAACCTTTCCTAGAGAGATAACATATTCTTTCAAATACTGTTTCCCCATGATCTCAGGATTAACTCCTGTTTCTGTCACCTGATAGGGTTTACCATAAATGATTTCAAAAGGACTAACCTTTTCTTTAGTTTTAGGATTCGTAGCAAAGCTAAGGGTAAAGCACCTGGCCATTTTATCTGAGCCTCTTGGCAAATTTTTTACTCATCTGTTTATTTAAGCTTTGATTAAGTTTTCTTTTTTCTACTTTTGCACTTGATTGAGGTCTCCATGGGGTATGGAGGTCCCATTTTACCCCTAACACTTTAGCCAAACTTTGAACAGCTTCCGATACGAAGTGTGGGCCCTTATCTGAAGATAGTCCCATAGGTACCCCAAATCTCGGTATTATTTCTTTAAGCAATATTTTTGCAACTTCTCTTGCCTTGTTGGTGCGACAGGGGAAAGCTTCTAGCCAGCCTGTGAAAGTATCTATCATTACTAAAAGATACTAAAACCCATTTTGCCGCAATAATTCAGAAAAGTCTATTTGCCATTAGTCTTCTGGATTGTTTCTTCTCTTTGTTGCTCCTGATAAAGGTCTCTGCTGGAGTATGTTTGTTCCATCGCCTGCAAACAGTCATGTGTTAATTTTCCTACCAGGATCTGTAGTTAGAAAGGTTGCTGGATTCAGGATGCTGGTTACTTTCAGTTTCACATCATCTTGTTCCAGAAGGACGGCTTGATATTTCAGCATCTGGCTCGGTGACAGCCAGTGTCCTCCTTTTTGTTCTAGAACAGCTGTAACTTCATGGGGCACAAACACAGTTCGCTTTCGCCTGAGTGTCAATTTTCGGGCCTCTTGGATCAGTAGTACTGTAGCTGCCACTGCTCAGAGGCATGCTGGCCATCCCTTACTGACATTGTCTCGTTGTTTTGAAAAGTATCCCACAGGTCTTTTCCATGATTCTAGTTTCTGGGCCAACACTCCCAGAGCAATATGCAGTCTTTCATGTACAAATAGTTCAAATGGTTTTTCTAAGTTCGGGAGGCCCAGAGCTGGAGCACTCATTAAAGTCTATTTTAGTTTTGCAAATGCACCTCTGAGTGCAAACAAGGAGGTTTCCTTTCCCTTGTACAGCTTCATATAAGGGTTTGGCGATGAGTCCAAAATTCATTATCCACAGGCAATATCATCTGGCCATCCCGAGAAATGCTCTAAGCTCGTTTCATTTGCTTTCATCTTACCGGTCCGGCATCTGGTTTTGACTGGATGGTTACCGGTCCTGCCGCTCGGGATCGTGTCCCGGTGTTCCCGAAGCCCATATGAGAGGTGTCACAGCATCTTCTGGTATCTCCTGTAACTTGGCTTCCTTCTGTAATATAAAAACTTGGGCATCCAAAGCTTTATTTTCAGGGATATGGTTTTGGATTTTTCCTTTTGTAAAAGTAATTTGTGCATTCAATTTACTTAGCATATCTCATCCTAACAGCGGCATGGGGCAATCTGGTCTGTAGAGAAATTGATGGGTTAACACCCTTTTTCCAATTCCAAATTTTAAAGGCTGGAAAAATGACCGATCTTCTTTCTGCCCTGTGGCATCAATAATTGGCATGCTTTGATCACTCAAATTACCCTTGCATGTATTTAATACTGAATAGATAGTTCCCATGTCTACTAAAAATTTTATTTTCTCATTCCCCAACCTTACTATAACCAGGGGTTCTGTTGGGGAGGGTTTCGATTCTTCACAGAATCACAGAATAACAGAATGTTAGGGATTGGAAGGGACCTCGAAAGATCATCTAGTCCGATCCCTCTGCCGCAGCAGGATTGCCTAGACCATATCACACAGGAACGCGTCCAGGCGGGTTTTGAATGTCTCCAGAGAAGGAGACTCCACAACCTCTCCGGGCAGCCTGTTCCAGTGTTCGGTCACCCTCACCGTAAAGAAGTTTTTCCTCATATTTATGTGGAACCTCCTGTGTTCCAGCTTGCACCCATTGCCCCTTGTCCTGTCAAGGGATGTCACTGAGAAGAGCCTGGCTCCATCCTCATGACACTTCCCCTTTACATATTTATAAACATTAATGAGGTCACCCCTCAGTCTCCTCTTCTCTAAGCTAAAGAGACCCAGCTCCCTCAGCCTCTCCTCATAAGGGAGATGTTCCACTCCCTTAATCACCTTCGTGGCTCTGCGCTGGACTCTCTCTAGCAGTTCCCTGTCCTTCTTGAACTGAGGGGCCCAGAACTGGACACAATATTCCAGATGCGGCCTCACCAGGGCAGAGTAGAGGGGGAGGAGAACCTCTCTCGACCTGCTAACCACACCCCTTCTAATACACCCCAGGATGCCATTGGCCTTCTTGGCCACAAGGGCACACTGCTGGCTCATGGTCATCCTGCTGTCCACTAGGACCCCCAGGTCCCTTTCCCCTACGCTGGTCTCCAACAGGTCTGTCCCCAACTTGTACTGGTACATGGGGTTGTTCTTGCCCAGATGCAGGACTCTACACTTGCCCTTCTTATATTTCATTAAATTTCTCCCCGCCCAACTCTCCAGCCTGTCCAGGTCTCTCTGAATGGCTGCGCAGCCTTCCGTTGTGTCAGCCACTCCTCCCAGTTTTGTGTCATCAGCGAACTTGCTGACAGTGCACTCTATTCCCTCATCCAAGTCATTAATGAATATATTGAATAGAGCTGGTCCCAGTACCGACCCTTGAGGGACTCCGCTAGACACAGGCCTCCAACTGGACTCTGTCCCATTGACCACCAAATCTTCTCCCGGTCCTTCTCAGTCTGAATCTAAAGTCATCATGTTTGCAGCTTTCCTTGGCATTTCCCCAAGGCCTCGCCGACCTAATTGCGGACACTCCTTCTTCCAGTGCCCTTTCTGCTTGCAGAAAGTACACTGATTTTTTTCTAATTGCTTTGCAGCACCTGGTACTTTATCAGAAGATTTTCTTCCCTTTGGCCTCTGTCACGGTTTAAAGCTGGGCCGGCTATTAAACCTATGGCAGATGCTCTCTGTTAACCCTCCCCCCCCCCTTCAAAGGGAAAGGAAAGGGAAAAGGGAGAGAGGCTTCCGGGTTGGAAAGTTAAAACAGTTTTAATAAACTATAATAATGAAAAAGAGTATAATAACAATAATAGAAATAATCAAATATATACAAATATATATACAAAACCAAGATTGAGCTCCCCTGAAGTCAGCCACGTCACCACCGGCACTGCAGGGCAGGCTCCGGGAAGGCCCAGGCTGGGCCTAGCGACGGTCGAGAGCTGGATTCAGGGATGCCTGGATTGGGATCGGGGGCAGCAGGAAAACAGACGGAGTCCTCCTTGGACACCGGCCATAGCAGAAAGCAAGCGAGACCCTCGTGATCCCCCCGCTTTATACTGAGAATGACGTGTATGGGATGGAATACCCTCGTTGGTCAATTTTGGGTCACCTGCCCTGTCCGCTCCCCCCTGCAGCTGCGACCCCCCTTCGGCTCTTCACTCGTAAGCAGTGAGGAATTCAGCAGTGACCTTGGTTTCTCTCAAGAACAAGTACAGCAAGAGCCTTTCTGCACAACATCCCTACCGGCGCCTCACTGATAACTACAAACTTCGAGCGTTATCAGTCCTGGAAGCAGACAGTGTCTGCAAAACATGCAGTTAGTTTCAGAAAGTGCAGTTACTTAGAAGAGACTTAGCTGAAAGTAAAAATCACTGAAAGGAAAATTGGCCCGGTTTAGGCCAAACCAGGACAGCCTCCCCCGATAATTCCGTTCTCTAACCTTATTATTTTTTTGGGCTATAGCTGCTGCCAGTTGCTGGTTGTTTTTTAAACACTTTTTTTTTTTTTCTTTTTTCCTCTACCTTTTCTCTATTGTTATACACTTTCCAGGCATTTTCTAACATTTTGTCCAGTGAGCGGGCATCTGCCCCCTCTATTTTCTGCAGTTTCCGTTTTATATCTGCACTAGACTGTCCCATAAAAATGTGTATTAACGAGACAGCATCTACATCATTTTCTGGATTCAAATCGGTGTATTTTCTTGCAGCCTCTGTTAGTCTTTCAAGGAAAGAGGAGGGATCCTCATTCTTTCCCTGAACGACTTGATACAATTTAGACCAGTTCGTTGACTTTGGAATAGCATTCCAAACACCATGCAAAATCAATCGTTAGTATTCGGTCAATAACAACCTCTGTTCATTATCCCTTCTAGGTCCAACTAACATTTGAACATCCTCCATATTCTCCTCCTCCTCTCCTTATACTTGTTGCACCACCCACCAATGCTGCATGCTGAACAACAACGCTTAGGCACTTTGTTTTTCCCTGCCTCTAACGCCAATACTTCACCTTCGCTTACAATCAAACCACATTCCTTACACACATCATAAGCATCCCGTAATGCAAAGAACAAATTCACATATGGCATCTCATCCCACTTTCCCTCTCCTCTACAGAACAGCATTAATTGCAATATTGTGTTGTAGCTTATACTCCCGTTCTCAGGCCATTTCTCCTTATCATCTAGGATATACAAAGGCCACCATTGATTACAATATTCTACAAACTGCCTCTGAGTGAGAGATTCTCCCCCCCACACACCTTTTTCCAATGTTTCAATATACATCCTAGAGGAGATTTTTCAGAATCCCCCTTCCACCAAGGGTTTGTTACCCCTTGCAAAATAATATCAGAACACAAAAGCAGTGTTAAAACACAGAGACACAAAAGAAACGACAACACAGACAGAAAACCAACGACTTAACACAAACAGAAAACCAACGACTTAACACAAACTAACAAGATGCTGGGGACTCAAACCCCTTATACCATTTTCAGGTGACTCGAATCCCTTATACCACTTTCAGTGGGACTCTAATCCACCCCTTCAGTAGACTGTTTGTTTCCCATTTTACAAAGTTTCAAAATTAACACGAATACCCGAACAAAGTTATACGAGTACCACAATTACCACAATTACAAATAAATCTGTCACAGTTCAAAGCCGGACTGGCTGTTAAACTGATAGCAAACAGTAAACGGCAAAACGCTGCTCGCCCCCCCCCTTTTCTCCTTTCCCTCCCCCGAAAGGGAGGAATGGAGAACACAGAGAGAAACTTGCAAGCCGAAAGTCAAAAGCAGTTTCGCTAAGCAGCAATGAATATACAAATATATACAAATATATACAAAACCAATATTCAACCAAAATCCAGACTCCGGGCGTCCCCGTAGTAGCGTACGGATTATCACAATTGTGCACACCAATACCAATAGCTTAACAACGCGCACTTAATTCAGGTACGACTTATTTGTAAGCAACCAAGCAACCAAACAACCAAGTTAAAATACCGGTACCAATACTCACAACCAATGTCGTTAATCTCCCAGATAGCTGTTAGCTGTCTCGGAAACTCACCCGACCAGGGAATCGGAGGCTTCCCCGAAAATACTCCGGTGCGCGCTGGAGTCCTCACGATTCTCTGGTCTGTGGAGATTCCGGAGAGCTGGTCCCATCTGGGTCGCCAAATTCTGTTACCGGAAAATAGTAACCAAGAAAACTCTCGAAACCAAATGATAGTTTAGAAAGCTGACATTGGTTTATTGCAGCGCTGGGTGCATGGGGGATCTCTCCTCCTAGCATGCACGCCTAAGAACAAAAGCTTGCTCCTTATATACATAATTCCAAGAAAAAGCCCACCCATTTAAAAAAAACTTATACATAACACGTTATATAATGCATTACATAATGTCTTTACGCATGCGTACTAAATTGGGGAAGGGGTCTTGGGTGGTCTCTGGGGGTCGCTGGTGGTCCCAATCCCCCTTAAATTGTGCTTGTGTGCAAGTGTGGTTGAGGCCTTCTTGTTTACAAGTACATGTGTTCTCAAGAAGAAGATATCGTTTTGGACTTATCTCTCCTCTGACACAAGAGTTTATGAAGCAAGTTAATTTAGACATCACAAAGTTGTTCTTTACAGTTTTGTTTTGTCTTTTGGCCTTATATAATTAGCAGAGACCTTTGTTTTTCTAGGACTAAGTGTAAACAGCATGAATCATTGTTTACTAGAACCTTGTTATCAATCCCATAAACAAACTCTATCTAGAAAACAGGTAGTTTGCTTCAGAACCTATTGTTATTCTCTATTATTCTAGCTAAAAGGAAAATTATTGACAGGAAAGTTTGTTCTGTGTAAAGCTAACACAGAGCAGGCCTTTTAGAGCCTACTCTGAGGCCTCCTCTTGCTAAACAGTTGCTAAATTGAACCGTCTGGTATCACAGCCAAAAGCAGGACCTCAACATCACCCTTAGGAATTAGGAAATATGAGAAAGAGGAATATAGCGGGAGAGAGGGAAAGAACTGGAAAGGAGAGCAGAGATAGGAAACATATCACCACCCGTGGGTCCAGCGGCGAATTCTAGAGGTGTCCAGCAGGTACAGCCCAAAGGTACCCAAGGGGGAGTGGGCACACGCCTGGCAGCTTCAGCTGCTGCCCTTTTGTAATCCCTTGCTCTGCCTCTGGGGAGGAGTCTTGTCTGAGCTCACGCGTGTGCAGTTGTAATGTGTAGAGAGTTCCTGAAATGGGTCTGGGGTCCCTGGGTGGGCTCTGGTGGTCTACCAGCCCCCTCCCCTCAAGGAACAGAGAGGGATGCGGAGCTGCTTGTTTCCCCATCAGGAGCCTGAAAGACCTGACAGCATGACTTGAGGGAGAGCTGGGGGAGAGCATGCCGCCAAGTGACAATGCACGACCTTCCCTCACGCCCTCGAGACCCTTTTTTCTCAGCCCTGCGTCACTCCAGCCCAGGCAACACGCAGGAGCACGGGCCACAGTCACAAACGCATTGGCCGTGTGGCACAAGGAGCCTGCGGATGGACCTTGGTCCCCACACAGCCTGGCCCAATCAACAGCTGCTTTTTCTCCCCGAAAGACACTATTGGAAGCAAAAAGCATTTGCACCCCCAGCCCCTGACAGCCGCCTGTCGGGCCGGGGGCATCCCAGCCCCCCTTAACCCTTTCCCTCCCAGCAGGATCTGGGGAGGCTCTTGGGGACGGGGCGGCACACAGGGAGCCCCAACCTTGTCTCCCGGGATACACCAGAGAGTCCCTGGCAACCAGCGGGGCCAGAAGGCACCATGGTGCGGCCACCACTGCGGCTCCCAGCGCGCGGCCCCCGGGCCCCACCAGCGCCCCGGCTACTTCACCCCTTAGAGCTCCCCGAAACCTTCTACCCCCAAGGTAGGGACCGACCCCCACCCCTGCAGCCCAGGGACACTCTTGGGGCCCAGAGCGGAGCTGACCGCCACCCATCGCTCCTGGCTCCCTTGCAGGCTCAGCCACCCTGTGCCGACTGCCTGGGCAGGAGCAGCCCTTCCCCGCAGCTGGGGCACCCCAGGCACCCCAAGTCGTGGGGGCACCCCAGGACCCGCAACCACCACCAGCAGGTATGGCACCACTGTCTGCTCAGGCACCCCAAACCCTGCGCACCTTCAGCATCCCCCACCCCGGGCACTCCCCCAGCCCCACCACCCCTGTCCCCCCAGCACTGTTGGCACAGCGCTGCAGCAAGCCCGGCCGAGCGTCCCTGCCCTCGCCTGGCCAATGCAGGCCCAGTCAGTCCCATTGCCAGAGAATTGCCCGGATCCTTGGGGCCAGATCTCTCCTTTCACCCCCCACAAGCCAGTCTCCTCCCCGATGTGCAGCCCCTTCCCCCGGCACAGCAGCTCACCCCACGAGCAGCGCCCTGGCCACAAGCTCCCCACGCGCCTGGCGCAGAGCCGGGGTACGTCAGCCATCGGGACGGCTCGGCGGGTGCGCCTGGAGACTCCCCCCAGCCCAGCACGGCTCCCACTCCCCTACACAGGTCTGCAGAGGACTCCGTGCAGCGGCTGCTTCGACCCATCGCTCTTCCACATCCAGTGGACCATCACCACCCTGCCTCCAACAGCCACCTCCACACTCGCCCATGGCGCCACTCCTCTGCCAGGTGCTGCCCTGTGGGGCCCTGGGGGCTGCGGGCTCCCCTTGGCCTGGGCAGCCCCAGGCACCCCCTGTGGCCAACCGCAGCCCTTCGCACCCCACGACCATCAGGGCACAGCGGTGGCCCCAGCCCCCCCAGCGATGCTGATGTGCGTCCCCGGAAACATCCCAGCAGGCAGCGACATCCCCTCCATCCCCTGTGCTGCCCCCCTCAACCAAGGCCTTGAGGACCCACCAGGTGGCCTTGAAGCGTCCAAGGAGATGCTTCTCCAAGAGGCCCTCAGGCTCTTTGGCTGCTCCTCAGACACTGTGGGGGTCAGCCAGGATGGCCCCAGCAGCGGCCCCAGGCCTGGGGACCCCAGCAGCACCAGTGGAGAGGGGAGAGGGGTGGCCCCAGCTCCGCCAGTGCTACCAACATCCATCCCTGGCTGTCAGCACGTGGAGGGACAGTCTGCAGAGACCACCAACTCCGGCACAGCCACCCCTGTGGGGACATCCCCAGGCAGCAACATCCTTCCGGGCAGCAATGTCCCCCCCAGCCCCTGTGCTGCCCCCAACAACCAAGCACTTGGGGACATGGAAGGTGACATCGACTTGTCCGAGGAGCTGGGTCTCAACGAGATCCTAACCTTCCATGATTGCCTCCTCGACCTGGTGGAGTTCAGCGGGGATGCTCCCAGCAGCAGCCCCAGGCCTGGGGACTCCAGTGACACCAGTGGCGAGGGGCGAGGGGTGGCCCCGGACACCCAGGTGCTGCCAATGTCCATCCCTGGCTGCCAGCACTTGGAAGGACAGTCTGGAGAGACCCTAAGCTCTGGCACGACCACGCCCACATGGGCATCCATGGGCACTGACATCCCTCCAGGCAGCAACGTTCAGCCCAGCTCCTCTGCTGCCCCCCACAGCCAAGATCTTGGGGACCTGGAAGGTGACATCACCATGTCCGAGGAGCTGGCGCTCCAAGAGCTCCTCAGTCTCTTTGATGACTCCCTGGAGGTGGTGGAGTTCAGCGTGGATGGCCCCAGCAGCGGCCCCAGGCCTGGGGACCCCAGCAGCACCAGTGGAGAGGGGAGAGGGGTGGCCCCAGGTCCGCCAGTGCTACCAACATCCATCCCCGGCTGTCAGCACGTGGAGGGACAGTCTGCAGAGACCAACAACTCCGGCACAGCCACCCCTGTGGGGACACCCCCAGGCAGCAACATCCTTCCGGGCAGCGATGTACCCCCTAGCCCCTGTGCTGCCCCCAACAACCAAGCACTTGGGGACATGGAAGGTGACATCAACTTGTCCGAGGAGCTGGGTCTCAACAAGACCCTAACCTTCCATGATTGCCTCCTCGACCTGGTGGAGTTCAGCGGGGATGCTCCCAGCAGCAGCCCCAGGCCTGGGGACTCCAGTGACACCAGTGGCGAGGGGCAACGGGTGGCCCCGGACACCCAGGTGCTGCCAATGTCCATCCCTGGCTGCCAGCACTTGGAAGGACAGTTTGTAGAGACCCTAAGCTCTGGCACGACCACCCCCACATGGGCACCCATGGGCACTGACATCCCTCCAGGCAGCAACGTCCAGCCCAGCTCCTCTGCTGCCCCCCACAGCAAAGATCTTGGGGACCTGGAAGGTGACATCACCATGTCCGAGGAGCTGGCTCTCCAAGAGCCCCGGAGTCTCTTTGATGACTCCCTGGAGGCGGTGGAGTTCAGCGTGGATGGCCCCAGCAGCAGCCCCATGCCTGGGGAACCCAGCAGCACAAGTGGAGAGGGGAGAGGGGTGGCCCCAGCTCCGCCAGTGCTACCAACATCCATCCCTGGCTGTCAGCACGTGGAGGGACAGTCTGCAGAGACCACCAACTCCGGCACAGCCACCCCTGTGGGGACACCCCCAGGCAGCAACATCCTTCCGGGCAGCGATGTCCCCCCCAGCCCCTGTGCTGCCCCCAACAACCAAGCACTTGGGGACATGGAAGGTGACATCGACTTGTCCGAGGAGCTGGGTCTCAACAAGATCCTAACCTTCCATGATTGCCTCCTCGACCTGGTGGAGTTCAGCGGGGATGCTCCCAGCAGCAGCCCCAGGCCTGGGGACTCCAGTGACACCAGCAGCGAGGCGAGAGCGGTGGCCCCGGACACCCAGGTGCTGCCAATGTCCATCCCTGGCTGCCAGCACTTGGAAGGTCAGTCTGGAGAGACCCTAAACTCTGGCACGGCCACCCCCGCATGGGCACCCATGGGCACTGACATCCCTCCAGGCAGCAACGTCCAGCCCAGCTCCTCTGCTGCCCCCCACAGCCAAGATCTTGGGGACCTGGAAGGTGACATCACCATGTCCGAGGAGCTGGCTCTCCAAGAGCTCCTCAGTCTCTTTGATGACTCCCTGGAGGCGGTGGAGTTCAGCGTGGACGACCCCAGCAGCGGTCCCATGCCTGGGGACCACAGTGGCGCCAGCAGCGAGGGGAGAGCGGTGGTCCTGGACACCCAGCTGCTGTCCATGTCCATCCTTGAGTGTGAGCCCATGGAGGGACAGTCTGGAGAGACTCACAGCTCTGGCATGGCCATCCCCGCAGCGGCAGCCCCGGGCAGCGACTTCCCCCTGAGCAGCACCATCCCCTCCATCCCCTGTGCTGCCCCCCAAAACCATGCCCTTGGGCACCTGGCAGGTGATCTCAACATGGACAAGGAGGTGCCTCTCAAAGAGGCCCTAAAGATCTTTGGTTGCTCCCCGGACATGGTGGGGGTGAGCCAGGATGGCCCCAGCAGCAGCCCCATGCCTGGGAGCTCTGGTGGCTCTGGTGTAGCCATCCCCCGCTGCGACTTTGCCTCTCTGTCTCTGCCCGAGGAGCTGCTCACCCCCGACGACAGTGTCCCTGAGGCCACCGAGGCCATCCTGAGCCTCCAAGATGTCTACAGCATCGGGATGGAGCCTCAGGAGCTGTGTGGGGGTGCGGGGATGGACCTGTCCCCGTCCCAGCCGGCCGTGCCAGAGAAGCGGGGGCAGAAGCGGGGGCACAGCACCTTGTCGATGGCACCCAGCAAGTACAGGGCTCTGGCAGGCAGCAGGGGGGTGGCAGGGGAGGATTAGTCCCACCGCAGGGATGAGATGGGGATGGGGGGAGTATGGGGTGGGGGAGGAGGGGTGATGTATTTGGGGGGAAGGAGGGGTTAGAGTAGGTTTTATTGGAGTTTTGCTCTCGTTTTTCAAATTAAAATCTCTTTGTGTCTGTCCAGAACCGCTACGTGCCTGTGTGTGGGGGGGAGAGGGTGCGTAGGGGGCACTGGGAAATGGCACCCCAGAGGTGCAAAAGCACCACTGAGCCCCAGATCAGAGCCGGCAAAATATGCCCCAAAGAATTAAAACTAAAAATGCCTCTTAAATCTTGACATGCTGGAGAGCAAAATGGAGCGGCTTGTCCTGTTCACCGCACCTCTTTTATGCAGAAATACATAAGTTTAACAAAGAAAGCTCAGACTAACATGCCTTAAGGCTATCTTTTGAACACACATATCATCTAATCTCTTAACCTCAGTCGCCACGGTTTTTTGCTCCTCTTTTTTTGTTTTCAACTTCACACTGAAGATCACAATAGTGGGATGACAGTTGCTGGGATAATTTTTTCTTCATCTATTTTTTTGTAAAACCTTTCATACATTTTTTCTAACATCTATCAAGTATTGCCACTAAAGATTTGGTAAAATTCATAGACAAAAAATCTTTGCTTCAAAATTCTCAAGTACACGTACCATTATTTTCAGCACGCTGAGACGCAGATTAGGTAGTTCCAGTCCTGCCTGAAGGGAACACTTTAACCTTTTCACACCTCACTTCAGCTTTGATATGCCCATTTCCATTCCCCCACCCCTGATCAACATTTCCTCTGCCCGAGATCCCTCTCTTGGTTCTTCAACATTTTAAGGCTTGTCTCATCATCAAGCACATTTAACCATGGATGGACAGTGTCCAAAGGCCTCAGCTCAAATTTATCAATTAAGAAAAATGCCTCTCCAAGAATGTCCTCCCATAGCAAAAAAAAAAATAAAAAAAATAAAAAAATCTCTTTCCTTATACTTCCAGTCTATGAACCACCTACTGACCTTCACTCTCTTGGCACGCCTCCTCCTCGCTCTCTTTGACAAAGTCACTTCCCTACAACACCCACCACCCTCTACATCTCCATTTCTTTGAACTTCTCTTGGAGATTATTAAAAGCAGAATCTCCCATCACACCGACGGATTCTGGAATGAATCTTAGGTACGAGTCTCTTTTGACCTGCAGCTAATTCTGCTTTCTTTCTCCTCTATTCCCCGGCTTTCTCATCTCTTTCTCCTGGGATTCTCAACGCCCTTGTCTTTTCCCCAAACCCACAACTTCTTGCACAATCTCCCCTTTCTTTTTGCATGAAATAAGACTGTTTTTCAACACTGACTAGGAGTGAAAGAAACAAAACCACCACCTCTTTCCCTTTGCAACCGTCCACACTACGTTCTGCAGGCCCACTCTCCTCACCCACAATTTGCTCTCCACCTCCCCTTCTTTGAAAACTGGCTCAAATTGGAAATTAGTTGGGCAGCTTTCTTTCTCCACCAATGACCACAGGTTTCAGGCTCACGGCACTCCTCCACATCAGAACGCACATCAGACAGCTCTTCTCACTCCATCAGCCCTCACTGAGGGGGATGAGGACGATGCCTGCGTTTGGCTCAGTAGAAAACAACTACTGCTTTAACCAGTTCACAACAAGGCCAGAAAAGGCACCGAGTACCTCCGGCCTCACCGTGTCTTTGGTCAGGAGGTACTCACAGCAGCGGGCCCAAATGTTTCTTAGCCTTCCTCGTGCTGCCAAGGTACTTACAGAAGCCCTTCTGGTTGCCCTTCACATCCCTCACACCACAGAATCACAGAATCACAGAATGTTAGGGATTGGAAGGGACCTCGAAAGATCATCTAGTCCAATCCCTCTGCCGGAGCAGGATTGCCTAGACCATATCACACAGGAACGCGTCCAGGCGGGTTTTGAATGTCTCCAGAGAAGGAGACTCCACAACCTCTCTGGGCAGCCTGTTCCAGTGTTTGGTCACCCTCACCGTAAAGAAGTTTTTCCTCATATTTATGTGGAACCTCCTGTGTTCCAGCTTGCACCCGTTGCCCCTTGTCCTGTCAAGGGATGTCACTGAGAAGAGCCTGGCTCCATCCTCATGACACTTGCCCTTTACATATTTATAAACATTAATGAGGTCACCCCTCAGTCTCCTCTTCTCTAAGCTAAAGAGACCCAGCTCCCTCAGCCTCTCCTCATAAGGGAGATGTTCCACCCCCTTAATCATCTTCGTGGCTCTGCGCTGGACTCTCTCTAGCAGTTCCCTGTCCTTCTTGAACTGAGGGGCCCAGAACTGGACACAATATTCCAGATGCGGCCTCACCAGGGCAGAGTAGAGGGGGAGGAGAACCTCTCTCGACCTACTAACCACACCCCTTCTAATACACCCCAGGATGCCATTGGCCTTCTTGGCCACAAGGGCACACTGCTGGCTCATGGTCATCCTGTTGTCCACTAGGACCCCCAGGTCCCTTTCCCCTACGCTGGCCTCCAACAGCTCTGTCCCCAACTTGTACTGGTACATGGGGTTGTTCTTGCCCAGATGCAGGACTCTACACTTGCCCTTCTTATATTTCATTAAATTTCTCCCCGCCCAACTCTCCAGCCTGTCCAGGTCTCTCTGAATGGCTGCGCAGCCTTCCGTTGTGTCAGCCACTCCTCCCAGTTTTGTGTCATCAGCGAACTTGCTGACAGTGCACTCTATTCCCTCATCCAAGTCATTAATGAATATATTGAATAGTACTGGTCCCAGTACCGACCCTTGAGGGACTCCGCTAGACACAGGCCTCCAACTGGACTCTGTCCCATTGACCACCACTCTCTGGCTTCTTTCCTTCAGCCAGTTCACAATCCACCTCACTACCCGATCATCCAGACCACACTTCCTCAGTTTAGCTGCGAGGATGCTGTGGGAGACCGTGTCAAACGCTTTACTGAAATCGAGATAGACCACATCCACAGCTTTACCATCATCTATCCACCGGGTTACGTCCTCATAAAAGGCTATCAAGTTGGTTAAGCATGACTTCCCCTTGGTGAAGCCATGCTGAGTGCCCCTAATGATCCCCCTATCCTTGATGTGCCTAGAGACAGCACCAAGGACAAGTTGTTCCATCACCTTTCCGGGGATGGAGGTGAGGCTGACCGGTCTATAGTTACCCGGGTCCTCCTTCTTGCCCTTTTTGAAGACTAGAGTGACATTCGCTTTCCTCCACTCCTCAGGCACCTCTCCCGTTGCCCACGACTTAGCACCAGCTCAGCTTTGGCTTTCCTGTCTCTGCTCTTGGACGCTCAGGCAACACTTCTATATCCCTCCTGGACATCCATCCCCACTTCCACCTTCTTGATACTCCCCTTCTGTGTCTGAGCTCAAACAACAGGTCCCTGTTCATCCCTGATGGCCTCCTACCATTTTGGTTGGCCATCCTGCATGCTGGCATGGACAACACTTGTGCTTGGAGGAGGCTCTCCCAGAAGATCAACCAGCCATCTGGGCACCTTTGCCTGCCAGGACAGTCTCCCACAAGATCCTGCCAAGCAGATCCCTCAACAAGCCAAAACCCACCCTCCTGAAATTTAAAATAAACCCAAGAACTTACATGCACATTTGGAAATACCACGGCTGTTTCTGCCATATTCCTCCTCCAGCAACCTTGCTGGGCAAGGATGCAGTGCCCCAGCTCTGGGCACAGTTTCCTACACACCTCTATCAGATGTACTCCAGCTCTAGAGACTCTCTTAGCTGCAGCTTTTACAACACAACCTGCCGTGTGTTGCACTGCAATGAAAACGCTGGTACACATTCTAAACCCGTGACATAGACCATCCAAGTTTTCAAGTACGCTATTAACTACAATGAGGATTGTTCATTTTACTAGTAGGAAATAACTACACGGTTCTGGCTTTCTAAAAAGCAATCTGTTTCTAAGTAAGTTCTTGTACCACATAGAGGCTCTTGGCTTCCCCTTTCCCTTTAGGTGAAAGCAGGGCTTTTCTCCTACAGGGAAGTAACAGATAACAGAAATACAAGCAGGACAGAAAACACGTAATTCCATCCTGACCATGGAAATCTTTTATTTTTTAAAAGTGATTTTCCAGACAGTGCTGTGAGATACGACTCAATTTCCATCATTTCAGAGAACGAGCACACGTTAGTTACAGCCCACACTACAGAAAATCAAGACGGACTATTCGTTTTGACTTGTGGATGTCAGCCCTTTGGGATTCTAGAAACCCATTCCTTCTAAGTTTGCTTTCACCTGAACAAAGCCAAAGACTAGAGCCCAGGCGACCACGGCGAGGGAAGAAACAGATGGGTTTCCTTTAAGATTATATCAATGGGTGGAGAGATCCACTCCGATCCATACAATGAAACCCCTGCTCTTTCCAGCCTCAAAAGATTCCCCTGCTCAGACAGGTTCTGTAGAACTCACAGCCAGCGGAAACCAACACTGCCAGCAAAGACTAGACCCTGGCCTCCACCCCTTCCCGACCAGCACTCCCACTTCACTGCCACCACCTCCCCGTACTCACTACAAGGATTTGTGAGGCTTCACAGAGAACCCGGCTGAGGAAAAAGACTTGGGTTCAAACTAAATCTTTTTTTCTTTTTACTCGGGGTTGATTTTACCCCATACCAGTTCCTCAGTGCAATTCACTACTTGGCTTCAAAATCATTTGTGCAGGCTCAATGCAAGGAAGGAGAGAAAAGCACAAGTGGCTCGGGGCAGGCATAGGTGGTACCTCTTCTCTCCACAGAAACGCAGCTCAAGCTGATCAAACTGCAGTGTTGCACAGAACGCCTCCATTGAGCCCCACGTGTCCAACTGCTACACGGTACCTGGAAATACCTGGATTCATGTCATCAAGTCCTTACTGGCCTCCTCTGCAAAAGGAACCTGGGGAAAAAAAATACAAAACACAAAATTAAGCCTAAATATTTTGCACACACAGCCCAAAGCAGCTTCTGAGTGGACGTATGCAACTAACTTGCGTGGACGCTCAGCATCACCTAAAACACGGAGCCTGTGTTTCTCGCATATTTCTCTTAGGGGTGAGTAGCAAGCTTATAAAATTGTCCCCTACTCATCTTAGACCTGAAAAGGTAGTGTACGATAACGTTCTAGCTGTGTTTTACTCTCTTGCAGAGAAAAGGGCTGTAAATTAAGATCTGAAGATTCCCTGAGCCATCTCTCATTTAAAACAACTGCTTCCAAAGTCTTGACAAATCACCATCACCTGGACTCGGGGCAACCCAGTGGCCACACAACGGATGTAACAAGCTATAGGACGCGAGGAAACGGCCTCAAGTTGCACCAGGGGAGGTTTAGATTGGATATTAGGAAAAATTTCTTCATGGAAAGGGGTATCAAGCAGTGGAACAGGCTGCCCAGGGCAGTGGTGGAGTCACCATCCCTGGAGGGATTTAAAAGACAAGTAGACGTGATGCTGAGGGACATGGGTTAGTGGTGGGCTTGGTAGTCTTGGGTTAATGGTTGGACTCGATGATCTTCAAGGTCCTTTCCAGCCAAAACAATCCTGTGATTCCCGTGGCTGTAAACTACCTTGGAAGAAAAGGAGGCAAAGCTCACAAGCATGCCTAGATGGCTACACCCTTACCACTTGCAGCTCTATTGACTAATTTACCATCATCACTATTCACAAGCAGAAATCACTGGTTTGCAGTCTGATTTTTGGGTAGCGAGCCCATATATGCCGCTTCCTCGAATCACACAATGCTAAAACGAATCATCTGCAGAGGCTTTCAGGTCCTTCCCTGGCCTGCTAAGTATTGTTCTCTGCCACAAACGTGTCAGAAAAGAAAAAATTGGTCTACAATTAGGAGCCTGAAAGCAATTTTTTTCCCAAAAAGCTCTGCAGGGAAGAGTTAAGAATATTACAGAATCTGGTGATACAACACAGAATAAAAGTTTAGAAAAACAGTACTAATTTTCTTGATAGATATCTCAAAGGACAGAAAGCAATCAGACTTTCCTCACCCCTTTTTGCTTCTTGAGCCCTTTGGGCTCATGAATATAATCAAAGATCCTCATCAGCTGCCTTTCAGAAAAATTCTCGGTTGCACGAATGGCCAACACAGCTGGGGTTGTGTTTACTGCACACTGCTAGGCCTGTCAAAGATTATAAACTATAAAAGGCTGTTGTTGTGATACTGACTCTTCAGAGCTCGTGCTCTCCTTCAGACCACACACCATTTACGTTCTGCACTCAAAAGCGTGTCAGAAAATCCTACGGAGCCTTCAAAAACCACAAGAAAAAATGCCTTCCATCAAGCTGCTGACCTCATGAAGAGAAGAAAAGGAACTCCCTCAAGTGGAGTAGTTTTAAAAATAAGCCTTCTTTAGCTCGATTTCTGCCCAACAAAGTGCAGACTAGAAAACTGAACTTTTCAGCCTGTGACGATGGCTGCACCAGGACACAGCTTCAGGGCTTCAGATTTCAGACGGGTCGGCGTCCCCAGGTAGACTTGGGAGGAAAGAGCGCATAGATCAGACGTCCCCGAGCCCCACCGTTCATCTCTCTCTCTCGGCAGAGCAGGGTCTCCCCAGACACTGTCTAAGAACATGGGAAAAGGGCAGCAACTCACAAGAGAGATTTTATTTTGGTTCGAGCTGAAACAGTCCATGAGCTCCTCAAGCACAGCCTGCAGAGCTGCCAGCAGGAATCTAATCTTTGCCACAAGTGACCACAGAAGCCGAGTCTCTCCCAATTACCTGGGGGACAGACTGCAAAAAGAAACTGAGTTTCTGCCTTTTGGCAGAAGCACTTTCGGCTTCACGTCAGATGCACTTTTCAATTTTGCCAGCTTCTTTGCTGCTCTGAACACAACCATCTCACAAGTCCCTCATCTTCCAACACACAGCCTTAGGTTAACAACAGAAAAGCTTTTTCCTTTCTCTTTTTTCTTTCTTTTTTTTTTTAAATCAGAAATGGGGATAAAGCTCCTCGGCATTCCTAAGACTCTGTAAGTCTCCTGACCGTCTTGGTAAACCCGAGCCTGCAGCCAGATCAGTCCCCAGCACAGTCTCACCGCTCGCACCCAGCTGTCCCTGTTGGCCACAGCAGAGATGGGCTCCTTTGCAGAACAAACATCGCCACGTCTGGCCTTGCAAACACACCGGCCAGCTGGCTGCTGCAAAACTTGTCTCATGAACTTCACGTTACACTTGCAAAACAAGCGATTCCCTTTAGACAAGCTGATAAATGACGTCGGTAACCAGCAAGCATTTTCACACCCGGCTCACTAAAATCCAGGTGTCTGACTTCACCTTGAGCATCATTATTCATCCCGGCAACTCTCCCCTCGTGCTCCCAGAGCTGCGCGAAGGCTTTTCCTTCTGCTCCCCGCCGTCGCAGCCAACACGAGCCCCCCCGGCCCCCTCCCCACCCGCCGCGGCCCCTCGGCACCTGCCCGCCGGCTCCTCGCAGCTCTTCCCTCCTAGCGCGGCTCCGCCCGCGGCACCGCTGCGGGGGCCGCTGCCCGAAACCCCCCTTCCCCCGCGGCTGCTGCAGACCGAGCGGCAGCCCCTGCCCCCGGCAGCGCTCCCAGCCCCGGCGCCACAAGCCCCCGGCCCGCCGCCCGCGCCCCCGCACTCGCCCCCTCCCCGCACCCGCTGCCCGCTCACCTCCAGCTGTTATAGACGCTCGTGATAAATCGGGAAAGCCAATCTATATTAATAACAAGAAATTTTATTAACATGAATTTAGCAAGCGATAAATGAGCAAAAACAGCGCTGGGCGACCGCGGGAGTAACAGCTCCGCCAACGGCTCGCACCGAATCTTAGGAGAAACATCAATTTATTAGACAAAGCATACATATTCATTAATATGGGTTGGGTTATTATAATTCACAATCGTGGTAGGCTGGCCCCAAGGAAAAGACACTATCCAGCCAGAGTTGTAAATGACAACAATTAAGGCACAGCAGGGGTGTTGTTTTTGTTCCCAAGGCGCAGCCATTTGTCTCCTGGCGCCTCCTTATCTATGCATTTGTCATTTGTCGGTTGTGTTGGAATTTCCTTATCTAGTTACAAGCTTAACATATGTTATTCTAAACCTACCATCCTACGTAACAGGAGGTTTGTTGCAGTAAAGCCTTTACATCTTCGTGCGATTTCATGAACAAAGTTAACCCGTCTATTACACAGCCTCCCCCGCCGGGCCGGCGCCCCCCCCCCCCGCTCTCCGCGCAGCCCCGCGCCCCCTCCGGCCTCTGCGCGCCCCGGGCGGAGCGAGGAGGCGGCGGCCGCGGGGCGGGGCCGGCCCGGGCGCTGCGCTGCGCTGCTCCCCGCCGGCCGGGCCGGGCCGGGCCGGGCCGGGCCTCTCGTCGCTCGGCCCTGCCCGCCGCCTGCCCGCCCGGGCCCCCGCGCCTCGGGGCGGCCGCCGCGTGCAGCTCTGGGCGCGGGGGGGAGAGGCCCGAGCTGAGGAGCCCGCGGCCCCCGGGCGGGGTCTCCCTCGGGCGGGAGGGCTGCCATGGGCACCCGGAGCCGGCGGGCCATGAGCGGGGGCACCCGGAGCCGGCGGGCCATGAGCAGGGGCACCCGGGCCGGCTGGGGACGGGGGACGGAGGGGTGCGGGAGGGCAGGCGGGGGCTGGGGACACCGAGCGCTTCGGCCTGGCTGAGCCTCGTCTGGAGCCGTGGAGAGACCCTGCGGCCATCCTGCCCCTGCCCCGCTGAACCAGCTCCTGCTCCACTTCTTGTCGGGCATGTTCCCCCCTTGCCTTTGCCTGGAACCTCTGCTTTCATCCCCATCGCTCTCCTCAAGCTCTGTGCAACAAACCTGCTGATTTCATGCGCGAGCACCCACTCTCTCACTTGTACAAAAATACACGCATGAACGCGTGCACACACAGTTACCTTCTAAAATCCAAACATCCCGCATCAAGCAGGACATACAGCAGCCCATAAACCCTTGAGTGGATGATGCTGGAACCCATTTCTGCAGTCCCACATTTCATCTTTTGCCAACAACGAATGTGTTTCGTTTAACCCAGCGTTTTCTTCACGAGTGAAGGAAAAAAGGAAAAAGAAATAAGGTCCTTCAGCAAATTGCAGCTGCTCTTTAGATGGAAAAACAGTGGTTAAAGTAGTACACATTACTGCAGTCAAAACAAGGAGAAAGAGCTCATACTGTGCACCGCAGCTTGGCGATCACTGCAGTACAGCTGTGTAGATGTTAAGGCCAGGATAAAAATCCTTAAGGTGATCTATTCTGTCCTCCTGTGTCACACAGGCCCAAAAACATTCCACCCCATCGTTCCCGCTTTCAGGTCGTGGGAGCACACATCACGTGTACTATTCTTGTTTGCCAGCGTGCTATAACGCGCTCTTGGAGCGCTTAAGGCTGTTCTCTCCTCCTACTAAAACGCTCCCCACCAGCTCTTCACTTCCTGACTTTTCTACAGTCGTAGTCAGCACGGTTATGACGCACATGGTTACAAATACCTGTGCAGATAGAAATGTTAACAATTTTAAAACAAATACAGTGACTTGTTAGAGTTTTCTCGCTTACACATTTCAGTCCACGTGCTCCGTTCCAATCACGCAATACACAACCAAGCTGGTAGCAGGATGATGGGTTGGAAACAGTTTCTGCTCCAGCAGCCAGGTTGCCACAAACAGATTAGTATCTGGGCAAATGTATCCGTGAGTATATTTGCAGGAGGTAGCAGGGCCCTGGAGTTACAACCATTCCAGGAATCTGGCCATATCGTGGTCCCTTGGGGGGACCCCAGTGCTCCTACATGCAGGCAGTGGTCCTGTAGCTCGGCAGCTGGCATCACTGAAGCCAACCCAAAACAGAGCTTGACCTGCACTGTCTGTAGGTACAAAGGCATCTTGGCTGGGTCTGATCCCAAGCCCACGGACGTCAATGAAAAACCCCCACTGACTTCCAAAGGAGTTGGATTGGGCCTCCCATGAACAAAAATCTACCTCATTTCAGTGTGCGCAGAGGGTGAAGTCACGCTGAGTCCTGACTCTCTCAGGACACCTCATCCTACTGTCTTCTTGATGCACCTCTCCATCCTAAGGATCCCAAAGCCATTCTGATTTTAGACCAAGACACAGCACGTCCATGCGCTTAGTTCATCTACTCCCCAAATAGATCCTGTTTATGAAGAAAGGGGGAGGCTGTCTTCAGTAGATATTGTTTAGTACGGGGAAAACCAGGGGAGGCGCGCTCGCGGGTGCTGGGGAACGGTCCAGAGTAAGCTACTTGATCTCAATGTGAGTATGGAAGCTTCTCGTTTATTAACAAAGAAAGCAGTGGTTATATAGACTATGCATATGTTAATCACGCGCCCCGATCGCACTTGTGATTGGTCCATAGGTTTACATATTCAGAGCCGTGACCGCCCCCTCCCCTCCCGGATGTAGTTTTGCTTCCCGTGAAGCAGGCACCACGAGGTTCTTTGTTCTGCTCCGTGCAAGGGGAGTGCAAGGTCGCTAGCTCTGGGCTTAACCCTTGCCCAAAGCCTGGGTTGCTCAGACTGCTCAGTGACTGACACAGGATCGTGCCCCTTCTCACTCAACCAAACCTCTACAATATTGCAATTCATCAGCTCTTAAGAGAAGAGGAATTCAAGCTCCACTTGGACGCCTCCACATCTCCTTGCTCGCTACACCTGACCCGGCACAGTTTCAGCATTGGCTGGGGTCAATAGGGTGGTGGGCATTGACACGGTTAAGGCGTACCATAGAATCCTAGAATCATAGAATGTCCTGAGTTGGAAGGGACCCACAAGGACCATCGAGTCCAACTCCTGTCCCAGCACAGGACAGCCCCCAGAATTCACACCATGTGTCTGAGGGCACTGTCCAAATGCTTCTTGAATGCTGTCAGGCTTGGCGCCATGGCTGCTTCCCTGGGGAGCCTGTTCCAGTGCTCCACCACCCTCTGGGTGAAGAACCTTTCCCTAATATCCAACCTAAACCTCCCCTGGCATATCTGCCTGCCATTCCCTCGAGTTCTGTCACTGGTCGCCAGGGTGAAGAGGTCAACGCCTACTCCTCCACTTCCCCTTGTGAGGAAGTTGTAGACCGCAATGAGGTCTCCCCTCAGTCTTCTCCAGGCTGAACAGACCCAGTGGCTTCAGCCGCTCCTTGTACAGCTTCCCCTCTAAACTCTTCACCATCTTTGTGGCTCTCTCCTGGACACTCGCTAGTATCTTCATATCCGTTTTATACTGTGGCGCCCAAAACCACACACAGTACTCAAGGTGAGGCCGCACCAGTGCAGGGTAGAGCGGGACAATCACCTCCCTCGACCGGCTAGCAATACTATGCTTGATGCACCCCACGACATGGTTGGCCCTCTTGGCTGCCAGGGCACACTGTTGGCTCATGTTCAACTTGCCGTTGACCAGAACCCCCAGATCCCTTTCCGCAGGGCTGCTCTCCAGCCTCTCGTTCCCCAGTCCACACATACATCCAGGGTTGCCATGTCCCAGGTGCAAAATCCGGCACTTTCCCTTGTTAAACTTCAAGTGGTTGGTGTTTGCCCACCTTTCTAATTTATCTAGGTCTCTCTGCAGTGTCTCTCTGCCCCCAGGAGCATCAACAGCTCCTCCCAATTTTGTGTCATCAGCGAACTTGGATAGCAGTCCTTCAAGTCCTGCATCCAAATCATTAATGAAGATATTGAAGAGCACTGGACCCAAGATGGATCCCTGAGGAACCCCACTAGTGACCAGTCGGCAGCCCGATGTAACCCCGTTTACTAGAACTCTTTGAGCCCTACTCGCCAGCCAACTGTTCACCCATTGCACTATGTGTTTATCCAGCTGTACGCTGGACATTTTGCCCAGGAGGATACTGTGAGAGACAGTATCGAAAGTTTTACTGAAATCCAAAAAGATTACATCGACTGGCTGCCCTTGGTCAACTAGGTGGGTAACCTTGTCATAGAAGGAAATCAAATTTGTCAAACAGGGCTTTCCCCTCATGAACCCATGCTGGCTGGGACCAATGACTGCATTGTCTTTGAGATGTGTTTCAATAACTCCCAGAATAATTTTCTACATAATTTGGCCAGGCACCAAGGTGAGACTAACAGGCCTGTAGTTACCGGGGTCATCCCTGTTGCCCTTCTTGAAGATTGGGACAACGTTTGCCAGCTTCCAGTCAACTGGCACCTCTCCAGATTCCCAGGAGCATTGAAAACTCATTGAGAGAGGTCTCGCTATGACATCAGCCAGTTCTTTAAGTACCCTTTGATTGTAGGGATCCAGCTGGAGCAGCAAATCCCGCACAAGTTCAGGGTTGATTGGGAGTGTCTCATTCCCACAGTCACATCTCCGTTTGCCGTTCAACAAACCAGAATGCAATAATATAACACACGGCACACAGATCCCGTTTACCTGAAGGCCATCGGAGCCTGCACATTACAGCAGCAAGAGCTTAGTTTTGCTTACAGCACCTTTACAAATGACGACACGCTGGTGGTTCTGGCAGTGCACTTGCTTTCACCAGCTCCTGCATGTTCACCGTGCTGTCTTATGCTGGAAGCCCTGGCTGATATATAGCAGGGGTGGTGGTTACATTGAAAAATCTTTGATTCAGCAACTTATACCTAGACCCTTGACTTCTTTTTAGAGTCTCACAAAGTATAATAAGCAACATGAACGCACCAAGAAAAACTCCTTCATATACCCTCCTAGACATAACATGCTCAGAACGCTTTGAGCAAGTCTCTGCCATCTCAGTTACCCTGAAATGCAGAATAGCAAGTGGGTTTAAAGAAGGTCTTGATTAGGAAGAGATTACACACATTGGCAAACCTTCTAAATCCCTTTCTCTCTCCATCCACCAATGGTTGTTCTTGTAAAAGCAGCATCTTCTATGAATTTCCTGGAATAACAGCTCTCTTTTGAGGGCCAACGCCATCCGAAAAGATTCCAACACTATTGATCACACTACTCCCGAGGAAGATAATGTGCAGCTCCCTATTACCACCATTGTGTGTATACTTTTGTTAATCTGCTTCCCTTCTTCCCACTCAGGTCATCCTCAACTCTTGGTGCCGTTCCCTTTCTTCACTTGTTTCAAGCCTGATGCAGAATTGTTAAAGAAAATTGGCAGAGTCTGGGTCTCTAGGTTTGCTGGTTTTATTAACAACTCAGAGTTGGACCACCACCGCAGTGAATGGTACCTGACTCAAATTCACTATCGGTTTATATAGAAACTAATAATCAATTACATCATAAACGTTTCATAAGCTTCTGTTAATAATCCACTAACTATTTCAATTTCTCTTTCTTCCTTCATCAAGGGTCCACAAAAGTCCATTCTTTTCCATTGTTTAGCTGATCTTTATGTTCTGGTTCCGCTCCGACTCCGGTCGACACCCCGTCCTCGATGTTCTTGCTGTGATCGGTGTCCTTAATGTTCTTGCCGTGATCAGCGTCCCATCCTGATCCAGGTTGATCAGAGTCCAGTTCCCACCGCCAGTGTCTCCTAAACATTCAACCTTAAAAACAACTGAAGTTATGTTTAAAACCTTATCTATACTAATTTTTATTTCTAAGTGTCCTATATTTCTTTTAAGGTAAAGAAAAGGTTAACCATACATCCCCTTTACTGAAATCATCAGAAGGTAATACTTCTAGGCCTACTCCTGCTTAGCTACTCATTAAGCTTTGATTGATGATTTCTTCAGTCCTAGGTCAGGATTACACAAGGAGCTTTGAGAACAATATTCATGGATTGTGAAAGCCCACCTGTGTTTATTCAGATAGACTTATATTAATTATTCTATTCACTATTCTATTTCACCCCTATTGATTCTTGTCTCTCTAACTCATAAGAACTTTTACATTAATTATGTGAAAATTTCTATAACAATTACCTCCTTTTGTTTTTTATTACATCCCTGCAATTATTTGTATCTCCATGATGATTCTATTCTTGAAGCAAAGGAAGAAAAACATCTCACACAGCACTGTCCCAACACTAGTACAATCACAAGGACAATAATTATAAGCAAGACAATTACAATCAGCTTCTTTATCCATAAGGCCAAGTCTGGGAACCAAGATGTGAGCCAAGAGAGTGTTTCAGTAAATCCCCATGAGGTGTCGTCCCTTTCTACCTTTTGCATCACAGAACTCACTTCCCAAATTTTGTGCACATCTGTGAGCAGTTTTGCTGATCGGTCTGTGTACATACAGCAACTGACATTTAAAACTGTACACACTCCTCCTTGTGAGGTTAATATCACATCTAGAGTCATTCTGTTTTGAATTGTAATTTTAGAGAGTTTTGTAATTTCTTTTTGCAATGTCAGAAATCCGTGCATTGAGGCATTGGCTAATTTTTCTATCATCTCCCCAGATATATTTATTATCGTTTTTTTTTCCAAATTGATAAATAATTCCTCTGGGCTCAATCTTTGGATAGCTACATGTAAAAATGAGTTCCCCAGTCTTTGTCTCAATTACTATAAAGAAGCCTGCAGATCACCAAGAATAATTATTATAAAGCACACGAGAGGCATTGGTATTGGAATCTTGGTAACGAATAGCAATCTTACACAAGGTGAAACAGCAACATTTACAGATGGAAAAAAAAAAAAAAGGAACAAACTAAATATTTCATCTTTCCTCGGGTTCCTTGCGGACATGAGAATGATGGATCCAGGTTTCTTTCCCTGCAACTTTGACAGCATAAAAAGAGAAGTTAAAAGTACAACATAGGGTCCTTCCCATTTTGGTTCAAATCTATTTTTCCTCTTAAAGTTTTTTATCAATACTTTGTTTCCTGGTTGAATATTATGTACTTGTATCTCAGGAGATCCACCTCGATACCAATAGGCATGCTTTCGCATTTCAAAGAAAGAATTTTGTAAGTATAGTATATATTGTGTCACTTGTTCATCTCCATCCAATAAATTTTCTTTTTTTTTTTTTTTTTTTTTTTTTTGAAATAAGTGCCTGGAACAGCCAAAACTCGCCCAAACAATATTTCTGCTGGCGATAACCCAACAGGTTGTCTGGGTGTGTTCCGAATGTCCCACAGAACCAAATTCAAAGCCTCTGGCCATTTCAACCCTGTTGTTTTACACACTTTAACAATCTTTTCCTTTATGGTCCCATTCATTTTCTCTACCTGTCCAGAGGACTCAGGGTGATAGGCTGTATGTAAGTTCCCTGTGACTCCTAAAGCATTATAAACTTGGAACAGAATCGCTGCTGAAAAATGAGCTCCTCTATCCGAATCAATTACTTCAGGAACTCCATATCGGGGTATTAACTCTTTCAACAGCGCTTTCACTACAGTTTTTGAATCATTCTTTCTTGCTGGGAAGGCTTCTACCCATCCTGATAATTGATCTACAATCACTAACAAGTATGAATACCCTATTGCTTTTGGCATTTCAGCATAATCACTTTGTAATCCTTGAAAAGGAAACATCGTGGGCGGTCTTTTACCTTGAGGTGGCTGAATCCTAGTGGTAGCGTATTGTCAGCAAAGTTTACAGCTTTCAGTAATCCTTTTCACTGCGGAGCAGACTCCGGGTGCAGCCCACAGCCGTTGAATTCTTTGTGCAAGCCCCTCAGGTCCCCCATGGCATTTTTCATGAAACCACCGAACAACAGGTAGTAAATACCTTTTCGGGAGTAGGGGCTTGTTGCCCAGTGTCCATTGTCCATCCCGTTGTTCCGCTCCAAGTCGTCTCCAAAATTTCATTTCTTCCTCTGGAAGAACCTCATACATCTCCTCTGCACTTGGAAGCCTGTCAGGTTTCTCTGCTGCACACAGAACTGCCATAATAAGGTGAATTTGTTTGGCTGCAGCTTTCGCAGCTTGATCAGCCAAGCGATTTCCTCACGACAGTGCATCTTGGTGGTTTGTGTGAGCTTTTATATAACTGTATAGCTTCTAAAAGGTCTCGTACCTCCTTCCCGGGTGCAATGGTTTTTCCAGCTGAAGTCAAAAATCCTCTTTCTTTCCACAGGGTACCTGTAGCATGACAAACTCCAAAAGCGTATTTAGAGTTTGTGTAAATGTTAGCTTTTAAACCTTTTGCCAACTTTGCAGCCTCGAAAGCGCTATGATTTCCACGCCTTGTGCCCCCACAGCACTAGGAAGAGGGTTAGCTTTTAACACAGTTTTTTCTGTTGTTACTGCAAAGTCAGTGTACCTTTTTCCTTCTTCGTAAAAAGACGAGCCGTCTGTCAAAAGGTTGATGTCTGGGTCGCTCAGGGGTTGGTCTTGAAGATCATTGTGCGGTTTACTGGATACTGCTAATACCTGGGTACAGTCAGGTTGATCTTTTTCCCCTTCAGTCGGCAAAGGTATTGAAGTGGCTGGATTCAAAGTATTGCACCTTTGAAGTGTGATGTTGTCAGCCAAAAGTAAAACCAGTTTATATCTATGTGCCCGTTGCGGTGAAAGTGATTTTTCTGCATATTGTTTCAAAAATATTTCAACTTCATGGGGTACGCATACAGTTAGGGGATGTCCCAGCACTATTGATCTACAATTTTTCTACCATTTCTGCTGCTGCAGCTACTGATTTTATACAAAATGGTGTTCCTTGTATAACTGGATCTAATTGAGCAGAAAAATATGCTACTGGTCTTTCATGTGGTCCTAAAGTTTGGACTAAAACTCCTCTAGCATTTCCCTTTTGCTCATCACAATATAATTTGAAAGGTTTACTATAATCTGGTAAACCTGAAGCTGGTGCTTGCATTAAGGCACCTTTCAGAGTTGTAAAAGCTTTTTGCCTCTCCAGACCCCATTTGATGGACTGCAATTTTGATGGAGATGCTCGGTGACCTTTTACAACCAGTTTATTACACAAATACCAAGTGTCTGTAACACAATCCTTCCTTGAACGACATACTAACAATAACTCATCTACATATTGTATCAATTCAGACTTACACGGAAAAAACAGATCAGCCAAATCCCCTTTCAAAATCTGGGAGAATATAGTTGGTGAGCTTGTAAATCCCTGGGGTAACCGAGTCCAGGTTAATTGTTTCCCTTGCCAAGTGAAGGCAAATATGTGCTGGCTTTCCTCAGCCACAGGTATGCTAAAGAAAGCTCCAGTCAAATCCAATACAGTGTAAAATTTTCCCCAAATAGGTATTTGAGTAACAATCAAATTTGGATCAGGTACTACTGGATGGGGAACAATTACAAATACAAATCTATATTCTGGATCCCCATCTTTGTAACTTTGACATTCTTTTAAAATCCCCTTTTCCAAAAATGATTTTATTTGTTTTCCAATACTTGGGATAGCTTCTGCCACAATTGGGTATTGTCTAATAGACGGGGGAGTCCCTCCTTTTGTTTTCATCACTATAGGTTCTGCAGATTTTAACAGTCCAATATCATCTCCGGAGAGACTCCATAATTTTTAAGGTACATTCTTTAACTCTTTTGGGATTTTAAGCTCACCTTCTTGAATTTTTATAGTTTGCATTTCCATTATGATCAATCAAATTCCTTTGGGAGTTAAATCTATGCATGTTTCCAATTCCTGTAATAAATCTCTCCCAAATAGTGAAATAGGAGAAGTTGGCGAGATAACAAATCGACCCCATATCAAACGATCATCAAAAACAATAGGAAGGGGAAGAGAAAGCGGTAACTTCTCTTCACCCAAAACCCCAGTAACCTTTACAAATTCATCAGATAGCTGTGACACATGAAAATTTAACAATGATAAAGTTGCACCAGTATCTATTAAGAATTTAACAGGAATGCCATTTACCTTAGCTGTGATAAGTCCCTCGTTATCTACCTTAATCCCAGAGTCCCGATCCATAAATTTCTCAGCGAGAATGTGGATGCCCCGGTCTTTCTGCTCCGTCTCTCCCACCATTGTTGGAAGGTGGTCTCAGAGGACAACACCGGACGATGTGCCCTAAATTACCACCGTAAAAAAAACATTCCAGAGTATCAGTTCGAGAGGGAATGAATCTTTGTCTTCCTTGGTCTCCCCTTCCACAGCCTTGTGAAAAACCTCTTCTCCTGCCGCGCTGGTAATTCTGAGTAGTTGCGGTGCTGAAAGGTTGATCTCTCTCTCTCTCGCTCCTTTCTCTCCTTTCTTTGATCTTGTTTCTTTTGCTCTTCACTTCTCCCATCATATACAAAGGTGGCAATACCAAGAATCTTTGTGAGGCTTTCACCTTGCCACCCTGGCATATGTTTCTTGAAATATTTATTAATACCAGGTGCAGACTGACCCACAAATACACTGATTGCAAGAGGTTCCTGAAAATTGTCCCTTGTCATTCCTCCATATTTCAGGAGAGTAGCTTTTAACCGACTCCAGTAATCACTGGGATGTTCATCAGGTTTTTGCCTACATTCCATTACCTTTGTCCAATTAGTAATTTTTTTTTTTTTCGCCAGCTTGCTGAACAGCCTCCACCAGTTGCTGTAATGCTTCTCGTTGGAGTCTGGCGCCATCCTCAGTGGCCAAATTCCAGTTTGGGTTTTGATCGGGCCAGGGCTGTAGCCCTTGAGTTTGATCTCTTTGTGCAATTTCCCGATCCTTTTGTAAGGTTTTTTTCCTCTCTTCTGCTGTAAAGAGCTCTCTCATGAGGGTCTTTACATCATTCCAATTTGGAGAATAATCAGTAAAATTGCCAGATAGCATCTCAGCACATTTTTCAGCATCCTCTCTGATGCGTGGCATTTTGATTGCCAGTTTACTAAATCTCCTTGTTTCCAAGGTTCATGTCTCACAACAGGTTGGACTGGTGGAACCTCTGGCAGAGCTCCAGGTCCAGCTCTAGGGTTTGGGATGTATTCCAACCTCATGGGATACATGCCAAACCCCTTGTCAGTGAAAGGATTCGATTCCTCCAGCACGGGCGCTGAAGGAATGGAAGGTTTCACTTGTTTAGGCTCTTTTTTTGCCTTTCTTTGCATTTGCCCAATAGTACCAAATATACCAAAAATCAAGATCTTGACTCCCTTCATCCTCGAGGATTACCCTTAAGAATCTCAATTTATGCGCATCAAAGGTCCCTTTAAAGGGTCAGATGTCTCTAGGTCCTCCACCTCGGACCCTAGTTAAAAATGGCCATTCTTCTTGACACAGCAAAATAAATCTCTTTTTCCCACATGTCCCAGTCAACGGGATTCTATTCCAATATTCCAACACCTCAGCAAGGGGCGTCCCCCTTTCAATGCTGGGTCCAATTCCCATTTTACCTTTTCCTTAATTTCCCGGGTTACCTTTGTTTCAAAAAATTCCTCAGCAATTTTAAACACACAGGCTCCTAGTGTCTGAGTATACCCGCTCCCAAGACCACCAGGTGAACTCACCCTTGTTGCCGGCAATTAGGCGTTGGAGACGGGAATGCTCAGAGAATCAGAGCAGTGTCCTAGAGTCCCATCTGGGGTGCCAAATTCTGTTAAAGAAAATTGGCGGAGTCTGGGTCTCTAGGTTTGCTGGTTTTATTAACAACTCAGAGTTGGACCACCACCGCAGTGAATGGTACCTGACTCAAATTCACTATCGGTTTATATAGAAACTAATAATCAATTACATCATAAACATTTCATAAGCTTCTGTTAATAATCCACTAACTATTTCAATTCCTCTTTCTTCCTTCATCAAGAGTCCACAAAAGTCCATTCTTTTCCATTGTTTAGCTGATCTTTATGTTCTGGTTCCGCTCCGACTCCGGCCGACACCCCGTCCTCGATGTTCTTGCTGTGATCGGCGTCCTTAATGTTCTTGCCGTGATCAGCGTCCCATCCTGATCCAGGTTGATCAGAGTCCAGTTCCCACCGCCAGTGTCTCCTAAACATTCAACCTTAAAAACAACTGAAGTTATGTTTAAAACCTTATCTATACTAATTTTTATTTCTAAGTGTCCTATATTTCTTTTAAGGTAAAGAAAAGGTTAACCATACATCCCCTTTACTAAAATCATCAGAAGGTAATACTTCTAGGCCTACTCCTGCTTAGCTACTCATTAAGCTTTGATTGATGATTTCTTCAGTCCTAGGTCAGGATTACACAAGGAGCTTTGAGAACAATATTCATGGACTGTGAAAGCCCACCTGTGTTTATTCAGATAGACTTATATTAATTATTCTATTCACTATTCTATTTCACCCCTATTGATTCTTGTCTCTCTAACTCATAAGAACTTTTACATTAATTATGTGAAAATTTCTATAACAAGAATCGTTCATTCGGGGACATTGGGGACCTCCCAGAGACCCTTGGGGCTTTCACCGGGCTTTGCCCAAGCCCCAGCAGGGCCGTGCTGCCCTCCAGAGCGTTCCGGGGCTTTTGCCAGGCTTTGCAGGGGCCTGGGCAGAGTTCTGCTACCCTCCAGAGAGCTGCAGGACCTTCAGCAGGCTTTGCCATAGCCCGAGTAGGGCCCTGCTGCCTTCCAGAGAGCCCCAGGACCTGAATAGACTGCAATAGTTCACTTGGAAGGGACCTACAATGATCATCTAGTCCAACTGCCTGACAACTTCAGGGCTGACCAAAACTGAAAGCGTATTATTAAGGGCATTGTCCAAATGCCTCTTAAACACTGACAGGCATGGGGCATCGACCACCTCTCCAGGAAGCCTCTTCCCGTGGTTGAACACCCTCTCGGTAACGAAATGCTTCCTGATGTCCAGGCTGAAGCTCCCCAGATGCAGCTTTGAACCATTCCCAAGCGTCCTGTCCCTGGATCCCAGGGAGCAGAGCTCAGCACCTCCTTCTCCACGTCCCCTCCTCAGGAAGCTGCAGGCAGCAACGAGGTCTCCCCTCAGCCACCTTTTATCCACCAGGATAGCAGCTCTGCTGTCCTCTTTTCTCACTCCCCTGTCAATGGTTGAACACAACCATTGCGTGACCCCTGTGGCCAAGCGTCAGGTCCCGTGCCACTCGGTGAGCTCGGGGGGGTTCACTTACAGATCCCTTGTGCGGCAATCCGGAACGATCACAATCACTCCAGAGGCTTAAACAAAAGATCACTTGACTGCAGAATGTGCCAGGATCACAACAAATAGTGATTTGGCAGAAGAGAGCAGCAAAACGTACCTTCACTGCAAAACGCGACCAAGAGAATCACCACAGAACCACAACCCGGACAGTCCAGCTGTTACCGGAAAATAGTAACCAAGAAAACTCTCCAAACCAAATGATAGTTTAGAAAGCCGACATTGGTTTATTGCAGCGCTGGGTGCATGGGGGATCTCTCCTCCTAGCATGCACACCTAAGAACAAAAGCTTGCTCCTTATATACATAATTCCAAGAAAAAGCCCACCCATTTAAAAAAAAAGTTATACATAACACGTTATATAATGCATTACATGATGGGGGTCGCTGGTGGTCCCAATCCCCCTTAAATCGTGCTTGTGCGCAAGCGTAGTTGAGGCCTTCTTGTTTACAAGTACATGTGTTCTCAAGAAGAAGATATCGTTTTGGACTTATCTCTCCTCTGACACAAGAGTTTATGAAGCAAGTTAATTTAGACATCACAAAGTTGTTCTTTACAGTTTTGTTTTGTCTTTTGGCCTTATATAATTAGCAGAGACCTTTGTTTTTCTAGGACTAAGCGTAAACAGCATGAATCATTGTTTACTAGAACCTTGTTATCAATCCCATAAACAAACTCTATCTACAAAACAGGTAGTTTGCTTCAGAACCTATTGTTATTCTCTATTATTCTAGCTAAAAGGAAAATTATTGACAGGAAAGTTTGTTCTGTGTAAAGCTAACACAGAGCAGGCCTTTTAGAGCCTACTCTGAGGCCTACTCTTGCTAAACCGTTGCTGAACCGTCTGGTATCAATTCCCCCCTTTGGAAGTAGTTAGATTTATTATCTCACTACGTCCATATACTTTTCTCAATGATTCTCTTAACACAACCCACGCAGATCCCTATGATAACTATAATAACAACTACATAAACTATTCCCTCTAATAATGCGGCTAACCATCCTTTTAGAGACAATCCACCTAATTCTTGCAGGATTTTGTTGAGCCAGCTGTTTTCTGCTGCATCCCTGATTGCCCTGCTGTCTTCTGCTACTTTCTTCATTTTGTCCAATTGCTCTTGCAGGTTATCAGTAATGTCTGGGATGTGGATGCAGCAGTGCTCTTTGTTTAACTTAAGATATCCACACACTCCTTGTTCTTTGACTAATAGTAAGTGTAAGGCCAGTCTATTTTGCAGAGTCATTTTAGTATTGGCTTGGATCTGTTTGTTAACAATTTGGAATCCCTTTTGAGTGGCTCTTGATAAAGATTCTACTTGCCACGTTAGATTTTCTATTAGCATCCGATTTTCTAAAGCCATCAGTCCTGGTAAAAGGAAACTTTGAAATCCCCATTCAGGTTGTGACCCCAGGGGATAGACTGACGGGCTGAATGAGGAATTGAGATTCATGCTGTTACACTAGTAAGATTGTTCATTCTACCAAACCCTTGTATCAGAGTTAGAATTAAGTTCTCATTTATGTCTGTATTGGCCTCTCCATCTGTATCAATTTCTGCATTTCCGAACATCACTGCAAGGGAGATAACCCAGAACCTTGTGATCCCCAGGTTAATCTTAAATGTAAAGGTCCCTCTTGTTATACAGTCCATTCTGATTCTGGTGATGAAGCTGGTTTGATCCTGCTGTGATGTATCCACGGAGTGACTCCTTTGAGCTTGATAGCTGTGTAGGTGGTGAACAACATCTGGAAAGGTCCTTTCCACTTCTCTTTTAGCGGTTCATCTTACCATGTCCTCAGGTACACCCAGTCTCCAGGTTGGTATTGATGCACAGGCACGTCCAGGGATAACGGTGCACTCACAGTGATGTACCTGTGGAGGGAGGACAAAACCTTTCCTAGAGAGATAACATATTCTTTCAAATACTGTTTCCCCATGATCTCAGGATTAACTCCTGTTTCTGTCACCTGATAGGGTTTACCATAAATGATTTCAAAAGGACTAACCTTTTCTTTAGTTTTAGGATTCGTAGCAAAGCTAAGGGTAAAGCACCTGGCCATTTTATCTGAGCCTCTTGGCAAATTTTTTACTCATCTGTTTATTTAAGCTTTGATTAAGTTTTCTTTTTTCTACTTTTGCACTTGATTGAGGTCTCCATGGGGTATGGAGGTCCCATTTTACCCCTAACACTTTAGCCAAACTTTGAACAGCTTCCGATACGAAGTGTGGGCCCTTATCTGAAGATAGTCCCATAGGTACCCCAAATCTCGGTATTATTTCTTTAAGCAATATTTTTGCAACTTCTCTTGCCTTGTTGGTGCGACAGGGGAAAGCTTCTAGCCAGCCTGTGAAAGTATCTATCATTACTAAAAGATACTAAAACCCATTTTGCCGCAATAATTCAGAAAAGTCTATTTGCCATTAGTCTTCTGGATTGTTTCTTCTCTTTGTTGCTCCTGATAAAGGTCTCTGCTGGAGTATGTTTGTTCCATCGCCTGCAAACAGTCATGTGTTAATTTTCCTACCAGGATCTGTAGTTAGAAAGGTTGCTGGATTCAGGATGCTGGTTACTTTCAGTTTCACATCATCTTGTTCCAGAAGGACGGCTTGATATTTCAGCATCTGGCTCGGTGACAGCCAGTGTCCTCCTTTTTGTTCTAGAACAGCTGTAACTTCATGGGGCACAAACACAGTTCGCTTTCGCCTGAGTGTCAATTTTCGGGCCTCTTGGATCAGTAGTACTGTAGCTGCCACTGCTCAGAGGCATGCTGGCCATCCCTTACTGACATTGTCTCGTTGTTTTGAAAAGTATCCCACAGGTCTTTTCCATGATTCTAGTTTCTGGGCCAACACTCCCAGAGCAATATGCAGTCTTTCATGTACAAATAGTTCAAATGGTTTTTCTAAGTTCGGGAGGCCCAGAGCTGGAGCACTCATTAAAGTCTATTTTAGTTTTGCAAATGCACCTCTGAGTGCAAACAAGGAGGTTTCCTTTCCCTTGTACAGCTTCATATAAGGGTTTGGCGATGAGTCCAAAATTCATTATCCACAGGCAATATCATCTGGCCATCCCGAGAAATGCTCTAAGCTCGTTTCATTTGCTTTCATCTTACCGGTCCGGCATCTGTTTTTGACTGGATGGTTACCGGTCCTGCCGCTCGGGATCGTGTCCCGGTGTTCCCGAAGCCCATATGAGAGGTGTCACAGCATCTTCTGGTATCTCCTGTAACTTGGCTTCCTTCTGTAATATAAAAACTTGGGCATCCAAAGCTTTATTTTCAGGGATATGGTTTTGGATTTTTCCTTTTGTAAAAGTAATTTGTGCATTCAATTTACTTAGCATATCTCATCCTAACAGCGGCATGGGGCAATCTGGTCTGTAGAGAAATTGATGGGTTAACACCCTTTTTCCAATTCCAAATTTTAAAGGCTGGAAAAATGACCGATCTTCTTTCTGCCCTGTGGCATCAATAATTGGCATGCTTTGATCACTCAAATTACCCTTGCATGTATTTAATACTGAATAGATAGTTCCCATGTCTACTAAAAATTTTATTTTCTCATTCCCCAACCTTACTATAACCAGGGGTTCTGTTGGGGAGGGTTTCGATTCTTCCCCTAGTCCTTCTCAGTCTGCATCTAAAGTCATCATGTTTGCAGCTTTCCTTGGCATTTCCCCAAGGCCTCGCCGACCTAATTGCAGACACTCCTTTTTCCAGTGCCCTTTCTGCTTGCAGAAAGTACACTGATTTTTTTCTAATTGCTTTGCAGCACCTGGTACTTTATCGGAAGATTTTCTTCCGTTTGGCCTCCCCCGATAATTCCATTCTCTAACCTTATTATTTTCCTGGGCTATAGCTGCTGCCAGTTGCTGGTTGTTTTTTAAACACTTTTTTTTTTTTTCTTTTTTCCTCTACCTTTTCTCTATTGTTATACACTTTCCAGGCATTTTCTAACATTTTGTCCAGCGAGCGGGCATCTGCCCCCTCTATTTTCTGCAGTTTCCGTTTTATATCTGCACTAGACTGTCCCATAAAAATGTGTATTAACGAGACAGCATTTACATCATTTTCTGGATTCAAATCGGTGTATTTTCTTGCAGCCTCTGTTAGTCTTTCAAGGAAAGAGGAGGGATCCTCATTCTTTCCCTGAACGACTTGATACAATTTAGACCAGTTCTTTGACTTTGGAATAGTGTAGAGGTTTGGTTGAGTGAGAAGGGGCACGATCCTGTGTCAGTCACTGAGCAGTCTGAGCAACCCAGGCTTTGAGCAAGGGTTAAGCCCAGAGCTAGCGACCTTGCACTCCCCTTGCACGGAGCAGAACAAAGAACCTCGTGGTGCCTGCTTCGCGGGAAGCAAAACTACGTCCGGGAGGGGAGGGGGCGGTCACGGCTCTGAATATGTAAACCTATGGACCAATCACAAGTGCGATCGGGGCACGCGATTAACATATGCATAGTCTATATAACTACTGCTTTCTTTGTTAATAAACGAGAAGCTTCCATACTCACATTGAGATCAAGTAGCTTACTCCGGACCGATCCCCAGCACCCGCGAGCGCGCCTCCCCCGGTTTTCCCCGTACTACAACTGGTAGCAGAGGATGGTTCCCTTCGGCGTGCTCTCTCCGAGACTGCGGTAAGCAGCGAAAAGGAGGTGTTGGGAAAAAGACGGCTGGGAGCGGTGATGTTCGGGTCAAAAGGGCAGAACAGACACTGGAAGGGTTGGCCACCCAGCTCCCAGGGTTCAGGTGCTGTTCAGGTCAAAAGGGCAGAGCAGACACTGGAAAAAGGGCAGCCATGGAAACAGAGGCTGCAGTCGTGCTGATTGCATATATCTTCTTTAAGAGAAGGAGCAAGACAGTGGAGAAACAGCTAATTAAGCTGATAAAGTTGGGCCAGCGCTGGGGACATTTTAAAGACACAGCGCTTGTATTTTCTGTGGAGGAATGGAAAGAAGTGGGAGACATTATGTGGGAAAAGACTGTTGAGAGGGACCCCGAGGAAGAATAAATTAAGGAGGTGCGTGAACTCTGGCAAAACGTGATAGAGACTTTAAAAACTATGAGGGCAGAAGGAGAGGTCGCCCGCGCGGCTGCTGAGATGCGGCCGGCGCCGCCGGAGCCCAACCCCCCCGCTAAAACAGAGAAACCTGGGGTTCTGGCTCGTTTCTTCGGGTTACCGGCAGTTAAGGGCATGTCGGCAAACATAAAGCCATCCGTGGCTGAGATCCGTACGGCGGTAGAAGCGGCGAACTCCCGGGAGAAATGGCGCAGCAAGAATTTAGAGGAGGAGGTTGCGAACAAAGAACCACGTGGCGCTCCTAGGACCGCATGGCAAAGGGAGCGGAAACAGGAGGGGGAGGGGTGGTCAGCCGCTCACCCTGCTCAGCCTGCGTCCGGAGAGGGGGGGCCGGCCCCTCCCCTCCGCGCCGCCGGAGTACCCGCCCCTCCCGCCTTCACCCTGTCAATCAAGATCGCCGAGCGCCGTTGCGAAAGTGGTTTAGCCGGTAGCTTTTTCGGTTTTCACCCCGGCGGCTCGGGTTCGATTCCCGGCATGGGAATCACGTGATTGAAAAATTCTCCAACAAGCAAAAGCTGCAGTTACCCAGTATGGAGTAAAATCAGACGCTGTAGCTATACAAAATATACAGGTTTAGTACTTTTTTTGCCTGTTAGTGAATGTTTTACATGTGTAAGGTTTTGGTTGAGATGTTAAATGGTGGAGGAGTACTGTGGATGTGAATGTGGGAAGTAATTTTAGTCATGTGTAATTGGTTATAGGGCCTAAGTTGCAGTAATTAACTTGTTGCTGATTTATTCAACAATGCCTTGTTGCTTTGTATGCATTAATGTTTGGGTGTAAAGAGTGTGTATATCCAACAGGGAGCCACAGTATTTAAATTGACCAACCTAATGTTACAACTGCTTTGAGGTGGCCTATGACTGAAGAGCGACTGCAGATTACTAAGGGACTGGTAGAGGAACAGTTAAAAGCAGGACATATCAAACCCTCAGTTAGTCCTTGGAATACACCCATTTTTGTCATCCCTAAGAAAAGTGGAAAGTGGAGATTATTACATGATTTACGGAAAATTAATGAGCAAATGCAAGCAATGGGAGCATTGAAACCAGGTATTCCATCACCTAACATGTTACCAGCAGGATGGCATATATTGATTGTAGACCTGAAGGACTGTTTTTTCACCATATCTTTACATCCTCAGGACACCATGAGGTTTGCCTTTTCTGTTCCTGTTATCAACAAAGCGGAACCAGCTCAAAGGTATGAATGGGTAGTTCTACCACAGGGCATGAAAAATTCACCTACGTTATGTCAGCTTTATGTGGCATGGGCACTGAAACCATTGCGCCAGCTATGGCCACAGACTATCATCTATCATTATATGGATGATATTTTGTTATGTCAGGCCGATCCTTTTTCAGAAGAAAGTCTCCACAAACTAACAACAACGTTGGTGGAGAAAGGTCTCGTGATTGCACCAGAAAAGATTCAACGAACTGATCCCTGGAAATACTTAGGATGGACAATTTCGGATGCTCAAATCCGGCCTCAAAAGGTGGAGCTACATACAGATTTGAAGAACCTGAAGGATGTACAAACACTTCTCGGAGATATTCAGTGGGTCGTAGCTGTGTCGGTATCTCGAACACCGAGATTGCCCCCCTCACCGAACTGCTGCGACGATCACACCCTGCTGACACCATACAGCTGTCTGAGACTCAACAAAGCGCGTTGCGGTCAATCATCGCCAAATACAAACTGCATGGTCGACGCGACGCATTCGTGAACTACCTGTGTCTCTGCTTGTAATTAACAGTGAAAATATGGTTTGTGGTGTCATTTGTCAGTGGCAAAACAAAAAGGGGGAACTCCCCCAGGGTTACAACCAATGCCACTACAAATGCCACGATAAAGATGAAGCTTTTTGGGTGTTGGAATGGGTATTTCTTAGTGTACAACCAAAGACAAGCATACAGACTAGACCAGAAGCCATAGGGGAACTAGTGAGAAAGGGTAGATCTAGGACTGTAGAATTAACAGGACTGGATCCAGCGGACATTAGTATTCCTGTTAATGCTGTAGACCTAGAATGGTGGTTCCGCAATTCTCGACCCATTCAGGAGGCGTTTTTGGGGTACGAAGGAAGAGTCCATTCACAGCAACCGAAAGGTAAATTATGGCAGATATTACAGAAAAATCAATGGATAGAAAAATCTAAAGTACAGAAAACACCAGTAGTGGAAGGGTTAACGGTCTATACAGATGCGGGAAAGAAACAGTGCAAAGCGGTGTGTGTGTGGCAGGAAAAAGGGAATTGGGTACACCACATGCTGTATGGTCAGACCGATGATACCTTACAGACTCTGGAACTATCTGCCGTAGGCTGGGCCTTAACAAATTGGCTGGATGGGGCTATAAATATAGTCACAGATTCTATGTACGTAGCAGGTGTCATCCCACGATTGGAGGAGGCATTGCTCCGAAACACACAAAATCCCCGCCTTGGGCAGTTATTCTTGCAATTACGGTCTATTATGCGACAACGCAGTGCGCCTTGTTGCATAATACATGTGCGGAGTCATCAATGGGATCTTGGTCTGGGGAAGGGCAATCAGGTGGCAGACTCTCTGGTTAGCCCTGCTTGCCATATTCCTCCTTTAGACAAATTTCAACAAGCTAGACAAAGTCATGAGCATTTCCATCAAAATGCAAAAGGAATACAGAGACAATTTGGAATAACAGAAAATGAAGCAAAATCTATTGTTCAAGCATGTCCGAGGTGTGGGGCTCAGGGACCAGGCATTGGTATTGGTGTAAACCCGAAGGGCTTGGCAGCACTTGAGCTATGGCAGATGGATGTAACACATATTCCAGAGTTTGGGAGACAAAAATATGTACATATCACAGTAGATACCTTCTTGAGGTTAATCTGGGCATCTGCAATGTCCGGAGAAAAGGCGCAACAGGTTTGTAAACATTTGTTGTCGTGTTTTGCCATTATGGGGGTGCCAGAACAGATCAAAACAGATAATGGGCCAGCATACACCAGCCAAAAGTTTCGTGTATTTTTAACATGCTGGGGAGTGAAACATGTTACTGGTATACCACACTCCCCGACAGGTCAAGGGATCATCGAACGCACCCATAGAACCATAAAGGAACATTTAAGGAGACAGAAGGAGGTAGATACTGATCCAACATCGCGGTTGCATAAAGTGTTGTTTACTTTGAATTTTCTGTGTTTAACAGGGGACCGAGAAGAACCACCGGTTGTTGTACATCACCAGCAGTTGAAATTTAATAACAACACCATTATACCTCAGTTACAGGTGATTTATCGGGAACATGCTACAGGGGAGTGGAAAGGACCGGTGCCAGTGATCCTTAGTGGCCGGGGATATATGTGCGTGGCCACTGACCAGGGACCACTTTGGGTGCCGAGCCGATCAGTAAAACCACACCTCCCCGAGAGATCGGATGGGTGATGGAACTGGTAAAAATGGTTCTTACAGGAGTTCTTGTGATTGCAGTTATATTGTTAATGTTACCATGTTTATTTTCTTGTTTGCAGAAAGCGTTAATGAAACTTGTGAATCAGGCCTGGCTTGCTCACAAACAAGAAGGGGGAATTGTAGAGGTTTGGTTGAGTGAGAAGGGGCACGATCCTGTGTCAGTCACTGAGCAGTCTGAGCAACCCAGGCTTTGAGCAAGGGTTAAGCCCAGAGCTAGCGACCTTGCACTCCCCTTGCACGGAGCAGAACAAAGAACCTCGTGGTGCCTGCTTCGCGGGAAGCAAAACTACGTCCGGGAGGGGAGGGGGCGGTCACGGCTCTGAATATGTAAACCTATGGACCAATCACAAGTGCGATCGGGGCGCGCGATTAACATATGCATAGTCTATATAACTACTGCTTTCTTTGTTAATAAACGAGAAGCTTCCATACTCACATTGAGATCAAGTAGCTTACTCCGGACCGATCCCCAGCACCCGCGAGCGCGCCTCCCCCGGTTTTCCCCGTACTACAGAATAGCATTCCAAACACCATGCAAAATCAATCGTTAGTATTCGGTCAATAACAACCTCTGTTCATTATCCCTTCTAGGTCCAACTAACATTTGAACATCCTCCATATTCTTCTCCTCCTCTCCTTATACTTGTTGCACCACCCACCAATGCTGCATGCTGAACAACAACGCTTAGGCACTTTGTTTTTCCCTGCCTCTAACGCCAATACTTCACCTTCGCTTACAATCAAACCACATTCCTTACCACATCATAAGCATCCCGTAATGCAAAGAACAAATTCACATATGGCATCTCATCCCACTTTCCCTCTCCTCTACAGAACAGCATTAATTGCAATATTGTGTTGTAGCTTATACTCCCGTTCTCAGGCCATTTCTCCTTATCATCTAGGATATACAAAGGCCACCACTGATTACAATATTCTACAAACTGCCTCTGGGTGAGAGATTCTCCCCCCCACACACCTTTTTCCAATGTTTCAATATACATCCTAGAGGAGATTTTTCAGAATCCCCCTTCCACCAAGGGTTTGTTACCCCTTGCAAAATAATATCAGAACACAAAAGCAGTGTTAAAACACAGAGACACAAAAGAAACGACAACACAGACAGAAAACCAACGACTTAACACAAACAGAAAACCAACGACTTAACACAAACTAACAAGATGCTGGGGACTCAAACCCCTTATACCATTTTCAGGTGACTCGAATCCCTTATACCACTTTCAGTGGGACTCTAATCCACCCCTTCAGTAGACTGTTTGTTTCCCATTTTACAAAGTTTCAAAATTAACACGAATACCCGAACAAAGTTATACGAGTACCACAATTACCACAATTACAAATAAATCTGTCACAGTTCAAAGCCGGACTGGCTGTTAAACTGATAGCAAACAGTAAACGGCAAAACGCTGCTCGCCCTCCCCTTTTCTCCTTTCCCTCCCCCGAAAGGGAGGAATGGAGAACACAGAGAGAAACTTGCAAGCCGAAAGTCAAAAGCAGTTTCGCTAAGCAGCAATGAATATACAAATATATACAAATATATACAAAACCAATATTCAACCAAAATCCAGACTCCGGGCGTCCCCGTAGTAGCGTACGGATTATCACAATTGTGCACACCAATACCAATAGCTTAACAACGCGCACTTAATTCAGGTACGACTTATTTGTAAGCAACCAAGCAACCAAACAACCAAGTTAAAATACCGGTACCAATACTCACAACCAATGTCGTTAATCTCCCAGATAGCTGTTAGCTGTCTCGGAAACTCACCCGACCAGGGAATCGGAGGCTTCCCCGAAAATACTCCGGTGCGCGCTGGAGTCCTCACGATTCCTCTGGTCTGTGGAGATTCCGGAGAGCTTGTCCCATCTGGGTCGCCAAATTCTGTTACCGGAAAATAGTAACCAAGAAAACTCTCCAAACCAAAAGATAGTTTAGAAAGCCGGCATTGGTTTATTGCAGCGCTGGGTGCATGGGGGATCTCTCCTCCTAGCATGCACACCTAAGAACAAAAGCTTGCTCCTTATATACATAATTCCAAGAAAAAGCCCACCCATTTAAAAAAAACTTATACATAACACGTTATATAATGCATTACATGATGTCTTTACGCATGCGTACTAAATTGGGGAAGGGGTCTTGGGTGGTCTCTGGGGGTCGCTGGTGGTCCCAATCCCCCTTAAATTGTGCTTGTGCGCAAGTGTGGTTGAGGCCTTCTTGTTTACAAGTACATGTGTTCTCAAGAAGAAGATATCGTTTTGGACTTATCTCTCCTCTGACACAAGAGTTTATGAAGCAAGTTAATTTAGACATCACAAAGTTGTTCTTTAGTTTTGTTTTGTCTTTTGGCCTTATATAATTAGCAGAGACCTTTGTTTTTCTAGGACTAAGTGTAAACAGCATGAATCATTGTTTACTAGAACCTTGTTATCAGTCCCATAAACAAACTCTATCTACAAAACAGGTAGTTTGCTTCAGAACCTATTGTTATTCTCTATTATTCTAGCTAAAAGGAAAATTATTGACAGGAAAGTTTGTTCTGTGTAAAGCTAACACAGAGCAGGCCTTTTAGAGCCTACTCTGAGGCCTCCTCTTGCTAAACTGTTGCTAAATTGAACCGTCTGGTATCACAGCCAAAAGCAGGACCTCAACATCACCCTTAGGAAAAAGGAAATCAGAGAAAGAGGAATATAGCGGGAGAGAGGGAAAGAACTGGAAAGGAGAGCAGAGATAGGAAACATATCACCACCCGTGGGTCCAGCGGCGAATTCTAGAGGTGTCCAGCAGGTACAGCCCAAAGGTACCCAAGGGGGAGCGGGCACACGCCTGGCAGCTTCAGCTGCTGCCCTTTTGTAATCCCTTGCTCTGCCTCTGGGGAGGAGTCTTGTCTGAGCTCACGCGTGTGCAGTTGTAACGTGTAGAGAGTTCCTGAAATGGGTCTGGGGTCCCTGGGTGGGCTCTGGTGGTCTACCAGCCCCCTCCCCTCAAGGAACAGAGAGGGATGCGGAGCTGCTTGTTTCCCCATCAGGAGCCTGAAAGACCTGACAGCATGACTTGAGGGAGAGCATGCCACCAAGTGACAATGCACGACCTTCCCTCGCGCCCTCGAGACCCTTTTTCTCAGACCTGCGTCACTCCAGTCACTCCAGCCCAGGCAGCACGCAGGAGCACGGGCCACAGTCACAAACGCATTGGCCGTGTGGCACAAGGAGCCTGCGGATGGACCTTGGTCCCCACACAGCCTGGCCCAATCAACAGCTGCTTTTTCTCCCCGAAAGACACTATTGGAAGCAAAAAGCATTTGCACCCCCAGCCCCTGAGAGCCGCCTGTCGGGGCCGGGGGCACCCCAGCCCCCCTTAACCCTTTCCCTCCCAGCAGGATCTGGGGAAGCTCTTGGGGGCGGGGCAGCACACGGGGAGCCCCAACCTTGTCTCCCGGGATACGCCAGAGAGTCCTTGGAAACCAGCGGGGCCAGAAGGCACCATGGCGCGGCCACCACTGCGGCTCCCAACGCGTGGCCCCCGGGCCCCACTGGCGCCCCGGCTCCTTCACCCCTTAGAGCTCCCCGAAACCTTCTACCCCCAAGGTAGGGACCGACCCCCACCCCTGCAGCCCAGGGACACTCTTAGGGCCCAGAGCGGAGCTGACCGCCACCCATCGCTCCTGGCTCTCTTGCAGGCTCAGCCACCCTGTGCCGACTGCCTGGGCAGGAGAAGCCCTTCCCCGCAGCCTGGGCACCCCCAGTGTGGGGGGCGCCCCAGGCACCCCAAGTTGTGAGGGCACCCCAGGACCCGCAACCACCACCAGCAGGTATGGCACCCCTGTCTGCTCGGGCACCCCAAACCCCGCGCACATTCAGCATCCCCCACCCCGGGCACTCCCCCAGCCCCACCACCCCGTCCACTCAGCACTGTTGGCACAGCGCTGCAGCAAGCCCGGCCGAGAGTCCCTGCCCTCGCCTGGCCAATGCAGGCCCAGTCAGTCCCATTGCCAGAGAATTGCCCGGATCCTTGGGGCCAGCTCTCCCCTTTCACCCCCCACAAGCCAGTCTCCTCCCCAATGTGTAGCCCCGTCCCCCGGCACAGCAGCTCACCCCACGGGCAGCGCCCTGGCCACAAGCTCCCCACGTGCCTGGCGCAGAGCCAGGGGATGTCGGCCATTGGGACGGCTCGGCAGGTGCGCCTGGAGACTCCCCCCGGCTCAGCACGGCTCCCACTCCCCTACACAGGTCTGCAGAGGACTCCGTGCAGCGGCTGCTTCGACCCATCGCTCTTCCACATCCAGTGGACCATCAACACCCCGCCTCCAGCAGCCACCTCCACACTCGCCCATGGCGCCACTCCTCTGCCAGGTGTTGCCCCGTGGGGCCCCGGGGACTGCGGGCTCCCCTTGGCCTGGGCAGCCCCAGGCATTCCGCAGCCCTTCACAGCCCACGACCATCAGGGCAGAGCGGTGGCCCCAGCCCCCCCAGCGATGCTGATGTGCGTCCCCGGAAACATCCCAGCAGGCAGCAACATCCCCTCCATCCCCTGTGCTGCCCCCCTCAACCAAGGCCTTGAGGACCCACCAGGTGGCCTTGAAGTGTCCGAGGAGATGCTTCTCCAAGAGGCCCTCAGGCTCTTTGGCTGCTCCTCGGACACTGTGGGGGTCAGCCAGGATGGCCCCAGCAGAGGCCCCAGGCCTAGGGACTCTAGCAGCACCAGTGGAGAGGGGAGAGGGGTGGCCCCAGCTCCGCCAGTGCTACCAACATCGATCCCCAGCTGTCAGCACGTGGAGGGACAGTCTGGAGAGACTCACAGCTCTGGCATTGCCATCCCTGCAGCGGCAGCCCCGGGCAGCGACTTCCCCCTGAGCAGCACCATCCCCTCCATCCCCTGTGCTGCCCCCCAAAACCATGCCCTTGGGCACCTGGCAGGTGATCTCAACATGGACAAGGAGGTGCCTCTCGAAGAGGCCCTAAAGATCTTTGGTTGCTCCCCGGACATGGTGGGGGTGAGCCAGGATGGCCCCAGCAGCAGCCCCATGCCTGGGAGCTCTGGTGGCACTGATGCAGCCATGCCCCCCCTGCGACTTCGCCTCGCTGTCTCTGCCCGAGGAGCTGCTCACCCCCGACGACAGTGTCCCCGAGGCCACCAAGGCCATCCTGAGCCTCCAAGATGTCTACAGCATCGGGATGGAGCCTCAGGAGCTGTGGGGGGGTGCGGGGATGGACCTGCCCCTGTCCCAGCTGGCCGTGCCAGAGAAGCGGGGACAGAAGCGGGGGCACAGCACCTTGTCGATGGCACCCAGCAAGCGCAGGGCTCTGGCAGGCAGCAGGGGGGTGGCAGGGGAGGATTAGTCCCACCACAGGGATGAGATGGGGATGGGGGGAGTATGGGGTGGGGAGGAGGAGTATGGGGTTAGAGTAGGTTTTATGGGAGTTTTGCTCTTGTTTTTCAAATTAAAATCTCTTTGTGTCTGTCCAGAACCGCTCTGTGCCTGTGTGTGAGGGGGAAGGGAGTGCAGGGGTCACCGGGAAATGGCACCCCAGAGGTGCAAAAGCCCCGCTGAGCCCCAGATCAGAGCCGGCAAAGTATGCCCCAAAGAATTAAAACTAAAAATGCCTCTTAAATCTTGACATGCTGGAGAGCAAAATGGAGCGGCTTGTCCTGTTCACCGCACCTCTTTTATGCAGAAATACATAAGTTTAACAAAGAAAGCTCAGACTAACATGCCTTAAGGCTATCTTTTGAACACACATATCATCTAATCTCTTAACCTCAGTCGCCACGGTTTTTTGCTTCTCTTTTTTTGTTTTCAACTTCACACTGAAGATCACAATAGTGGGATGACAGTTGCTGGGATAATTTTTTCTTCATCTATTTTTTTGTAAAACCTTTCATACATTTTTTCTAACATCTATCAAGTATTGCCACTAAAGATTTGGTAAAATTCATAGACAAAAAATCTTTGCTTCAAAATTCTCAAGTACATGTACCATTATTTTCAGCACACTGAGACGCAGATTAGGTAGTTCCAGTCTCCTGCCTGAAGGGAACACGTTAACCTTTTCACACCTCACTTCAGCTTTGATATGTCCATTTCCATTCCCTCATCCCTGGTAGCTATCCTGGTGTCACACCTGCTCTGGGATATTGCCTTATCCATATCAACATTTCCTTTGCCCGAGATCCCTCTCTTGGTTCTTCAACATTTTAAGGCTTGTCTTATCATCAAGCACATTTAACCATGGATGGACAGTGTCCAAAGGCCTCAGCTCAAATTTATCAATTAAGAAAAACGCCTCTCCAAGAATGTCCTCCCATAGCAAAAAAAAAAAAAAAAAAGAAAAATCTCTTTCCTTATACTTCCAGTCCATGAACCACCTACTGACCTTCACTCTCTTGGCACGCCTCCTCCTCGCTCTCTTTGACAAAGTCACTTCCCTACAACACCCACCACCCTCTACACCTCCATTTCTTTGAACTTCTCTTGGAGATTATTAAAAGCAGAATCTCCCATCACACCGACGGATTCTGGAATGAATCTTAGGTACGAGTCTCTTTTGACCTGCAGCTAATTCTGCTTTCTTTCTCCTCTCTTCCCCGGCTTTCTCATCTCTTTCTCCTGGGATTCTCAACGCCCTTGTCTTTTCCCCAAACCCACAACTTCTCGCAAAATCTCCCCTTTCTTTTTGCATGAAATAAGACTGTTTTTCAACACTGACTAGGAGTGAAAGAAACAAAACCACCACCTCTTTGCCTTTGCAACCGTCCACACTACGTTCTGCAGGCCCACTCTCCTCACCCACACTTTGCTCTCCACCTCCCCTTCTTTGAAAACTGGCTCAAATTGGAAATTAGTTGGGCAGCTTTCTTTCTCCACCAATGACCAGTTACCCTCCACTTCCTGGCTCTCAGATGCTCTCCTCACTTAGATCTACCAGCTGACATTTCCCAGCAAATTACTGCACGTCTGCTGCCCACCCAACAATAAATACATTTGGCAATTCTTCATCCTTTTCAAGGAACTGTCCAGTGTTTCTTTACTTCCACTACCAGGCCAACAGAAGCTTGATTCTTCACTCCTCACTTCTAAAGCAGAAAGGCAAAATTCACCTCCACACCCCCATCACTAACACCTCTTCTAAGCCCACTGAGAGGGCTGGGTTGCTCTGCCCTGGTTCCCAGACTTTCCAGCTTTTCACCAACACCAACCCTGTCTCAGACTTTGCTGCAGGCTGCCCAGGTGCTGATCTGTTCAAAGGCAACAATTTTCATCTATACTCTCTTTTGGGACGGAGGCCTCTCTCACAGAAAAAGCAGAAAATGCCCAAACCAACGCTAGAAGCTGCAAATCAAAGGCCACCAAGCAGACAAACGTGCTTACCTACACCTCCACTGAGCAATACACTCTTCTTCCTTACCCACCATAAATTACTGACTAACTCCCATCCCTTCTGCTCCGCTCGCCAGCTCCTTCCCTGCACGGCTGCTCTGACTGCCCAGGTTCTGGCTCCCACGCACACTGCAGCTATGGCCGACAGCACAGGTTTCAGGCTCATGGCACTCCTCCACGTCAGAACGCACATCAGACAGCTCTTCTCACTCCATCAGCGCTCACTGAGGGGGATGAGGACGATGCCTGCATTTGGCTCAGTAGAAAACAACTACTGCTTTAACCAGTTCACAACAAGGCCAGAAAAGGCACCGAGTACCTCCGGCCTCACCGTGTCTTTGGTCAGGAGGTACTCACAGCAGCGGGCCCAAATGTTTCTTAGCCTTCCTCGTGCTGCCAAGGTACTTACAGAAGCCCTTCTGGTTGCCCTTCACATCCCTCACACCAGCTCAGCTTTGGCTTTCCTGTCTCTGCTCTTGGACGCTCAGGCAACACTTCTATATCCCTCCTGGACATCCATCCCCACTTCCACCTTCTTGATACTCCCCTTCTGTGTCTGAGCTCAAACAACAGGTCCCTGTTCATCCCTGATGGCCTCCTACCATTTTGGTTGGCCATCCTGCATGCTGGCATGGACAACACTTGTGCTTGGAGGAGGCTCTCCCAGAAGATCAACCAGCCATCTGGGCACCTTTGCCTGCCAGGACAGTCTCCCACAAGATCCTGCCAAGCAGATCCCTCAACAAGCCAAAACCCACCCTCCTGAAATTTAAAATAAACCCAAGAACTTACATGCACATTTGGAAATACCACGGCTGTTTCTGCCATATTCCTCCTCCAGCAACCTTGCTGGGCAAGGATGCAGTGCCCCAGCTCTGGGCACAGTTTCCTACACACCTCTATCAGATGTACTCCAGCTCTAGAGACTCTCTTAGCTGCAGCTTTTACAACACAACCTGCCGTGTGTTGCACTGCAATGAAAACGCTGGTACACATTCTAAACCCGTGACATAGACCATCCAAGTTTTCAAGTACGCTATTAACTACAATGAGGATTGTTCTTTTTACTAGTAGGAAATAACTACACGGTTCTGGCTTTCTAAAAAGCAATCTGTTTCTAAGTAAGTTCTTGTACCACATAGAGGCTCTTGGCTTCCCCTTTCCCTTTAGGTGAAAGCAGGGCTTTTCTCCTACAGGGAAGTAACAGATAACAGAAATACAAGCAGGACAGAAAACACGTAATTCCATCCTGACCATGGAAATCTTTTATTTTTTAAAAGTGATTTTCCAGACAGTGCTGTGAGATACGACTCAATTTCCATCATTTCAGAGAACGAGCACACGTTAGTTACAGCCCACACTACAGAAAATCAAGACGGACTATTCGTTTTGACTTGTGGATGTCAGCCCTTTGGGATTCTAGAAACCCATTCCTTCTAAGTTTGCTTTCACCTGAACAAAGCCAAAGACTAGAGCCCAGGCGACCACGGCGAGGGAAGAAACAGATGGGTTTCCTTTAAGATTATATCAATGGGTGGAGAGATCCACTCCGATCCATACAATGAAACCCCTGCTCTTTCCAGCCTCAAAAGATTCCCCTGCTCAGACAGGTTCTGTAGAACTCACAGCCAGCGGAAACCAACACTGCCAGCAAAGACTAGACCCTGGCCTCCACCCCTTCCCGACCAGCACTCCCACTTCACTGCCACCACCTCCCCGTACTCACTACAAGGATTTGTGAGGCTTCACAGAGAACCCGGCTGAGGAAAAAGACTTGGGTTCAAACTAAATCTTTTTTTCTTTTACTCGGGGTTGATTTTACCCCATACCAGTTCCTCAGTGCAATTCACTACTTGGCTTCAAAATCATTTGTGCAGGCTCAATGCAAGGAAGGAGAGAAAAGCACAAGTGGCTCGGGGCAGGCATAGGTGGTACCTCTTCTCTCCACAGAAACGCAGCTCAAGTGATCAAACTGCAGTGTTGCACAGAACGCCTCCATTGAGCCCCACGTGTCCAACTGCTACACTGTACCTGGAAATACCTGGATTCACGTCATCAAGTCCTTACTGGCCTCCTCTGCAAAAGGAACCTGGGGAAAAAAAATACAAAACACAAAATTAAGCCTAAATATTTTGCACACACAGCCCAAAGCAACTTCTGAGTGGATGTATGCAACTAACTTGCGTGGACGCTCAGCATCACCTAAAACACAGAGCCTGTGTTTCTCGCATATTTCTCTTAGGGGTGAGTAGCAAGCTTATAAAATTGTCCCCTACTCATCTTAGACCTGAAAAGGTAGTGTACGATAACGTTCTAGCTGTGTTTTACTCTCTTGCAGAGAAAAGGGCTGTAAATTAAGATCTGAAGATTCCCTGAGCCATCTCTCATTTAAAACAACTGCTTCCAAAGTCTTGACAAATCACCATCACCTGGACTCGGGGCAACCCAGTGGCCACACAACGGATGTAACAAGCTATAGGACGCGAGGAAACGGCCTCAAGTTGCACCAGGGGAGGTTTAGATTGGATATTAGGAAAAATTTCTTCATGGAAAGGGGTATCAAGCAGTGGAACAGGCTGCCCAGGGCAGTGGTGGAGTCACCCTCCCTGGAGGGATTTAAAAGACGAGTAGACGTGATGCTGAGGGACATGGGTTAGTGGTGAGCTTGGTAGTCTTGGGTTAATGGTTGGACTCGATGATCTTCAAGGTCCTTTCCAGCCAAAACAATCCTGTGATTCCCGTGGCTGTAAACTACCTTGGAAGAAAAGGAGGCAAAGCTCACAAGCATGCCTAGATGGCTACACCCTTACCACTTGCAGCTCTATTGACTAATTTACCATCATCACTATTCACAAGCAGAAATCACTGGTTTGCAGTCTGATTTTTGGGTAGCGAGCCCATATATGCCGCTTCCTCGAATCACACAATGCTAAAACGAATGATCTGCAGAGGCTTTCAGGTCCTTCCCTGGCCTGCCAAGTATTGTTCTCTGCCACAAACGTGTCAGAAAAGAAAAATTTGGTCTACAATTAGGAGCCTGAAAGCAATTTTTTTCCCAAAAAGCTCTGCAGGGAAGAGTTAAGAATATTACAGAATCTGGTGATACAACACAGAATAAAAGTTTAGAAAAACAGTACTAATTTTCTTGATAGATATCTCAAAGGACAGAAAGCAATCAGACTTTCCTCACCCCTTTTTGCTTCTTGAGCCCTTTGGGCTCATGAATATAATCAAAGATCCTCATCAGCTGCCTTTCAGAAAAATTCTCGGTTGCACGAATGGCCAACACAGCTGGGGTTGTGTTTACTGCACACTGCTAGGCCTGTCAAAGATTATAAACTATAAAAGGCTGTTGTTGTGATACTGACTCTTCAGAGCTCGTGCTCTCCTTCAGACCACACACCATTTACGTTCTGCACTCAAAAGCGTGTCAGAAAATCCTACGGAGCCTTCAAAAACCACAAGAAAAAATGCCTTCCATCAAGCTGCTGACCTCATGAAGAGAAGAAAAGGAACTCCCTCAAGTGGAGTAGTTTTAAAAATAAGCCTTCTTTAGCTCGATTTCTGCCCAACAAAGTGCAGACTAGAAAACTGAACTTTTCAGCCTGTGACGATGGCTGCACCAGGACACAGCTTCAGGGCTTCAGATTTCAGACGGGTCGGCGTCCCCAGGTAGACTTGGGAGGAAAGAGCGCATAGATCAGATGTCCCCGAGCCCCACCGTTCATCTCTCTCTCTCGGCAGAGCAGGGTCTCCCCAGACACTGTCTAAGAACATGGGAAAAGGGCAGCAACTCACAAGAGAGATTTTATTTTGGTTCGAGCTGAAACAGTCCATGAGCTCCTCAAGCACAGCCTGCAGAGCTGCCAGCAGGAATCTAATCTTTGCCACAAGTGACCACAGAAGCCGAGTCTCTCCCAATTACCTTGGGGACAGACTGCAAAAAGAAACTGAGTTTCTGCCTTTTGGCAGAAGCACTTTTGGCTTCACGTCAGATGCACTTTTCAATTTTGCCAGCTTCTTTGCTGCTCTGAACACAACCATCTCACAAGTCCCTCATCTTCCAACACACAGCCTTAGGTTAACAACAGAAAAGCTTTTTCCTTTCTCTTTTTTCTTTCTTTTTTTTTTAAATCAGAAATGGGGATAAAGCTCCTCGGCATTCCTAAGACTCTGTAAGTCTCCTGACCGTCTTGGTAAACCCGAGCCTGCAGCCAGATCAGTCCCCAGCACAGTCTCACTGCTCGCACCCAGCTGTCCCTGTTGGCCACAGCAGAGATGGGCTCCTTTGCAGAACAAACATCGCCACGTCTGGCCTTGCAAACACACCGGCCAGCTGGCTGCTGCAAAACTTGTCTCATGAACTTCACGTTACACTTGCAAAACAAGCGATTCCCTTTAGACAAGCTGATAAATGACGTCGGTAACCAGCAAGCATTTTCACACCCGGCTCACTAAAATCCAGGTGTCTGACTTCACCTTGAGCATTATTATTCATCCCGGCAACTCTCCCCTCGTGCTCCCAGAGCTGCGCGAAGGCTTTTCCTTCTGCTCCCCGCCGTCGCAGCCAACACGAGCCCCCCCGGCCCCCTCCCCACCCGCCGCGGCCCCTCGGCACCTGCCCGCCGGCTCCTCGCAGCTCTTCCCTCCTAGCGCGGCTCCGCCCGCGGCACCGCTGCGGGGGCCGCTGCCCGAAACCCCCCCTTCCCCCGCGGCTGCTGCAGACCGAGCGGCAGCCCCTGCCCCCGGCAGCGCTCCCAGCCCCGGCGCCACAAGCCCCCGGCCCGCCGCCCGCGCCCCCGCACTCGCCCCCTCCCCGCACCCGCTGCCCGCTCACCTCCAGCTGTTATAGACGCTCGTGATAAATCGGGAAAGCCAATCTATATTAATAACAAGAAATTTTATTAACATGAATTTAGCAAGCGATAAATGAGCAAAAACAGCGCTGGGCGACCGCGGGAGTAACAGCTCCGCCAACGGCTCGCACCGAATCTTAGGAGAAACATCAATTTATTAGACAAAGCATACATATTCATTAACATGGGTTGGGTTATTATAATTCACAATCGTGGTAGGCTGGCCCCAAGGAAAAGACACTATCCAGCCAGAGTTGTAAATGACAACAATTAAGGCACAGCAGGGGGTGTTGTTTTTGTTCCCAAGGCGCAGCCATTTGTCTCCTGGCGCCTCCTTATCTATGCATTTGTCATTTGTCGGTTGTGTTGGAATTTCCTTATCTAGTTACAAGCTTAACATATGTTATTCTAAACCTACCATCCTACGTAACAGCAGGTTTGTTGCAGTAAAGCCTTTACATCTTCGTGCGATTTCATGAACAAAGTTAACCCGTCTATTACACAGCCTCCCCCGCCGGGCCGGCCCCCCCCCCCCCGCTCTCCGCGCAGCCCCGCGCCCCCTCCGGCCTCTGCGCGCCCCGGGCGGAGCGAGGAGGCGGCGGCCGCGGGGCGGGGCCGGCCCGGGCGCTGCGCTGCGCTGCTCCCCGCCGGCCGGGCCGGGCCGGGCCGGGCCGGGCCTCTCGTCGCTCGGCCCTGCCCGCCGCCTGCCCGCCCGGGCCCCCGCGCCTCGGGGCGGCCGCCGCGTGCAGCTCTGGGCGCGGGGGGGAGAGGCCCGAGCTGAGGAGCCCGCGGCCCCCGGGCGGGGTCTCCCTCGGGCGGGAGGGCTGCCATGGGCACCCGAAGCCGGCGGGCCATGAGCGGGGGCACCCGGAGCCGGCGGGCCATGAGCAGGGGCACCCGGGCCGGCTGGGGACGGGGCACGGAGGGGTGCGGGAGGGCAGGCGGGGGCTGGGGACACCGAGCGCTTCGGCCCGGCTGAGCCTCGTTTGGAGCCGTGGAGAGACCCTGCGGCCATCCTGCCCCTGCCCCGCTGAACCAGCTCCTGCTCCGCTTCTTGTCGGGCATGTTCCCCCCTTGCCTTTGCCTGGAACCTCTGCTTTCATCCCCATCGCTCTCCTCAAGCTCTGTGCAACAAACCTGCTGATTTCATGCGCGAGCACCTGCTCTCTCACTTGTACAAACATACACGCATGAACGCGTGCACACACAGTTACCTTCTAAAATCCAAACATCCCGCATCAAGCAGGACATACAGCAGCCCATAAACCCTTGAGTGGATGATGCTGGAACCCATTTCTGCAGTCCCACATTTCACTGGCAGTGAACTTGCTTTCACCAGCTCCTGCATGTTCACCGTGCTGTCTTACGCTGGAAGCCCTGGCTGATATATAGCAGGGGTGGTGGTTACATTGAAAAATCTTTGATTCAGCAACTTATACCTAGACCCTTGACTTCTTTTTAGAGTCTCACAAAGTATAATAAGCAACATGAACGCACCAAGAAAAACTCCTTCATATACCCTCCTAGACATAACATGCTCAGAACGCTTTGAGCAAGTCTCTGCCATCTCAGTTACCCTGAAATGCAGAATAGCAAGTGGGTTTAAAGAAGGTCTTGATTAGGAAGAGATTACACACATTGGCAAACCTTCTAAATCCCTTTCTCTCTCCATCCACCAATGGTTGTTCTTGTAAAAGCAGCATCTTCTATGAATTTCCTGGAATAACAGCTCTCTTTTGAGGGCCAACGCCATCCGAAAAGATTCCAACACTATTGATCACACTACTCCCGAGGAAGATAATGTGCAGCTCCCTATTACCACCATTGTATGGATACTTTTGTTAATCTGCTTCCCTTCTTCCCACTCAGGTCATCCTCAACTCTTGGTGCCGTTCCCTTTCTTCACTTGTTTCAAGCTTGATGCAGAATTGTTCATTCGGGGACATTGGGGACCTCCCAGAGACCCTTGGGGCTTTCACCGGGCTTTGCCCAAACCCCAGCAGGGCCGTGCTGCCCTCCAGAGCGTTCCGGGGCTTTTGCCAGGCTTTGCAGGGGCCTGGGCAGAGTTCTGCTACCCTCCAGAGAGCTGCAGGACCTTCAGCAGGCTTTGCCATAGCCCGAGTAGGGCCCTGCTGCCTTCCAGAGAGCCCCAGGACCTGAATAGACTGCAATAGTTCACTTGGAAGGGACCTACAATGATCATCTAGTCCAACTGCCTGACAACTTCAGGGCTGACCAAAACTGAAAGCGTATTATTAAGGGCATTGTCCAAATGCCTCTTAAACACTGACAAGCATGGGGCATCGACCACCTCTCCAGGAAGCCTCTTCCCGTGGTTGAACACCCTCTCGGTAACGAAATGCTTCCTGATGTCCAGTCTGAAGCTCCCCAGATGCAGCTTTGAACTATTCCCACGCATCCTGTCCCTGGATCCCAGGGAGCAGAGCTCAGCACCTCCTTCTCCACATCCCCTCCTCAGGAAGCTGCAGGCAGCAACGAGGTCTCCCCTCAGCCTCCTTTTCTCCAAACGAGAGAAACCCAGAGTGCTCAGCCGCTCCTCACAGGACATCCCTTCCAGCCCTGTCACCAGCTTGGTTGCCCTCCTCTGGACGCATTCCAGGACCTTCGCATCCTTCTCAGATGGTGGGGCCCAGCCCCACACAGTACTGCAGGTGAGGCTGCACCAGCTAGCAGGACAATACAGCAGGACAGTGCCCTCTCTTGACCGGCTGCTCACACTGTGTTTGATGCCCTCAGGATGCTGTTTGCCCTCTTGGATGCCAGGGCACATTTGCTGCCTCCTCTTGAGCGTGCTGCCGACCAGCACACCCAGATCCCTTTCTGCTTGTTGTCACACAGCACTGGCCAGTTTCCTCTCTAACTGAGCTTTGGCCTTCCGTGCCTTCTCCCTGCAGACGCCAGCCGCGGCTCTGTCACCTCCCTGTGAAGCCTCACCTCGCTTCCAGAGATCCTACAATTCCTTTTCCCTCTGCAGCTCCGCAAGCAGTTCCCTGTCCAGACAAGCTGGTCTTCTGCCCCGCTCGCTTGACTCCCGACAGAGGGCAATTGCCTGCTCTGAGCTAATCAGAGGTGCTGCTTGAGGAAGGGGTCTTGGGTCGTCTCTGGGGATCGCTGGTGGTCCCAATCCCCCTTAAATCGTGCTTGTGCGCAAGTGTGGTTGAGGCCTTCTTGTTTACAAGTACATGTGTTCTCAAGAAGAAGATATTGGTTTGGACTTATCTCTCCTCTGACACAAGAGTTTATGAAGCAAGTTAATTTAGACATCACAAAGTTGTTCTTTACAGTTTTGTTTTGTCTTTTGGCCTCATATAATTAGCAGAGACCTTTGTTTTTCTAGGACTAAGCGTAAACAGCATGAATCTTTGTTTACTAGAATCTTGTTATCAATCCCATAAACAAACTCTATCTACAAAACAGGTAGTTTGCTTCAGAACCTATTGTTATTCTCTATTATTCTAGCTAAAAGGAAAATTATTGACAGGAAAGTTTGTTCTGTGTAAAGCTAACACAGAGCAGGCCTTTTAGAGCCTACTCTGAGGCCTCCTGTTGCTAAACTGTTGCTAAATTGAACCATCTGGTATCACAGCCAACAACAGGACCTCAACAATCAAAGGTTCTTACAGCCACTGAGTGCTGCTGACAGTATCACTGTTAGGAATTAGGAAAACAGAGAAAGAGGAATATAGCGGGAGAGAGGGAAAGAACTGGAAAGGAGAGCAGAGATAGGAAACATATCACCACCCGTGGGTCCAGCGGCGAATTCTAGAGGTGTCCAGCAGGTACAGCCCAAAGGTACCCAAGGGGGAGCGGGCACATGCCTGGCAGCTTCAGCTGCTGCCCTTTTGTAATCCCTTGCTCTGCCTCTGGGGAGGAGTCTTGTCTGAGCTCACGCGTGTGCAGTTGTAACGTGTAGAGAGTTCCTGAAATGGGTCTGGGGTCCCTGGGTGGGCTCTGGTGGTCTACCAGCCCCCTCCCCTCAAGGAACAGAGAGGGATGCGGAGCTGCTTGTTTCCCCATCAGGAGCCTGAAAGACCTGACAGCATGACTTGAGGGAGAGCTGGGGGAGAGCATGCCGCCAAGTGACAATGCACGACCTTCCCTCGCGCCCTCGAGACCCTTTTTCTCAGACCTGCGTCACTCCAGTCACTCCAGCCCAGGCAGCACGCAGGAGCACGGGCCACAGTCACAAACGCATTGGCCGTGTGGCACAAGGAGCCTGCGGATGGACCTTGGTCTCCACACAGCCTGGCCCAATCAACAGCTGCTTTTTCTCCCTGAAAGACACTATTGGAAGTTGTCACGGTTTAAAGCTGGGCTGGCTATTAAACCTGTGGCAGATGTTCTCTGTTAACCCTCCCCCCCCCTCCCCCCACCCGAGGGGAAAGGGAAAAGGGAGAGAGACTTATGGGTTGGAAAGTTAAAACAGTTTTAATAAACTATAGTAATGAAAAAGAGTATAATAACAATAATAGAAATAATCAAATATATACAAAACCAAGACTGAGAGCTTGGAAATCCTCCTCAGGCAGAGTTGCTCCCCCAGCACAGGCAGAGGCGAAAATGCAGTAGCTCCCCTGCCATCACACCTGCAGGCTTTTAACTGGAGAATTGGCAAAGCTGGTACCAATCAGTGGGAGGCAGGAGGGCCCCTCCCTCCTGGGCCCCACCTCCAGGAGGCAGTGGGTTAGTGATAAATAGGAAAGTAAGAATGACGTGTATGGGATGGAATATCTCGTTGGTCAATCTTGGGTCACCTGCCCTGTCTGCTCCTCCCTGCTCCTCCCTGCAGGTGCGACCCCCCTTCGGTTCTTCACTCATAAGCAGTGAGGAATTTAGCAGTGACCTTGGTTTCTCTAAGACTAATTGGCCTGGTTTGGGCCAAACCAGGACATTCCACCCCTTATTCCATACCATTCACGTCATACTCGGATCACCATTACCTTTTCATTTTCAAATATATATATACATATCATTAGTTTATGATTCTTCTCTATACAAAAAGTTCATTAAGTTCATTTGGTTCAGGATTGTGGGTTTCCATCTGGCTAGCAGTCTCTCAGCAGTCTCTCTGGCTAGCAGTCTTTCTTTCATTATGGTTCGTGCCCACGGGTTGCAGGTTAAAGATGTCAGACTCGAGGAGGTTACTGGACGCCACTTGATGAAGCTAGCTCCGGTCTCATCACCACTGTCTTAACCTGAAAGACACTTATGCAGTAACAACATACAGTTCAGAATTAAGTATTCTCACCCAGAATCAGATCACCTTCAGGGACACATCGGACTTCACCATCTTGCAACATCACCCACCAAGTACATCCAGGTCCCTGAGCAAAAGCAATCCCACGAATGGGTTTATCTTTGCCCGTTACAGGAAGAATCCAGACAGTTTTTCCCAATAGATTCCTTTCATGCACCACAGGGACTTTATCTCCTTCTACTGTATGTAGAAGGTCTGACTGAGCAGGGTCAGCTCGATTGATAGATCCCCTGGTGTTAACTAACCAGGTAGCTTGTGCCAGATGTTTATCCCAGTTTTTAAAGGTTCCACCCCCCATTGCTTTCAGGGTAGTTTTTAACAGCCCATTATACCGTTCAATTTTCCCAGAGGCTGGTGCATGATAGGGGATGTGATATACCCATTCGATGCCATGCTCTTTGGCCCAGTTATCTATGAGACTGTTTTTGAAATGAGTCCCATTGTCTGACTCAATTCTCTCTGGAGTGACGTGTCGCCACAAGATTTGCTTTTCAAGGCCCAGAATAGTGTTCCGGGCAGTGGCATGGGGCACAGAGTATGTTTCCAACCATCCGGTGGTCGCCTCCACCATGGTAAGCACATAGCATTTATCCTGGCGGGTTTGAGGGAGTGTGATGTAGTCAATTTGCCAGGCCTCCCCATATTTATATTTCAACCACCGCCCCCCATATCACAAAGGTTTTAACCGTTTGGCTTGCTTAATTGCGGCGCATGTTTCACAATCATGGATAACCTGTGTGCCAGAAGCAAAAAGCATTTGCACCCCCAGCCCCTGAGAGCCGCCTGTCGGGGCCGGGGGCACCCCAGCCCCCCTTAACCCTTTCCCTCCCAGCAGGATCTGGGGAGGCTCTTGGGGACGGGGTGGCACACAGGGAGCCCCAACCTTGTCTCCCGGGATACGCCAGAGAGTCCTTGGAAACCAGCGGGGCCAGAAGGCACCATGGCGCGGCCACCACTATGGCTCCCAGAGCGCGGCCTCCGGGCCCCACCGGCGCCCCGGCTCCTTCACCCCTTAGAGCTCCCCGAAACCTTCTACCCCCAAGGTAGGGACCGACCCCCACCCCTGCAGCCCAGGGACACTCTTGGGGCCCAGAGCGGAGCTGACCGCCGACCATCGCTCCTGGCTCTCTTGCAGGCTCAGCCACCCTGTGCCGACTGCCCGGGCAGGAGCAGTCCTTCCCCGCAGCCTGGGCACCCCCAGTGTGGGGGGTGCCCCAGGACCCACACCGACCACCAGCAGGTATGGCACCCCTGTCTGCTCGGGCACCCCAAACCCTGCGCACCTTCAGCATCCCCCACCCCGGGCACTCCCCCAGCCCCACCACCCCTGTCCCCCCAGCACTGTTGGCACAGCGCTGCAGCAAGCCCGGCCGAGTGTCCCTGCCCTCGCCTGGCCGATGCAGGCCCAGTCAGTCCCATTGCCAGAGAATTGCCCGGATCCTTGGGGCCAGCTCTCCCCTTTCACCCCCCACAAGCCAGTCTCCTCCCCGATGTGCAGCCCCTTCCCCCAGCACAGCAGCTCACCCCATGGGCAGCGCCCTGGCCACAAGCTCCCCACGTGCCTGGCGCAGAGCCGGGGGACGTCGGCCATCGGGACGGCTCGGCAGGTGCGCCTGGAGACTCCCCCCGGCTCAGCACGGCTCCCACTCCCCTACACAGGTCTGCAGAGGACTCCGTGCGGCGGCTGCTTCGACCCATCGCTCTTCCACATCCAGTGGACCATCACCACCCTGCCTCCAGCAGCCACCTCCACAATTGCCCATGGCGCCGCTCCTCTGCCAGGTGCTGCCTTGTGGGGCCCCGGGGACTGCGGGCTCCCCTTGGCCTGGGCAGCCCCAGGCACCCCCTGCGACCAACCGCAGCCCTTCGCACCCCACGACCATCAGGGCACAGTGGTGGCCCCAGCCTCCCCAGCGATGCTGATGTGCGTCCCCGGAAACATCCCAGCAGGCAGCGACATCCCCTCCATCCCCTGTGCTGCCCCCCTCAACCAAGGCCTTGAGGACCCACCAGGAGGCCTTGAAGCGTCCAAGGAGATGCTTCTCCAAGAGGCCCTCAGGCTCTTTGGCTGCTCCTCGGACACTGTGGGGGTCAGCCAGGATGGCCCCAGCAACGGCCCCGGGCCTGGGGAGCAGCACCAGTGGAGAGGGGAGAGGGGTGGCCCCAGCTCCGCCAGTGCTACCAACATCCATCCCTGGCTGTCAGCACGTGGAGGGACAGTCTGCAGAGGCCTACAACTCTGGCACAGCCACCCCTGTGCGATCACCCCCAGGCAGTGACACCCCTCTGGGCAGCGATGTCCCCCCCAGCCCCTGTGCTGCCCCCAACAACCAAGGCACTTGGGACATGGAAGTTGACATCGACTTGTCCGAGGAGCTGGGTCTCAACAAGACCCTAACCTTCCATGATTTCCTCCTCGACCTGGTGGAGTTCAGCGGGGATGCTCCCAGCAGCAGCCCCAGGCCTGGGGACTCCAGTGACACCAGCAGCGAGGCGAGAGCGGTGGCCCCGGACACCCAGGTGCTGCCAATGTCCATCCCTGGCTGCCAGCACTTGGAAGGACAGTCTGGAGAGACCCTAAACTCTGGCACGGCCACCCCCGCATGGGCACCCATGGGCACTGACATCCCTCCAGGCAGCAACGTCCAGCCCAGCTCCTCTGCTGCCCCCCAGAGCCAAGATCTTGGGGACCTGGAAGGTGACATCACCATGTCCGAGGAGCTGGCTCTCCAAGAGCTCCTGAGTCTCTTTGATGACTCCCTGGAGGCGGTGGAGTTCAGCGTGGACGACCCCAGCAGCGGCCCCATGCCTGGGGACCACAGTGGCGCCAGCAGCGAGGGGAGAGCGGTGGTCTTGGACACCCAGCTGCTACCCATGTCCATCCTTGAGTGCGAGCCCATGGAGGGACAGTCTGGAGAGACTCACAGCTCTGGCATAGCTATCCCCGCAGCGGCAGCCCCGGGCAGCGACTTCCCCCTGAGCAGCACCATCCCCTCCATCCCCTGTGCTGCCCCCCAAAACCATGCCCTTGGGCACCTGGCAGGTGATCTCAACATGGACAAGGAGGTGCCTCTCGAAGAGGCCCTAAAGATCTTTGGTTGCTCCCCGGACATGGTGGGGGTGAGCCAGGATGGCCCCAGCAGCAGCCCCATGCCTGGGAGCTCTGGTGGCACTGATGCAGCCATGCCCCCCCTGCGACTTCGCCTCGCTGTCTCTGCCCGAGGAGCTGCTCACCCCCGACGACAGTGTCCCCGAGGCCACCGAGGCCATCCTGAGCCTCCAAGATGTCTACAGCATCGGGATGGAGCCTCAGGAGCTGTGGGGGGGTGCGGGGATGGACCTGCCCCTGTCCCAGCTGGCCATGCCAGAGAAGCGGGGACAGAAGCGGGGGCACAGCACCTTGTCGATGGCACCCAGCAAGCGCAGGGCTCTGGCAGGCAGCAGGGGGGTGGCAGGGGAGGATTAGTCCCACCACAGGGATGAGATGGGGATGGGGGGAGTATGGGGTGGGGGAGGAGGGGTGATGTATTTGGGGGGAAGGAGGGGTTAGAGTAGGTTTTATGGGAGTTTAGCTCTCGTTTTTCAAATTAAAATCTCTTTGTGTCTTTCCAGAACCGCTCCTTGCCTGTGTGTGTGAGGGGAAGGGAGTGCAGGGGTCACCGGGAAATGGCACCCCAGAGGTGCAAAAGCCCCGCTGAGCCCCAGATCAGAGCCGGCGAGACCCGACGGGCACCGAGCCGCCCCCAGAGCTGAGTCAGTGTCAGCCGGGCAGGCAATGGTGGGGAGGGGACTGCCCTGTCCCCTTCCCCAGGGCAGCCAGGACAGACGGGTCCCTGCAGGACTCACGCACATGGCCCCACGCAGAAAGAAACACAGAGCCCCCAGGACAAGGACAGACCTTGGGGCCGAGGGGGCACAGACACACACGACAGTGAGGGCTGCAAGGCCTTCGTCCTGAACAGCACCAGCGTCCCCTCAGCGGGGACAGGGCTCGGGCAAAGCCCTGCAAAGCCTCAGGACAATCACGCCCTTCCTCAGGTCCCATCGCGCTCGGCTCCGGAGCGCAAATAGCCCCACGGAGCCTCAAATCAGAGCTGGGAGCAGTTGTATCAGATGAATGACCGTAAGTCCATGGGACCTGATGGGATTCATCAGAGAGCACTGAAGGAGTCAGCAGATGTTACAGCTTGCTGCAGAAGGAGAATTGGTTTGGCCTCGCCATGAGCACTGTGTGCGCTTATGGGCCCCAGAATTGAGGAAGGATGTTGAGGTCCTTGAGCGCATCCAGAGGAGGGTAACAAAGCTGGTGACTGGTCTGGAAGGAATGTCGTGTGATGAATGGGTGAGGGCTTTGTGTTTATCTAGTTTGGAGACAAGGAGTCTGAGGTGCAACCTCACAGCTCTGCAGCTTCTTGAGGAGCTGATGTGGAGAGGGAGACGCTGATCCCTTCTCCCGGTGATCCAGGGACAGCACGCATGGGAATGGTTAAGACATGCACCAGGGGAGGTTCAGCCTGCACATTTGGAAACATTTCCGTACTGAGACGGTGGCCAAACACTGGAACAGACTTCCCAGAGGGGTGGTTGATACCCTGAGCCTGTCCGTGTTTAAGAGGCGTTTGGACAATGCCCTTTATAATTTGCTTTGACTTTTGATCAGGCCTACAGTGGTCAGGCATTTAGACTAGATGATTGTTGTAGGTCCCTTCCAACCAAAATATTCTACTCTACTCTATTCTATTCTAAATTTACATGAAACAGTGATATTAGTTTTTGCTCTGAAATGAAACGTCCACTTGAAATGTTCTAAACTTTTATTTCTAGTATATCACAGAATCTGATAATTGCCAGAAATGTCTTAACATTTCTATATTTAACAAAATTACCTTTTTCTGCACTGCTATCATTCAGTCATTGAAATTCTTCATTTTGCTTTGCAGAAGAATAATTCAGGATCAAACTACGCTTCCTTAAGGTGTTGGGGAAGAGGCACTTAGGGCTTCCACTGCCCGACGCAGACCCAGCTTCACTGCATTTCCCACGCTGTGTTTTGTCACACCCCACTGTGCCCCATTCTCCAGGGCAGCGAGTTTTGAGAGGTGCAGTTCTCTAGTGCTGCTCCAGAGCAGACTTCCAGCTCCTGCCTGCACAGGTGCTGCTGGGAAACTGGTTGTGATACTCTGGGATTTGAACCACCTAGAAATAAACCTACAGGCCATTAAGAAAAACCTCCCGATCTTACACCTGCCATTTCTGAGGCCTAACAAATTATTCAGTGTATTTAGTCATGAGAGGAATTAAACAAACTCTCGTTATTGGAACGACCTCACTGACAAACTGACAAAGGTCAGTGTCATGGTTTAAGGCTGGGCTGGCTATTAAACTGGTGGTAGATGCTCTCTATTAACCCTCCCCGCCCCCCCCCAACCTCCAAGAAGGGGAAGGGAAAGGGAAAAGGGAGAAAGACTTATGGGTTGGAAAGTTAAAACTGTATTTTAAGAGTGTATTATATATTAATAAATGATTTAATATATAATATTTATATGTATGTATAACTCTGGGAGTATAATGGAAGATTGGCGAGGAGTATTGTAAACACGCTCAAGCGACTTGCACCTGGGATGTCGAAAAACACATATATCATACTACTGTTGTTTAGTCTTGTGTGCTGGACAAGTAGAACATCCATGTTTAGATAACATAGGCATGTGATAAGACTCAGAGGCACCTAATCGTTCATGCCTGAGATTCCTGCCTTGCTGTGAGAAAGATCAAAGCACAGTGGAAAACTGCCACCTGCAAGAAACCCCTAATATACAGGCGAAAGCAGCAGGCCCGGAATCTCTCTCTCCCTCTCTAGCAGGAACCAAGCTCCGCGGTGCCTGCATCCCCGCTTGCGTGCCTTTGCCCTGGGTGCTGCTTTGGAGATCACAGAATCACAGAACGTTAGGGATTGGAAGTGACCTCGAAAGATCATCTAGTCCAATCCCCCTGCCGCAGCAGGATTGCCTAGACCATATCACACAGGAATGCGTCCAGGCGGGTTTTGAATGTCTCCAGAGGAGGAGACTCCACAACCTCTCTGGGCAGCCTGTTCCAGTGTTCGGTCACCCTCACCGTAAAGAAGTTTTTCCTCATATTTATGTGGAACCTCCTGTGTTCCAGCTTGCACCCGTTGCCCCTTGTCCTGTCAAGGGATGTCACTGAGAAGAGCCTGGCTCCATCCTCATGACACTTGCCCTTTACATATTTATAAACATTAATGAGGTCACCCCTCAATCTCCTCTTCTCCAAGCTAAAGAGACCCAGCTCCCTCAGCCTCTCCTCATAAGGCAGATGTTCCACTCCCTTAATCACCTTCGTGGCTCTGCGTTGGACTCTCTCTAACAGTTCCCTGTCCTTCTTGAACTGAGGGGCCCAGAACTGGACACAATATTCCAGATGCGGCCTCACCAGGGCAGAGTAGAGGGGGAGGAGAACCTCTCTCGACCTGCTAACCACACCCCTTCTAATACACCCCAGGATGCCATTGGCCTTCTTGGCCACAAGGGCACACTGCTGGCTCATGGTCATCCTGCTGTCCACTAACACCCCCAGGTCCCTTTCCCCTACGCTGGTCTCCAACAGGTCTGCCCCCAACTTGTACTGGTACATGGGGTTGTTCTTGCCCAGATGCAGGACTCTACACTTGCCCTTGTTATATTTCATTAAATTTGTCCCTGGCCAACTCTCCAGCCTGTCCAGGTCTCTCTGAATGGCTGTGCAGCCTTCCGTTGTGTCAGCCACTCCTCCCAGTTTTGTGTCATCAGCGAACTTGCTGACAGTGCACTCTAATCCCTCATCCAAGTCATTAATGAATATATTGAATAGTACTGGTCCCAGTACCGACCCTTGAGGGACTGCGCTAGACACAGACCTCCAACTGGACTCAGTCCCATTGACCACCACTCTCTGGCTTCTTTCCTTCAGCCAGTTCACAATCCACCTCACTACCCGATCATCCAGACCACACTTCCTCAGTTTAGCTGCGAGGATGCTGTGGGAGACCGTGTCAAATGCTTTACTGAAATCGAGATAGACCACATCCACAGCTTTACCATCATCTATCCACCTGGTTACGTCCTCATAAAAGGCTATCAAGTTGGTTAAGCATGACTTCCCCTTGGTGAAGCCATGCTGAGTGCCCCTAATGATCCCCCTATCCTTGATGTGCCTAGAGACAGCACCAAGAACAAGTTGTTCCATCACCTTTCTGGGGATGGAGGTGAGGCTGACCGGTCTATAGTTACCCGGGTCCTCCTTCTTGCCCTTTTTGAAGACTGGAGTGACATTCTCTTTCCTCCAGTCCTCAGGCACCTCTCCCGTTGCCCACGACTTAGCAAAGATGATGGAGAGTGGCCTAGCAATGACTTACGCCAGCTCCCTCAGCACCCGAGGGTGCATCCCATCAGGGCCCATGGATTTATGGACGTCCAGGTTGCTTAATTGGTCCCTGACCCAGCCCTCATCTACCAAGACAGATTCCTCCTCTATCCTGACTTCTTCTGGGGCCGCAGGGGTCCGGGGCTCCTCAGGACAGCCTCCAACAGTATAGACAGAGGCAAAGAAGGCATTCAGTAACTCCGCCTTCTTTTTATCCTCTGTCTCCAGGGCCCCCATCTCATTCATCTGTGGGCCTCCATTGCCTCTAGTGTTGGCTTTACCTGCAATGTATTTGAAGAAGCCCTTTCTGTTGTCCTTGACCTCTCTTGCAAGGTTTAATTCCAAGGAGGCCTTAGCTTTCCTAATTGCCTCCCTACATCCTCTGACAACAGACTTATATTCCTCCCAAGTGGCCAGCCCCTCCTTCCATGATCTGTACACCCTCTTCTTCTACTTGAGTTTGCCCAGCAGTTCCCTGTTTAACCATGCAGGTCTCCTGGTACCCTTCCTTGACTTCCTACCTGCTGGGATGCTCTGATCTTGAGCTCGGAAGAAGCAGCCCTTGAATGCTAACCAACTATCTTGGGCCCCCTTACCTTCTAGTACCCTGTCCCATGGGATTTCCCCTAGCAATTGCTTGAAAAGGCCAAAGTTGGCCCTCCTGAAGTCCAGGGTTGTGATTCTGCTAGCTATTCTGTTCCTGCCACATGAGATCCTGAACTCTACCATCTCATGGTCACTACAACCAAGGCTGCCCTCAACCTTCACCTCTTCAACCAGACCCTCCTTGTTAGTGAGGATAAGATCCAGCAGCGCTCCTCTCCTAGTTGGCTCATCCACCATTTGCATCAGAAAGTTATCATCAATGCACTGGAGGAACCTCCTGGACTGAGGATGACTGGCTGAGTAGGCCTCCCAGCAAATATCAGGGTAGTTGAAATCCCCCACAACAACCAGGCCCTGTAATTGCGAGACTGCTCTCAGCTGCCTGTAGAAGGCCTCATCACCCTCCTCATCCTGATCCAGTGGCCTGTAATAGACACCCACAACAGTATCACCCCTGCCAGCCTGCCCCTTAATTCGCACCCACAAACTCTCAACTCGCTCCTGATCCGCCTCTGGACAGAACTCAATACATTCTAGCTGCTCACTCAGATAAAGAGCAACTCCACCACCTCTCCTTAGCGGCCTGTCTTTCCTGAACAAGACATAGCCATCCATGACCACATTCCAGTCATGCGAGGCATCCCACCAAGTCTCTGAAATTGCCACTAAATCATAGCCCCCCGACCGAACACGGATTTCCAGCTCCTCCTGTTTATTCCCCATGCTGCGTGCATTGGTGTACAGGCATTTCAGGGAGCGAGCTGAGCACACCGATTTCACCCCAGGGGGATGGGAGGCCTCCTGGTCTACCTCAACACTAGAGCGTTGCCCCAGTGGTACAAGCCCAGCTACTACCCCATCCCCCTTCGAATCTAGTTTAAAGCTCTCCGAATGAGCCCTGCTAATTCCTGTCCCAGAACCCTTTTGCCCCTACGACATAAGCCTTTCCCATGTATTACGGTCACGCCTGGTGTCTTATAAAACCAGCCATTATCAAAGAACCCAAAGCCCTGCCTGTAGCACCAGTCTCGTAGCCAGGCATTAATAGAGAGAATCCTACTATTCCATCCCACGTCATCACCTGAAAATGGAAGGAGGGAGGAGAAAACAACTTGTGCCCCAGACTCTTTCACCAACCGTCCTAGGGCCTTGTAGTCTTTCTTCATCCCCCTCAGACTACGGGATGCAGCTTCTTCCCCACCTGTCTGGAAGATCAGCAGGGGGTAGTAGTCTGTGGCCTTCACCAGGTTGGGGAGTTTCCTGGTGATATCCCTGATTCGGGCTCCAGGCAGGCTGCAGACCTCCCTGTGATGGGGGTCAGCTCTGAATATTGGGCCCTCAGATCCCTTTAGGAAGGAGTCTCCAACCACTAAAACTCTTCTCTTCTTCCTTGTGGAGGAGGTAGCTATGCGCCTGTCAGGATTTTCTGACTGTGGTGGGACCTCTGATATAGGTTGCCTCTCCACCACATCCCCATTGGACCGGCTGTATTCCACTAGGGTTTCATATCTATTGCTCAGAGGCACCTGTGGAGGCAAGGTAGGCAAGGAGGGCACTCGCCTTTTGCCACGGCCATAGACTTGCCTCCACTCACTCCTCTCCTCTAAGTTATTGTTTTCCACCTGAGAGGGGCAGAGTACAGGGGCCCCTCGATCCTGGGAGCTCTCTGGCAGGTGCTCCCATTTTTGTTGCAGGGAGGGCAGAGCCTGGCTCCACCAGTCTATCTCCATTTCAGCCTCCCGAATGCTCCTAAGCCTTTCCACTTCGGCTTGAAGCCTTTCAACCTGGCTTTGCAGCTGTGCCGCTCGGCCGAGCAGAACATCTACCTGCTCACAGCGCACACAGCCCCCTGACACCACAGAGACGCTGTAGCATTCCCTGCAGCTGGCAACCTGCACCATCGCCTCCTTCCGTGGGAGCTCTGTCTGGGTTCCCACATCCATTTTGGTCTTCTTCTGCCGGTTGTTCTTTCACTGAGCTGGGAAATACCTGTTGGTGACACCCCTGGTTCACAGCTCCTTGGCACCTTCCTTGCCTTGTGCACTGGGAGGGAGTCAGCGCCCTCCCCAACGAGCTGCAAACTGCTGCAGCCTCTCCTGCCCTGGGACACACCCAGTCACTGCTGACTCACACAGTCACTGCTGACTCTCCCTCTACCCCCTAGGCAGGGACTAGTCCCTGTCCTCCAGGAGGCTTTTTATCACCCAATCAATCACCACCCCCAATCAACAGGGGGTGGTGTATTTAAATCGCCCGCGGTGCCTCCAGCTATGCCCCCTCCTCTCCTGTTTTGTTGTTGGGAACCTCCTGGTCCGGGGTGGGGGGGAAGCAGCTCAGGACTGCTGCTCCGGGGGGGCCCAGAGTATGAAAACCGCCCGGTTACAGCCCGATGTCGCCCTTGCCCCTGCACTAACCTCAAGTCGCTGTCGCTGCTGCTGCCGCTGTCAGCTGTTTGAGTGTTCAAGTTCACACGTGAGCTGGATGCTTAGACTCCCTTTGCAGACAGGAAAGGGAGCTGGGCACTTGCTGGGGGCAATTGATCTCATCCTTGGACAAGCCTAAGCAGCTTGGATCAGCTGTGCCTTACACACACAGAGAAAACAGGCAATTCTGCCTGCTTCTGTTGACTGTAACAGGAGCCTGGAGGAGAACTGATGTTCTACAAGATGATGGTTACACAGGCATGCACATATGCAAAGGGCAGAGGCTCAGCTCAGGTAGTCAGTGTAAAGCCTCAGCTCAGGTAGTCAGTGTAAAGCCTCTCTACTGCTGTGCCAATGGCTGTAAGAGAGAGATGAGACTGAGTATGGCATTACTTGAGGAAGATGCAAATACTCTCTCCCACTCCCTGGAAGATCTGAGCTGCTGGCTCCCAATGAAGGTCTTTAATTATCACTTGCTGAGTAAGTATCTGCAGCACTAGCTACAGCTGCAGTGGTGGTACTCCTTGCCTCCAAGATAAACACCCACAGTGTGTCTGAGGACATCCTGATTTATCTCCTTTTCCATAACAGGGACTGTAGATATAAGCAGAGGTGTCTTTGTGCCTGTTGTACATGTGACATCTCTGAAGGGAGGTGTGGTCCAGCCTCTTTCACTCTATGCCTCTCAGCATGTTGACCACTGCTGACTTCAGGCTGGTTTCCCTCCCATTTTGTTATCCTGGTCGTGGTGTTCAGTCCTAGGGGTTGTGGCCACAGTTTGAGAAACTCTGCTAATAAATAGCCTCTAACAACTCCCAGCTTCATTCTGGTCACTGAGTCAGGGCAGCAGAGACAGCCCAGAGGCAAGACCCTCTCAGAGATCAAAGATTTAAGCACTTCCCTGAATTCCAGACTCTACACCAAAGAAGAGAGGGTATTCTGGGACCTCACATCATGGACCCTTAAACAAATGGGGAGCACCTGTGCAACTCATTTGGGTTAAAGGAACACATTCCTCCTCCAAACACCCCAGGTCAGCTACGGCCCTTGCGCTTATACATGGAAGAACGTTGCTGGTTCTGAACCCCAGTGCTGAATTTCATTCCCTTGTTTATCTGCAGGAACATGTTTTGCCTAAGCCAGTCACCTGGGAGGAAGTCCTCTCCTCTGTTTTCACACACCTACAGAACATTTGTCTACATCTGAGCTTGTCAGCATAATGCCTTTAAATCAGGCTGGAGCAATAAGGCCTTTGGGGATCTTCCACTTCTGACCCTCCCTTAGACCATTGCTTCAGGAGAGGTCTCCTGCCTGCTACTCCTGTGATGACATCTCCTCTGGCTGTAGTGCAGTACCAAGGGATGAGCTGAAAAATACAATTCAGTATCCTCAGCCTAGGCAGCTTGTGTTCTGGGACACACACCTGGCCACCAACTGTGGCCCTAGCTGATTAAGTGTCACTGGATGGCCCTATGCCATATCTGCCAGCCCAGTGCAGTCATCTGGGATACCCCAGAGAACAGCAACCCTTGAGGCGCTCCTGAAGTGGGACAGGCACCTCACAAAGGTAAGTTTGTCTCAGGTGAACTCTCCACCAGTGCTGTCTGCTTCTCTCCGTCGACTACAGAGTGAGCTAACTAGTTAAGACTTGACTAAATATTATGTTCCTTGAGTTATGGGGCTGTGCTCCACCTACAATATAAGCAGTCTCAGCTACTTTTTTTTTCTACACAGAAAATCCCCAACTTAGTTCTGCTCTTAGTTATCACAAGGTTGTAGAGGACCGACTACGAAGGGGTTAACAGTGTGTCCCAAACAGTCTCTGGTGGCTGCAGCCCCACAGGTGTGAGATTTTGTTTTCTTCTTGAAACCCAGCAGTTGCCTTAACACAGGCATCAGAAATCCTATAAGGGCATGTTGCTGGAGTCTTCTGTTGGAGGTAGGCTTGCATCCCCTGCTTCTCTCAGCAGAGCTACGTTGTATTATCTTGTAATTTGACAATGGCTTCTAGGAGCTTTTGTGAAGCTGTAACACAGAAACAGCAGTTTGCTGGAGGTATTTACTCTTTCTGCCAAAAGTATTGAAAAGACGACTAATTCCATGCACTGCCAATGACTATATACTATGAAAGAGAAAATGACCTGAAAATGCTTGCTTACCACTTGTAATATACGTTACTTAATGGAGACAGCTTCAGAGACACTACCCACATGTTGGGACAGTCTATGCTGCACCATCAATAGCTCTTACAGCATTTCTGTCTTTCAGATTTTTACCAGAGCTCGACCTTAGTCTTATGTTAGGGAGCTTGCTGAGGCAAAAGAGAAAGGGTGGGTATGAATTGAAAGCAGATTGCCTTCTCTTCTCTGCTCCCAGACTTGTGCAAAAATACTGTGTTTTTATGGAAAATGAAAACAAAGAAGTCTCTATACAGTGTTAGCTGTGGATTGTTACAAAACAGGATTTCATACCAAAAGTGGCTTTCCTTTTTGGATCTGTAGAAAAAACTGCAATTTGCAAGCAGAAAATAGGAATATATTTATAAGGATTCAGAATGTAATTCTTCACTGACACGAAGGAGCTAACTGTGATGGGAAAAAATTACAGAATCCCTGCAGAGTATTCACCAAAAGCAATGGAAATGTGCAGAAAGCTCTGGTCTCTACAGTTCTCTGAAGTTCTGTTTTGGGAATAAATTACTAGTTTGTAGAGGAAAAGACAAAAGTCCTGTTTTATTCTGCAGAGGGCTTTTCCTTGTGTCCTGGTTTTGCAGGGATAAAATTTATAGGATCACTTTTCTGTTACATTTTGTTTCAGTTTGTGGCCAGCTGCAGGATGGTGATCAAGGCTGTTAGCAGTGAAAGCCAGGGCAGCTGAGCCAGGCTGGCCCACAGGTGTATTCTATAACATTAACCTCAGGTTCACTATGAATGGGAAAGCTTGATGGGTATGTGGGGGGTGGGGACCAAGGTACAATCCTTGGTCTTCTCCTTGCAATGGTTACTGTCCCTGGAGGGACTTGCTACCACTCTATCAGCTAAGTATGATTTTGTGTCTTTTTGTATTAGTATTGATATTGGTTTTCTTATTTTATTAAATCTGTTTAAATTTCAACCCACGAGTCTCTCTTTTGCCCAATTCCCTTTCTTGGTTGGGGAGGGGAGACTGGGTGAGAAAACAACTGGTTAATGTTTAGCCCTGGGTGTGGGCTAAATGTATATGCCTTGTAAGAAATTAGATTTTTTTTTTCAACTGAATCAAATAAAGGCAGTAACTGCCCATCAGGGAAATGTTGCAGATAGGTTTGCACCCCATGCTGCTCAGAGTAGAGCTGTGCTGTATTATTGTGACATCTAGGCTCAGAGGTGATCTCATTAATGTACATAAATACCTGAAGGGAAGGTGCAAAGGGGACACAGCCAGGCTTTTCTCAGTGGTGCCATGTGACAGGACATGATGTGTCCCAGCAAAGTTCAATGCCTAATTATTCACTAAGCTGGAAGACAGACATGAAATGTAGGACTAACTGGAAGTACAAAATATAGAGCTAGAGAAAGAAGGTTCAACTGATGTATTTCATGTCAGAAACAGGTAATGTGGGACAGAACATAATTTGCAGGATAGATGGCTCTGCTTCAGTTATTGGTGTTTGAGATGAATGAAGACATGAGAGATCATCAGTGGGCAGGTGTCCTTTCAAGTTAATGGAGTGAACTTCTACCACAGGGTTCATCTCATGCTAAAATAAAGCCCTAAAAAGGTTCAGAAGGCACACATAGTGATTGTGAATTAGTGGCTATGAGCATGCTAGTGGGAGTTTGAAGGCTTGAGATAATATTGAACTGGGATGATTTGTAGACTGCTTATGAAATCCTTGCTATTTCCTCAACAGATCACCATTTCTTTTTTTTTTTCTATTTTTTTTTTTCCTAGGAGTATTTATTAAGGGGAATTAATGGACAAAACATTTAAATTAAATAATTTATTAATATTTTCTCAAGGAATACAATAATTTGCTTTGTTTGTGGACAGGAGTTATTCTACTGTTTTTCATTGTGTATCTAAAGTGTCATGAAGAGACCTTGCCACTTCATTGCGACCTGGAAACTAATGCAGACTGGTAACCCACAGGAGTTTGGGAAGTTACTGTTGTTATTTTACTACAAATATAGGAAAATGTGACTAAAAAGTAGAGCACTAAAACTTGTACTTGTCTGCTAAGTCAGGATGACAGCTTGGAAAATAGAAATTAGTCAGAATTGTTAAGGTATGCTTGCAGATCCTGACCTGTGGTACCACAAATAAGACAGGGGAGGATCTAAATTTCATCTCATCATCTAGGGTCAGTATCTTCAAGAGTGAACACATACTGGTACTTAGACTCTCAACTTCAGATCAAAAGAAAGTCTCTCTGGAGGTATTGAATCTCTGCCTTTGACAATGCAGCAAGTACTGAGGAATACACTGGTACTTGGACAAGTAGCAATCTGCTGTCAGGTGAGATGAATCAGATTCAAGTTTTCTATGGAAAAAGGTATGCCATCTTATTTGGAATCTGCCCTCAAAGATACTATAATGTTCTGGGGTTTGTAATGGATACTAGTAAGCAAGGTACTCAGATTCAGTAAGTTATTAACTAAAATACCATTTTTTGGAGCTAATATGAAAAGGGAAAGAGAATAGTATAGATTATCTTATGTCCATTCAGATGCTGGGAACCCACAGTTGTGAAACATTGGATGGATTTCTAGCCAAGGCACAGCCTGTTGCACTGGTACTGTCTGTGGAGTGATTCCCACACATTATGGTATTTAGAGCTCTTACCAAATTTTTTTAAGAATTAAAAAATGCTGTTCATGATTTCTACTGTCCAGGAAAAGGATGTCCACATGAGAACATGCTGCTTCACTTTAAGATGAGAACAAGAACATGCTGGTGGCATCATCACTGGTGCCAAGTGGGAGCTGCCTAAAGGCTGCTTAATTATGATTTGCCAACTAAGTTTGTCCTGTGGCCAAGTGATATGTGCAGCACAGGCAGGTGCTATTCAGGTCAACTGTTATGTAGATCACTCACTCTTTGGCTTACAATACTCTTCCAGTTAGGAACACCACATGTGCCACCTGATGAGGCTTTAATTTCTGCTTCTTGGAACACCTTTAACATCTTCTTTTTAACTATCTTTCAGCTTTCAGAGAAGAATCAGACGATAGTGGAGTTCATTCTTTTGGGACTCACTAGCAATCACTTTTTGGAGATCATCCTATTTGCAGTTCTCTTTGTTGCCTTCCTCCTGATCCTCCTTGGAAACATCGCTGTCATCACCATCACACTGGCGGACCAACGCCTCCATATCCCCATGTATTTCTTTCTCAGGAATTTCTCCCTTGTGGAAATCTGCTTTACTGCTACCTTCATGCCAAGGACACTCTACAGCCTCCTCACAGGAGCAAAAACAATTTCCCTCTCTGGATGTTTCCTTCAGTCAGCCCTCTTCTTCATCCTGGGTATCTGCACTTTCTTCCATGTGGCTCTCATGTCCTTTGACCGCTACATGGCCATCTGCCACCCTTTGCATTATGCTACATTCATGAGCAACAGGTTTTGTCTCCAGCTGGTGCTGGGCTGCTGGATGGTGAGTTTCTTGTTGGTGTTCTCCCCACTCACAATTTTACTCCATTTGCCATTCTGCGGGCCCAACGTCATCAACCACTTCTACTGTGATATAGCACCACTTCTCCAGCTGTCCTGCACAGACACAGGCCTCATTGAGAAAGTAATGCTGGTGACGAGTGTTCTAATATTACCTGGCACCTTATCAGTAACTGCCTTTTCCTACGCCTACATCGTCTACACTGTCACACGCATCCAGTCTTTAGCAAGCAGGAAAAAAGCCTTTTCCACATGCTCTGCTCATCTCATTGTGGTCGCTATTCTGTACAGCAGCTCCATCTTCAGGTACATCCGACTAAGTCAGCGGGGTGGGAGGGATTTTGACAAAGTTGTGTCTTTCCTCTACTGTGTGATTACTCAGCTGTGTAACCCTTACATCTACACCCTTCAAAATGAACAAGTCAAACAGGCCTTGAAAGATCTGGTAGCAAGGTGTTTTGCAGGCTCTAATGATATTTTGAAATCCAGAGCCACAAAGCAGTGAGTGCATGTGCATGACTTCCTAGCAGAGTTCCCAGTACCCTGAGGGGCAGTATGGGGGATAAGATGATTCATGGAGATGGATTAGGTGGAATTCACCTCCCCTAAGTGTGTAAAGACTATCACAGTGCCTGTTTGTCTGCCCTGACTATGGACAACATCTCTTTGACTTAATCAGTTGGAAGTAGCCACGTTTGACCCATTTGAAATGAGGTGTGGTGAAATCCAAGCCAGACAACACAGACATATTAATCAGCTCTTTAGACTTCTATAGGAAATTAAAATCAATACTGTATATACCTCAGACCGAGATGCCTAACCTTCAGAGCAGATGACACATCACCACACAATGTTCCTGTCATAGTGCCTATCATTTCACTTACAGAGAGGTATGTGGAGGTGAGTGATTTCTGCAAGCAAATGTTTTGAATGGTGGAAGCTGGAAGTTCATGCCTCACTAAACTGTCTTCCAATGCAAAGATCATTTTCATGTGTATGTTAACAAACTGTCAGGACCCTCAGTGCACTAATAGGCCCTTATGTCCCTGACCAGTCTCATCTGGGCCTCCACCCACACCCTTTGAACATCAGTGCAGGAGTCTCATTTAAGCCCTGGCCTGGGCATTCAGTCCCTACCTGACCTATGTTGTATCAGTCCCAGTCTCCATTTCAATCACAGTCATGCCCATGTCCTAAAGTCCACAAAGAGAATGCTTCATTATTATGAAGTTCTTCCAATAAATGTTTCTGTCTCCATGTCTGCTTCAGTAGAATGGAGCTTAGGGGTTCTCAGGATGTCCTGGGTGAAGTTTTGATCTCCTTGTGTTGTTCCATGCATCATCACCCCCTACCTTTGGTTTTCTACTCAGCTGCTTGGGAAAGAAACTTTTCTTTTTTTCCTGCTTGCAGGGGGCTGACCAGAGTGAAAGGCTGATCAAAGGGGAGTACTTTGATCTTTAGGCATTTCCACAACATAAAATTATATTACTGTAACAGGAAAAAAAGTAAGCAAGAACTTTGGCACTGACAGCAGTGTTTTACATTTTCATGCAAATATTTGAGCTCATACTCTTTTTCAGAATTGGATACAACCTTGCAAAACAACTCTTTAGTTCTGACCACTCCTCCTGTAGATGTGCTATGTGGAGGATCACCTGAGATTCATTCAGAGTTCAGTGTATGTGTACAGGAGTAATGTCACCTAAGTAAGCCATATAAAATTAAGAAAATTAAGTCTCAGCTGGCTGTCCATGGTCCTTCCAAAGTCAACATAATACTGTGGGTGATTTATTCTGTCCTTAGGCAATGGACGTTTCTTAGTCCTCTTCCCTGACTTGTTAGGGTTTTCGATAGTGGGGGAAGTAAGGAGGGGCAAGAGCAGAACTTCTGCCTTATATTTCTGTCAGGCAGACTTTAGCCTGTTTAAGAGGCTGGTGGACCGAGTCCCTTGGGAGTCGGTCCTGAAGGGCAAAGGAGTCCAGGAAGGCTGGACATGCTTCAAAAGGGAATTGCTAAATATTCAGGAGCAGGCTGTCCCGGTGTGTAGGAAGACAAGCCATCGGGGGAAAACGCCGGCCTGGTTAAACAGAGAACTTAGGCTGGAACTTAAGAAAAAAAAAAAGAGCCTACTTGTTCTGGAAGAAGGGTCGGGTAACTTGGGAGGTCTATAGGCACATTGCCAGGTCGTGTAAGGAGAAGATTAGAAGGGCCAAAGCTCAATTAGAGCTTGATTTGGCTGCTACGGTCAAAGATAACAAAAAAAGGTTCCACAAATACATTAACAGCAAAAGGAGGGTCAAGGAGAGCCTCCACCACTTGCTGAATGAGGAGGGTAGTGTAGTGTCAGGGGATGAGGAAAAGGCAGAGGTGCTCAATGCCTTCTTTGCCTCGGTCTTTAATGTCAAGACCGGTTGTCCTCAGGAGACTTGGCCCCCAGAGCCTGAAGTTAGGGACGGGGGCCTGTGTGAAACCCCCGTAATCCAGGAGGAGACAGTTAGTGACCTGCTGTGCCAGTTGGACACCCACAAGGCTATGGGCCCGGGTGGGATTCATCCCAGAGTAATGAAGGAACTGGCAAATGAACTTGCCAAACCACTCTCTATTATCTACCGTCAGTCCTGGTTAACTGGAGAAGTTCCAGCTGACTGGAAATTAGCAAATGTAATGCCCATCTACAAGAAGGGCCGGAAGGATGATTCAGGGAACTACAGGCCAGTCAGCCTGACTTCGGTGCCAGGCAAGGTGATGGAACAGATCATCCTGAGTGCCATTACACGGCACATGCAGGAAAATAGGGGCCAGCCAACATGGATTCACGAAAGGCAGGTCCTGTGTTGCCACTTGTCTGCAGCAAGCTCCGTTCGGTTGCTGGCTGGCCTGAGGCTATCCGCACCCCAGGGCCATTGAGCACTGACACCAATGTGAGGATGCAACAAATGGCGTTTATTTAACTGCGCAACAGCCTTATATAGTCGTCTTGTCCCGTACGAACTCGCACGATAATGACACATCCTGCTCCTTTCGCCACGCCTACCTTCCGTTACAGCCCGAGATTTTCCGGTCGCCGTACCCTAATGTACCTACATTTCCCCCTCCCCATGCTTCAAGTCATGCAAAGTAAAGCGTATCGCTGATTCTGGAGCCTTGCATCAAAGCGTAAGCGTAGCTGGCGGATACAACATCCCGAGCCCAGGTTCTCCAGTAAGATTCCCCTGCAACTCCTGAGATGCAAAGCAAAAGCAAGCTAATCATAAGCGCATTGTTTAAAGCTTTTGTTTCACTCAGCAACGGCCGCCGTTCCTCATCTTTCTTGGCACCCCGCCGCTTTACCAGACTCTCTGTACTGTCATGACTCCTCACGTCTGAAGGTCGAGGCTGGTGCTGTTTCGGCTTCCCCCACAGGTACTCCTGCAAAACATAAAGCTCGGACAGCGTACATATTACTTCGGGTTAGGATTTTGTTTTAAATCAGGGCGCAAACAGCGTGTAGGGACCCACTGTATAACATCATCCCGTTTGATGGCGGCATACCCCCTCCCGTGATGTAGCAGCTCCCAACCTGTTTCCCACTCCGCTGTCCCAGGGAACCGAACCTTGACTGGGGGGCCCACTTCTGGCACCCCTGGACCCCAATGTCGCTCAACTGGGGCACGCTCTTGGTCTCCCCGGGCAAAATGATTTAAAGAATAAAGAGGGTGATGTAAAATGTGAGATTGGTAGTTGACAGGAATTACGTCTGGGAATCCTTCCCCCTCCCCAAGAATCTTAATTCTGTGTTTTTGTTTCTTACTTAAACCTGGTTCCCTGTGTCTCGCAGAGCCCAGTCAGAGAATCCCAGCCTTGGTTACCCATAAATCCTGCTCTCTGTTGTTGAGCCACAAAGGTTGTATTGACCATTCGTTGCACAGTTTTCTGCAAACATGCAAACAAACAGGGTAACACAAGTAGGATAAAGCCTATTATAAACATTCCCATAAGCAGACTCTATCTACAAAACATGCAGTTTACTTCAGAACATACTGTTATTCTCTATTATTCTAGCTGAAAGGAAAACTACTGACAGGAAAGCTGATTCTGTTTAAAGGTAACACAGATCAGGCCTTTTAGAGCCTACTCTGAGGCCTACTCTTGCTAAACCGTTGCTAAACCATCCGGTATCAATTTCCCCCTTTGGAAGTAGTTAGATTTATTATCTCACTACTTCCATATACTATTCTCAATGATTGCCTCAACACAACCCACGCAGATCCCTATGATAATTATAATCACAACTATATAAACTATTCCCTCTAATAATGTGGCTAACCATCCTTTTAGAAACAATCCACCGTACTCCTGCGCCTGTAGAGACAGAAACATAACCTCGACCCATTAGTAATAGTTCCCCTGGTCCCAACCACTCGTTAGTACCTGGTTCCCTATACCACACTTTGCCTTTGTTTTGCACATAGCTTGCTCCCTGTCGAACTGCCTCCCAATGTATTACAATTGGGGGTCGCTCCTTATCTCCTGCTAAAGTTAAATGGTTAAGTACATAAACAGCTTTTGCAAGTCTCTCAGAAGGTTCAGTCTCCTCTCCCCCTTTTTGTTTTTGCAGAAGCTGTTTCAATGTACTATGAGCACGTTCCACAATCGCCTGACCCGTAGGCGAATGAGGAATCCCAGTGACATGTGTAATACCCCATAGTTGACAAAATTGATGAAAAATTTATGAACAGTATGCTGGTCCATTATCAGTCTTAAGTTGTTGTGGAATCCCAAGACTTGTAAAGCAAGCAAGTAAATGTCATTTGACATGACGACCTGTTTCCCCAGTTTGTGCTGTTGTCCATATTATATGTGAAAACGTATCAACAGATACATGAACATATTTGAGCCTTCCAAATTCTGCAATGTGAGTAACGTCCATTTACCACAGTTGCAACGCACTCAATCCTCGAGGATTTACCCCTATTCCAATTCCCATGCCAATTTTCTGACAACTAGGACAAGCACTAACTAATTCACGTGCTTGTGCCACGGTGAGGTGAAATTGTTTCGCTAACATTTTCGCTGATTGATGAAAGAATTGATGGGATAGGTGTACTTGTTCAAATAAATTTGGTGATATTTGCGTATAGGACACAAGTGTGTCTGCTTTATTATTTCCAATGCTCAAACCTTGATCAAATTGATGATTATGAATGTGGGTGACAAAATAAGGTATCTCTCTGAGGTTTATTGCTTGATGCAACTGTAGCAAAATGGTGTAAAGTCACATATTTCTTATTGGTCGTATAAAAGCTCTTTCAATTCGATTTACAATGCCTGCTGCATAAAGAGAGTCTGTTACAATATTGACAGGTAAATCCTTCCATTTTACAAAAACCTGATATATTGCAAAAAATTCAAGTGTCTGCAATGAGTCCTCAGTAAATTCCTGAGAATTTACAATGTTTCCATTGTCCATCCTTTTGTCAGGTAATAACTGCTGAATGTGATTGCTTTCCTGCATCAGTAAAAACAGTTAGTCCAGTCACAGGTATCTCTGATCTGATAGGTTTTTCTTCCCAATCCTGTTTGCAAATAAACTGTAGCTTTTTATCTCTTGGCAAATGTGTTAACAATTGTCCAGTAAAGTCCTGTAAGGCCATTTGAAAAAGAGTTGACTGATTTGTTAACCACTGTAGATATTCCTTTCTGATAGGTAAATAGATAGCATCTGAGTCTAGTCCGGTAATGTCTGTAATCCTTTTATGTACTTTGATAAGCAATTGTGCTATTGCTTCCACTCTGGTACAAATTGTTGTTTTAGGATGAAAAACCAAAGAGTCCACTCGAGCATTGCCTTCTGCAATAAACCCAGGCAAATTAGTATGATTTCTTACATGTAAAACATAAAACAATGCAGTTCGGATTTGAATTTCTTGCCACAGAGCTCGCAGCAATTCAAAAACACACTGATTACATATATGCTCTATAACAGATCTATCCAATTGCTTTATAATGCCAGCTACATATGCTGAATCAGTAATCAAATTAAAGGGAATGGGAAAATTCTGAAATATTTTTAATACAGCTCGTAATTCTACCACCTGAGGTGAACCCTTTTGTTGTACTACCATAGATTCCCACTTGCCATCAGAATACCAGACAAGGCCTGCCTTGCCTGTGTTCCCAGATCCATCCGTAAAAATGGTAGTTCCATCCACAGGAGTGTCTGCGCATCACACTCCTGTGGCAATTGGAAGTTCCACACTCAATTTTATGACAGGATGGGAGGGTAAGTGGTAAACAACCTGTCCCGAGAAATTCTCCATAGCTGTTTGCAAAGCAAAGCTATTAGCCATACACTACTCAAAATATTGAGCTGCAATAGGAACGGTTAGTGATGCAGGGATCTCTGGCCACAAGCTCCCGACATCGCATCCGACCTTTGATGAATAATCTGTGCCAATAGCTCTGTAACGAATCTGATCATTCTGAATTCCATTGACCAGTTATTGCATACAGAATTTGCCTATCAAACAAAGTGATAATTTGTATTTCCTGATTCAAATCAATACGATGTACAAATTTGGAATGTAGCTTGCTTTCTATTTCTGTAATCAGTTGCTGTATCTTTAAAGTAGTGTGTCGTGGCGCTGTTAAAGTTGTGTCCCCTGCTAACAATTGGAATATAGGCTGCAATTGTGACGACGTAAGCCCCAAGTACGGCCGCAGCCATAACTTGAGCCTTATGTTCCACAGTACCCACTTTTGCACATGCCTTTATCATAGCATTCAAATCTGTTTTTCCAGGTAAAGCTTCAATGATCTTTTGACAATCAGCATTAGCATTATCCCTGTTTGCCACAGGTCGAAGGCTTGGCAGCCGCACAGGTTAACCCCACGTGGAAACACCAGTCCTGCGCTCCCTGCGGTTTGGGCTGCGAGTTAACTGCATAGGCCTGGAACTGGTTGGGAAGATTCATTTCTGTCAGCATACGGTTCCCCTGCCCTGCATTCTGCAGCTGGTTGTTATCAGCTGACCTTGAGCATTATACTGAGACCTGCACAGCTTCACAAAATGCCCTAGCTTCCCACAGCAATGACACATCAAAACAGAGTTCTCTCTCCCACTCAGCTTCAACTTCTTAAGGCAGTTTTTCTTAAAGTGACCTTCCTGTTCGCATGTATAACAACGATGAACTACCTTAATTGCCGCTGCAAAAGTTTTTGCTAAATGCTCCATCTGAAATGTGGTGGTTCCTACTTTCTCACAAGCATCCATTAGCTCAGTTAAGGTGGGGTTACGATTTGCCATCCCTGCAACAACCCCTCTGCAGTCCTCACCTGTGTTGTCCCTCGCCAACTATAGTAACAATGCTTCTTTTACAATTTTCCAATGTAACGGTTGCCAAATATTTCTTCCCTCAGGACCCGCACCCACAATCACCGGATATGCCCGTGGAATCACAACTCCTTCTAATAACACATCTCGAATGACCCCTTTCCATTTCACTCCTCCCTCACCTCCCCCCCCTTCCCCTGTATACGCGGGCGGACGCTGACCCTCTCCCTCACCTCCCACATTACCATGGACGCAAACCTCCCCCCCCGCCCTGATCTAAAGGTGGAGTAGGGAGTTGTAAAGGAGGTTGAGGTGGCCCTAATACTTGTCTCGAACACAGAGGGGGGTTTTTGGGGGAGACATAGTCACGTGTCCCGAGGCGTTGGCTGAACGATGCTGCTGCAATTCCGTCTTTAATTCTTCCAGTCGTCTACCAAGCTCTGTCATGTCAAGTTCGTGTCCATTTCGTGATGGTAACAGTCCTTTAAGTCCTTGTGACTCTGGTACTGCTGACTCTGTAAATGGCGAATCCGGTAAAGGTGGGTACAAAGCATGTTTACCCTCCTTCTTGTCCTCCTGCTCAGCCTCATCCGTAGAGAGAACAATGAGAGGGAGGGGGTTTCGGAGGGGGTTTCTGCCAAGTCTCCTGTTCAGCGTCTGAATCAATTAGTTCAAATCGAGTTCGTGTTTTAGGGCGCACTACCGGTTCTGATGGATCTGTATCTATTTTTCTCGCTCCCCGCTCCTCAGCTTTTTTCGGAGCCGTCTGTGCCCACGATGATAAAGGAGCTGCCACCGGTACAGCCACCGGGGCCGTGGGAGGTGTTGGTCCCGCAAACAGTGAGGGGGTAGTAGGCGCCTGTGGTCCTAAAGCCATAAAAGCTGTATGTGTGACTTCTCTCTCTGCTTTTATTCCTTTTAACGCTTCACTAACCAGCCGCCATGTAGCAGACAATTTAAAGGCTTCCTTATCACCACTTGACACCGCATTCCAGAGAGAGTCACCAATCTTCTCCCATAAAGGCACTTCAAAGACATCATTAAAGGTTGTAAAATGTCCTTTATCTTTTGCCCAAAACAGTAACTGCTTTAACGCAGCTTCGTCATATTTAATTCCTCTCTCAGAGAGTATATGTTGGAGGAGTTTCACCACTGCCACTTCTGTCTTGGTCAGGGTAGACCCCATGTAAACACGTCCGAGCCGCATCCCATGTCGCCCAGTCCTCCCGCGCAGTCCGTAGCAGCCACAAGATAACTCCCCATGTTTTTAATTCTTTGGCAGAACCCGCTGCCATAGCTCACTCAGCGAGCTGCATCGAGCACCGCTCCCAGGTATTCGGCTGTAAACAATCAGCCGGTCCTGCCACCGCCCCCCCCTTTAACGAGACGGTCCACACACTGGGCTACGTCTTTCGATTTCACAGAAATCTTAAATTCCCCGCCCAGTAACGAAATCACCTTTATCAAGGTTTCCATGGCTCGCGAACCCACTCCGACCGCCTGTGGTCCGCCAGCCCAGCAATCACGTCGGGGTCACCACTTGTTGCCGCTTGTCTGCAGCAAGCTCCGTTCGGTTGCTGGCTGGCCTGAGGCTATCCGCACCCCAGGGCCATTGAGCACTGACACCAATGTGAGGATGCAACAAATGGCGTTTATTTAACTGCGCAACAGCCTTATATAGTCGTCTTGTCCCGTACGAACTCGCACGATAATGACACATCCTGCTCCTTTCGCCACGCCTACCTTCCGTTACAGCCCGAGATTTTCCGGTCGCCGTACCCTAATCTACCTACAGTCCTGCTTGACCAACTTGGTCTCCTTCTATGACAAAGTGACCCGCTTAGTAGATGAGGGCAGGGCTGTGGATGTAGTCTATCTAGACTTCAGTAAGGCGTTCGACACTGTCTCCCACTGCATCCTCCTAGACAAACTAGCTGCCCGGGGCTTGGATGGGTGGACTCTTCAATGGGTTAAAAACTGTCTGGATGGCCGAGCCCAGAGAGTGGTGGTGAATGGGGCAAAGTCCAACTGGCGGGCGGTCACTAACGGTGTCCCCCAGGGCTCAGTTCTGGGGCCGGTGCTGTTCAGTATCTTTATAGATGATCTAGACGTAGGGATTGAGTGCACCCTCAGTAAATTTGCAGATGACCCCAAGCTGGGTGGGAGTGTCGATCTGCTGGAGGGTAGGAAGGCCCTACAGAGGGATCTGGACAGGTTAGATAGATGGGCCGAGACCAACGGCATGAGGGTCAACAAGAACAAGTGCTGGGTCTTACACTTCGGCCACAACAATCCCCTGCAGCGCTACAGGCTGGGGCAAGAGTGGCTAGAAAGCGGCCCGGCGGAAAGAGACCTGGGGGTGCTAATGGACAGCCGGCTAAACATGAGCCAGCAGTGTGCCCAGGTGGCCAAGAAGGCCAATGGCATCCTGGTCTCTATTAGGAATAGTGTAGCCAGCCGGTCTAGGGAAGTGATCGTCCCTCTGTACTCGGCAGTGGTGAGGCCGCATCTTGAATACTGTGTCCAGTTCTGGGACTTCAAGAAAGATGTTGAGGTGTTGGAGTGAGTCCAGAGGAGGGCGACCAAGCTGGTGAAGGGTCTGAAGGGTCTGACCTATGAGGAACGGCTGAGGGAGCTGGGGTTGTTTAGCCTGGAGAAGAGGAGGCTCAGAGGTGACCTTAGTGCAGTCTACAACTACCTGAAGGGAGGTTGTAGTGGAGTGGGAGTTGGCCTCTTCTCCCAGGCAACTAGCGATAGGACAAGAGGACATAGCCTCAAGCTTCGCCGGGGAGGTTCAGGTTGGACATCAGGAAGCATTTCTTTTCAGAAAGGGTCATTAGACATTGGAATGGGCTGCCCAGGGAGGTGGTGAAATCACCATCTGTGCATGTAAGAAAAGACTGGACATGGCCCTTAGTGCCGTGGTCTAGTTGAGATGGTGGTGTCAGGGCAATGGTTGGACTTGATGATCCCAGAGGTCTCTTCCAACCTGGTTGATTCTGTGGTTGATTCTGTGACTTCTTTGACTATAAGATCCACCTTCAATGACTAAAATGTGATGGTGGGGGTCCCAGCTGGGACTCAGAAATCTCTGTCTCACTCAGGAGTGGTGTTCATTACATATGTATAGCTATATAGGTATGTGTATGCATGTATCTATATATCCTAACTCTTCAGTCCATGGTGATTTCAAGAGTGGTGCTTGAACTCAGAATGGTGTTTCCAGAGCCTGCCACTTAGACTATTTGCACCTGAAGGCCCACAGCTTCTGTGTCAGACAGGCCTTCAGGCTCAATTTCCTTCCCTGGAGGGCAGGGGATTCAGCCCAGAAGGCAGTGGAAGAACTAGCATGAGAGCCCCGTGGATGGTCAGGAAGTGAAGGACAAGATCCAAACTAGCAGTGGAGAGCAGGCACCCCTTGCTCTACCTGAATGTGCAGCCTGTCCATGTTGGTCAAGAACGGATTTTAACCTTGTACAGAAGTGAGAGATACAAGCAATGATGGCATTATAAATGCATCATGAGTCATTAGGGTTGCCTTTACACTTCCTGTGTGCACCTTCTGCCTGTAAGTTTGTCTTTTCTGCAAGCATCTGGAAGCTATGGAGGAGCTTTGGCACTCTTATTGTTTGAAGTTGCCATCTATGTCTTTCTAGAGAAAGCTCAAATGAACAGGCTTCTCCAGAGACATGGCCAGTCAAACAAGAGAATCCTCTAACATGGAGGGAAAAAATGCCCTCTGGAAAGACCATATCCCAGTATGCCCCTCTCTCCCTTGTCCCTTATTCACTGTAAAGGGGGATTACCACATCTTGTTTGGATGCCTAAAATCCAGGTTCCTAAGAACAGGGGATGGGTGAGCTTCATGCACACATCTGTAAATGCCATGGAAATCCATCTGGTCTGCGATTTCATTGCTTGCAGCTGATTTTATTTAATCCTGCAGAAAACAGAGTGGAGTTTTTGAACTGTAGTGATATTCCTCTCAATGCCAGTATTTGATCCAGTATGTGGTCATTCCAAAGCCCAAAGAGCTGTGAGGTGTTTTATAATTTCCCTAACTGGGCTTGTTGGAACAGTCACAATCTAGCCCAATGAAAAGCTTAGGAACAACAATTGATGCTGTGGAAATATCCAGGAAGGACAGGACCCAGAGGAAGTACATGGGCATGTGGAGGGTGGGATGCACAGTGACCATGAAGATGAGAAGGTTCCCAGTGACGGTGATGGTGTAAATGAAGCAGAAGGTGAAGAACAGCAAGTGCTGCAGTTCAGGGTGGTTGGACAGTCCAGAGAGGACAAATTCAGTCAGCAGAGTGTGGTTCCCTGGTTCTGGTCCCTCTGTTGGTTTCACCTGGGAAGAACCAAATGGACAGACTGTCACAGGGGTAGTCACTGCACCAAGGTCACCATGCTTCAGCCAATTACTCAAGTGAGGAGTCTCTTGAGAAGCCCTGGAGAACCACTGGAGCAAAGGGTGCAGCTCTAGAGCTAGCTTAGCTGAACAAAGTAAGAAGGCAATGGCTGTGTGTGCTGAAAGTGTGTGATGTTAGAGCGCTCTCTAAGTTTCATAGCTTGGCATAGTAACCAAGCATACAACTATGAGGAGTTGGTATTAAAGGGTTGGCTCTAGTATGGGTGTAGGGTTAATTGTGCTCCCCACAAATGTCAGCTCTGTGGTCCCAGCTGGTTCCACAGGCACTTTCTGCACTGAAGGGAAAGCCCAGCTGACAACCGAAACACCCACAGTCCAGAGAAAGCAAAACCAAAACAAAGCAAAACCAAATACCCTTTGTCTATAGACAGGCAAAGGAAGAAGGAATAATTAGAGGGAAAGATACCCATAGAGAATGCTAAGAAAGTGTAGAGGGTGAAGCTCAGTACTATCTGCTTCATTAGTCACCTTGCCTCATTACCCTGATGAGTGCCACTGCGTGTGTGATGCCAATGGGATATTCATGCAGCGCTGTGCCAGCCATGGTAGCTTTGTGTTTTCTTACTGCCCAGAATGGGAAACTGATGCACAGAAAGAGAGAAGAAATTAGCTTGGCACAGAGGAGAAAGTGGTCATTAATTCTGCGTTCTTCAGTCTTGTCATCTCTTACCAAAGGGGTAACTAACCACAGGACTGCAGTAGTAAATCTCAAGGCACAGAATGCATTTTGGCAGCAGAAATGTATCCATACATGAGGACAGAGGGGGGAAGCACCCTTTCCACTGTACACACATGGATCTGGTCAACAGACCACAGCACAGAGAGAATCATAGAATCATAGAATTGTTTATGTTGGAAGGGACCTTAAAGACCATCTAGTTCCAATCCCCCTGCCACAGGCAGGAACACCTTCCTCTAGACCAGGTTGCTCCAAGCCCCATCCAACCTGGCCTTAAACACTGCCAGGGAGGAGGCACCCACATCTTCTCTGGGCAACCTGTTCCAGTGTCTCACCACTCTCACAGGAAAGAATTTCTTCCTAATCTCTAATCTAAATCTACCCTCTTTCAGTTTAAAACCATTCCCCCTCCTCCTGTCACTACTTGCCCTTGTAAAAACTCCCTCTCCCGCTTTCCTGTAGGCCCCCTACAGGTACTGGAAGGCTGCTATAAGGTCTCCCCAGAGGAAGGTCATATCATCAAAGGAAGAACAGCAGTTACAGCCATCTTGTGAGACATCCATTTGTTTTACCGACTTAATCCTAGGGCCTAATTCTCACATTCAGCACATTTGCTTGCACTATTCTGGAGATCTCTTGGGGAAGGACTTGAGGATGTCTCCAGCAATTTCTTCTTCAACAATGGGGAATACATAGAACGTGATTGCAGGGTGCAAAGGCTCTTATTTATTTGTTAGTTCTTTGCTTTTACTTGAGATCCTTTTTTTTGCAGAGATGTTTCTGTCACCTTTTAAGTTAGATGCCCTCACCCCCACCCACCAAGTATGCTATGGGATTTCTCTATTCTTTCTTCAGAAGTCTGTACTGGAGACACAGAAGCACATCTGTAGTAGGACTTATCTCACCCTTTTTACCGGTGTTGTGGTGAATCAAACACTAAATGTTCCATTTCTTTTACTGTGATGCAGTCAGTTGATCAGTAGGAATTCAGCTTCTCTTAGTGGGATGTCTTAAATTACTTAATATCTATTTTTGGCCACTGGGCTTTCTGACATGAACAGAGAAGTGAAAATAGTAGGAGATGGAGCCACAGATGATTTTAGGTTATAGAAGAAAGGAAGAAAGGAAAGAAAGGAAAGGAAAGGAAGGAAGGAAAGAAGGAAGGAAGAAAACAAAAGAAAAAAGGAAGAGGAAGGAAGGAAGATTGGTTGTAGTGTGAGATGGGGCAGAAAGTCAGGCCTGCACCAATGTGTGAACATGTGGGTGTGGTTCTGTGGCTCCCATACTGGATGGAGTAGGTCATGGGTAGGCTAGGAGTGATGTTCTTTGTCACTGAGGCCTAGCAGTTAATGGCTGCTCACTGTTGTCTCTCCCATCTTTCTTTCTGTCCCTCCTTAACATTTTGTCTACCAGGAATTGACAGAGGGGACCACCTAAAAGCGGGGCTGATATTTCACTTCCCTTACCTGACCTGTGATATATATTTGATACAAGACCTGTTCATTCTGTTCCTATGACTTACTGAATTTCTGAATAATTACCTGCACTAGGATAACTGCTTAAGTCTATATTTTCTGCCTGTCTTCTATTATAGTAGCTCATGATGAGGTCAATTGACACTGGAAGTCATGTGATTCTGCTGTTATACTTAATCTATTGAGCAGTGTGCCAGTTCTCCCACAGGTTTTCTGGTCTTGGTGAGTCAGCACCAGTTCTTTGAGTGGTTGTAGAATCACAGGGAGTCAAAATGAGTTTTCCACAATTCTCCATAAAACTGCAGATAGTAAATGAACAGTTGAACATTTCATTTTATGGCAAGTGTGCTAGTGAGTACACACATAATGACAGACAATTTTTTGTCTTTAATGCTTGCTTTTTTAAACAAGTGTGTTTTACTAACCACGTCATATGTCACAAAGAAGAGATCCTTTTAATTAGCACAGAATAAGGCAGGATGTTTTTAATATTTCCTTTAAAAACACTTAAAATTTTACTAGTAAGAGGCTGTCATTGCAGAGATCAGAACAGACATAGGGGAAAAAAACCCAACCAACCAAACAAATGAAAAGAGGAGATGAAAGAGAGAGAGACAGAGGAAGCAAGTCATAGAAGGCACATGCAAGCCATCTACAGAAATAGTTTCTGGCTGATAAAAACTCCTCTAAAATACCAAAAAATGTTTGCAGTAGTAGTAGGTGGCATAACCCAGTGCTATGACAGGGATCTTTCTAAAAATTCTGCAACATAGAAGATCATGTTCCTGTGCCCAGGACTATTCCCTGGCACTGTTTAATTTTATAGCATGAGTATATCCTCATTCCTTCAAGGAAATTTTGAATGAAGGCTGTGTATTCTATGTCCAGGTAGAACCAATCTCCATATCTGGAATAAAAGTGGATATGAAGGCCCAGATGTAGTCTTTGTAGAAACATCAAAGTAGACACATCAAAATTAATATTTTGGTCATGTAGGTCGTTTCCAAAGGTCCATCTCTAAGATGAATAAGCTTTTAAGTCTCAAACGGGTTTTTGGAGGTGCCTGCCACTTACTTATGACTATTAAAGGAGACTCAGATGGTGAAATACAGATTTCTGAAATCGAATGGAACAAATAATAATTCCAAGGGCTTGCCTATACATTTTTACACCTAATTCTCAGAGTACCAGACAACAGTGGTTTGTGTGATGTCCAGATTTTACAAATGCAGGAAGAGCAGGTGCAAGGCAAGCAAGTCTATGATACAGCTGGAGATGAAATCCATGACTCCCAGGTCCACACTTTGTCCACATAGTTTTCTGTAGTATGTACTCCAACCTCATTCATATATCCAAGATAAACTCAGTATTTAAAGTAACAAAAAAATCCTTGAAACATAGTGTCATCCTTTGAGTGACAATCCCAGTTCAAGCCCAGGATTTAAACTGCACTGTTCTTTTCAAACTGCACTGTTCTTTTCAAAGCTTTTTGCACCTCTTTGTTCCTCAGAGAATAAATGAAAGGGTTGAGCAAAGGTGTGACAATAGTGTTAAGTACATGGACAGTTTTAGTGAAATCTAGTGAGTCTTTTATGGAAGGTTTGACATGGAGAAAAATGGTGGAACCATACCAAATAATCACAACAGTGAGATGGGAAGAGCAGGTGGAAAAGGCCCTTTGTTGGTCTATAGCTGATGGGATTCTCAGTATGGTAGAGATGATGCAAATATAGGAGATCAAGGTTATTGTGCATGAGCCAAGGATGACAATGAATGAGATTATGAAGGCCACTAACTCAACCAGGCTGGTATCTGTGCAAGAGAGAACTATCCATGGGGCTATGTCACAAAAAAAGTGATTAATAACATTAGGGCCACAGAAAGACAATGTGCTAATCATATATGTAGGTATGGTTATGGACAAGAAACCACAAATCCATGATCCAAAGACAAGTTGAGTTAACAGGGTGCGATTCATGATGGAGTTATAATGTAAGGGGAAACAGATTGCCAAACAACGGTCATATGCCATGGCAGCCAGGAGAAAATACTCTGTGCAGCCCAAAGAGAAAACAAAGTACATCTGTAGAAGGCAATTGTCAAAGGAAATGGTTGGGTCTCCACCCAAGAGAACTGCTAGAGCTTTGGGGACACAAGCTGTGGTGTACCAGATCTCCAGAAAGGAGAGGCTGCAGAGGAAAATGTACATGGGAGTATGAAGTTGTGGATAGCTTCTCACTACGACCATGATGGAAAAGTTTCCGAAGAGTGCCAAGATGTACATGATGAAAAAAAGCATGAACAAAGACATTTTCAGATACTGATGGCCAGGAAAACCCAGGAGGATGAATACATGTGTACCACTATGGTTTCCTCTTTGAATATCAGATGAAAGATTCATCTAAGTAAAAAAAGACAATAAAAAAAGAGCTTTGTTCACTGCATTGCTAGTTATTTTCTGCCTTACATATCAGAATTCATAACCCAGATTGCCCAAAAATATACTGAAAAAAATATTCTTTAAATGTGCAAAGTCAAGCTTTTTTCTTTTTTTAAAATTTTTTCTTTTTTTTTCCTTTTTTTTTCTTTTTAAACCTTTCCAAGGAAAAATAGTTTTTCCCTCTCATAAATAGACTGCTGTGAGAAGGCCACTAATACTCACAGTACTAAAAAAGAAGAGAAGTCCAAAAGAAATGAAGGGTCCACCCTGTCACTTCATTCTTTGAGACAATTAACTTGATATGTCTTTTAAAAAGTCTGATTTTTGAAAATTGTTCAATATTTTAGCTGGGATTCATCTGCATCCACTTTAGACTTCTGAAAATAGTGCATCTGATGTTTTACTCAGTTGTTGATACATAGGTAACTCTTTTTTGCCCCCCTGACTTTTTAAAGTTTGACATATTTCAATATGACACAGAAAACAAGCAATATCCGTATGTTTCTGTCAGATGGAGGCCAGGCTGGACAGATGAATCCCAGCCTGTGTCCTTGGATAGGCAAGGCAAGGAATAATGGCAGAAAGATTGACATATAGAAACTGAGTCAATTAACTGAGTGGAGAATCATGTCATAATGAACTATATACAGACAGGGGAAGAAGACAGACAGGTGCTGCAGGATATACAGGAATGGATGAATAGTTCCATAGACAGAATAGACACATAAGCTCAGAAATAAATGGAGAACAGATAGAAAAGAATAAAGATGGATGTAATGCACACACAAAACCTCTTACATCAATATGAAGGGGTAGATAGAAAGGTAAAGAGATAGTATATACACATAAAATCAGAATAATTCAGATTGGAAGAGATCTCAGGACCTCCTGCTTGAAGAAGGGTCAGCTACAATTTCAGGGCTTTACATGCACAGGGTTGGATAAAGAAAGAGAAAAATGAATGTATATACAGTGACAGAGAGGCAAAACAGAAGCGAAGAGAATTAGATTTTAGCTTTCCCTTTCATAGTATTAAAAAGATCTACATCATGGTGAGAGACAACAATAAGTGCAAACCCAGGACTTTTCTTCTGAAATCACAAATGTCTCTGTGAAAAAGCAGAGCATTTCTGAAGCCCACTTTTCTGCCACTTACCTTGAGGGAAAAAGCATGAGTCTAGCATAGCTCCAAGACACAAATATTTTCTCGACTGGCCCCTCCCCAAGTAATTAAAATCTCCGGGGTTTTCACAGTCAGTCGCTGTGAAAACATGCAATTACCCCTCAGTTAAGAAAGGAACTATTTACACTCAACTTTCAATCATGAAAGTAAATTTGATTTTGTACACATTTTTGCTTGTTTCCCATGATCAGAGAGCTGTTGAACATCCAGATGAACATTTCACCAACTTTCATGAGGAACTAAAATATAATTTTAGGATATTTTCAATAAAAATCCAAAGCATATTTTTGGTACAGAGGAAGATAAAATAATCTCTAGTATTGTACATAAGTAGAACATATATTCAAAAATAGTGCTGACCAAATTAAATCTAATATTTATCTTCAGGCTTTAATGTTATTTCTACTATATGTTCTGATTTGCAGCAAATATGACTAAAGAAATAATCAGTATGTGATCTGTTATAAATGTATACAGTTGACCTGCATTCAGTAATATCCCTAAATGTGAGGGTTTAAATTATTCTCACCTACTTTTAGCCATCTAAAGCTTGCTTGCCCGTATCTGATACAGTTACATGTGCTTCTCTAGAATTATTGCAAAAAACAGGAACTTTGAGAACGTTTCATTTGACCTCTTTAGAAATCTACCTTGGTAGATTAATTATTCTCCAGAACAATCTGGGGAACTACTTCATTGATTAATAGTGGAGCCAATACCTAACATGATCTATCTGACGTCTAGAGAGCAAAAATTAAATGGGATGAATCCCAGCTCTGGTTTAAATTTTGAGCACTTGTTGAAAAAAATTGATGCAAATACGTTTCAGCTTGACTGGAAATACTGTAATGTACCTAGCTGGTATTTTCTATAGTGTGAAGGAGTTTGGTGCCTGTTTATCTTAAGCTCTTTTGAACATCATAACCTCCCCTAAAGGCTTCTGTTGAACCAACGCAAAACACTTCTTAGGAAGAAACATCATCTATCCTTATTGTTAAATTCTTGGTATCTTAAGTCCCATAAGCCCATAGTTTTTAGCTGAAAGTTGAAAGTTTATTGAGCAATAAGACTTCTGAGAGTAAAACATGTGCCTATCTGAGACTGAATCCAAGCTGAGTGAAATGGTCAGGCCATCTAACTCCTGTCCTTGTGTAATTTAGTAAGGACAACATTCTGTGAGATGAATGACCATCTAGATTGCAGCGGATCTGCATGTTTCAGAGGTTTTGTAGCTAGCTCCTTTCCTTCCATTGCTTTGACTTTATTTCAGCATCTCGAGATGGACTGTCATTGCCCTTATTTTCTTGCCTATCTGCGTGGCCTACTTTCTAGTACGTTTGTTTTGGTTCCATTCATATCATTGTTTTTTAAATAGATTTTATGTACTGCTTAATATGTATTGCTTAATACTGAGGAGGCATCTACTAACTCTTCAGACAGATGTTTCAGTCCTTTTTTTTTGTCCACTTTGCAATGCACAAGTCATAGTATCATATCATGGATCAACTACTGTTCAGAATTGATGCAGCTATTATATGCATTAATCTGAGGGATAGAGCTCTTTCTCTGTTAAAGCCCTCAGACAAAGTATTGACATCATAATTTTTTTTGATGAAATGTGAAGCTGCAATTTCTACTCTTCTTATCAATAATTGTGTTTTTTCAATATCGACCACCTAATAATTCCAAAGTGAAAATTAGGTTTTACAAAATAAAGGTATTTTTTTCTTTTCTGTGTTAACATATTTTGAGTTCATTCGCCTTAATAGTTCCATGAAATGCAGTCTGTAAAAAATAAGACAAGTGGAAAAATTGTGGGAAAATGAATTAATTCTTCTTTAATTATCTGAATAATGGCATTCATTTACAACAGTTCTTAAAATTTTTGAGCAATTAAAGTTGAGTCACAAGTCGTTTACTCAATACACTAGCACAAGGGAACCAATTCATCTAATAAAGCAAGGCATTCTCATATGGGCTATCTAAAATCTGAATTTGTAAATAATTGAGCTCAAAAAACAGATCATCTTACCATTTCATCCCAGTTTTCTTATGACTGGCTTTACAAATGTTTAAGCCTTCATACACTACAAATCACCTCAGGGGCATGTCCAGCTGTACAACTCATAATACATTCACAATTTGGCACACTTACAGCAACTGAACTCCTCTAACCTAGATTGTGCCATAATCTTTGCTAACCTAGACTGCTCTCAGATCTACGCAATGAGTGACAAAATGTCTTCAGAAAATGAATGGTTTTGCCAGCTCTCTTAGCTTTACTCTTCTAAATGCTACTCTGCCACTAAGTATTTTTAGGTACTTTCGTTAATCACTTTAGTGACTGGTAACCCTAAGGGAGTGATAGGTGACACATTAAGTTAGTACAAAATGTCCATTAAATGGAAAGACTTCTGTTCCCCTGAAAACAGAAACAGCTAAATATATATTTTATTATAGACTTTTAAATTTTGTATGGCTGAAGTAAGGTGCAATGTTTCCCTCTTAGAGCACTCAGGACCACCAAGACTTTGGTTAAATTTTGTCTTTTTTTCCTGAACTTTATCATCCCAACAGTGAGACCTGTTTCTGACAAGCGCTGTCATCATCTGCCTTTGAAATATTGGTGCTGGCTACTAGCTGTTAGATAGAGAAAAACAAACAACAACAACAACAAAGCCACAGAGAAGAAAACATAATTTTCTGAAGGAGGACTTTCAGTGAAGAGAACATGTTGTGCAATGAGAGTATCACCATTCCTCTTATACCAAGTGCTCTGTCTTTCTGAATACCAGTGCACTGTGTAAAGACTGTGGTAAATAATAAACTGTTGTTTATATGAAGTCCATGGGGCAACTGGGTAGGTATGTGAATAAGCCCCTTGGATGAAGGATTCACTTGTTCATAAACAAGGAATGCATCTTCCAGTAAATGTGAAGCTTTACAATGCAGTCCTAAAAGAGATCGAGATGGCATTATTGCTAACCACAATTTGCAAAAGATGGAGTGTGGTTTTTCACTATAGTGGAATTCTACAGCTGGTATAACTGGGTGTGGATTGATGAGGATTTTTGTTTTGTGAAATCTAATGATATTTAGAATTTCCTCTGTTTGAAGCCGAATGACCAACAATTAAAGTAGGAACTTACACATAAGAATACAAAGTATGTTCCTGAATTCATCTAACTTGTTTAAAATTACTCCTGTGACTGCTGAATCACACACAGGTGGTGAATTCATTCACTGAAATTCACTTCATCATAAAACAGACTTCTAAGAGAAGTCCTATTGAGCTGCCTGTGTATCTCCAGTGTCGAGAAGAGGAGCTCGCATTTACATAAATGATTCCAAGTAAGTAAAATGAGAAAATCTCTCTTTAGAAGTATTTATGTTTTGAAAGTCATGTATAGTATCTCTTTTGTCACAGTTTTATTTGTTTAATTAAATAATGTCTAGTGGGGAAAATGTACAAACAGGGAATACTACATTGTCTGTAGACATTCAAGGTGTAGATAAATGGACTTAGCGAAGGTGTGACCACCAAGTTCAGCACATTCACAACCTTCTTGATATCAAGAGAAGTCTGTGAAATTCTCATATACATGAATACGGCTCTGCCCTAGTACAGAGAGGCCACAGAGATATGGGCATCACAAGTGGAGAAAACCTTTTGTATTCCTGCGGCAGATGGATCTTCAGCACAGTGGAGAAGATGCATATGTAGGAGATTATTGTCCATGTTAATGAGCCCAGTAAAACAGTGATTGCTGTCACAAAGTCTGCATATTCTAGAAAACTTCTGTCACTGCAGGCAGGTTTCCCTGCCACAAAACAGGATGGGAATAAGCCTCCCTTTATAGTCAAAGGGGAGAAACAGTCCAACTTAAAACGTGGTTAGTCTCATCTACCTCAGGATGATCTTAAACACCCTGTAGAAGACTTGGCCATTGACCATAAAAAGAGTCTAGACAAACACCTCAAAAACAAGTCTGTACATTTTAGTTATCTGAAGGCAGGTGAATGAATCCAGTCTCCAAAGAAAGTCTTAAAAGCACCATTTCTTAGTTCTGAGAACATTAAGAAACCTTTAGAAAGGATCACGGGTAGAGGTAGTATTCATAATACCTATCTTTAGCAGATAGAAAGTAAATTAGTTCCCTTAGCACCAGGAAGTAATAAGTGCATTTCAAGGAAGCTCAGAGGAATGAATTTACTGAAGTTATTCTTTTGGTTATCTTTAATATGGAGTTCAAAAGCTAGAGCATGAGGAAACTTCTACTGTGATATGCCTGTAGCCATAGAAATATAAAATGTGAACCAGTGAAATCATTAACCTCCTGGAAGTCATAACATTTTCTACAAATTTTCCAAGGAGCATTTAAGTACCGTCAGTGGCAGGGATTTTATATCACAGAAGTATGAGGTTATTCAGGTGCATGGTAGGTCAGTCACATTCCTGGAAATAAATTAGAAATAAGTTGGAAATAAATTCCAATTCAGTTATAAAATTTTGGTCCAAAGTCAGGCTTCTGAGAACTGTCAAAAGCATGAGACTTACAGTAGAGAGAACCATGATACTGATTTCCTGCTACAGAGAGATGTTCAGAGGATAGCTGTTTGGTGTCCATATGGAGTGTGAGAATGTTTATTTTTCACTCAGATTTTCTGAGGAAGGACCTTGCTAAATTAGAATGATAATAAAAGGGAAAGAGTCAAAAGTACAGAGACACAAACCCTGACAAATTAGCACTAACAGAAACAATAACCAGGAATAAACATCCCCAGTTAATGAGCTCTGAAGAAAATACAGGTGACTGTGACTTTGCAACTAGTAAGGATGCAAACCTGAGTGTCAAGGATGTTGGACGGGGTTAGTGGGATCGTGCCAGCTGACGAAAGGATGTTCAGGTGAAGGGAAGCCACGAGGAACAAGGAGGGGGATAGACAGAAAAGGGGTCTAAAAAGGGCTGTTTGAGTGTAAACTGGGGCTGTTCAGTGCTGGTCTGGCTGAGCCCTGCGCAGTCTGTCCTGTCTTATTTAATCTTTTCATAACTCTCTTTCTGCATGTTCTTGCTCTATCTCATGTGTACATGTGCTGCAAGGACCGAGTACTAGCTACTGGGGGAATCGGTGTGAGTAGATTTGGTGCCAGCTACTGAAGTCAGACTGGGGTTGTGGGCACCCTTGACCTCTGGTGCGAGCTACAGGAGACAGTGGGGTCCCAGTGCAGCAACTGGAGCCAGTACGTTCTCAGCCTACAGCCACTGGGGTGAGAACAGCATGTGACCCCAAAACCAGTTACTGAGGGGACTGGCGTGAGTGAGGTGAGTGAGGGGCTCAGCACTGGCAGCTGGAACAGGACCATGGGTCACAGCTCTTCTGCCTTCTGCTGGCTGCTGGGGGCAGTGGGGAGTGTCTATATCTCTCCCAAACTAGGTGTGTATGGGAGGTGTGTGTATATTCACCACCAAAATTAAAGCTGGACCAGCCAGAGAGTAGGGGACCTGTGGGGCAGGTCAGGGGGCCAGGATCTGGGCAGGAGTACTGGACAGACAGAGTGGCCATGCCAGCGCTCAGTGGACCCACGAACATGAATGTGCTTGTGAATTCTGAGAATGTTATGTGTGTGTCTGCACTAGTGACCTGTGTCTGCCAACCCCAGAGGAGGAGGGGACATGCCTGTCTGCACTCATGTCTGCAGTGAGTCCTGTATGTATTGTCTGTGACAGTCTGTGTGGCTGGCCCTGCCAATGTCCTTTGCATGTCTGTGTGTGTCTTCATGTGTTTGTGTCCTACGAGCCTCAGGGATATGTACTTAACTACTGGTAGAACCTGCAAATGGGATAGCAGCAGCTGCACCCCTGAGGTCCCGAGTCCCTAGGCAGCTGGTTGGGCTCCAGTGGCTGGGCCCAGGGTATCTGGAGCCTGCAGCTGCTCTTGACATCCTTTAATAATGCTAAAGGTGTTTGAGACTCCAAGGTCCCCTGGGATATCACTAAAGCCAAGCTTGAGGCTCTCTACACCCTCAATGACTAGAGTAATTTCTGAAGAAAACAATTTTCTTTTTTTGCTCCTGTGATTGTCTTTAAAGGGCACTACATAATTTTGCTGCAGAAGCAATCTCATGATTGAACTAGCATGCAGATGTTCATGTAGGTTCTCATGTACTTACAAGTCAAAATGCATGTGCATGATGTAGTTTCATTGTCACTGTTCCAAGAAACTACCTGATTCTGCTACTATTTCAACTAAAGTGAAGCAACTTTAACAAATTCCTTTTCTTCTTCTCTGTGAGGCTAGTCTTTGGCAACTGGCATTTATGACATCTGTGTGAAAGTCAGGTAAATTCCATTTATGGTGCTTCAGAGAAAACGTGCCTGACATTCCATGGAATACACCACGTACTGTCAGATTATTCAAGCTGTGGCAGGGGAGCATCTACATTTAAAATACAACTTAAAATCTGCAATGTAAGCTGACTGTAGGAGTCATCAGCCCAACACCATCCCTAACGTAAGAAAACAAAGGAAATTCTTCTAGTGAAATTTGCATGATCCATTTTGGAGGCACTGGATGGCCGAACTGCTGAAGGTAGGACACTTACTGCAAAATGCTTATTGTGAATATATAAAGCAAATTCAAGGAAGAACTAAGACCAAAACTTAATGGTCCTTATAGGCACTAAACAAGAATTACACAAAGTGAGACCTGTTTCTGAGAGGTGTTCTGCATCAGGGAATGAAACAGTAACCTATCAGTAAAACAATGACTGCTGTTGGTCTTATTGACTTTAATTATCAGCTAGTGACCAAAGCAATGGTCTAAAACTTTCATAAGGGATCAAAGAGAACAATTAGGTAGATTCTACTTCAGCTACATGGATCTAACAAATTAAGAAAACTAGTGTGAATGTGTGCCATTACAACTGCAGGGAATTTTTAATGTAATTTTCTATTCTGTCATGCACAGTATCTCTCAAAATTTGGAGCTTCATGATGCTTCATGATATGTTCTTCCCTTTCTGTGTTAATGGAAACAGTCAAAACCAGAAAGATTCCTTTTAAATACGTCAGACCTTTAAATGCCTGAGAATGTCATGAGTTTCCTTATTGTGCTTGTAAATCAAAATAATCTGTGGCTCACAGATCCACAGCTTTCACTTTCAAGTTCATGTTAGAAGACCCACAGACAAGAGACGTCTTGTATGAGTGAAGTTATAGCAGGAAGAGAAATTACATGGAGTCAGTAGAAAGAGTGACGGAATCATGATAGGGTTGTATACACTGCATGCACTGCCCTTGCTTTGATGATGTGTCCTTCTCTCTGTGCTGTGGTCTGTTGACCAGATCCATGTATGTACAGTGGAAAGGGTGCTTCCCCCCTCTGTCCTCATATATGGATACATTTCTGCTGCCAAAATGCATTCTGTGCCTTGAGATTTACTACTGCAGTCCTGTGGTTAGTTACCCCTTTGGTAAGAGATGACAAGACTGAAGAACGCAGAATTAATGACCACTTTCTCCTCTGTGCCAAGCTAATTTCTTCTCTCTTTCTGTGCATCAGTTTCCCATTCTGGGCAGTAAGAAAACACAAAGCTACCATGGCTGGCACAGCGCTGCATGAATATCCCATCGGCATCACACACACAGTGGCACTCATCAGGGTAATGAGGCAAGGTGACTAATGAAGCAGATAGTACTGAGCTTCACCCTCTACACTTTCTTAGCATTCTCTATGGGTATCTTTCCCTCTAATTATTCCTTCTTCCTTTGCCTGTCTATAGACAAAGGGTATTTGGTTTTGCTTTGTTTTGGTTTTGCTTTCTCTGGACTGTGGGTGTTTCGGTTGTCAGCTGGGCTTTCCCTTCAGTGCAGAAAGTGCCTGTGGAACCAGCTGGGACCACAGAGCTGACATTTGTGGGGAGCACAATTAACCCTACACCCATACTAGAGCCAACCCTTTAATACCAACTCTTCATAGTTGTATGCTTGGTCACTATCCCAAGCTATGAAACTTAGAGAGCGCTCTAACATCACACACTTTCAGCACACACAGCCATTGCCTTCTTACTTTGTTCAGCTAAGCTAGCTCTAGAGCTGCACCCTTTGCTCCAGTGGTTCTCCAGGGCTTCCCAAGAGACTCCTCACTTGAGTAATTGGCTGAAGCATGGTGACCTTGGTGCAGTGACTACCCCTGTGACAGTCTGTCCATTTGGTTCTTCCCAGGTGAAACCAACAGAGGGACCAGAACCAGGGAACCACACTCTGCTGACTGAATTTGTCCTCTCTGGACTGTCCAACCACCCTGAACTGCAGCACTTGCTGTTCTTCACCTTCTGCTTCATTTACACCATCACCGTCACTGGGAACCTTCTCATCTTCATGGTCACCGTGCATCCCACCGTCCACTCGCCCATGTATTTCTTCCTCCGGGTCCTGTCCTTCCTGGATATTTCCACAGCATCAATTGTTGTTCCAAAGATGCTGGTAAATTTCCTGTCAGAGGACAGGAGCATTTCCTACATGGGTTGTGCTGCACAGCTCTACTGTGTGATTTTCTTAGGAGCCACTGAATGCTACATTTTGGCAGCCATGGCCTATGACCGTTATGTGGCCATATGCAACCCCCTGAGATATGCAATCATCATGAACAGCAGAGTTTGTCTTTCCTTGGTCCTGCTGTCATGCTGCAGTGGTAATGTTGTGTCTGTGGTGCAGACAGCTTGGGTGTTCACGCTGCCCTTTTGTGGGCCCAGGAAGATTAACTACTTTTTCTGTGATATTCCCCCCCTCATCATGCTCTCCTGCACTGACACGTCTTTGTATGAAAAGCAGATCATTACAGCCACAGTGCTGGTCATCTTTACACCCTTTTGTCTCATCCTGGTATCCTATGCCTGCATCATCTCCAGCATCCTGAAGATTTCCTCTGCAGAGGGCAGATACAAGACCTTCTCCACCTGTTCCTCACACCTTACTGTTGTAACACTGTATTATGCAAGTGGGACCTTGATTTACTTACGGCCAAAATCCAGTAATTCACAAGACACTAAGAAAGTCCTAGCTCTCGTATACACGACCATAATTCCCACATTAAACCCCCTGATTTACAGCCTGAGAAATAAAGAAGTGAAAGGAGTACTAATCAAAATTCTAGCTGAGCTGAGGAAGATATAAGCTTATTCTGCTTGAAAGGAATCTTTCTTTTCCTCTGTATAATTTTTTTTTTTTTGTTCCTTTTATGCTTGACTTTTTTTAAACACCCTGATAACTTGAAACACTTGGAAAATGGATGTATCTCAAACTCTACTCAGAGATTTTGTGTTTCTTCTGTCTAGTATGTGTGTATATGAATCTTACTACTTCAGTATTCATAATATACCACCTTGCATTGTCTGACTGAAAATTAGGTTTCGTTCTTTGTTTCCAGGGAAAAAAAAAGCTAATATTTCATACATTGCAATCACTGTAGCAGAGACTGCAATGTGTCTTGGACAGGTATCTTGTCACCTGGGCCACAAGGTCATTTGTATTTTGCATCTCTCTGTTACTAGTTCTTTATACTATTAAGAATTTTTTTTAGAGAAGGGCCTGAGAGCCTCCTACAAGCACTCACAGACAAATGACTCCAGGGCCTTGGAGTCATTTATCTTCTGTCATTTGGAAGGAGGGAGGAAACCAGCTCTAGCTTTGTCTGAGAGAGGAGGAAACTGCAGTCAGCCACATGACCAATGAATGCTCCAAGTCCATAAGCGCCTGTATGAAAATGTGACATTAGCCTGTGTGTGCCATTTCACCTGGTAATGCAGAGAACCTGGGCCAGATTACCCAAGGTTCTTTTGTCTCGTGTTTTAGTACAGCACATGAGCATCTTCCTTCTCTTTCATCAGACTCCAGAGAGCAAGACTCATCATTTAGTCTTCCAATAGTGAGTGGGAGCAGAATGTGTTATTTGGTGAATTTGCTTAAATGGAAAAATAATTGTAATGAGAAAGAAAAAACCTCTCATGGGAGTGGTCTCCACTGAGTTTTGCCTGTTGCCTTTTAGGGACAAATACTAGAGACAAGCAGGAGTGCAGTTCTATGAGCTGCCTTCTTTTGCAGTCCAGATGGTACAACAGCCATCTTAAAATGATGGACTGTGTCAGTCATCTCCAGTGCCAACCTTCTGCCAGGACGTCCTGAGGACCAAGAAGCTGCTCAGAACAACCAGATCTCAAACGGCCTCTGAGTGTGCATGTGTGCACCTTTGCGTGTACGCATGTACATGTACACTTGTGTGTACATCTGTGTGGGAGACCTCTTTGCTCGGTCCCTACTGAGAACTTGTTGCATACTTGGGTAGGTGGCAGAGGTGCACGCAGTGTGCTGGAAGTTGGTCTTGGACTGTGCTCAGTGGAAATGGGTTGCCCTTGCCCTTCTCAGCTGGTGCAGGGATGGTCTACCTGCTGTTACACCATCATTTGCCCCAGGAGGAGTAGGCCACTTGAATCTTTGTGATCCTCCTCCTGCCCTGAGTGACATCTGTGGAAGAGACCATTCTCTGCCCTCCTTATCTCTCATACTGCTGTCATTCAAGGCCTTCTGCACCTTTGCAACACTCCTAATTTTAGAAAAATGCAGTAAAGACATCTGCATTTTAGCTAGCTGTCCTTTTTCTCTAGATAATGAAGAGAAACAGGCACTTCTTGAGAACAGGTCATCTGTCCTACTTCAAATTCTTACTTTAGGATCAGGGCCTAACAGAATACTGTGTCCTTTTCTCTCTGGTGATATACCCTATTAAAATAGCCATGCAACAGCCAGTCTAATCTACATCCACAGAATATGACAGCAACATATAAAAAAGCTTTACAGAAAAAAGCTACAGAAAATGAAGTTGTTAAAACCACAATTAGACATTAGAAGCAGAGGGAGGGGTAGTCATGACCTTATTTAAGTAGCACTTGGGAAACAGTCAAGACTGTGAGAGAGGTGAGTTCTCAACATTTTCAAGCTGAGGGGATTGAAACCTGTAGTGCCCTTACTGTTACGGTATAGTGTACAGGTGGGAGACAGGGGTATAGTGTTCTCTAGGCATCATGCTAAAGCTGAGCTGCAGTGCAGAAAAGACAAAGAAATTAACTTTAACTGTATATTTTTACTTTTCTTAAAAGGGGAACTTAAGGGATAATTTACCTTCTTCTCTACTAGTAAGTGTAAATGCAGCTTGTTTTGTTTGTTTCTGTGTTTTGAGGACCTCAGTAAAGGATATGTTATTGTAGGTAGTCTTATTTCCTAGGAAAGACTGCTTGTCTTTGGTTATGGGCTATTCAGAAGGATAAACAGCAGGTTCCAAGCCTCCACAGGAGATGGAAAGTTGCATTAAGCATCCTCCTGGTAGGACCTAACTACATTTTACTGAATGAAAGCAGGACTCTCCACATAAGAACTCAGCAGCAGAGGTCCTCAATTAGCTGTTCCAATGCACTTCTATATTTAAGAATAAAAGACTGAATTTCAGTAAACCTCTGTATGCATCTAAGAGTAATTAGGCTTACTATCACTCCCTTTTTGAGACTTTGATTTATTTGTTGTCTTTCTACAAGGCAGAAGTTACTTCTAGGAGTTTGAGCCCAATATCTCTGAGAAAATTGAACACTCCAACCAATCAAGACAGAGGTGAGAGTGGTGGATGGGGGAAGGATAAAGATGAGCTTGTTCTGGGTTTTTTTTGTGTTTTTATCTTGTTCATTTTCCATTTCGTGGGGGAGGGGAGAAGGTGTCTTCTGCTACTCTTGAGCCATTTAGATGATGTGAGAATATGGGGAAACTGATTCCATGAAGATTTGTCAGCATTTTAGCAGAGAGGCAATGGAACTGTCAGAATGGAACATACGAGTCTCTAAAATATCTACCAGAAACATGAACTAAACTCTCAATGTGATTTATCCTCTGACAGTAGAAGGACTTAAGATGACAACCTGGGAAACAGACAACTTCACAGAATCACAGAATCAATCAGGTTAGAAGAGACCTCAGGGATCATCGAGTCCAACCGTTGCCCTGACACCACCATCTCAACTAGACCATGGCACTAAGTGCCACGTCCAGTCTTTTCTTAAACACATCCAGAAATGGTGACTCCACCACCTCCCTGGGCAGCCCATTCCAACGTCTAATAACCCTTTCTGAAAAGAAATTCTTGCTAATGTCCAACCTGAACCTCCCCTGGCGAAGCTTGAGGCTATGTCCTTTTGTCCTGTCGCTAGTTGCCTGGGAGAAGAGGCCGACTCCCACTTCACTACAACCTCCCTTCAGGTAGTTGTAGACTGCAATAAGGTCACCTCGGAGCCTCCTCTTCTCCCGGCTAAACAACCCCAGCTCCCTCAGCCATTCCTCATAGGTCAGACCCTCCAGACCCTTCACCAGCTTGGTCGCCCTCCTCTGGACTTGATCCAACACCTCAACACCTTTCTTGAAGTGCGGGGCCCAGAACTGGACACAGGATTCAAGGTGCGGCCTCACCAGTGCTGAGTACAGAGGGACGATCACTTCCCCAGACCAGCTGGCTACACTATTCCTAATAGAGGCCAGGATGCCATTGGCCTTCTTGGCCACCTGGGCATACTGCTGGCTCATGTTTAGCCGGCTGTCGATCAGCACCCCCAGGTCTCTTTCCACCGGGCCGCTTTCTAGCCACTCTTGCCCCAGCCTGTAGCACTGCATGGGGTTGTTGTGGCCGAAGTGTAAGACCCGGCACTTGTTCTTGTTGACCCTCATGCCGTTGGTCTCGGCCCATCTATCCAACCTGTCCAGATCCCTCTGTAGGGCCTTCCTACCCTCCAGTAGATCGACACTCTCACCCAGCTTGGTGTCATCTGCGAACTTGGAACTTGTAGGTATCTGGAGACGACAGGCAGTGAGGAATTCATTTTCTGCAACTCCAGTGTTTATTTGCCCGCACGTAGGCACAAAGTACAATTTCAGAGCCCCAGGCATACTCTACCTGACCACCAGCAGCCAATTCAGGAAGTTTTGGGTCTCACTTATGTCCAGTGCATATCTGCCAGCTCCATGCAATGTGTCACTCTATGAAATCTTAAGTAGCACTGATCTGCTGTGTTTGGGTACTTGTATGCCACCCCAAGAAACTTAATGGAGTCTACAGAGAATTTCAGTTCATTACATACATTCATTTTGGGCAACTGAATTGTTACTGAAATTAGGACAGCTCCAGCTGGCTGGCTAAAACATCTAAAGGTGTTCCATATAGATGTCTGCATGTCTGGTTGTTACCCTATGATGTTCAAAGGAAGTCTCATGAATACAGTCAGCAGAATCTTCATGGTGCTGGTTGATACGATGTGGTACGTAATGGAAACCTCATTCTCCTGCAGCTGGTTCTCCTTGAATATTAGCAAAGGGCACTCCAGGACTGAAAACACCACTTTAAAGCCATATATGTTATACCATTCGAAAATCCATTAAATCCCTGCTTACACATTCTCAGAAAATTTTCTTGTGCTGCAGAGAAATACTTTGAAGTCCTGGTGGACACCAAGTTGAACAAGAGTCAGCTATGAGCCCTCACTGGCCTGCAGCTGGACTTTGAGCCCCTGATCACAATCCTCTGAGCACAGCAGTTAAGTGAGTGTTCAGTCCACCCCACTACCCAGTTAGCTAGTCCATACTTTGTCAGCTTGTCTGTGAGGATGTTACAGGACAGAGTGTGAAAAACTGCACTGAAGTCTCCCCGCATCAAACCAGTCATCTCATTGTAGAAGGCTATCAGGTCAGTTAAGCACAATTCCCATTCATAAATCCATGCTGACCTCTGAAGCAGCTCAAACCCCCTCGTATGCTGCTAATATCTCCTTTTCATTCAGGGAGTAGTGACATTCCCTATACCTCCAGCTATAAAACCCTAGAGGTCAAACTTGAGTCTCTCTGAATGTTTTCTGCCAAAGGCTCCAGGTGAGATCATGCTCCTCAGGTGTGGTGTAGGGTACACTCTTCACAGCTGGTCCTTTCTGGCCTGCTTCAAGGGCTGCTGCAGGAACTCTCTCGTTTGATCTGTTCAAAGGCTCACTGCAGCTCAGGGTTTCAGTTGAAAAAGTTGTTTTTTCAGGTCACTTAATGGAGAGGACTCACAAACTCACTGCAAGAGGGAATATACATTCTCCAGAAACTCACAATGCCCAGGAAAGCTTGTGTTTCTTTTTTGCTAGCTGGTGGGGACGTAGTCGTTATCTTATTGAACACATCCTTTGCGATGTGACAACACCCATTTTGCCATTTTATTCCCAAAAACTGATTCTCTTGTGAAGGCCCTTTGACCTTGCTTTGTTTTATGTCAAAACCAGTTTTCAGAAGGAAGAGGACTTCTACCTTTCAGCATTAGAATTCACTGTATATTTTTGGTATAAAAAAAGCATCCTTCTTTCAGATGTTCTACCATTTCAGCAAGATTACATGTCTGTTCGGGCATCAACTCCCAGGCCATTGGAAGTGAAAACTGGTTTAGACACCTGTCCAAATTCTCCCACACACCTTGCCCCAAATGTGCCCTTCCTCCTCTTTTCCCTAAGCTGTTATTGCTGAGCACAATGTTACATGGTATACAATATCCCTTTGGACAGTTTGGGTCAGCTGTCCTGGCTGTGTCCCATCCCATCCTCTTGCCCACCCCCTAGCCTTCTGGCTTTCAGGTGGGGGGAAGAAAGAAAACCTTGATGCTGTGTGAGCACTGTTCAGCAATAGCCAAAACACTGGTGTGTTACCCACATTGTTTTAGCCACAAATGTAAAACACAGCACCATAGGGGCTGCTATGATCTAACTTTCTAACTCCATCGCATATGGACCCTTTGACCAAGGGCAGCTGACAAAGGTCACTAGAAGCTGCAAGATCTTACTGGAAGCTTGCCAGAAGTAAAGGACTCCTGTGGCAATCCTTATCTTTACCCCTAACTGGCAGCAGCAGGCACCCTCTGAGTTCCTCAGGGGGTTCCTAGGAGTCCCCTGACAATCCCAGACAAAGTTTGCAGAAATTTGAGAATATCCCAAGGAGATCCCAAAGAAGCAGAGCCCAGAAACTGCTGTGCAAACTGCTGCATCTGCCAGCTGCCTCTTTTAGCTGTGCTCAGGATCTTTCAGCTTGGGAGACACCTCTGGAGGTTTCTAGTTCAACCTCCTTCTCAAAGATAGTTCAGTTAGGACCTTGTCCAGTTGAATTTTAAATGTCTCCAAGGTTGCTGTCCTGCAGCTTCTCTGGGCCCATGTTCCAGCATTTGGACAACCTCATGTGAAAATATTTCTTGTTTTGTCTAATCAAACACGACTTAAGCTTTCTCTTAGAACTGAATAAACCCCGTTCCCTTAGCATGTCTTCAAATGTGCTGTGCTCCAGCCCCCAACTATCTTCCTGGCTTTCCACTGGAATCACTCCAGACTGTCAATATTTTTCCTGTAGTGGGAAGCTGTCAACTGGAAGTAGTATTCCAGATATGGTCTAACAGGTGATGAGATAAAAGAGAATGAATACTTCGCTTGATCTACTGGCTACAGTTTTATTGATAGGGCTCAGGATGCTGATAGCCTCCATCACTTTTCAGTAGTGCTGCTACCCAAGCAGGCTGTTGCCCCTCCTCTACTGATCCAGGTGATTAATCCATCCATGGTGCACGAGTTTGCATTTATCTTTTCTCAGTTTCATGAGATTTCTCAGTTTCATGAAGTCCCTCTAGTGTGTCTAGGTCCTTCTGAATGGCCTCCCTTGCACTCGAGTGTATTGACTGTCGATCAGTGCCAGTGATGGACAGTGCCATCACTTCACACTGATATTCTGTATAAATTGTATGAGACTCTTTTCTGTTTCCTCCTCCAGCTCTATGATAGAGATATTAAACAGGACAGATCAAAGGATAGACCCCTGAGCAAATCCCATCACAACCAGTCTCCAGGTAGATGACAAACCATTCACCATTTCCCTTTGAATCCAAAGACCATCCATCCATTTTTTCCCCCATCTAGCAGTCCATCCATTCAGACCATTAATATCCAGAACTAGATACAAGGATGCTGTGGAAACTGTAGTGATATGTGGAAGGAGAGACCATCTACTCCCTCAACATCATCTGATCAAGGACCTTGTCAAAAGGGGATCATAAGTAAAAGGAGCAAGTAGTAAACAAAACATTCAGAGGCACAGCCCTGACACACAAACAATGTTGGAGACATTAAGGAAGGCAACAAGAAACAAAGTTGATCAGTCACACTAATTGATGGGCTGTCAAGAAACTGCAGGTATCACTTCAGAGAGGGCCAACCTGGACTTTCCAACTGATAAAAATACAAACAGTCCCAGATACTGGAGGGGGCTGGTGGGACTGTGCACACTGAGGAAGAAACGTACAGGGGAAGGGGATCTGGGATGAACATCGATGGAAATAGACAGAAAGGGTTATAAAAGGGGTGAGTTACATGTGAAACAGAGATGGTCAGTGCGCTTGCCTGGCAGAGCCCTGCACCTGATCACCGCAGTCTGTCTTTTCATATTAAATCTTTCCTTAACTCTCTACGTAATCGCTCTCTATCCTGTGTGTACACGTGCTGCAAGGACTAAGTGCCAGGTACTGAGGGGACCGGTCTGAGTGGGTTTAGTGTCAGCTACTGGAGTTAGACTGGCAATGCAGGTGCCTGTGGTGTCAGCTACTGGAGCCAATGGGGCCCCAGTGTCAGCTACTTGTGCCAGCAGGGTCTCAGCTGCCAGCCACTGGGAGGGAACAGTGTGTGTTCCCAAAACTAGGTACTGGGAGGGACTTGCATGAGCGCAGCTTATGAGAGGGCTCAGCACCAGTGACAGGGGCGGAACTGTGGATCATAAGCCTGTGTGCCTGGATGACAGCTGCTGTGGGTGGAGGGGGCAAATGTTTGTGTCTTCCCCAAACCTGGTGTGCATCAGGGATGTACATCTGTAATTCACTAGCAAACTTCAACCTGAACTAGCTGTCAAGGAGGAGACCGTGGGTCTGGAATCAGGTGGGCAGAGGGTCTGTGCCCATGGTGTGGCGCGCCTGTGGGACCACTGTGTGAGTGCTGCGTGTTTGGTGCATCAAGTTGGACCAGCTGACGAGTAGGAGACGCATGGGGTGGGTCTGAGGGCCAGGATCCAGGCAGGGGTACCAAGTGGACAGGGGGGCTATGCTGATTCTTGGAGGACTCACAAACATGCCTGGGCTTGTGAACCCTGAGTGTCTTGTGTGTATCTGCACTCCTGCCTCTGCCAACCACAGCAGAGGGGACATGGCTGTCTGTGCTTGTGTGTGATGTGGGTCCTGCCTGTGACTATTGCTGAAGGCATCACCTTGTCTGTGGCAGCCTGTGTGACTGGCCATGTCAGTGTCCTGCATGTGCCTCTGAGTGTGTGTGTGTGCCTTGCCTATGTGTTTGTGTCGCTGTGTCTCTGGGATATGTGCTTAACTTTGCTACGGGGTGGACCTGCAGATGGGAAAGTGGCAGCCACGTGCCTCAGCCTGGGCAGAGTTGTCGGGTCCTTGGGCTCTGGGCTGGGCTCCAGTGGCTGGAGGCTGCAGCTGCTTATACCATCCCTTAACAAAGACTATGTTGAAAGCCTTGCTAAAGTCAAGTAGATTACATCCACAGATATCTCTTCATCCACAGCTCTCATCATTTCATTGTAGAAGGTAATTTGTCTGGTCGGGCATGATTTATTGGTGGCAAATCCATGTTGACTATTCCCAATCATTATCTTTTCCCTCAAGAAAGATCTTCCAAGAGGACTGTGAGTTAGAATCACAGAATCATAGAATCATTTAAGTTGGAAAAGACCTTTAAGATCATTGAGTCCAACCGTTAACCTGGCACTGCCAAGTCCACCACTAAACCATGTCCCTAAGCACCACATCTACACATCTTTTAAATACCTCCAGGGATGTTGACTCTACCACTTCCCTGGGCAGTCTGTTCCAATGTTTGATAACCCTTTTGGTGAAGAATTTTTTCCTAATATCCAATCTAAACCTCCCCTGGCGCAACTTGAGGCCATTTCCTCTTGTCCTATTGCTTGTTACTTGGGAGAAGAGACCAAAAAGGAGGCTCAGGGGAGACCTTATCGCTCTCTACAACTATCTGAAAGGAGGTTGTAGCGAGGCGGGTGTTAGTCTTTTACAGGTGACATAGGTCCCAGGCTCCCAAGAGCTCTGTACTTCTGAACTATCAGCTGTATCTTCAAGGCTTCAGTTTCCCAGCAACTTGCACAGCCACTGCAAGGGTGTTTTGGTACAGTAAGTTTCCCACATCTTTAATTTCTCGTTGAGTAAAGGGCAGTTTAGCAGCCACTTGCTGAGGAACAGAACTCCCATTTCCACAGTCCTGCTCAATTAGTGTAACTGGGGTTGCCTGGCAGGACACCCTGGCTGTTTCTATAGCTACAAACTTCTGAACAAGGGTATCTTGCACTGTGTTAATGTTTCTTTTAGAAGATCATTAGTCTGACAGAGACAGTAATTTCAGTTCTTGAACCACTGTTAAGTGGTCCCAATCTCTTTGGAGCTCTTCCTGAAGCAGATCCTATGCCTTTGCACTCTCTCATACCAAAGCAGCGCATCTCTCTCCTGGTGCTTTTAATGCATTGTATCATTTTTACAACTCCTAGACAAATTCCTTCGGTTTCTGTACTGGGATACAGTCTCTGTTCCAGACCACTGGTACATAGCCTTGGAGCAGGCACTCTCCTTTCTCTTCCCAACTCTTTTCCCATCCCACTACTGTTTTCTTGGGTCCCTTTGCACCCCTGTTCTCCTGACTCTTTGCACAATGCATCCAGCACCTGGAGTACTGTGTCCAGCTTTGGGGCCTCCAACATAAGAAGGATGGACCTGTTGGAGCAAGTCCAGAGGAGGGCCATGAAGATGATCAGAGGGCTGGAGCACCTTTCCTACAAAGACAGGTTGAACGAGTTGGGGCTGTTCAGCATGGAGAAGAGAAGACTCCGGGGAGACCTTCTAGCAGCCTTCCAGTACCTGAAGGGGGCCTACAGGAAATCAGGAGAGGGACTTTTTATAAGGGCCTGTAGTGATAGGACAAGAGGTAATGGTTTTAAACTGAAAGAGGGTAGATTTAGATTAGATATTAGGAAGAAATTCTCTACTGTGAGGGTTTTGAGAAACTGGACCAGGTTGTCCAGAGAAGTTGTGGATGCCCCCTCCCTGGAAGTTTTCAAGGCCAGGTTGGACGGGGCTTTGAGCATCTGGATCTCGTGGAAGGTGTTTCTGACCATGGCAGGGGGAGCTAGAATTAGATGGGCTTTAAGGTCCCTTCCAGCCCAAACCATTCTATGATTCTGTGGACAGAACATGATGCTACCCATATCTTCCATCAGTTACCATCACAGGCAAAACAGTATCAAGACAGGGAAATTTACTTGATGATGTCTCCCTGACCACCACCTGGTCTCAACTTTCTATATTTTTGCTGTGGATTATATTCGGCCTGTCAAAACACTGCTGTTAAGGTGATGGGCAGCATAGGGGGTTGAAGTGATATGTGTAACTGTTTTCTGTTACTTTACACACAGCAGTTTCTCTCTGCCACCCTAAGCTTATTGTTTTTTTCACCAGTCTAGCAGGCAGGAGCACTCTGTAATGTGCCTGATCTAGCAAAGCATATAGTTGCATTTCAGTCCATTCACAGGTGTCCATGCTCCAGCATGAGTAGCTCATGGGTCATAGTCCTTTCAGAGGTTGTACATGATGTAGTGTGGTTTATCAATAGATTGCTGTCCCTTCAGGGTACATATACCTCTTTGCATGTAGTGTTCTCTCCCACCCTACGCCCACCAAAAGTGTGTCTCCAGTCTGTATTGGCTGCTAGCTCCCATTTTATACACGTTTGACCAGGAACACCATGTGCTTCTGTGAATGTGTGAAGTTTTGGTATGCAATTCCCATGTCCCTGACCCACATAGACCTGGTTGTTTGCATTGTTTTCAGAGCTGGGTGAAACAGATTTTGACTGACACATGACAGTTCATTATCTCCTCCCACAGAGATCACCCTTGCGGACAATTACTGATTAAACCAATTAATACCCATTAGGAAGACAGTCTGCTATTCAGGAGGATTTGGATGGGCCAGAGAAATGCTCTGAAAGAAATCTTCTCAAGTTTAAAAATTGCAAACACAAAATTTTATATCTGGGATATAGTAACACTATGTAACAATGCTGGCTGGAGGGGTGGGGGCTGCAATAGTATCCAGCTTTGCAGAAGAACATCTGTGTGTCCTGGTGCACAAGTTAGGTGTGTGTCTACAGTATGTTCTTGCAGCAACTAAGATCAACTGCATTCTGAGCTGAAACTACAAGAGTGGTCAGCACGTCCAGGGAAGTAATCCTTCTCTGTTCGACACTTGTGAGAGTCAGTTGAAGTAATTTCCCCAGTTTTGGCCACCCCAGTAGAAGAAAGACGTGGACTTACTGTAAGAAGTCCAATGGAGGACAAGCTAAAAGAAATTATTTTGTTCAGCCTTAAGAGGAGAAGGCTATGAGGAGAGCTTATTGCTGTCTTCCTGTACCTAATATAAGGGTGTAGAGAAGACTGATCCAGAATTTTCTCAAAGGTGTACAGCATTAGATGAGGAGCATAAGACACAAGTTGTACCATGACAAAACCAAACTCAGTTTAAAAAAAAAAACACCTTTCTTTTACCAAGAGTGGACAGACATTGGAATAGGAGTCCAGAGAGGTTGTGGCATTGCCACAGAGATACTAAGAGATACTCCAGACTTAACTGGATAGGTCCCTGAGCAATTTGCTTTGGACAGGAGGCTGGACTGGAAACTTCAAGAGGTCTTTTCATCCTACATGATTCTGTAATTTGCTGATTTTGTAGCTGTGAGCTGACAAATGGGTTATTCTTACTAAAGTGCATATACCATTAATCAACACAATTAATGAGCCAAAAATTTATTGATTAGACAGGTTTTACCTGTTGACTACTGATATGATCCTGGAATGTAACTCTTAGTACTGTAGGAAGTCACATAAAGTATTCAGGCTCATGGATCTTAGCACAGAAGGACATTTACTGAGCCTCTTGTGCTTGTGGGATTACCATCTACAGAATAAAATAAACCATGAACTTTTTAATTCATTCCCTTATGACACAATCCCTAAATCTCCCAGACAATACTGTCCTGGTTTTCTTTTTTTCTTGATCCTGTTAGTAAACCTTGCAGGTGTTTCAGAGAGAGAGTCTGAGATTAACAGCTGGCACAGTGCAATCCTCAGAAAACATAACAGAAGAAAGATTCAGTGGACAGACAACTCTTTGTTCAGTATTTTCTCTCCATGCATTTCTCAATAGTTTATGTCATAACTTGTCTGGGGAACTTCACCATCATGTGTCATGATGGTGACACATGATCATCATGGTCATCAGCGACCCATGGCTTTATAACCCCATGTACATTCTGCTGGCCAGCTCGGCCTTTCTGGATGTCAGTGGCTCCTCAGCCAGTAGTCCCAATTTACTAATGATGACTTTCTCGGACTTGATGGGACAACAGATGCAGCAACAGGCTTTAAGTGCCCTGACCTGCCTGTAACATCCTTCTGTGTAATCCTTCTCTGCTGTCTCTTCTCTCTTCTCCCATCCCCAACGGTTTAGCTACCTGTGTTAAAGGTCAGCACCAATATAACGTGTTTTTTTAACCTTGTATTAATCTGCTGTGACACATCTAAGTTATAAGAAAGCTGTGCGAAGCCTCATCTGGTAACTCCATTCTGCCAATTGATTCAGGACTTACTTAAGTGTTTAAGCTTAGGTCCTTTTCTTTCTTGTCCTAGCTATGCTGCAGGTACGCTGTGCCTGGCCTCTTATCTTGCTTGTTTTTTACCTCACCTTGACTACTTGAGTTCCTGGCCTAAATTTCAACCTGCTTCCCTGCTATGGACTTGTCTAGCTGATGTGGGAGTATCATGGCCTTGTTTTGTCCAAGAGACGAGTTGCAGTGCAAACAGGAGCTGGATGTAGTGAGCCATGGCAAACGGGACAATGAGAACAAGACGTGAACGACCTTGGATCAACAAGTGACAACAGAACAACGTCTGAAACTGCTGGAATGACGTCACTGTGGAATTTCTGATTGGTAGCCTGCGCTGACATCTGCTGTAGTAAATATAAGAGGGTAACATTGCTACAGTGTGCAGATACACGGCACCCGAGGAGAAGCTGTCACATGTTGGTGCCAAACTGCCACCCAAGAACTCATTCCTGAGACTGGCTGGAGAGTGTCATCTTCCCCTGGGCTCGACTGTGCTGGCTCACTTGAACGGTAATTTTGGAAAAAAATCTCAGTTAATTGTGTGTTTGCATGTTTGTGTGAGTGTAAAACTTTCCCTCATGCAGCTTATCCTTTGCTTGGTCTTAATCATGTTGAGCTTAGTGGCGTCATGTTCCCTGGCATCCCTTTCCCTCTAGTACTCACTGGGCTGTTGGCTGACTGGTTACTGTCAATGATTCCGCTCTGCTCTTTTTTTTTTTTGTGTGTACTGTGTGATTGCCGCCTTTGCTGGTGAGGTGGGCTGCTCCTGTATGCCTCGCTGTCACTCTCAGCAGCTGGCTTGCCTTCCCTTGAGGAGAAGGCAACTGTTCCTGCTCCCTGACATCTCTGTTTTCAGGGAACATAGCACACAAACTGTGACCAGCAAATTAACCAGGTACTGCTAGTCAGAGCACCTGTGCGCAGAAGTTTATTGTTTCAAATGAAAATTCAAATAGGATAAGGGAGGAATAGATTACTCTAAATTCTTGATTGACACCAGCACAGCACAAGCCCAAATTCTCTAGCAATCCCCATTTTGACTTACCCTATGATTTCTCTCTGAATTGAACAACTGACTCTCCAGGCAAGGGGATGCATACACAAAGAGGAAATATCCCAAATTCAGGCTTTGTCCATGCCAGCCATTCAGACATACTGAATCAAACCAACTGACTATGTAAACTTCAGCCCCTACAAAAAAATGCACTCAGCAGCAAGCAAGGCTTATTGTCCATAGCATAAGAGAACCTGTCATCTGATCAGTGCAGACAGGAACTGAGGTAAAAATGAGAAAAACATTTTGTGAGGACAAGAGTCTACAGGAATTCTGAGAAAGTGTGGGAGGAGTATGAAGGATGCCTGGAGAAATGCACAACACCTCACATTCTCAGATGGGAGAAATGAAGATTTCACGTTTTGGGCAGGTAATTGGGACACACAGAGAAAAAATGGGCACGAGGAACTTCTGCCTTCTGGTGGGTTGGAAACAGACTTGGTAAGTGGCGAAGTACACAAAGGATCTGGCATGCTGACTCACTGAATTTAAGACAAAGAGAAATAGGGGCTGGAGTGCAGGATCCCTGGAATGAGACTGAATGGCAAAAGGAAGTGGAGAGAAGAGAGTCTGGTGTGAAAATGAAAGCTCTGAGATGTGACATGGAGTCTTCACAGACAAGAGGGAGAACAGAGTGAACTAGAGCAGGTAGGGCAGAATAGAAGTCTGTCTTGTCCTGGAATAAGCGCTGGGCACCTAAAGGCTGTCAAAAGTGCCTCTTTGTAGGGTCAGGGAATAGAATACTGATCACATATCTTCAGATACCTACAGGATAGGATAGGAATCCAGATATAAGTTAGCCTTTTGGGCTTCCTTAGAGTTGGTGGTGAGACACAGGCATTCCCAGAGCATACCTTGTCTCATCCTAGGGTAGGTATCAAGACTAGGACAAAATGATCAAATTCTGCAGGTGCCATTTCCTCAACCTTGACTTCAGCAGGACTGCACAACTAGTTCATGTACAGAGATTTAGGATGCTGAGGGCTGAGGTCAAGTGAGGTGGAGTTCAATGTATGTATCTAAAAGACATTGCAGGTGGGATCCAAGTTACTAAACAGAAAGGTACAGAGCATGCCATCTGAATTCTATCTGCCATACCTCAAGGGTATGTGTCACCCCTAAATCATATATGGCAGTTGCCAGCCCATCATAAATGTCTCAGATATTTTAGGACATCTGAAATTACTTTGAACATTTACTTTTAGAAGGGCAGTCCCACTTCTGTGATTGAGCTAGATATCAAGGTCTGCTTAGAACCAATAACAAGAACTAGACACACTCAGAGGATGATTGAATCTTAATTCAGGTATCTGTAAGTAGAATGAAGTGCCTAGGACTGTATAAGTGAAATGAACTGCAGTCTGCATATCCTGGGTCCTCTCTGAATATAAAGTCACAGAATCACAGAATCACAGAATCACAGAATCACAGAATCACAGAATCACAGAATCACAGAATCACAGAATCACAGAATCACAGAACGTTAGGGATTGGAAGGGACCTCGAAAGATCATCTAGTCCAATCCCCCTGCCGCAGCAGGATTGCCTAGACCATATCACACAGGAATGCGTCCAGGCGGGTTTTGAATGTCTCCAGAGAAGGAGACTCCACAACCTCTCTGGGCAGCCTGTTCCAGTGTTCGGTCACCCTCACCGTAAAGAAGTTTTTCCTCATATTTATGTGGAACCTCCTGTGTTCCAGCTTGCACTCATTGCCCCTTGTCCTGTCAAGGGATGTCACTGAGAAGAGCCTGGCTCCATCCTCATGACACTTCCCCTTTACATATTTATAAACATTAATGAGGTCACCCCTCAATCTCCTCTTCTCTAAGCTAAAGAGACCCAGCTCCCTCAGCCTCTCCTCATAAGGGAGATGTTCCACCCCCTTAATCATCTTCGTGGCTCTGCGCTGGACTCTCTCTAGCAGTTCCCTGTCCTTCTTGAACTGAGGGGCCCAGAACTGGACACAATATTCCAGATGCGGCCTCACCAGGGCAGAGTAGAGGGGGAGGAGAACCTCTCTCGACCTGCTAACCACACCCCTTCTAATACACCCCAGGATGCCATTGGCCTTCTTGGCCACAAGGGCACACTGCTGGCTCATGGTCATCCTGTTGTCCACTAGGACTCCCAGGTCCCTTTCCCCTACTATGCTCTCCAACAGCTCTGCCCCCAACTTATACTGGTACATGGGGTTGTTCTTGCCCAGATGCAGGACTCTACACTTGCCCTTGTTATATTTCATTAAATTTCTCCCCGCCCAACTCTCCAGCCTGTCCAGGTCTCTCTGAATGGCAGCGCAGCCTTCCGTTGTGTCAGCCACTCCTCCCAGTTTTTGTCATTAATGAATATATTGAATAGTACTGGTCCCAGTACCGACCCTTGAGGGACTGCGCTAGACACAGGCCTCCAACTGGACTCAGTCCCATTGACCACCACTCTCTGGCTTCTTTCCTTCAGCCAGTTCACAATCCACCTCACTACCCGATCATCCAGACCACACTTCCTCAGTTTAGCTGCGAGGATGCTGTGGGAGACTTTGTCAAACGCTTTACTGAAATCGAGATAGACCACATCCACAGCTTTACCATCATCTATCCACCGGGTTACGTCCTCATAAAAGGCTATCAAGTTGGTTAAGCATGACTTCCCCTTGGTGAAGCCATGCTGAGTGCCCCTAATGATCCCCCTGTCCTTGATGTGCCTAGAGACAGCACCAAGAACAAGTTGCTCCATCACCTTTCCGGGGATGGAGGTGAGGCTGACCGGTCTATAGTTCCCCGGGTCCTCCTTCCTGCCCTTTTTGAAGACTGGAGTGACATTCGCTTTCCTCCAGTCCTCAGGCACCTCTCCCGTTGCCCACGACTTAGCAAAGATGATGGAGAGTGGCCTAGCAATGACTTCCGCCAGCTCCCTCAGCACCTGCGGGTGCATCCCATCAGGACCCATGGATTTATGGACGTCCAGATTGCTTAATTGGTCCCTGACCCAGCCCTCATCTACCAAGACAGATTCCTCCTCTATCCTGACTTCTTCTGGGGCCGCAGGGGTCCGGGGCTCCTCAGGACAGCCTCCAACAGTATAGACAGAGGCAAAGAAGGCATTCAGTAACTCCGCCTTCTTTTTATCCTCTGTCTGCAGGGCCCCCACCTCATTCATCAGTGGGCCTCCATTGCCTCTAGTGTTGGCTTTACCTGCAATGTATTTGAAGAAGCCCTTTCTGTTGTCCTTGACCTCTCTTGCAAGGTTTAATTCCAAGGAGGCCTTAGCTTTCCTAGTTGCCTCCCTACATCCTCTGACAACAGACTTATATTCCTCCCAAGTGGCCAGCCCCTCCTTCCATGATCTGTACACCCTCTTCTTCTACTTGAGTTTGCCCAGCAGTTCCCTGTTTAACCATGCAGGTCTCCTGGTACCCTTCCTTGACTTCCTACTTGTTGGGATGCTCTGATCTTGAGCTCGGAAGAAGCAGCCCTTGAATGCTAACCAACTATCTTGGGCCCCCTTACCTTCTAGTACCCTGTCCCATGGGATTTCCCCTAGCAATTGCTTGAAAAGGCCAAAGTTGGCCCTCCTGAAGTCCAGGGTTGTGATTCTGCTAGCTATTCTGTTCCTGCCACATGAGATCCTGAACTCTACCATCTCATGGTCACTACAACCAAGGCTGCCCTCAACCTTCACCTCTTCAACCAGACCCTCCTTGTTAGTGAGGATAAGATCCAGCAGCGCTCCTCTCCTAGTTGGCTCATCCACCATTTGCATCAGAAAATTATCATCAATGCACTGGAGGAACCTCCTGGACTGAGGATGGCTGGCTGAGTAGGCCTCCCAGCAAATATCAGGGTAGTTGAAATCCCCCACAACAACCAGGCCCTGTAATTGCGAGACTGCTCTCAGCTGCCTGTAGAAGGCCTCATCACCCTCCTCATCCTGATCCGGTGGCCTGTAATAGACACCCACAACAGTATCACCCCTGCCAGCCTGCCCCTTAATTTGCACCCACAAACTCTCAACTCGCTCCTGATCCGCCCCTGGACAGAACTCAATACATTCTAGCTGCTCACTCACATAAAGAGCAACTCCACCACCTCTCCTTAGCGGCCTGTCTTTCCTGAACAAGACATAGCCATCCATGACCACATTCCAGTCATGCGAGGCATCCCACCAAGTCTCTGCAATTGCCACTAAATCATAGCCCCCCGACCGAACACGGATTTCCAGCTCCTCCTGTTTATTCCCCATGCTGCGTGCATTGGTGTACAGGCATTTCAGGGAGCGAGCTGAGCACACCGATTTCACCCCAGGGGGATGGGAGGCCTCCTGGTCTACCTCAACACTAGAGCGTTGCCCCAGTGGTGCAAGCCCAGCTACTACCCCATCCCCCTTCGAATCTAGTTTAAAGCTCTCCGAATGAGCCCTGCTAATTCCTGTCCCAGAACCCTTTTGCCCCTACGACATAAACCTTTCCCATGTATTACGGTCACGCCTGGTGTCTTATAAAACCAGCCATTATCAAAGAACCCAAAGCCCTGCCTGTAGCACCAGTCTCGTAGCCAGGCATTAATAGAGAGAATCCTACTATTCCATCCCACGTCATCACCTGAAAATGGAAGGAGGGAGGAGAAAACAACTTGTGCCCCAGACTCTTTCACCAACCGTCCTAGGGCCTTGTAGTCTTTCTTCATCCCCCTCAGACTACGGGATGCAGCTTCTTCCCCACCTGTCTGGAAGATCAGCAGGGGGTAGTAGTCTGTGGCCTTCACCAGGTTGGGGAGTTTCCTGGTGATATCCCTGATTCGGGCTCCAGGCAGGCTGCAGACCTCCCTGTGATGGGGGTCAGCTCTGCATATTGGGCCCTCAGATCCCTTTAGGAAGGAGTCTCCAACCACTAAAACTCTTCTCTTCTTCCTTGTGGAGGAGGTAGCTATACGCCTGTCAGGATTTTCTGACTGTGGTGGGACCTCTGATATAGGTTGCCTCTCCACCACATCCCCATTGGACCGGCTGTATACCACGAGGGTTTCATATCTATTGCTCAGAGGCACCTGTGGAGGCAAGGTAGGCAAGGAGGGCACTCGCCTTTTGCCACGGCCATAGACTTGCCTCCACTCACTCTTCTCCTCTAAGTTATTGTTTTCGACCTGAGAGGGGCAGAGTACAGTTGTCCCTCGATCCTGGGAGCTCTCCGGCAGGTGCTCCCATTTTTGTTGCAGGGAGGGCAGAGCCTGGCTCCACCAGTCTATCTCCATTTCAGCCTCCCGAATGCTCCTAAGCCTTTCTACTTCAGCTTGAAGCCTTTCAACCTGGCTTTGCAGCTGTGCCGCTCGGCCGAGCAGAACATCTACCTGCTCACAGCGCACACAGCCCCCTGACACCACAGAGACGCTGTAGCATTCCCTGCAGCCGGCAACCTGCACCATCGCCTCCTTCCGTGGGAGCTCTGTCTGGGTTCCCACATCCATTTTGGTCTTCTTCCACGGGGTAGATACCATTGTTCTTTCACTGAGCTGGGAAATACCTGCTGGTGACACCCCTGGATCACAGCTCCTTGGCACCTTCCTTGCTTTGTGCACTGGGAGGGAGTCAGCGCCCTCCCCAACAAGCTGCAAACTGCTGCAGCCTCTCCTGCCCTGGGACACACCCAGTCACTGCTGACTCACACAGTCACTGCTGACTCCCCCTCTACCCCCTAGGCAGGGACTAGTCCCTGTCCTCCAGGAGACTTTTTATCACCCAATCAATCACCACCCCCAATCAACAGGGGGTGGTGCATTTAAATCGCCCGTAGTGCATCTGGCTATGCCCCCTCCTCTCCTCTCCTCTTTTGTTGCCGGGAACCTCACGGTCCGGGGTGGGGGGGGCAAGCAGCTCAGGACTGCTGCTCCGGGGGGGCCAAGAGTACGAAAACCGCCCGGTTACAGCCCGATGTCACCCTCGCCCCCGCACTAACCTCAAGTCGCTGTCGCTGCTGCCGCCGCTGTCAGCTGTTTGTTCTCAAGTCCAGAGCACACTCACCTGCAGGATGTGATGAAGAGCCCAGTGGGCCTCATAACAGCTTGTCTTTTCTCATTCTTCAGATTGCCCTTGTCATGATACTGGAGAGAAATTCAAGAAACTGGGCTTTCTTTTGCGTGATGAAGTTTTTTTTTTTTCCCTCAGATTGCCTCTGCCCTGAAACAGATATGCCTGCAAAGTAAAGAATGTGCAATACATCCTGTTTTCCTCTGGCTAACACAGGACTAGCACAGTAAACACTACTACATCATAAAACACTCTATTTTCTTAATGATTGGTTGCCAGAGCAGGAATCCCTTAATGACTATAGCAAAACCATTTTTGTTCAGACCCAGGAAAGTTCATATAGATTTCATAGTAAGTCTGTTCCTAGCATCTACTTTGATGTATGAATGATGTATGAGGGGTATTTTTTTTATTTTGTTTTCTCTTTGGAGTCCTCTGTGGAGGAGAGGAATTGGGCAACTCTCAGACTGCAGACAAAGCAGTCCTATGTGGAATAAGGGCTCTTGATGTGTGAATGGAAAAAGGTAATATTAGAGATAAGTACTGTTGCACTGAGAAGGGGCCAAAGCCTGCACTCCTGGGGAAACAGAAGTCTGTTGAATAAGATAGCACCTAATTGTAAAGTTACACTGGATTTTAAGGGTATAGATGCAGAGGAGCCAAACTGAAGATCAAAGAAAACAGTTCCCAATACTAAGACTACCTCCACAGAACAAAATTTCCACTGTACGGTGCAGGAATAGAAGGAGGTTTCTAGGATGGGGGCTTCTGAGCCAGAAGAGGGGAAAGATCATCTCTCTTGGTGTTGAAATGCTTGCTTTCCTCAGCCTCCTTTTTACATTTTTCCTCTCACAGGCGTGCTCGCATGGTAACGAATGGAACTGCAGAATGTAACCAATCCTGTGACAGAATTTGACCTCCTGGGCTTCAGACACAGTCTTAAGATCCAGCAATTCCTCTTCATGGTCTTCTTCATTGTCTACATGATGACTTGCTTGGGAAACATCACCATCCTCACCATTGTTATCACTGACTACCACTTGCACACACCCATGTACTTCTTCCTGGCCAACTTAGCACTCACAGATATCACCCAATCATCAGCAAATACTCCAATTCTATTGTCAGGTCCCCTCTCACAGTACAAAACTGTTCCATTCAAGGAGTGCATCCTTCACATGTTTTTCTTCCATTGCATTGGTGGTGCTCATATCTTCCTTCTTGCAGTGGTGGCAGCTGATTGGTATGTGGCTATCCATAAGCCCTTGCAGTACTTGACAATCGTGAACTGTGAGGTGTGTGTAGGTCTAGTGGCAGGGTCATGGGCAGGTGGATTCATTCACTCTGCAACACAGATTGCTCTGCTTCTCCCTTTACCCTACTGTGGTCCTAACACCCTGGACAATTTCCACTGTGATGTCCCACAAGTCCTGAAAGTGGCCTGCATTGACACCTACCTGACAGAGCTGCTGATGGTCTCAAATGGTGGACTGCTCCTCGTAGTAATTTTTATCTTACTGCACATTTCATACACTGTCATTTTAGTCAAGGTAAAGAGGCAAGTCACCAAGGGAAAACACAAAGCTTTGTCTACCTGATTAGCCCAGATAATGGCAATAAGCATAACATTCATTCCAGGAATATTCATCTATGCTCGGCCCTTCAAGACATTTGAACTGGACAAAGTGGCATCCATCTTCTTCACTGTGCTTGTTCCAGTGCTGAATCCCATGGTCTACACCCTGAGAAATACTGAAATGAAAAACGCCATCAGGAGACTTGTTTCTAGGGTTCAGTTCTGAGCAGAAAATGGAATAGCTTAACTCCCTGCTGAACAGTCACCCTTTTTCTTTGGAACTATTGTAACTTATCATTATTGGAATACCTGAAATTCCAACAAAGACACTTGAAGATGAGAAATCCTTTCTGGAGTGCCAAGTCAGAGGAAATTCAACTTAGGTCCCTTTATATTAAATGCAGTTCCCATCAATACAGCCTGTGGAGTCTAGGGAGGTTGCATCTTGTTAACACTGAATAAGGTGTGCTGAATCTTGCCCTGAAATACCCTTTTTGTTATTTCCAGGGATCCTGCTGGCTTTTCACTGGCATATTTTTTTTTCTGTTACCGTGTCTAATGCTGAGTGACTTGTCTTTTTTTTTGAAAACCAGTCACCTTACGTCCTTGTCAGATAAAAATCAATCTATGCTACAGAATGATTCTTCTTCAGATCACTTAATTCTTATCAACACAACTCTAAGTTGCATGTACAGCCTACTTTTGATCATCTAGAATATAGTATTTGTAGCTTCACTGAGAAGTCCAATGTCATAAGAGATTCTTTCCAGGTTTAAAAATGCATCTTCCTATGCTTTCTCCCCGGCCTATGAGATGTTTGTTTTTCCTGCCTCATTTGTTTGAGAGTCATGTATATTTTTCTCCTTTCTATTTTTCCCCCGGGAAAATTTTAGTAGTGTATGATGACAGTGTTTCCTAAAGAATGTCTGCGCCTGTAGCTTGTGCCATTAACAGCCACCTGAAATCCTTCCTTAATAAATAATACTTCCACATTTGGATGACTTTATTAAGATACCCAGGAATTTTTTGATTCTCAGGAGTATATTGTGACTGATTATCTACTAAGTTTTTGATTACACTGTACAGTTATATTCTAAAGGAGCAATTAATTCAATTTGACAGACAGTATCTGTCTTATTCGTTTGTTCCCACTTTGAATGTTATACTCCTTTAGAGTGGGATTGTCTGTATCAAATGAACTACTATGGAAGAAGATAAGATCAGTTTTCTTGAAGCAAATGATCATGCTATGAAGAGGCATGCTTATGGTCTACAGGTTAAGGAATGTGAGGGTTTTAGGATCGCAGAAAAGAACTGGAAGCCTGCAGCTCCCTGAGATACTGTCAGACTGCTGGGATGAGTCGGTACCAAACAGCTATCACAGAGAGATAACTGTAACAGCCACTGAGTTGACTGAAGCCAACCCTGTAATCAAGAAGTACAATGAGAAGGACAGACATTTTTTTGTACCAAAAAAAATTTTTGATAATTGCTTTTCTACCTTAGGTAACCAGTCTGAGGCATCTTTACTTTAAAAGTTAGTTCATCTAATTTATATTTCAGCAAAACTAACTGGAAATTTTAAAGATTTTGGTCTTTAGGGAGTAACCACAAGTAACATGTTTGGCAATATCCACCAAAAAAAGAGCTTTTATTTTCTGTAGGTTTCACTATATCAACTAGACTCACCAAGAAATTTTTGGTGAATATATCTTATTTATGCTCTCTTGTGCCATGACGTGTCATCTTGACAAGGCTGACAGTATATGAAGCAATAAGGATGCATGAAGATGTCTACTTGTGAGTTAACTCCCTACATTGCCATTATAGTCAAGGACACTACTGGGTTTTCCTTCAGTAGCTTTAAGATAGGCATTTAGTGTCACTTGAGGTACTCTAAAGTCTCTGAGATATCCAGGTGTGAGACAACACTTAAAGGAGATCTGCATCCTTCTAGACTAGGCTGAAGGCTTAAGAGCTGGCAAATGAATCAAGCCAATGAGTGCCACACAATGTGATCACTGTATTTGATTTCCCTATTTTTGTTGTAAAAATATAGTTGTTTCTCTTTTGTATTAGAAAAGAATTTTCAAAAATATGTACAAACAATGAGTTCTGCAAGAAGCAGCGTTTCAGAATGTTGAAAAGCATAAATACAGTGGAAACAGTTCATTAAAGAAGATAAAATACTGCAGTGTAATTGAAAAAGAGTAACTTTCACAAATATATCATTGAGTTAAGTCAAGAATCATCACTGAATCACTGAAGATCTATGGTTTGGTATTCAATTTATCTAATTTTGAAGGTCCAAATTGTAGATAGCTCCACTAGTCATAGAGATTTCCTTTAAAATCGATGTAATGACACAAGCATTTCTAGGGCAAGTATCCTAAGGTAAAATATTTGAAATGCCTAGAGAAATCCCTTCCAAAAAGTGCCTGTTTTTCTCTCTTGACTCAGAAAAGAGATACAGAATGACAAGTTCAGGCACGTCCCCCTGTACTCAGCATTGGTGAGGCCACACCTTGAATACTGTGTGCAGTTTTGGGCCCCTCACAACAAAAAAGACATTGAGGTGCTGGAGCGAGTCCAGAGAAGGGCAACAAAGCTGGTGAAAGGTTTAGAGCACAAGTGTGATGAGGAGCGACTGAGAGAACTGGGGTTGTTTAGTCTGGAGAAAAGGAGGCTGAGGGGAGACCTTATCTCCCTCTACAGTTACCTGAAAGGATCTTGTAGTGAGGCGGGCGTTAGTCTCTTCTCCCAAGTAACAAGCAATAGGATGAGAGGAAATGGCCTAAAATTGTGCCAGGGGAGGTTTAGATTCGATATCAGGAAAAATTTCTTCATCAAAAGGGTTATCATGCATTGGAACAGGCTGCCCAGGGAAGTGGTTGAGTCACCATCCATGGAGGTATTTAAATGACGAGTAGACGTGGTACTTAGGGACATGGTTTAGTGGTGGACTTGGCAGTGCTAGGTTGGTAGATGGACTCGATGATCCTAAAGGCCCTTTCCAACCAAAACAATTCTATAATTTTGTGATTCTCATCAACTACAGTGGTTTTGAAATTCAGACTGCAGACTCCACAGACCACAGAATTATAGAAGCACAGAAATATTGGTGAGACAGTATCTCTGGAGGTCTCTCATGCAGATCTCCCCCTCAGAGGAAGATTGACCATTGACATTAGATCAGGTTATCCATGAGCTGTTTAGATGAGTCTTGGAAACTCTGTGGATGGATATCCGAAACCATCCTTGGCAATCTTTTCCAGTGCCATACTACTCTGCTACTGAAGAAGTTTTTCCTAAGCTAAATCTCCTAAGCCACAATCTGTGGCCATTGTCCCCTATTATATTGTCTATCACTAGCAAGAAGGGTTTGATTTCATCATCTTTGTAACACTTCTTCAAGTTGAAGGCTACTGTTAGACCTCAGTCTTTTCTTTGTTGACAAACCCAAGTCCTTCAATGTCTCCTCAGAGGTCATGTGATCTAGAACTGTGACAATCTCGGTAGACTTTTGCTGTTATTTAGTATATATTGTTTGATTAAATGACAGGTTAGACACATACTTCATGTATAAATATCTACCTTTAAGTGCAGAATTAAAGAAGATTCAGTTGTGCAAGCATAGATATCTTGGTTTCATTTCAGAGGCATCAAGGTATCCAACACATCCACACAGCATTGGCAGATCTGGTAAAAAGTCTACGAGAGACACTTCTATCTGTAGAATCTGCTGAAGATTAGGAAAGATAATCCACAATGTCTAAAATGACATGCTAAGTCATGCTAAGACAGCATCTCACTCATACTGACATTTCAGACACTGCTGAGTGCTTTATCTGGCCTCAAGCTGTCAGTCTGTTTGAACAAGAGGACTTCCACAGGTCTTCTGCCACATCAGCTGGGGCCAATTGGGCTAATTTGATATTCCAAGGGTACCTCAAAGAGATTAAGGCACTTATGTATAGGCAATCGAAGTGCATCCTAAATATTTGACTCTATAGTTAAAATCCACACATAAATTTAAATGATCTCTCCTGCTGTCCTCCACCTTGCACTGGGTCTGGTTGGAATTAAGTTAATTTTTATCATAGCAGCTTGTATGGTAATGTGTTTTGAGAGGGCAAAAATGAGGAAAAACTCTTGGGTTGAGATAGGCAGATTTTAATAAGTGAATGAAAAAAAAGAAAAAAAAAATTATGCAAGAGCAGTCTCTCACCACCATCAGACCAAAGCCCAGCCACTCTCAGAGTAATGGCTACTTTTGAAAAACTCCCTCCAGTTTTATTGCTGAGCAGGATGTCGTATGATATGGGATATCCCTTTGGACAATTTGGGTCAGCTGTCCTAGCTGTGTCCCTTCCCAGCCTCTTGTCCACCTGAAGCCTGCTTGTTGGGGGTGGAGAAACAGCATGAGAAACAGAAAAGTCTTTGACGCTGTGTCAACACTGTTCAGCAATAAGTATAACATAGGTGTGTTATCAATGGTGTTTCGGTCATGAGTCTAAAACACAGCACCAAGGGGTTGCTATGAAGAAAGTTAACTCCTTCCCAACCACACCCAATGCATGCCTGCAATCTTAACTCTTGAGAAAAATGTTGTGTTTTGAAGCAATAATTATATTTTTATATTTTATTAGTAAATTGAAATTCAGTAGAAAGAAAGAGAAAGAAAGAAAGAGGGAGGAAGAAAGGAAGGACAGAAGCAAGGAAGGAAAGGAGGGAGGGAGGGAGGGAGGGAGGAAGGAAGGAAGCAGTGCCTTAAGGAGAATTTGCTCTCTCAGTAAAGATAAAACAGAGTAAAAAATATGTTTTCTAGTTGGCTTCCCACCACATATCTAACCTACTGACCTTAAAAATATGAATGTGGTGACGAAACTGCAAGAATAGGCAGTCCAGGTCTCCGTATACTCAATGAGGAATGCTAAGTTCTAAGTCAGTGATGAATCTTTGTCTCTCCTACCTTGGGCTATGTTTGCATCAATTAAGAAATTAAATACCTGGAAATTAACTGAATAAGACTTCTATTCTTGTGCAATGGACTTGATCTCTATTCACTGCTGCTTGATTTCCTGGAATACATTTTTATTGTGATAATGATAAATGATCAGTATTTCACTGCAATGCATTTATCTGAACAAACAATATTTCTTATAAGAAAGTGAGGAAAATTTTAAATAGAATATGTATTTACATTCTTCTTCAAGAAACAATCAAAATATTTGTGTATATTGTGAAGTTGTATGATGTTCTGCATTTTTTCATCCAATCATGAATATTCCACATGAAAACATGAAAACCAGAAACATCCATACCTAAATTCCCTAGAATATATTAGAAATCAGAAACTTGGAGATTAACTGAACCCTTAGTAGCATGAGCTACAATAATAGAAAAAAAGAGCCCTTTAAATTGTTGCTACTGCTGTTGATTTTCTTTATAATGCATGTTTCTTTACAATGCATGTCATTTTATTAGTCAATGACCACTTTGGTTCCCAAGAAGTTATTACCTTCAGAGACAGCATTATCATTTTAGTCACATGTTAATTATTGTTATTTAGATTTCCTTCTTTGTCAACAGCAAATGTCAATTATTAAGTTAACAGTATCTGCTTTGTTTTTACATTTCTCTGTAAAAGAAAAGAACCATCTAAGAAAGGAAGGACAGCTGTGAATTTCTCATTCTGCAAAAGATGTTGTTGAATAATCTGTTGATGGCATTCTTCATCTCTGTGTTCCTCAGTGTGTAGATTATGGGATTAAGCATTGGAGTCATGACTGTATACAGAGACGACATGGCTTTGTCCACCACAAGCTTTTGGAACGGACGTGCATAGATGAAGATGCAGGGTACAAAATGGATGCTCACCACCGCAACCTGAGCTCCACAAGTGGAAAAGGCTTTGTGCTTCCCCTCCGTGATGTGTGTCCTGATTTTGACCAGGATTACAGCATATGAAACAATCAGGACAATGAAGATGAGGATTGTAAGCAGTCCACTGTTGGACACCATGAGTAGCTCAACCATGTAGATATCTGTACAGGCCAGTTTGATTACCTGTGGGACATCACAGTAGAAATTGTCTAGAAAATTTGGTCCACAGAATGGCAACTGAATGACCAGTGCTACCTGCACAATAGAATGAACAAACGCCCCTACCCATGCTCCTGCTACCAGCCCGAGGAGGACGTTGTGATTCATAATTTTTAGGTACTGCAGAGGTTTATGGAGAGCTACATACCGATCCAGAGCCATCACTATGAGCAGGATGGCCACAGCACCTCCTGTGAAATGGAAGAAAAACATCTGTGTAATGCATCCCTGAAAACTAATGGTCTTAACTTCAGACAGGAGGTCCCATAGCATCTTGGGCAGAGTCACTGAGGATTCACTGAGGTCTATGAAGGCTAAATTTCCCAGCAAAAAGTACATAGGCTTGTGGAGCCGTTGATCTGTGATTACTGTGGTGATGATAGTGACATTTCCAAGCCAAGTAATTGTGTAGATTATGAGGAAAGTTGTAAAGAGAATATACTGCATCATGGCACTTTCAGTAAAACCAACAAGGAAAAACTTTTGCACAGTGGTGGTAGAGTTCTCCTGCTCCATTGGTACCCTGTAGCATGCAATCAACAGAGATAACACTAGGTGAACTAGGTATTACTCGTTAACATTCTTATTCAGAAGAGACTACTTGATCTTCTATTGTTATTCATCAAATATGATAGGCCATTGAATTTCTTCAGCTCATTTTCTTGCATAACAGTTTGTGCCTGTAGAAATCCTCTTTGCACAAATTCTTCCAGTATGTAATTAAAAACAGTCAGCCATAAGGTTCATCTCATCTGACTCTAAACAGGAAGATTAAATTCAGAATTTCTACACCTAAATTTATATATCTGCACTCTAGGTGTCTTCATGTAAGCTATGCTTCTAATTTTTCCTTATAGTCAGAACAGGTGAGCATAATTTGACTAGATGTAGATGCCCAGTACCATTTTAGATGTCGATGCATAATCCATCTATAGTCACAGAGCTGAGAGATGTGACGCAATGTCTATGGAAAACCTTTGTATGATGCTCTTCTGGAGCAGCAGCTGGAGACAGCATATATCACCACAAAATCTCATATGGTATTATACATCTGTGTTTAGTCAGCTAAATCCCATCCTGGGGATTTGTCTATAAAGTAAAGCAAAGACTAGATCATGATAATATTCTCCCTAAAATAAATCATACTGTCTCAGTTGTCTGTGTTCCAGCAAATACTCAGTCTACGGAATGGATTCAACTGGAATTTCCACAGAGATGTCCTGTATCTATCTTCCTTCCTTCCTTCCTCTTCCTCATTTATTCATTCATTCTAATGATTCTCCATGCAACAGCAGACCTACCTGATTTATTCCCAATCTTGTAACATAGCTACCTTTTTAATCCCACCAAGAAGACCTCAGAAAGGCTAGAGATCTATTTTGATCTTTGCATTTATGCCAGTAGGAAGGCTGAAATGACATACCTAGCACATTCTAGAGTTTATTCTTATGTGCAACTGGCCTGGTTCCTTGCTTGTGATATGGATGATGAAGAGCTGTGATGGGAAGCCTCTTGGGAAAGCTAGCTTAGAAATCAGCAAAGATGATGTAAGGTATGAATTGTTCAGATGATAAAAAAAAAGCCATTTGTATTCTAGAGATATTTGTTTCTCCTTGCAGAATTTTTGGGAGCCTCAAATTTCCTGCTAATTGCTAAAAACTTGATTGCATTGCAGATAATGCTGCATTTTTATGTAATACCTTAGACACTAAAATAAAAAATAGCTTATCTTCAAGAACTTTATAAATATTGTAGAAGCTGCAAAGTATCTGTCCTCAGTGGTACTTGTTCTTATTGGAAAACAAGAACTGTTTCTTCAGTCTCCATGCTCAATATATATGCTGTCACTTGGGTTTTTACCCTCATCTTTAATGATGCAATTTGCCTGTCAATATTTTGATATTTGCAGTGTACCAGCCTCACCTTAGCTAGCTGCCTAAGCTGCTTTCACACTGAACAAAGAGAAACAATTATTTTCACAGAACAATGTTTTAAATATATTTTTGTGTCTTTACCCCAGAGTAATATGAAATCAAGCTCAATAAGTATTGCTTTCTCCTCAGACAGAATAATCCCACCTGAGGACTTGTCAAAGATTACAGAGGTGCAACAGGCAGCTGTCTTGCTTAGCAAAACTGTCAGAATTGAATATTTGATTGGCTGGTTTAAGGCGACATGGAAGGGGGTGCACACCACATAACTTTAAGCCCTTAGCCACTTTAATTAGGAGTGCAGAGGATGAGCGAGTGAGCAAGTGCACAACCAAGCGAGTAAGTAAACAAACAAGCAAGCAAAGAAGGTTGTTCACTGTTTTTTTTTTTTTTTCAGGCAGAGATCTGCTAGGTAGCACATTTGAATGCAGAGAGATAGGATTAATCTCACTTACTTAAACATAGTGGCCTAAAATTTAGTTGATGAAGTCTACCCACAATGCCCAGACCCTATTTGTACTCAATGGGAGAAGATCGTTACCTGCAAGAAGAATTTACCTCATGACAGTTGGCTAAGACAGGTCAGATGAATCACCACACCTGCTGATATGATTTCTAAAAGGGGAGTAACATCCATTTATCAGAGAAGGAGCAAGGGGGCTGGAGCTCAGTTTTCTCTAGACCTGATCTATGAGACAAGCTATTCTTTATCTGGTACACAGGACAGCAAATATTGGATTTACCTCACTGCCTTGAGGTGTTTTAGCGTTTGTCATCTTAGGCAATATCTACAGTTTGCCAACTGAATTACCTGTGTGATTTGCCTCCACAGCCTCTTCCCTGGGATTACTCGTGCACCATGATCCAAGTCCCTTCTCAGGTGGGATGCTCTGAAGCCTGGTGCAGTTCTGACGAAAGTTCATTCCATTTTCAGTTTTGTACTGGCAGTAAGGTTGACACCACACAAGCTTTGAATCTTTTCCCCACGAACAATCTCGCAAAGCTATCCCAGCTTTTGCTGCACTCTCAAACTCCTAGATGCCTTTCAATATGTCTTGGACAATGGCACATTTGTATTCAACATCAACCACGTCTGAAACATATATCTGGGTTGTGGTTTATTCACTTCGAGCCAAAAAAAAAATCAAAACCAAAAACAAACTCAGTTTGAACATCTAACAATAATTATTACGCTTTAAGATGCTATATAGGGCTCAGAGGAAGATCTAGCTTATCTGGACATAACATGAATACAGAGGATTCAGCATGAGCTGTACTGCTGCGTTTGTTTAGAGGGAAAAAGTAACTTCTTAGGACATATATTTATGCTAGAGGTAAATACATCATGCTGGATCTGACAGCCCAAGTGAGATGAGGTTGATGCAGTTCCAAGTCTTCAGGTCCAACTAGTAGCAAGGCTGAAAATGTATTCCCAGTAGGCGCACAGACACTGAGTACACATACACACCATATGTATATACCCATATACATGGCTGGCACACAGAGCACTCACATGAACACAGAAAGTGCCAACAGCCTCATCCTAATCCCTTCTCTGTCTGAACAGGATGGAAGTCCACTAGTGAGAAAATATATATCTCTATATATATATATATGTATATGTGTGTAGAAGGCGAATCCTCCAGCAGGTCATCTCAGACCCTCAGTCTGCCCAGTAGTTGACCCCTGGATCCCAGTCTCCTCAGTTGCTGGCATCTAATGCGATGCTGGTTGTATTCTGAGAGTAATTATTTAAAAAGAAAAAAGAAAATGCTGGGTTTGAAGAAATTTCTTATCTATATCTTATACAATCTTAATTGTGTTTATACAATTATAATTCTGCAATATAATCTTAATTTCTTATCTATATTTTATACAATCTGCTAGAACAAAGTAGTAAAACAACTGCTCCTTCCAAAGGAATATGTTGACTAGAGTGGGGCAGTTGCGAGGTAGGACTTACAAGTGTTATCTTAGCTCTCAGAAGCTAAGAAACTAAGGTCACATTACTGAAAAACAGGTAGAGTCCGGTCATACAAAGTTTAGTGTGATGAACCAAACTACAGACTGGGATTGCTGTGATGAAAGGCAGACTTGCATAGTTTAGACTTTTCTAGTACAGATGTCCAAGGTAAACTAGTTACTTTAGGCACTTTTAACACTGAGGAGAGATGTAACCTGACCCCTATCTGAACACTAAGGTAGTCATTATCCTGTTGTAACTAATTGTAGCTCCAAACTTAATCTTCTCTTTCATACTACCCCAGTCTTATTTTATCCCTCCTCCTGGTCTTACTCTAGTTTTAGCCTTAACTAAGTGAAATCTTTGACCTCAAATGGAACTTTAATTCTGGCTTCCCATCCCATCATAAACCTCAGAGTTTAGGGAACAAAAGAGAGCTTTGACTTTCACAATACAATAATGTGAGTTTCAAAAGCTAGGACATTTTGGAATGAAATACATTACAGTTGTCTTCCCTCTAAGGAATAGTTATCCTAACAAATATTTTATCCCTCAATGAATTAAAATGTTCCTCCAATTTGAAAAAAATGAGACATTAAAAAGGAAGTACATTGGTTAATAAAAAGCAATCAAACAAAACAAACCTTGAAGGCAAAAATACATAAACCAGCCACAAAGATTACAGTTCTTAAATCAGCGGCACATTAACAGATATAATCTGAAGAAAATATGAAGTTCAGTTCAATAAGAATGTAGTAATGCAGCAACTGTGAAACAAAGAGAAACTAGTAAAGTGTTTTAGTGAAAGTTAGCTAACAGACATCCATTATAAATGAAATGAAGTTCATCTCATGCCTCAGTGCAGCTGATTGCCAAATGATTTAAGGTGGTGTTTCTTCTTTTTGGTACCAATACAAAGAGACCTAGGAATGAGAAATTTGCCCTGTAGAATTTTGTAACAGAAATATTAAATTTGATATGAATGAACTATGAATGAAGATGTGTGTTTGAAAGCCACAGGAGAAACTGTAGAAAAAAGGTTTAAAAGGATTTCGTGTTTTAATTACTATGTTACATTGCATATGATTTCATTCAAACAACCATAAAGCATGAAGAAAAAAAAGAAACTGAAGATAAAAAGATACAAACAAGATTAAGAACTGTACTGGACCCATAAAATACCTACATAAGAAGTAGAAGGACAGTGAAACTGATGATTTTGCATGCCTTCGGTTTGCATATCAGTGGTAATGACCAGACCATCTGGACACAAGCATCTTAATAGTTATAGGTGTGTAGAAGCAGAAGTGAGTGAAACTTTTGTGACAATGAGTATTAATGAATGAAATCAGATGTTTAAAATAAATATCACCTTCCCTTTCCAGAAAATTTCACCTTGTAGAGTGCTGCAGTAATTGCTTATATCCCAAGGCCACATACATGCACCTTCCCACGTATCAGTAAAATTTCCACAGGTTGAAGAAATTTCCTCCAAATCACCAAATGTAGGAAGGCTTTTAAAGCTTATTCCACATGGAACAGGTACCTTGACTTGGTTAATAGCCTGGGCCTAATCCTGCAACATTCAAACTACAGTTTCCATATTGAGGTCAAGCAAAAGAAATCTTCACTACCAATGTGGTTATGCTGATGTTTGAAGGCTGTCTCTGTTAGGAAACAGTACAGGTTTCAGCTAACTTAGTTAACAGACAGTAAAGGCAATAAAAAGGGGGGGTGAGATTTTTCAGTATATTGTTCATTATTTTTTTTTTAGTTTACTTGTTAAAGAGAAAGGCAATGTAAGTCACCTGAGGAAAAATCCATTGCCTGACTTCAGAAACTTCACAACAACTAGTTAGTGGCAAAGTGGTTAATTACATTCTGCAATGTTGTGTTTGTTTAGACCCCTCCAGGGAATTTAACTTGCCTGTGTATAATTGGAACCCTTTTTCTTCATAATTAAAACACTGGAGAACCAGAGTTAAGGAAACTTCATTTAAGCTTCTACTGACTTTTCTTCTGGGAGCTCATCTACTTTTACCTCCGTGAAAAGAGTTAGAGAATTAATTTTTTCTTGTTCTATTCATTGAAAAGTCAGGACTGAAAGAAGCCTTTCTTTACAAAAAAGATTAATTACTAGAATACAATAACACCAGTGTGATTAGCCTGAATCACTTTAAGGGACATTGCATTTCAAATGGTTAAAACTTTTAAATTCATGCCTCTTTTAAAGATTTCAGACTGTGCTCCAAGAGGAAAGATACACCCAAAATCATTCATCCATTTAGAATAAACCTTTTTTATAACTGCTGTAAGGCTCTCCCATCAAACACTATCAGCAACATACTGTGTTCCCGGTATTCACCCCTTCTGCTCCCTGTTTCCATATGTCACATGTGCATGAAAGATACTCCAAAGGAAGAGCTGACCCAAAGAGGAACTGGTGTAGTAGACAGCGAGACACACCTTCATCTAGTGTAAATCAGAATTTCACCCCTAGGAGGGAGCGCTGATTTTTGGTATGTAAGAAACACAGCCATTGATTTTGCTAGAGCCTAGCTCACTTATACTTATGCCATTTTGTCTCCTCTATGAAGAAGGGGAGTTCTGGTTAAATTATGCCATTTAGTAGATCACAGCTTCACAGGCTGTAGCCAAAATAGACCAAGGCAGAAGTTTGTGGCTGGATTCATCTCCCCAGCCCCAATACATGAACTATTGATTCTAACGTGCCCAACCTGATTTCTAGCTGGTATTAATTTTGTATATTTTTCCTGTGCCTTGAAGAGAAAGGCATGGGACTCTGTAGGGGGCATTCCCTTCATACATGTATGGTCGATCCAAACTCCAGCATAGAGTATTGAGATTACATGAGGAACACAGAGAGATTTTGATGAATATGTCACTGAATGCAATATGGGCATTAACCTTAGGTAGCTCTCCCCAGAACCACCATGGGACAGACCTTGAAAAGGTGGGTATTTTTCATCAGACGCTGCTGTCCCACAGATACTCTCAGGCCTCTCATGAACTGAGAATAAACAAGAATAAACAAGAAACAGAAGTTGCAAAGGCTTTTTGTTGGCTCATCCCCATCCTTTAATTATTAATGCATATATATATGCATTTATGTATATATTGCATCTGTGCATGCACATACTCACAAAAACCAAGCACAGCACACTATCTAAAGTAAATAAATGTACTGTATTTGTGATATGTTATATAATGCTTGTGATGAATACAGTATTACATTTTAGTTTAAAGAGAAGCTTAATAAAAGCCAAAAAAAAAAAAAAAAAGAAAAACATGTAAAAGGGAAGTAAGTCAATTTCTTTACATTACTGAAGACCATATATAAAAAATCTTTCGCCTGCTATGAATGCATTTTTGTGGAAGAATGAATTTTAACAAAAGAGTACATTTTAACATTTCTTTCCATTCATTATTTTCAGAAGTGTGTGAGAAATGATATTTAATAACTAATTAGTTATCTTTTTCTGACAATAATTGGTACTGATCTATATTATGTGTTATTGGGGAAAGATAACAGGTTAGAGCTTTTCTCGGGTTTCCTGCTAGATAACTTTTCAATGACTGCACACATCTTTTCTGATTGTTCTTTTATTTGTAATTTCTTTGAGTCCATGTGTAGGCAACGCAGAAAGGTTGGTAGAAAAGGGCAATTCTTTCTACCCTATAATATAGAAATGTAGATGTGATGCTCAGGGGCACGGTTCTGTGGTGGACTTGGCAGTGCAAATCCCAGTGCTTGGGGAAAGTTTCTTAATGTCATGGGAAAAAAAAATTTAATGAATCTATGAAACATATATTCAGGCTGGGAACTTGTATACATGTGCACTTTCCACCTTGAGTGATTAATAGCATGTCTGTTCTTTCATTCAGAAGCTATGAAGCAGCCATCATAGCCTTTGCCATTATTAGAATAATGTCAACCAGGAGGAAAGTCTGGCCAGAACACAGATGAGTTACTTTTTAGGAGATAAATGACCCATTCTAAAAGTTTCTCTATATTCATATTGCTTACATTAACAGTGGGACTATATAAGGAGTTGTGCAGCTTCAAGAATAATCTGAGAAGAATCACCAGCTCCAAACCGCTGGTGTATATGGTCAAAAAATCCATCTACACCCCAAACAAAAGTTTTGTGTAATGGTACCTGGTCTAAATTAACAAACCTATGCTCTTCTACTTATCTCCTAACCCCAGACCTCTGAATCTGCCACTCCATCTGCCACACATTTCCATGGAAGCCACAGGCTGTGCTCCTCCTCCTCCTCTGTCTTCCCTGCTGCATTTGAGGGAAAGGGTAAAACCAGAATTTCAAAGTCTCCATCAGGGCTATGGAGTGACAGAAGTAGCCCTTTCTGGGAAAGATCCATGTTATGATCTTCTGAGGGCACAGTCTTTAGCGGTATGTAGTGTCCTGAAAGCCCTGTACATGTGTGTCCTTACTATTCACATTTAAATTTTAATTCCTTATCTATTCTAAAAAATTATATTATTCATACCCTTTTATGAATAGATATATTTAGTTTTAAATATACATGTGTAAACATATTTGATCACAGATGTAAATGTATACATATACGTATATGTATGCACGTGTGTATATATGTATATCCTGGCCTTAAGAAAATAAGCAACCAATCACAGGGCATTATTTTAAAATCCTGTGGGGTATAATAGCATCAAAATCAGCAGCCCCAGAGGCAAGGAGTAGCAGGGTTACCCAGCCATGTGATTGGAAGAGAGGTAGGATTTCCACTTCCACATCAGGTAGGACACGGACTGTGAGTGTGGGGTGGGATGTCCACTGCCTGGTGGTGTCCTGGCACCTGTCACTTCCCATCCTGGATAAAGGTTGCATTTTAGTTAATTATGCAGACAGGGTAAGTTCTACTGGATTGCCCTCCATTTTAAAGGAAGCCTCAGAAATCCTAGAAAACAGCTAAATTAATTATTTGACATGTGTTGCTGGTGCAGTATTTGATGCTTCACTATAGAATCACAAAAGGAATCTTTAGCTTTATTGGATTATGCTGCTGCTTTAATATAGCTTCTAACTTTTTAAAAGTCTGTGTTGAGTTTAATTTTTTTGTTAACATTACAAAGGGTTTTAATTAATATACATTTATATATAGTATATAATGTAAACTATATATTAGGTAATAATTTATAAATACACAATGGAATAGAAAGCGGCCCGGCAGAAAGAGCCCTGGGGGTGCTGATCGACAGCCGGCTAAACATGAGCCAGCAGTGTGCCCAGGTGGCCAAGAAGGCCAATGGCATCCTGGCCTCTATTAGGAATAGGGTAGCCAGCCGGTCTAGGGAAGTGATCATCCCTCTGTACTCAGCACTGGTGAGGCCGCACCTTGAATACTGTGTCCAGTTCTGGGACTTCAAGAAAGATGTTGAGGTGTTGGATTGAGTCCAGAGGAGGGCGACCAAGCTGTTGAAGGGTCTGGAGGGTCTGACCTATGAGGAACGGCTGAGGGAGCTGGGGTTGTTTAGCCTGGAGAAGAGGAGGCTCAGAGGTGACCTTATTGCAGTCTACAACTACCTGAAGGGAGGTTGTAGTGAAGTGGGAGTCGGCCTCTTCTCCCAGGCAACTAGCGATAGAAAAAGAGGACATAGCCTCAAGCTTCACCAGGGGAGGTTCAGGTTGGACATTAGGAAGCATTTCTTCTCAGAAAGGGTCATTAGACATTGGAATGGGCTGCCCAGGGAGGTGGTGGAGTCACCATCTCTGGATGTGTTTAAGAAAAGACTGGACATGGCACTTAGTGCTATGGTCTAGTTGACATGATGGTGTCAGGGCAACGGTTGGACTCGATGATCCCAGAGGTCTCTTCCAACCTGATTGATTCTGTGATTCTGTGATTCTGTGAATTAATTTCACTTAACTGTAGCCATGTAGATGGTATATCTTTAAGTCTGAGCTACCCATTTTTTGTAGGCAGTGAAAAGAAATAAGCACCTCCCAGTCCTGATTCATCTGACCCCTTGTTATACTACCAACACAAATTAACACTGGAACAGGTTGCCCAGAGAGGTGGCAGATGCCTCATCCCTACAGACATTCCAGGTCAGGTTGGACAGGGCTCTGCGCAACCTGATCTAGTTGAAGATGTCCCTGCTTATTGCAGAGGGGTTGGATTAGATGACCTTTAAAGGTCCCTTCCAACCCAAACTATTCTATAATTCTATAATTCTAAAGGAAACATTTTGGAGAAAGAGAGAAAGAAAGAAAGGAATAAATGAGGAGAGAGAGTTGGAGCGGCAGAGGTGGAGTTGTTGAATTTAATTGTTTTACACTGCCTGAAAGCATGTGTCTTTGTCAGTGGACCATGGAGGACTCACCCTGAATACTCATAAAATACAGAAAATTAAGTGATCTGGAGAATTCTAGATGATGGCTTTGCATCCTGTGCATTCCCAGATCAGAATATGGGAAGCTAGAGGTTGTGGGTTCCTTTGAGGATGTAAAGAGGCAAAATCTTCTCCATCCTCTGGCACACAATGTTCTCCCTCTGTCATCAGGTGGTGAGTGAAGAAGCTAAGGTCACAGGCAGTCTGGTTGCAGTCTCTGGTGCTCGTGCTGACAATCAGGCAGGGAGACAAATTGCTATGAGTGGGTCTGGCATTCAAAAGAGCCAAACCTCTGGTGCATGCACAGAGTTACTAAATACAAGGGTATGTGTGAGAGGATTCATGGCCAGAAGAGCAAGACTTCAGATCAGAATGATGGACTACCAACAGAGCTCCTGAAAGGGAGATGCATATTGAAGCTGTTACCTGGTGTTTGTAGGATTTTAAAGCTGGGATTGCAATAGGCTTCAGAAATAGAGAGTCATGGTGTGGAGTGAAGCTAGGAGTTGGGTAGCTGAAGAGCTGTTGGTACTTGGGAAGGACTTGGGAAGATAGGGGATAAGAGATGTAGGGATTAGAGGAGTGTAAGTCTCAGCTGTCTTGCATTCACACATGATTCATCGAGGGCTGATAAAACCAATGTCAGTAAGAATAACCTTGAGAGAACTCAGAATCAATGAGGAAGAGAAGCGCCACAGGCAATACTGTCCTCAGTACAAGGACTTGAAATGTTGACTGCTCACCTTGCCTGAGGATAAAGGACACTTGACTTTAAACTATGGACAAGAAGAAGGGTGAGAACTTAACTTCAGGGAAAAGAGACAGATACTCATTTCTACTGAGTTTATCAGTAAAGATCTTAAACAGAAATTAGGTGAGTGTTAGTTTTACTGTGATTGGACTAGTAATGAGTGATTGTTATATTTTGCTTGGACTGCCAAAACATTAATGAGACTAACAGTGAAATTTATTGGATCAGCACATATTCTTTGATGTCCATGACCAAACTGTATAGGTAATAGTGGGTAAAAGCCCAGAATCTCACTTCACTTAGATCCACAGTTGGACATCAATATTGCCCTAAAGAATGGTATGCTGCCCTCTGATGAAGATGTTAGCAGATCCAGCAAGGGTTTAATCATCCTCCTAGAAGCAGATGAAATTTGTTTTTGTAGTAGTTACACAATCATTTAGGCTCAGGAATTCACTACCAGTCAGAAATAACCAGGGGATAAATTCAGAGATTATAGGTACAATTTATCTGTCCAAAGATAAAGATACAATTAAAAGTCTGAGCTAAACATGTAGAGCAGAATTCAAATAGTCAAACGTAGCATCCAGTGCCATCAGAGTGGTTTAGACCATCTCAGACATCTCCACCAGATTGGCTGGTGAGACACAGGACCCATCCTTCTAGACCAGACACTGGAGGTCAGGCAGGTTATTCCGGAGCATGTAAAATGGCACTCGACATGTGTGTTTAGGACCTGGGTTCCATCCTTGAACATCCTAGGAGTGATTGTATCTTTCCTTCCACTCTGTCCCTCAGGTTGCTATGTTGACTGATGTAGATATCTACATCAGCAGCATTGTAAATTATTCAGCGTGAACACTCCTGTAAATAACTCTTGAAAAGATGGCTTCATTGTAGAAAAGACAAGAATGAGTCATCACACTCATAGATTGTGATTCTTGGATCTCCTGTAGGCTGTTTCTTTTTGAACTAAATAATTTAAAGGACTGAAAAGAAACAAATGAAGAAGTGCATTATGTAGCTTTCCTGGTAAATTTGTTTCCAGTAGAGGAGACAAAAATGCAGAAGGGAAAACAGGAAAAAGGAATAGACCTGAGTTCAGAGTAGGCATTAGCTGGATGTGTAGGATACGATACGATACAGGACATCAGAGTGGAGTGGTAGGTTCCTGCAGGAATCTTTCTGTCATGTGATGAGATGGGAAGAGACTGGAGCTGACCAAACCACTTAGAGGGAATGTAAATGGAATTAATTTCACTTAACTGTAGCCATGTAGATGGTATATCTTTAAGTCTGAGCTACCCATTTTTTGTAGGCAGTGAAAAGAAATAAGCACCTCCCAAATAAGTAAAGAGAAACTCAGATCCAGATGGATAAGGATTCGCAGTCAGCTGAGAAATTAAATATTGGGCAATTTATACACACATCCAGCACAGTGAGCCTTTCAGCTGTCCGTGATAGAAAGGAAGAGATGGAGGAAACAAAGTCAAGAAATTTTTTCCTTTCAAGGCATGACATGAAATTTTTACTTTTGACAAAAACATTAATCAGTCACATAAGGAGTATTTTTTTCTCTTACTTGTTTTTATTCCTTTCTTACTTTTCCTTCCCTTTTTTTTCTTTATTTTGAATTTTACTACTTTTTGCCACTTTCTCCTCCTCTCAGTTGTTTTTATTTTTTTTAGTTTCCACTGTCAAGACTGATTTAATTTCTCACTGATCTCAATAAGGAACTAAACTAAAACTGTTCTAAAGCTAAACAATGCTTACAGGTCTGAGCATTTTGTCCCATTAAAACATTTTCATATTCTCTACCTCAACATCGCTGGTGAAGTTCCTATGCAGTAATGTGCAGATGCCATTGTGCAGGCAAATATACCATCTTTGTAGCAAAGTGGAAGAAAAGTATTAAAAAAACTGGAGGCAAAAATTCATAACACTTTCTCCTGAGCCAAAAGAAGAAAAAGAAGTGGGAGGAATGAAAGAACTTAGACAAATGGAAAGACTTTTAAAAGAAAACTGACCAATTTTTATGGTTTTCTTAATGAGGAAGGCATCAGTTCCATTCAAAATATATGTAAATGAAATTATTTGATACATTCTATAAAAAAAATGTCAGTTTGTTTTCCAGACTGCCATCATGCCAATTCATGGTGGATTAATTTCATAACAGCATTTAGGTAATTGAGTTTTCTTTATGTTTCCAGTGTTCCATTGACTTCACTGGAAAATTAGACACCACTGTGGGATTTCTCTGGAGAAAGGTGGAAGTCTGAATGTGATCTAGATATCCTCATCTCCCTTGAAAGACAATTGGGAAAAATGAAATAGATTGGAAAATACTTGAAGTGATATGTGTTAGAGAAAATTTAGGATGGAATTAGTCATTCCCTAGGCTGGCTATACAGACATAATTAAGTACAAAGTGATTTAAAACTGTTTAATTGCAAACAACTTTGCAGCTGTCAGATGAATTCACCTGAGGGATTCGTAAACGTTCGTTCAGATGTGAATGTTTTGTCCTTAGTTTCCTTTTAGAATCAGTGGATGTGATTTAGGTTAATTGTGTAATTTTAGAGTGCACTTTGTCTAGCTTTGTTTAGCTGTCTACTCTAGAATTAAATCTGTCTACCCTGGAAGGAAGGACCTGCTTTTGTCAGCTGGAGAGGGAGTAGAGATGACTAGCTCAGATAAAGGCATCTATGCCATAAACCACAATAATTAGTCTACCCATGGAAGAATGGACTGATACTTTATGACCTATATTCCATCCAGGTGCCAGTTCCCAGGGCACAGAGAAAACAAAGAACGTCTGATAAAATGTGGACATTTCCAGTCTACATTTCCGGTAAAATGCCCAAGTTAGTAGGAATTCAGAGGAATTACTGGCTTTCAAGTATTTCACCATTAGGAGTTCCCTAAAACTAGGAAGAGGGAAAAGGGCATGCATTTTAGGCAATCTAAATATGCCCCAGGTTGTTCAAACATTTCTGTACATTTGCACAGGTGTTTGTTTTTTTCCATGATTACTGTCTGTTTTTCAGGGCTCTGCAGAGTAGAAATGGAGCACGAGAACCACACAGTAGTTACAGAGTTTGTTCTGTTGGGATTGTCCCAAAACCACGAAGTCCAGATGATTCTCTTCTTCTTCTTCCTGCTCTTCTATATGATCATTTTGCCAGGCAATGTCCTTATCATTCTCACAATTCGGAGGGATTCCCAACTGGGCTCACCCATATATTTTTTCCTGGCCAACATGGCATTCTTGGACATTTGCTACTGTTCTGTGACCCCACCCAAAATGTTGGCTGACTTTTTCTCACACCGTAAGACCATCTCTTATAGTGCCTGCATGGCCCAGCTTTTCTTCCTCCACTTCCTGGGAGCAGCTGAAGCTTTCCTGCTCATGGTCATGGCCTATGACCGTTATGTAGCTGTTTGCAAACCTCTTCACTACACCAGGCTTGTGAACAGGGGAGTCTGCTGTGTTCTGGTTGGAGCTACATGGAGTGGGGGCTTCATCCATGGCATCATTCTATTTTCTCTCAGCATCCACCTCCCTTTATGTGGGCCCAACATCTTGGACAACTTCTTCTGTGATGTCCATCAGCTGGTCAAGTTGGCCTGTGCCAACACTTACATAGTGGAGCTTTTGATGTTCCTCAACAATGGAGTTGTTGTAGTCATGTGCTTCACACTTCTCTTAATCTCCTATACTGTCCTGTTGCTGAAGATCCGGACACAGTCCTCCAAAGCAAAGAACAAAGTAGCCTCCACCTGTGTTTCCCACATCATTGTGGTTTTCGTCATGTGTGGCCCAGCTATGTATATCTATGGTTTACCCTTCCAAGCTGTCCCAATGGAAAAAGTTGTTGCAGTTTTTCATACAGTCATCTTCCCTTTGACTAATCCCATGATCTATACCTTGCGTAATAAGGAGATCAAAGGCTCGATGTGGAAGCTGTTCAGCAAATATATACTTTGGTGTGGAAAATCAAAAACAAATATTTTGAAGTAATTAAGTAAAAACTTTTTTATTTTTGTTTTGTTTATTAATACAATTTTCCTAGGAACAACTCCATAGCGTACATTATATAGCAACATAATATGTATTAAGTAAGCTTCAAATAATTTTCTTCTGATTATTGAAAAGCCTTAGGTTGACACTAAACCCTGTATGGAATAATTTAGAGGACACCTATACTGAGTAAAGGAATTAACATAGATGTGCTATGAAGTTATACTGTTAAAATTCTATATCTCTACAGAAATTAACTGACAGGTGTGAAGCGTTTATAGAATCCTTACTGAACTTCTGGTCCCAATGGAGATAAATAGTTAAAATCAGGTAGCAAGCATGTTAGTTCAAGTTTTCAGCTTATACTTGAATCTCTAACTGTTGACACTGCCTGCTGTTTGACTTTCATGTGACTCTGCTCCTGAATGAGTCAATTACTTATTCAAAAAGGGAGAATGTGCAAGTGACTGGATGATCTAGCTTCTATTCAAGCTTTGCATTTTCATACAGCATAGGTAGGCCACTGAAATCTGAAATCAGAATCAATGGGTGTTTCTAGTGAGCAATTCAGCTAACCCATTTTTAATGTCTGCTTCACGAAAAAATAAAAATAGGCATTTTTATCTTGTCCTTAGTACTCATTCTGTAATCTACTTCTTAGTTTGATTCCAAGGTGGAATCATAGAATCATAGAATATCTCAAGTTGGAAGGGACTCATAAGGTTCGCTGAGTTCAAATCCCTGCTCCTCACAAGACTACCTAAAACTAAATCATATGACTAAAAGCGTCATCCAGATGCTCCCTGAACTGTGACAGCCTTGATGCTGTCACCACTTCCCTGGGGAGCCTGTTCCAGTGACCAACCACCTTCTCAGTGAAGAACCTTTTCCTAATGTCCAATCTCAACTTCCTCTGATGCAGCTTCATTCCATTTCCTTGTGTCCTGTTACTGGTCTCCAGAGAAAGGAGATCAGCACCTACCCCTCTGCTACCCCCTTGAGGAAGTTGTGGACTGCAGTGAGGTCACCCCTCAGCCTTCTCTTCTCCACGCTGAACAAACCAAGTAAGTCTTGCCCTCGAGGCCTTTCACTATCTTGGCCACCCTCCTCTGGACACACTCTAATAGTTCGATGTCCTTCTTATATTGAGGTGACCAAAAGTGCACACAGTACTTGAGGTGGGGCCGCACCAGTGCAGTGTAGACTGGGAAAATCACCTCCCTCGACCAGCTAGCTATGCTCTGCTTGATTCACCGCAGGACATGGCTGGCCCTTTTGGCTGCCAAGGCACAATGTTGACTCATATTCATCTTGCCATCAACCCAAACCCCCAGATCTCTTTCTGCGGGGGTGCTCTCCAGCCTCTCATCCTCCAATTTTTTATATAAGCAGGATTACCCCATCGCAGGTGCAGAATCCAGCACTTGCTCTTGTTGCATTTCATATGGTTGGTGATTGCCCAGCTCTCTAGTCTACCCAGATCTTTCTGTAAGGCATCTTGACCTTTAAGGGAGTCCACAGCTCCTCCTAGTTTAGTATTATTGGCAAATTTACTTAATGTACATATGATTCCTGTGTCTAAATCATTTATAAAAACATTAAAGAGCACTGGGGAACCCTGCTGGTGACTGGCCACCAGCCTGATGTAACACTATTTGCTATAACTCTTTGAGTCTGACCCATCAGCCAGTTGCTCACCCATCATATTGCAAACATGAATGAGCCAAATAATTCCTTTTGAGGGAAATCAGGATTTCAGAGAGGATAGTTTTCTTACTGTAGTGCATATTATGCAGACAGGGTAAGTGCAAAGTAGACTACGGCTCCATCCACAAAGTCTTCCAATAATAGCACAGAAGGTATTATGCCTTCACAAAGCACAGTGTTCTCAGTCCTCATGAAACCCTTTCTGTTGCATGCTGTAATAATCCAAATATAGTTGCACATGAAGTAGTTGTTTGGGTTTTTTTTGTTATTTATCCCCTTCCCTAACTGTCCTACCTATCCTCTGGCGAAAGAAAATGAGTGCCTTACAAAGAATGCCTTTCTCCTTCTGTCAAAGGCCACAAGCATCCGGTCTCCCTTACCCTTGGAGTCTTCCTCACCACTCAATGAAGTGTGCCCTCCAGTTGTAAGTTCTTCATTGCCACAAGGGACTTTGGCTATTGCCTCTGCTCTGTTTCTTCTTGCAATCCTGTTCTGGTTCTCTGGTGCATAGTTCGCTCACTCATTCCGTGACTCCTTCACCTGGCAACTCAGTACTTTGACCATGGCTTGTTTCCCACACTTGAAGCCACCATCCCTCTAAACCCAGCAAGAGGCATCTGCACCTGGACAGCAGCATCCTCACTCTGGAATGGTGTCCATGATCAGGTCTTTGACATACTGGAAAACTTTCTTCAGCTAAGGATGGCTCCATGACCCTTGAGGACATGGTTACCATCATTCTGAGCAGTTCCACACTTTCTGGAGCAGAGTTTGTGTTTTTTTTCCACATCTGTCATGTAATTGGCCCTGAAACCAGTCCTTCAGCACTCCTTCAGCAGTGAAAGACAACTAGTCTTTGTCTGTGTCATCTAAATGATTTACCTCAACCAACAGACCAGAAGTGTTCACGTCCACACTGCCCACAGCTAGCCCCTTTGAGGGGAGTCTGGCTGCACCCACAGTGCACAGAACTTTCTTCATCTCTGCTGTAGTAGCTATCCCACAGGCCCTTTGGGGGGCCTTGTAAGCCTACCATGAGGGACACACAGGACACTTCTCTGCCTTTGAGATCCAAAGGACTATGCTAATTCTGTGTTGTGAGCCTCAGAATAGGTCACTTGTAGGTCAGGTGGCTTGATGCTCAGCAGCACTTTCTGGGGCAGTTCTAGAAACTTCTAAGGTTTTTCCTCCACCCAACATCCTCCTCGAGGTGATGTCAGATATTCCTGCAGACAGAATCTCCTCTTCTCTGCATCCATCCTGCTCCCCCAGGTCTCAGCCTGGTTCCAGGTGGCCCAGTTTTGGGCCTGACTTTTCCTAAAAAAACTTTTAAGATTCTCTACAAGGATCTACAAAGATATCTGAATTTCTTTCTCATGCAGGAAACAGTATGGGAGTTCTGCCTCCCTACTTGCCACATATGTCCTTCTACAGCATCATGTTCAGAATGCCTGTTCTGTGTAGAAGGTTCTGTGGATTTGTAGGAGGCCATGATCATGTAAGGATTGCTGGGATGAAACTGGAGGATGGGGCAGAGCAAAGAAGAGAGGAATGGTGAGGGGACGAACCTCCATCCCTGGGGCAATCTTATCCCTCAGCCACCTCCATGTTGTCTAATGTGTGACCAGAATGCTCCACTCCAGGAGGGATCCTAAAAGCCATACAGTCCACCTGAAGTGAGGATAAGGGGCAAAAAAGGGAGTGCACTAAACCTACAGCTGACACTGCTGTAAAGACCCTTTGTAATTATGTGACAAGCAGAAATAACAATCAAGTTTACCAAACTAGCTTTCAGGTGTGTTAACTTAGACATGAAACTACACTAGATTGGTAAAGAGAAGTGAGACATGTGCCACAGTGGAAGGTCCAGCCGTGATTTCCACAGGAGAGAACAAGGGCATAGTTAGAGCCCCTAGCATTGTCAGTATCCAGGGTGTGCCATGGTGCTGTCATTGCAGGTGATTTATTACAGAAAACTCTCATTAAGCCCTTCAAATTACACCGTACTGCACACTCCACGGAGAAAAAGAAAACATGTGACTGCCCTTCCTAAGGTGATGTGAGGGTGTGTGAGCCAACACAGGCAGGATGCAGGAACAGCCACAAGACCACAGATAAAATGCAGAGAGCAAATTTATTCCTGTTACCTTGCAAACCAGAGGATCTCCGAAGCAGGACCCGGGGCAAAGGCACGCAAGCGGGGACGCAGGCACCGCGGAGCTCGGTTCCTGCTAGAGAGAGAGTGAGAGATTCCGGGCCTGCTGCTTTCACCTGTATATTAGGGGTTTCTTGCAGGCGGTAGTTTTCCACTATGCTTTGATCTTCTTGCAGCAGGGCTGGAATCTCCGGCCTCAGCAATTAGGTGCCCCTGAGTCTTATCACAGGCCTCTATTGTCTAACTGCAGACGTTCTACTTGTCAGGCACACAAGACTAAACAACTGTTAGTAGTATGATATATGTGTTTTTCGACACCCCAGGTGCAAGTCACTTGAAATCCTCCTCGCCAATCTTCTGTTATATTCCCACAGAGGGGAATGTTGTCCCCATCTTACATCTAGACATTTGCTCACTTACTGAAGGAGCAGAAATCTCAGTGGTGAACAGTGTTCTCATGAAAGTGTCAGATCTGATCTCTTTGGATCTGCTGGCTGGGCTGGTTTCTGGATCTCTCCTGAGAGAAAGATTTTCCTCAGTGTTCTGCTGAAGACCTTTATCATCTCAGTGTTTCTCAGTGTGTAGATCATTGAGTTTAGCATTGGAGTGACCACAGTATAAACAACAGAGGCCACCTTGTCCGTAGGGAATTTCTTGTAAGGCTAAGCATAGATGAAAATGCAGGGGCTGAATATTAAGCTCACAATGGTTATCTGGGTTCCTCAGGTAGACAGAGCTTTCTGCTTCACTTCTGTGATGCATGTCCTTATCTTCAGCAAGATGACAATGTAAGGAATAATCAAGATTGCAAAAAGAATAAAGAGAATTACTCCACTATTAAACACCATCTGTAGTTCAGCCATGAGGGTGTCAATACAGGCCAGTTTGATGACTTGAGGGACATCACAGTAGAAACTGTCTAATACATTGGGGCCACAGAATGGTAGCTGGAGAAGAAAACCAGTTTGTAGAGTAGAGTGAACAAATCCACTGAACCATGCAATTGCCACCAATCCTGTGCATATGTTCAAGTTCATGATAGACAAGTAATGCAGTAGCTCATAGATGGCCACATACTGATCAATCATCATCCCTACAAGGAAAAAAGCCACTGCACCAGCAATGAAATGGAAGAGGAACAACTGGAGAAAACACTCATTGAATGAGATCATTGTATCTTGCTTGAGGAGGCCTGACAGCAGTTTGGGTGTATTAACTGAGGAATCAGTGGCATCAAAGAAACCCAAGCTGGCCAGCAGGAAGTACATAGGTGTATGGAGCTGGTGATCAGCAGCTACAGTTGCAAAGATGGTGGAGTTCACCAGCCAGGTTGTCACATAGATAAGAAAGAAGGTCACATGGAGACAATACTGCAGCTTGCGACTCTGTGTCAGGCCCAACAGGACAAATTCTGTCACCAGTGATGGTGATGTTCTTTGATTTCATTCTTTATCTCTGCACCAACAACATCAATAAAGACGGTTACAAACATGCATCAGAGTATAGAATCATTAAAACATAGATTCATAGAATAATTTAGGTTGGAAGCGACTTCTGGAGGTCATCAAGTCTCACAAACTCTGTGGACAACCTGTTCAACTATATGGCCAGTCTCATGGAAAAAAAAATAAAGAAACAAGCAAAATCCCCTATATTCAGGAAGAATTATACATGTTCCAAGTGTCCGTTGCATTTCATCCTGTTCCTGTACACCTTCAGGAAGGGTCTGGCTCCATCTCCTCTAATATCCTCATCTCATTGGCTGCTTATAGACAGAAATAAGGTCTCCCCTTAGCCTTCTCTTCTTAAGGATGAACAAATCTAATTCTCTCAGTCTCTCCTTGCATGTCGTGCTCCAGCCCAGTGATTATTTTGGTGGCCCTCCAAGGAACTCACTCCAGTATATCACTGTCTTTCTTGTCCTGGAGAGCCCTGGACTAGACACAGTACTGCAAATGGGATTCACAAGCATTGAATAGAGGGGTAGAATAATTTCTCTGGGCTAGCTGACTAGACCGTTGCCAACAGAGCCCTGGGTGTGTATCGCCGCCTTTGCCACATGAACACATTGCTACCTCCTATAAGCTCTTTCTCTACCAGTGTCTTTTTCTGCAAAACTGCTTCCTAGACAGTCAGCCACTAGCCTCTACTGATTGCATAAGATTGTCCTTTCCCAGATGCAAGATGTCATATTTACTTTTGCAAAACTTTATGATGTTCCTGCCAGCCTATTTCTCCAAACTGTCCAGGTCCCTATGAATAGCAGCCCTGCCATTCAGCATACTGACAACCCATTTTGATGTCCTCCAGAAACGCATTGAGAGAACATTGCATCCCTTTATCCAGCTCATTAATGAAGACATTAAACAGTATTGTCCCTGAGGGACACCACTAGTTACTTCTCGCCAGCTGCACTTCACACCACTGATATCTACTTCTTGAATTCAGCAGTCCAGCCAATTTTCCACCCACCTTATCATTCATTTATCCCACCAATTTGATGATAAGGAGGCTATGGGACACTATGTGCTAAAGTCAAGGTATAAAATGTTCACTGCCCTGCCCTCATCCACCGTGCCAGTCACCTTATCATAGAAAGCTATGAAGTTCATTGGACACAATTTGTCCTCAGGTTATCCATTGTAATTCTTCCCAATCACCTTCTTGTCCTTCATGTGTTTAACAACGGGCTCATAATCTTCCCAGCGACCGAGGTGATCAGCCTGTAGCTCCCAGGATCCTCCTTCTTGCCATTTCTGAAGTTGTATGTGGCATTTGTCTATTTCCAGTCATCAGGAATCTCCCTCAATTGACAGTCTGAAGACGATAGAGCACAGCCTTGCAGTGACGTGAGCCACCTCCTTCAGCACTATAGGAGGAATCCAATCTGGTGCCATTGTCTCGTACAGGTCTAATTGGCTTAAGTTATCCTTATCTCCTTCAACCATGGGTACTGTTTCACAAACTCATCTAGAAAGCTCAAGGACCTAAGAGGTCTGAGGGCAAAGCTTACTATGGAAAACTGATGCAAAAAGGCATTGAGTAAATCAGCCATTTCCACATCCCTTACGACTACGTCCCCAGCCCCACTAAGAAATGAGCCCACAACCTCCTTTGTCTTCCTTTTGCTGTCAATGTACTTTGAGAAACATTTCTTCCTGTCCTTCACCTCCCTTGCAGGTTTCAGCTCCAGACGAGTATTGGCTTTCCCTGACTCCATTCCTATATGGGCAGGCAATGTCTCTGTGTTCTTCTGAAGTAGCCTGTTCCTGCTTCTGCCTTCTGGTAGGTCCTTTTTGTGTTAGAGCTGCCAGGAGATCCCTGTCCATCCATGCTGGCCTTCTTTTGCACTTTCTTGACTTACTGCAAATTTGAATGCATTCAGCTCTGAGAAGGCTGACATTGAAGAACAAACAGTTTTCTTGTGCCCCTTTAACCTCCAGGGAAGTTTTCATTGAGATCCTCCCAAGCAGGTACCTGAACAAACCACAATTTGCTCTCCAGGGATGTGGCTCTGCTTTTTATTTTGCTCAGTCTTCAGAATCTTAAACTCCACTCTCCTCTGGTTGCAACAGCCGAGGTTACATTCAACCTTCACTTCTTAATCTGGTTCAGTGTCCTTATTTCCATTCTGAAATGACTCATCAAGTTCATAATAATAATGCAATGGTAAATATTGCTGTAGAAATTCTTCGTGTTTGCTCGTGTTGACACTTTATATCAGAGCATCCTTCTACACATGTTTTTTGAACACCCTCCCTACCTTGTCCCTGGATTTAAAGAGGGGTCTGCTATTTCACTTGGGTTCCAACTAGGTGCAATTTTCATTTTAGCTCAATAAGGTTTGCAACCATGAAGCCCCAGGCTTTAAAGCACAAAGGGGACACAAATGTCATTCAGCCTGAAAAACACAGTCAAGGGCACAGTGTTACACAGAGACAGGCTCCAGAGCTTCGTAACTGTCACTGCATGAATCATAGAATCACAGAATGGTTTGGGTTGGAAGGGACCTTAAAGGTCATCTAGTTCCAACACTCCCTGCCACAGGCAGAGACATCTTCCACTAGATCCGATTGATCAAAGCCCCATCCAACCTGGCCTTGAACATGGCCGGGGAGGGGGCACCCACAGCTTCTCTGGGCAAACCGTTCCAGTGTCTCAATACCCTCACAGTAGAGAATTTCTTCCTTGTATCTGTTATAAATCTACCTTCTTTCAATTTAAAACTCTGATACTTTATCCTATCACTACACTCCCTGACAAAGTTCCCTCCCCATCTTTCCCGTAGGCCCCCTTGAAATGCTGGAAGGCCACTATAAGGTGTCCCCAGAGCCTTCTTCTCTTCTCTTCTCTTCTCTTCTCTTCTCTTCTCTTCTCTTCTCTTCTCTTCTCTTCTCTTCTCTTCTCTTCTCTTCTCTTCTCTTCTCCTCTCTTCTCTCCTCTCCTCTCCTCTCCTCTCCTCTCCTCTCCTCTCCTCTCCTCTCCTCTCCTCTTCTCTTCTCCTCTCCTCTCCTCTCCCCTCCTGTCCTCTCCTCTTCTCTTCCCTTTTCTCCTCTTCCTTTCTTTTGGCTAAAAAACCCCAACTCTCTCAAGCTGTCCTCACAGGGGAGGTGCTCCAGCCCCTCTCTGGGTCCACTCAAGCATGTTCATGTCTTCCTAATGCTGGGGGCCCCAGAGCTGGATGCAGTAGTCCAGGTGGAGTCTCATGAGAGCGGAGCAGAGAGGGAGAATCACCTCCCTCGACCTGCTGGCCACGCTTCTTTTGATGCAGCCCAGGATACAACTGGTTTTCTGGGTTGTGAGCGCACATTGCTGGCTCATATTCAGTTTTTCATCCACCAATACCCCCAAGCCCTTCTCTGCAGGACTGCTCTCAGTCCACTCCTCACCCAGACTGTATCCATGTTTGGAATTGCTCTGACCCAGGTACAGGACCTGGCATTTGGCCTTGTTGAACTTCATAATGTTCACACAGGCCTATCTCTCTAGCACATCAAGGTCCCTCTGGATGTCATCCGTTCCTTCTGGAGTATCAACCACACCACTCAGCTTGTGAAGCAGCACCTCTGCCTGGAACACACCTCACCTAGAGCAAGTTAAGCTGAGCTGAAGCTTATCCATGGAGCTGCAGAGGTTATCTGTCTAGATATTCATAACAGAGTCACCCATACAGGACCTGCTTTGCCTAAGCTTCCACTTTATCATTTGGGCTGGCCTGACATCTAAATCCACGTTAGGCTAGGTAGCCTGTACCCTAACACATAAATAAGGACAAGTGAGATGGCTATCTCAGCTCCTATCAGGGTCAAGAAGTCTGGAGAGGGAATCTGCTCACCCTGAAGGTGACATCACTGTGGTCAGGCTACTCCTCATTAGACTCCATGGACACTACGGTTTAGCTCAATCTCAACCCCAATTCCTTTCCAAATTCTGGTGTTTCCTTACATTAGATGATTACAAAGATCTCTACATCACAGTCCTTTTTTCAAGCTTCTTTTCAGTCAAATAAATGGCATGAGTTAAAATCACAGAGGCATTATAATATCCAATGTAGAAAACTAACATTATAATATCCAATGAGTTTGGAGACACTATGAGGAAGTTTTAAGAGAAGAGGGTGGCTACCCACCCCTGAGTCCCCCAGGCCCAAGGCGACTAGAGCCATTTTCCTGATGGGCAGTTAGTGCCTTTATTTGATTCATCTGGAAAAAAATCTAATCTCTTACAAGGAAAAGCCATATGCAGAATAAAACAGGACTTCTGTCTTTTCCTCTACAAACTAGTAATTTATTCCCAAAACAGAACTTCAGAGAATTGTAGAGACCAGAACTTTCTGCACATTTCCATTGCTTTTGGTGAATACTCTGCAGGGATTCTGTAATTTTTTTCCCATCACAGTTAGTCAGTGAAGAATTGCATTCTGAATCCTTATAAATATATTCCTATTTTCTGCTTGCAAATTGCAGTTTTTTCCACAGATCCAAAAAGGAAAGCCACTTTTGATATGAAATCCTGTTTTGTAACAATCCACAGCTAACACTGTATAGAGACTTCTTTGTTTTCATTTTCCATAAAAACACAGTGTTTTTGCACAAGTCTGGGGGCAGAGAAGAGAAGGCAATCTGCTTTCAATTCAAACCCACCCTTTCGCTTTTGCCTCAGCAAGCTCCCTACAATAAGACTAAGGTCGAGCTCTGGCAAAAATCTGAAAGACAGAAATGCTGTAAGAGCTATTGATGGTGCAGCATAGACTGTCCCCCCGCCCCCCGCCATTTTGCACCTTCGAGGCTGCAGCCACCAGACGCTGTTCGGGACACACTGTTAACCTCTTCTTAGTCGGTCCTCCGTAACCTTGTGATAACTAAGAGCAGAACTAAGTTGGGCTTTTTCTGTGTAGAAGATCAGTTCCCCTCCAGGCTCCCGTTATAGCCAATAGAAGCAGGCAGAATTGCCTGCTGTCTCCGTGTGTGTAAGGCACAGCTGATTCAAGCTGCTTAGGATGCTCACGCTGATCCAAGCTGTCCAAGGATGAGATCAATTGCCCCCGGCAAGTGCCCAGCTCTCTTTCCTGGCTGCAAAGGGAGTCTAAGCATCCAGCTCACGTGTGAACTTCTGCAGTCCCTGCAGACTGACTGAGGACAGAGAAGCAGTAGCTGTTGGGAATGCCTGTATGAGTGTCCACCTTTTCTCTGCAGATCTTCTCTGGCTGATCATCCACACTGTCTGCATGCTCAGTAGATTGCATGTAGGCAATTGGAATGTCTTAGCAGCCAGAATCTGTGAGCATATTGAGTGGTTGAGGGTTATCATCTCCTCTAGGATTAGGGGTATGGCAACATCAGGTGTCTTTGCCTCCTTCTGGTCATTGAAATGGCCATCAGCCTTGTATGCTCCTTGTCTTCTTTCTTACCCTGCTCCTCAGTTCATTCCTACAAGAACTAGCTTTGGCTTCAAGCTCTGAAAAGTAAGCTATGAGTCTCCAAGCTTCAAACTCATAGGTACTGGAGACAGTGCTGTTTAACCTCATCATTAGTGGCCTGGATGATGGGATAGATTGCATCTCATTATGATGCATTTGATTGTATTTGGGAGTACTTTGTATTTGAGCGTCATGGTTCTTGAATCTCAAAAAGTTTAAATTTTTGGTTGCCTAAAATGATGAACATGTTGACTAAAAAATTGATAACATTTTAACATCTTATTTTTTAATCTGGTGCTAAAATGGGAGGGGTTGGAGATTTAGCTTTTTTTTTTTCTTTTTTTTTCATGAGGGAAAAGCTTTGAGTCATGATGTCTAAAGTGTTGTTAGAAGAAATGCATTTTTGGCACAGAGAAATATAAATTCACAACCACATAAAAGCTCTGCTCAGTGTCTGTCCAATATTTCCTTAAGTCAGAACAAGTCTGTGCTACCTGTTGAATATTTTGGCTTCCCCTGATGATCTCAAAAACAAAACTTCCCAAAGATTTTGCGAGGTGTCATTATCACCACAAATTGCTCCTCTGAATGTATTTTGCTGTTAGGTAAAATAAATAAATAAATAAATAAATGGATAAATATATGAACCTTTACCAGGTAAATTTACTCATGGCAGTATTTCATAGCAAATTATCTATTTCTTTCTGCTTTCAACTGCTTTCAGACAATGCTCCACCCTGAAAAATACCCTTATCCTGACAGGTAAGACTCTTCTTTATTATCCAACTGCATTTTGTGCCCAGCAATTTTCATACTTTTTGCTAAATAGCAATGGAGTGGAGGAGAGATCAACTTCGTTTCTATGCAAGAGGTGGAGTTCTACATTTCCACATTATTTTTTCCTTTCTTTTTCGAGTTTTTCTTATGCTTCTCTGGAGAAAGCAAGCATGAACAGCAACAGTTCCACCTTCCTAGGCACAGTGAGAATACAGTCAAGGTGAGTTCACCTTATAGCACACAGCTGTCCCCACCCTGTCTCCCTGTATCATCATCTTCCTGGCCCTTATGCCAAAGCCACAGCCCTTGGGAATGAATAAGTTTCATGGATGATGATGTTTGTGTCACAGAAAATAAAACTTAACCTTGTCCATGAACCTTATTTGTCCTTGCCTACTCAATTGCAGTCAGATGGGTAATATCAGGAGATCACCTGAGGTTCAAAGCATTTAAAGTGGACACTGCTGTATCCAGCTATGATTTTGAGATCCTTGTTTTGTTTGCATCCGCCTCTGACTACAAACTTCGCCTATTAAAGTCTTGAGTTCAGAGGGTTGTTTTTCCTTGCATTGTGAGTTCTCTTCCTACCTACCCTTGAGACTTTGCTACAAACAACTGTAGAAGGAAATTAAGTTCTTAATAAATTGCATATGGTGATAGAGCCACAAAGTTCAGGCAGGCAGAGGTAATAGGTAGGCATAATTGCAAGCTGGGTTTTTCTACGTTCTCTGGAGAAGCACAGCATTGCTAGTGTGAGGAAAGCAAACACATCAGGTCAGGCTGTTTGTCAGCACCGTCCGGTCTATCTTTACTGGCATTCACAGATAAATCTGATTGATAGACTGTTTTATCTCACTGTCAGCGGTGCTCATTCAAGGATCCTGGCCCCATCCCCAACTTCGAAAACATCTTTCCATGTTTGAGGCCTCTGAACATAGATCTTGAAGAAAAGACACATGCTCCAATCTCCTCATCACAGCAATTTCCCAGCCCAACCAGGGCCTGATCTCTGGAAAGTGTTATTTTTCTGTGAACTGAGTAAAACAGAAATAAAGAGCATTTGTCTTTCTCAGGGAAGAACTAAGGCAGGACTGAGTAACACACAGGACTGAGATACTGCCTTGAGGAACTTCCAGTACCCTCAGCCTTTCCTGATGCAGAGAGAATTATTTCACTCAAACTCTCAGCCAAGTATATTCACCTCTCTAGGGTCTAAGCTGTGTTTTTTGTCAATCTAGGTGTAAGCAGAGTACCTAAACTCCACTGAGACTTGGCAGAGGTCCACTGAATGTTGCCAGTGAAGCTTAGGCAGCAATTAATGTCATACTAGTGTAGACTTTTGTGGTGGTGCTGTACCCCCCTCCCCAGGACACTCTGAGATCTCAGGATAGGCCCCATTGTGCTGTTATCTTGGTTACAAGTGCAGTGACTTGGGCATCAGGCACTCTCTGGCCACAGCTGGGCCATCTGCTGCCTGCATGGTACATCAGGACCACCCTGAGATGTTAGGATAAGCCATCCCTGCTTTGGGAAAACCTCCCAGTGTGCTGTTATCTTGGTTGCAAGTGCAGTAACATGGGGCTGGGGGGGGTGGGCAGGCACCCCCTGACCACAGCTTGGCAATCTGCTGCTTGAATTGCAGACCAAAATGACTCAGCATGAGTTGGGGAGGGAATGGACAATACTGACCGAAGCAAATAATCTCAAGACCCTATAAAGAGCGATCCAAGGTGAGACCTTCTGAGCTCTCCATGTCCGCAGCAGGCTCTGTGACCCAGTATCTCCCCCTGAGCTGGGACGCCTCTCAGGGTAGATTTCGTGAGGATTGAAAGGTCGTCCGTCAACGATTTTGCGAGGACTCAAAGGCCTGATTTCGTGAGGTTCACCGACCGTCCGTTGATGAATGTTGACACATAAAAGCGAGCAATTCATGAAACTCATAAAAAGGAAAATTTTAATCATAGGTTAATCTCTGTGTGTGTGTGCACGTGCGCGCAATTTGGTTCAGAACTATTTACCTGTCTGTGTGATTTGATTTAACCTCCCTCTGTGTGTGAAACCCTGCTGTAAGTTTCGGGTGACCCTTGCCATTCTCGAATCTTTAACTAAGTCACTATTTTGATTGTAACAAATTCCATTTAATGGCTCTGTTAAATTAGCTGATGATTCAGTGCTGTTAAGTGTTATACAGACTAATCTTGTGATCTATCTCAAAATTATTAGTAAACCTTAAATTTCTGCTAAACCAAAGCCATGTAACAAAATCTTATTTTGCAACAACTTTCCAGTAGCTGTGATGAAAACCTCCCTTGTTTCCACTTATAGCAGTAGTTTGTAGGGACTAGTCTTGACACCTAATACAGCCAGCTACTTTAGAAGAGAATTGGTATCAGGATCATGCTTGGTCAATGGAGAGAAATTGACAATTTTAGAAGCTGATTCATCCCTCCATAAAATGTTTGCAATTTTTGCTTGTGTTTCCCTCCCCGCTACAAGTCAATTCCATTATCTTACGATGTTTTGTGCTACTTCAGATAAATTAAGCAAGGACAAAGTTAATATGGATTTGTGTCCTGGTTCAAAGCGTTCTAAGGACAATTTTGCTTTTGTGAAAGAAATTTTCATATTTAATAACTACATACTTTCAAAATTTTCAAGTTTTAATTAGAAAGTTGAAACTGCAAATTTTCAGTGGAAAATTCCAAACATTTTAATAGTTGTGTTTTGATACATATTTATTATTCTACTGTTCATCTTTGCTCTTTCTTACTGCTCCTCTGTTCAATTTTTAAATGTTCAAATGTTTTGGCTAGATTTTTTTCCCGGCAGTTTTAAAATGTTGCGTTAAATATAAAAATTAACGCATGTGAATAGCAAAGGGGAAACTCATGTCATAGAATCATAGAATCGTTTTATTTGCAAAGGACCTTTAAGATCATCGAGTCCAACCATTAACCCAAGACTACCAAGTCCGCCACTAAACCATATCCCTAAGCACCCACATCTGCACATCTTTTAAATCTCTCCAGGGATTGTGACTCCACCACTTCCCTGGGCAGCCTGTTCCAATGCTTGATAAACCTTTCCGTGAAGAAATTTTTATTGATATCCAATCTAAACCTCCCCTGGCACAACTTAAGGCTGTTTCCTCTCGTCCTATCGTTTGTTACTTGGGAGAAGAAACTAACACTTACCTTGCTACAACCTCCTTTCAGGTACTTGTAGACAGCGAAAAGGTCTCCCCTCAGCCTCCTTTTCTCTAGACTAAACCAGCCCTGTTCCCTCAGCCGCTCCTCATAAGACCTGTGCTCCAGAACCTTCACCAGCTTCATTGCCCTTCTCTGGACTTGCTCCAGCACCTCAAGGTCTTTCTTGTCCTGAGGGACCCAAAACTGCACCCAGAATTCAAGTGCAGCTTCACCAGTGCTGAGTAGAGGGGGACAATCCCTGCCCTAGTCCTTCTGGCCACACTATTGCTGATACAAGCCAGGATGCTGTTGGCTTTCTTGGCTGCCTGGGCACACTGCTGGCTCATATTCAGCCAGCTGTCGACCAACACCCCCAGGTCCTTTTCCACCAGGCAGCTTTCCAGCCACTCTTCCCCAAGGCTGTAGTGTTGCATGGGGTTGTTGTGACCCAAGTGCAGGACCTGGCACTTGGCCTTGTTAAACCTCACAGTTGGCCTTGGCCCATCGATTCAGCCTGTCGAGATCCCTCTGCAGAGTCTTCCTACCCTCAAGCAGATCAACACTCCCACCCAACTTGGTGTCATCTGTGAAGTTACTGTGTGTGCACTTGATCGCCTCATCCAGATCATTAATAAAGATATTAAACAGTAATTTCCTCTAGATGTCTTACAGGCAGGTGTCTAAGTCTCAGCTTGTTATGTGGGCTTCGTTTGTATCCAATGGAGGATCTGGATGTCCCAGAAGGTTTTCCATCTTTGTGTAAGATACATATAGAGGAAATGTCCTACTATCAGCCCTATGGAAATGTTTTGTTCTATTGCCATGTGTCTCTTCTTTATATGCTAGCTGTAGAAATTATATACATATATATAAAAATTCCTTAAACTTCTGTGGTAGTAATCTATTTATTTTTTTTTAATAACTCTTTCTTGTCATGTTGATGCTGCTTTTTTCTGTTGCTTACTTCTCATATCTTCTTCCTGTTCTTTGTGTTGATACTTTGGCCTTGACAAAATAATTGGTGCTATGTGGCAGTTATATTTCTCTGTTTCCCCTCAAGCCTATTGTGTTTCTCCTGTATCCTCAGTCTCCCTAAAGCTCCTCTTTTGCTTATGGCTCCTCAAGAAGTTACTATTTCCCATAACTGACAAAATAGCCAAAGCTAGTTAGCAGAGAGGAAGATATTAAATCTTTCATATTGATGAAGTTATCTCAGAGGTAGTTACTATCTAAAATGCTATAGCTGCAAGTAAAGTTACATACCTACATAACTGTGTGATGTGCAATAATCCTGATAGGAATCTAAGCACCACACAGCTGCTCACTCACTCACTCACTTCTCAGTGGGATGAGGGAAAGAATCAGAAGGGTGGAAGTGTGAGGACCCATGGGTTGATATAAAGACAGTTTAATAGGTAAAGCAAAAGCTGCATACACAAGCAAAGCAGAATAAGGAATTAATTCATGACTTCTCATCATCACACAGATGTTAAACCAGGGCTTCATCATGCATAAGACTTGCCTAGGAAGATAGACACCATAACCCTGAACATCCTCACCTTCCTCCCTCTTTCCCCCAGCTTTTATTGCTGAACATGATGTCTTATAGTGTCGGAACTCTCTTTGGTCAGTTGGGGTCATCTGTCCCAGCTGTGTCTCCTCCCAATTTATTGTGCACACCCCTAGCTCACTCACTGCAGGGGCAGTGTGAGAATCAGAAAAGGCCTTGACACTGTGTGAGCACTGCTCAGCAACAGCTAAAATATCAGTGTGTTATCGACATTGTTCTCATCACAAATCCAAAACATGGAAACATACCGGCTGCTATGCCCAACCATTTTAGCTATCTCAACCACCTAAGAAAAGAAACAAACACTTCCAGAATGTGTTGGGGTTGGACTAGATCATCTCCAGAGATCACTTCCAACTTCAGTTTAGAGACATTGAGGAGACAGAAAAACAATTTGTAGAAGCTCACTTTCCCTTCTTAATTATCTGGGGGAAGCACTGTGCTAGATCTTTTATTAATGCAAGATGATTTTTGCTGCTAAAAATGGACATCACAATTCCCTTTGTCCCCTTGGACAAGACAAGATCCTTCACACTATCATTATAACGAGGAAATGACAGTAAAATTCGTACAAAGAGAGGCTGGGGAAAAGTCACCCTTGCCATGAATGCAAGTGTCTAAGAACAGGTTAAAAGATTATCAGCTCAAGCAAGAAACAGCAATGGGCTTAAGGTAGATGTCTGGAAGAGTCAAATTCTCTTGTAGTGCAATTTTCTATTTAATTCTAAGTTTAGACAAACAGACCAACAGCGAGAAAGACAGCTATCTATTTAGAGAACTGAATGAACTGTGTTTGGGTGTGAGTGTGTGAGAGAGAGATGTAGAGAGATGAATTGTAAACATAGGAAGGTCAGGACTAGCCAACATTAATCACAGGTGCAGTGAGTAGTCTGAGACAATCAGGCACTCTCTGACCCTGCCCGACAGTGCAGTGAGTTGAGACAATCCAGTACCTTCTTGTCCTGCATACAAGTACAGTGAGTTAGGATGATTAGGCCCTCCCTAACCACCCCTGAAACTCCTGTTGCTTGGGAAACGTGCCTGAAACTCCTTCTGCCTGGTTCGTAGCCCACTCTGAAAGGTGCCAAGACTACCTGACAAGAATATTGACCATAATTAAAAAGTACTGACCAAAATCAATCATCTTGTGATTCTATAAACAGCGATCCTAAGTGAGGCCCTTTGAGCTCTCCAGGATCACAGCAGGCTGGGACCTTGCATCTCCCCGAGTTGGGAAGCTCATAGAAATACCCATGGTACATGGTCTACACAGAAGGATATTTGTCTGATATTTTCTCTGTCAGTTTAGGATGGTTCTGTATGCATGGGAATATAGGCATCTGCATTTGAGCTTATAGTAGCGATTCCTTTTATATCAAAAGAGAGAAAGAGTTAACTATGGACAGTGACTCATTTATTTTAAAGTGATATTTCTTTTAAGTAGGAAGTGAACAAATAATTAATTTAAATAAATACTTTCTCTGAAAGGTAATTTCTGATTTCTAGTCAGCCCTGGCATTAATCTTATGTTGTAATATAATGAGAACTGAGCAGTCTTCTGGTAGCATAGTGCTTACATGATAATTCAAGAGATCATGCTTCAGACACTTGATTTGAATTTTCAAATCGGTGTTTTTTGAAGTGTGCATTTTTTTTACCAGAATCTCAAACCACTGTAAGCAGATTGTGTTGTTACAAGCTTATCACAGAGAAATAGCTCCTGTCCTGCTACAAACATTCATGTAAGCATGCAGACAAACACATGGAACCAGAATTCAGCTATATATTACTTTTTTTTTTTTTTCTTTGAGGGCACCTCAGACACAAAATTTCAATTGCCCATCAATGCTTGATGGTTGGAACCCAAATTTCAGAGTTTCCACTCATTTCTAAGAGAAGTGATTAAAAGCAAAATCGAGAAAAAAATAGTTTAAAAAATGAGAACTCCCAGACAAATAAATAATTCAGTTTACTCTTGATTGACCTAATTTATCTTTGGATGGTTACAGCAGGAATGTCTCCACCTGAACTGTCTGTGTTCCAATGCATAGAAATAAGGCACGGCCAGAATCTGAGTTTTATGTCCTATTTTAGATGTCTAATACACAGTTAGACTAATTATGGCTTTAAAATGCTTGTGTCTTTTGAATGGTTATGAAAGGACTCTATAGTACAGCTCAGATGGATTGTAAATGTCTAAATCTGCTAAAATGAATCCACACCTTCATCTGATCTAACTCTCCTAGATTTCTTTTGTACCTCCTGCTTTCATCCATGACACTGACCATCTATAATCACAAAAGATTCTTGAAAGCAAGCCTTGATGTCCCTTGCTTTACCTTCTAAACATCTGTCTGTAGCAAATTGGACACTGTGGTCATTCTCATCCTTAGTAAAGGTACTAAAAAAAACCTTTCCTTTTTAAATGTTTTTTCAGAGACCCTTTTACCTCCTTGTTTCGGAGGGTGTAGATGAAAGGGTTTAGCATGGGAACAGCAATAGTATAGAGGATAGAGATGATGTTACTGTTGTCAGGTAAAGATGTGGTCCCAGGCTGAGCATACATGAAGAAAACTGTCCCAAAGAACAAGCTGACAGCCAGCATGTGAGAAGAGCAAGTGGAGAAGGCCTTGCACCTGCTCTCAGATGAAGGCATTTGGACAATAATGATGATTATATAACCATAGGAGATAAAAACCACCAAGGCAGTGCCCACAATAATTGATCCACATACAGACAGCATTACTATTTCATTGACAAGTGTGTCTGAGCAGGAGGCATGCATCACTGCAGGAACATCACAGAAGAAGTGGTTTATTTCTTTGGGCCCACAAAAGGACAAACTGAATGTAAAGCCTGTCTGGATGGTGCAATTGATGCAGCCTGACAGATAAGAGCCCACCACCATGAAAACACAAAGTCTTTTATTCATAATGATTTGGTACAGCAGTGGATTGCAGATGGCAGTGAAGCGATCATAAGCCATCACAGCAAGGAAGAAGGCTTCTGTTGTACCAAAGAGAGAGAAGAAGAACATTTGAGATGCACAGCCATTGTAGGAGATTATCCTTCTGTCCAGTGAGAAGGTCAGTGCTGCTTTGGGAGTGATGACAGAGGAATAGCAGATGTCCAAGATAGACAAGTTCTCTAGGAAAAAGTACATGGGAGCCTGCAGCTTGGAGTCCATTCTAATGATGAGGATCATGCAGGCATTTCCTACCACAGTGACAACATACATTGTTGAAAAGAGAACAGAGAGGAGGAGTTGCAGTCCTGGTTGAGATTTGAATCCAACCAAAATGAACTCAGTTACCTTGGTGTGGTTTTCCATGTTTCCTTTCAGATGGTGTTTAAATAAGAAATTAGGATGCAGTGGACTTCAGACACTTTGCCTAGAGAAGCAATAAGATAAGAAGAATATGAAAAACTATAAGGTATATGAAACATAAGAAATACGAAAAATAGAGAGACAGATGGAAAACAACGAATATGGATTCATCTATCATATCTAAAAATATGATAATATTTTCTAATATATTGATTTACTGATGAACCAATTACCTTGTTATATTCTCTTCAGTGTAACGAAATACTCTGCATGCAGCTTATCCAACCTATTTTAAAGGTCTGCTTTACAATCAATCAAGAAACAGGTATTTCATTCTAAAGTTAGTCTAAACAACTATTTCAGATGTAACTGGGAAGAAAAATCTCACCCTAAGATTGCAGCTAACCCACTAAAGACTACTCTCCCCTCAACCAAAGAACAAATAAATATACTTCTTCAGTTGATACAAAGCAATGTAAAAAATATATGAGCCAAGAAATGCATGAAAAAAAGTGTGGATAATTGTAAAAAAAAAGCCTATTATTAAAAAAAAGGCAACACTTCTTTATGTGAAAAACTGTGTTTCTTTTTTAAAAATACTTGGAACAAAACCCTCAAATGTTGAGATTTCTGAAATAAATTTTCTCTATTAAAATGTTCACTTCACACAGGATGTTCAAAATAATATTAATTGACAGAATATTTCAACTGACTCCTTTTCAATTATATTTAGTCATTTTGTTTTCATGTTACGTGTCATCTCACCTAGGCTTGAATATATACAGTGGGTTTATGCCTACATTAGAACTAATAATTTAGATTACCTTTAAATCCAGTGGATAGAAATAAACACTCCCACTTTAAAATATTTACCATAGAAGGTATGAATCATGTTCTAGGATTTTCTGTTTCTCTCCATTGACCTAAATGGAGGTCCATCTGAATCATAGCTAAATATTCTGTATGCACAAAGATGTACACAGGTGTATAAAGCTGAGTGATATGAATCCCCATTCAGTTACTGGTATTTTGTTTGCTCTGTTGTCATTTCTATTAAATACATTATCGTGACCTTCATGTACCTAATCTTTTTAAAACACTGAATTAGTTTTTAACATGTTACTTCAACCATCTCTTTATAATCCTTGAAATCCTCAGAAGCCCTGTTTACTTATTTGTTCTTTTTTTTTATTCATGTACATTAAAAAAGGAAACAACTTTGGAGAAAGAACTTCATGTTGCATGACCTTGCTCATAAAATATTTTGTCTAGTTTCCTGTGGGATTTCTGTGTACAGAGAACTTAACTTCAGACAGTCAAGGTTAAGCATCCAGTCTAAGCCAGTTGTCTATAGCTTCTTCTACTGTCAAAGCTTCCTCTATTGTCAAGAGAGAGCAATAGATGCATCCACAGTGTGATTCTTCTAGTCCCACCATACCTGTTTAAAACATAGGGGAAAAACAGTCCCTTAGATGTGTCTATCTTCATTAGAAAATAAATCAAGCTAGAAAAAAATGAGAAGAAAAAAGAGATAACTTCATCCACAACAATATGAAGAAAAATGTCAAAATTGTATGTCACTATGGTCAACAATTTGATGGATGTGTAAACTTGTCTGACCTAATGGTCCTTAGTTTTAAATCTTTATTTTTATTATGCTTTTATGTGTAACCATCAATGATTTAAATGTAGCAGACAGAAACTCATGAAATATTTTAATAATAATAAAACATCTTTTCAATGGAAAGGTATCCTATACCCTATTAAAAATTGTTTTGTTGAAATAACAGTTACTACTGCTTTAAGTAAATGGCTTTTTTTAAACAGGCTAACAGAAACCTAAGCTAAGAATGAAGCTGCTGGAGATGCTTTTATAGCCAGTGAGAGGGGCACTTTAGGAAGATTTTTGATTCACCTAAGATCTGAAGAAGTCTCTGGAATTGTGCGTCTCTGTTGATCAAACAAAGTCTAGGATGACTAATGTAGACCCATTAAATACTGGCTTCTTGTTAATGGACTTACTTTCCAGAAGAATTAACTGTATTCATAAGCCCTGTTTACTCTAAGAGCTATGGAATCAAAATAAAGACACAACTATTTTTATTCCAGTTCTATCACTAAACTTAGCAAAGCAAAACTCAAACTTCACAAACCACAATGCACATACCTTGTAATATCATGATTAAAGCTAGGTGTGGTTTTTGGAATTCAGATATCTTGAACACATTGCCAAAAACACTGAGTGTTTTTTCCACTCAGTTGATTTTTCAATAGTCTGTTGGTAACCAATAGATAACTGGCCTTCTGCCTTGCTGGTTGTGAGGGCATTCTCCTTAGCATGTTGCTTATATATACTGAAATCGGTGTGCATAAAAACACTAGGGATTCAGCTTCTAGAGTCTTAGATCTTCACAGCAGTCCTATGAACCTCAAGTGAAATATATTTCCCTTGTGCCATTTGTCTTTCCCTGAAAAAAAAAAGAGAAACTGAGAACCCAAACAATAAATATAAAGTGTAATGCTGCTCCTATGTGTCTTCTATCCCTACTTTTTTCACTGTTTCTTATGGAGAACTCTTCTTACCCCTTTCAAATTTCTTTCCAATAAACAAAACACTGTGGAACTAATCAAAAGCCTATTAGCCATTAGAATCTATCCAGAATACCAAAATAGAACAGTCACCATTGCATTTTTTCCCAACCGATGTGCTTCACTTCCCTAAACAAAAACTAGTTTTCACTAAATGTGCTCTCTTCTCCGACTGGCATGGAGAAGGTACTCACCTCCTAAAACTTAGAGATGTGGTTCAGATGGCTGAAAATGAGGGTCCAGCCTCTAAGAAAAAACTTGTCTGGATTTCAGCAACCACTCCAGGAAGAAAAAAGCATCTCACAACTCCTCTGTGGGTAGCTCAGGCACTCTGGGACATGTTGTTATTTTTCAACAAGCAACTTGCATGATTTTCAGCACAGGAGCTGTTACATTTAGTTACAGTAGACTATATTAAATTGTCTTTGCTTGGAGGGTGGTTTTAAATAAAACTACATGAAATCTTTGTTTCTCCTCTTGATATAAAAGCTTCCCAAATTTTGTGACTCATGATAGGTCAATACCTTCTACAAACAGGCTATTTTACTGCTGCATACATTCTCACTAGCTCCCAGAGGAAGACAATAAGATTAAGAGAGATGGTAGGATTCTAAAGAGCTAAGATTGGACTCCTAGTCTTGTCTACATTACTTGTGGGAGGTGATTTATTTACAATACTCTAAAGGCACCTAAGCTTGAATTTACAAAAGTGTTCATTAGGAGAGCTTCCAGAAATAAACTTCTAGATGCAAGATAGAACTTGCATTCTCAGAAGGTCTGTGTTTGTATAAAACTTGTCTATGTTCTCTCCTTCCCTAAGAACATTTAGGGTCCCCTGTTGAAGAGATAATTTATTATTTGTTTCAGGTTATCTAACTACATCATTATTAATGGATATAAAAACCTATAACAATTGGATGATAATCCTCTTCACAGTATATTTGAAGAATTTTCTTGACATAATTTCAAAGCAATCACCTTCAGATCAATGCTTTAAAACCATTCAACATGTATAGCCAAATCACTGTATTACAGGAGCTACACAGATTACGAAATTTAATATTTCAATGGAAATCTCACTAAGGAGTACTGAAATGCTATGGTTTTCACTTTATATATGAAAAAATTAAAAAAGGGGAGAAATAGGTTAGGTGGTCATTGGTGTATAATTACTTTAATATATTGTAATAAGAATAAAGTGGGATTGACACTGTGCTGATTTTGGCTGAGATAGAGTTAGATTTCTTCATAGTAGCTTGTGTGGGGCTATGTTCTGGATTTGTGATGAAAAAAGTGTTGATATCACAGGAACATTTTAGTTGTTGCTGAACAGTGCTTGCACAGCATCAAGGCCTTTTCTGCTTCTCACGCTGCACGACCAGCAAGAAGGCTGGGGGTAGAGTGAGTAGGATGGCTGGATGCGACCTTGTGCAACATGCTCTAGGGGAACCTGCTTTGGCAGGGTGTTGGACTATAGAATCAACCAGGTTGGAAGAGACCTCTGGGATCATCGAGTCCAACCGTTGCCCTGACACCACCCTGTCAACTAGACCATGGCACTAAGTGCCATGTCCAGTCTTTTCTTAAACACATCCAGAAATGGTGACTCCACCACCTCCCTGGGCAGCCCCTTCCAATGGCTAATGACCCTTTCTGAAAAGGGTTGACTAGATGATCTCCAGAGGTCTCTTCCAACCCCAAACAGTGTGATTCTGTGATTCTGTGGACAAGAAGTTGGGAGGGGACATAGCTGGGACAGCTGGCCCCAACTGACCAAAGGGATATTCCATACCATACGACTTCATGCTCTGCAATAAAAGCTGGGGGAAAGAAGGAGGAAGGGGGGACACCCAGAGTTATGGCATTTGGCTTTCCCAAGTAACCATTATGTGTGATGGAGCCTTGCTTTCCTGGAAATGGCTGAACAACTGCCTGCTGATGGGAAGTAATGAATGGATTCCTTATTTTGCTTTGCTTGTGCACATGGCTTTTGCTTTATCTGTTAAACTGTCTTTATCCCAGCTCACAATTTTTAACATTTTCACCATTCTGATTCTCTCCTGCATACTACTGACGGGGGGAGTGAGCAAGCATGCGTTTGGGGCTTAGCTACCTGCTGGGTTTAAACCACAACTAACACACAAGTCTGATCTAAACATTACACGGTACCATTAAAATATATGAGAGTAATAGGCAGCTTTGGAGAATGATTCATAACATCTATATGTTAAAGACATATGTTAAAGATATATAGAATAAATACGCTCTGCGAGTTATAATCCATGTCCATGAATAGTAAGGAAGTCTAGGCTAGTTTGCTTGGATGTCTAATTAGATGTTAGACTTAGATGTCTAATTTTCACGTATTTTTGGAGGAATCCATGCTTACACATCTAACTATCTCTGTGGCTCTTGATCTTGTTTGGATCAGTTGTATCCATGGCAACAGTATGCACAGAACAAGTTCTTCCAACAAGTGTCTTAAGGTTTCCTTTCTGGAAAGCTATTTGTTCTATTAACTACAAAATCTGAAAAGGCAGTCTGCTAGTACAGAGCACAGAATATCAGAAACTATGGTCTCAATTACAAACTGAAACCCACATGGTCATATACATATGCACTCAGCTGACAGTTTTTTATCTTTTATTTATCTGTTACAGAGTATTAAACATTTTGAATCACCGTGATATTCCGACCATGAAGTAGATTTCTCAGAGGTACCTTTTTACCCAGAGAGACTTCTAACTGATAATCAGATTTTCTCACAGATAATCAGTATTTAACCCAGATGCATCAGCTGTGTCTCTAGACTCCTTCATATCCAATGAGAAGACTTGGACTGTAGTCTGCGAATCAGAGTTTAAGGTCATGACCCATGCTGGAATACTGCTGGATCAAAGGCTCTTGCAGCCTGAAGGAAACATTGAAGTGATCTGTCTCGTCAGTTTTGTCTGAATTTCTTCTTGGAGTGAATTATTTGGTGTGCCCTGGGTACTGGAAGGTTATTCAAGGTACCCAGCACCCTGGCATAAACCAGAGACTGAGTCCAAGTGACACTGTAGCTATACAGTGGCATGAGCTATTCACATTATACTCTCTCTATTGCAATATTAGAAAAGTTGTCTCCTTCAGAGGATGTTTCATTTTATCGTAAATCAGGTATCTAAGAAAGTTAAGATTACTCATTCTTTTCCACTGCCTATTTCTTTCTGGGGACAATAACAGAATCTCAGAGTAAATAAATCAGACATAGATATCTGCATTTTACATGCCTTTTACAATCTTACCCAACGTTTTCTGGACCTATCTATCTAGTGCAAACAAAATCGGGGGTTCAGTTTCTAGCATTGGCAAACCTTCTCTTTAAAACTGGAGCAGTCATTCAGCTGCAGACTTTTAAGAAAGGTTGGCAACATGGAATCATAGGGGGAGAACAAATAAGCAAAAAACCCCTCCAGCCCAAAATCATAGTATGTACATAGATCAAGGTCAAGATTTATCAAGGTCTAGTTCAATAAATATGGTTACTAGGTGCATGAATAGGAGAGTTTCACTTCGGTGTGCATTAAGTTTTGGACCTCCTGAATTTAGTTCATCAGCATTGCCAATTGATCTTCATGAGCAAAGCCTCTTCTCCAGAAGTCTTTAGTTGATTTCTTAGGTGTTTCTTGTGCAAGTAAAGGTCTTCCTCATGGTAAACCTGACTTCTTTGTTTCTAAGACAATATATGAGAGGATTCAGAAGTGGCACAACTACCGTGTACAAGACTGATACCAACTTGTTAGCACTGTAGGTATACATGACCTTAGGGCGGGTATAAGTGAAAAGAGTGGTAGAGTAGAACAATATCACTACAGTCAAGTGGGAGCTGCAGGTGGAAAAGGCCTTTTGCCTCCCCTGAAAAGAAGGAATATGCAACACAGTGAACATGATGCAAATATAGGAGGTCACCACAGTACACAGAGGCACCATGATGACAATCAGAGCCAAGATGAAGTCCACTAGCTCAGCCAAAGAGGAATCACTGCAGGAGATATTCAGTAGGGGTGAAATATCACAGAAATAGTGGTTTATTTTGTCTACATCGCAGAACGAGAGCTTGGCTATAAAGCTCAGCTTGATGGAAGAAGTGATCAAACCACACATCCAACAGCCAGCTGTCAGCTGAGCACAGAACTGATGATTCATGATGAGTGAATATCGCAGAGGCTTGCATATGGCCAAGAAGCGATCATAGGCCATAACAGCTAACAGAATATATTCAGTACAAACAAAAGTCACAAAGAAATACAACTGTGTCATGCACCCCTGGAATGAGATACGTTTGTCTTGAAAGAGGAAATCTATGAGCATCTTCGGCTCAATGACAGAAACATACCAGATCTCTAAAACAGACAAATTCCCTAGGAAGAAATACATGGGTTTTTGCAGACTGTGATTAGTTCGGATAATGAAAATGATAAGAAAGTTTTCCAACACAGTTAATAAATAAGCCAGAAATAAAGCAGAGAAGAGGAGCAGCTGCAGTTCAGCAGTGGTGGGAAAACCCAGGAGAATGAAATACATGACACTGGTTTCATTCCTCCCACCCATTCTGTAGGGGAAAGATGAGCCTTATCCAACTGCAATAAATTAATACAATGAAACCTGGCCAGACAGGCTTAAATTCATAGCAATATGTTACACCACCACTTAAGACACTGCAAAAGTTCAGATGCTTTGTTGCTGGGCTTCTAGAAATTAACTGTGTGAAATTCATCTACTCAATTCAGAATTTTCCATTGTAAAAATACAAGCTTGCTTTTTACTTTATACTCCATTGAGATAAATAGGCAATACCAGTCCTATCTCATCTAAGACACAGGTCTAAAATAAGCCAGATGAATCATGCTATCATATTGTCCATCCAGTACAAACATTATGAGCTTATAGACAGACATTTATGTTGTCAATGCTTTAGTTTCTAAAGTTATACCATGTATATCCCATGAACTGTGACGGAAATGCAAAGTACCACAAGGATATATACAATCTGATTTTAAAAACCTCCAAACACATCTGAAGGACCCCATTAGAGGTTTCTATGGCTAACTCTGAAAAGACATATCTACATAAAGATTATTGAGGTACAAAGGTACACATAGCATCCCAGATACAGCATAACTGAAAGCTAATAATAATTCTGGGTCTGGTTTGTTTGCAACTAACGCAGATTGTTCCTTCAAAAACAAGAATGCCTCGACCTGTGCTGTTAAAAACAAAACTGTTCTCAGCCTTCTGTAGTGGGAATTCAGAGTGGAATCCACCGCCTCAGTTGATGCTGGAGAATACGATCAACAAGGAACAGATGAAGTGTAGACTGTTGTGTCAGTTGCATGCTTTATACCAACACAGATAAATTGACCACTTTGTTTTCCTTCAGTGTCTCATGAGATTTGACCTAGAAATTATAGATAGCCTCCCAGTGGAAGCAATCACAGAAAGAGGAGGGATGCTATTGTTTCCTCTGTGATTCCATACAGAGTAGAAGTAAGAAACTCCGAAAATGTCTAAGATTTTGTCCGAGACACTGAACAATGAAATAACACCAGCTGATGTCTACTGATTTTTATAGGGTAGAGGAAAAAAGATCCAGCGAAAAAAAACACCAAAAAAAACCCCAAAAGCCCTGAAGCAGAGGATATGGCAGTCATTTACCACACACTGAACTTGAGAAAGGTTTTAATGCCCTAAATCTAAATCCAGAGCCTTAACTGGTAGTCAGTTTCGGAGTAAGTAGTTTCTCCTACACTGGAGTTACTTTTACAACTTTCAAGTCTATGGATAGCCATGCTATGTATTTTCTGAATAGTACAGTACAGTACAAATATTATGTTGAAATGATTCCTCCAATAGTGTGAAATACCTCTATTAGATAAACTGACTCAGTTTCTTGAGTTGCCTGATCTGTCTGTCTCCATTGATGACATTGAGATATGGAAACTCTGTTCAGCACTTGCGTGCCTGCTTTAAGTATTCATAGTCATGTACAATAACTATCAACTAAAACCTCAGCTTCAAAATGTAGTTCTATACATATACTTACATTTTATACATATATTTACATTTAGGTTTACGTTAGATATAGGATTCATTTGTCCCAATTTAAACACCTGATATGTAAATATTTAAGACTGAGTTCAGCTGCCTAAACACAGCAGTCCAGTACCATTTGGGATGTTCTCAGTTCTTACTGGCTTCCACTTAAAGGAGTCCCATACAGTAGAGACAAAGGAGTCCAGAAAGCCGTTTTAGTAGGCAGTTCATTTATTTGCTCAGCTGTATAGCTATTTGGACTCTCTTCATTGTACTGAGTTGGATTTTGCTCATGCAAACACAACCAAAACCCTCAGCACACATGTAAACATGCACATTACATGTATCTGCATCTACACTGTAGACCCCTCAAATTAGGTTAGACTAATCCAGCTCCTGTCATCTAAGGTACAGTGAAAGCCCTTGATCAGGTAAGTATATGTTGCTGTCTAGTGGCATTCTGGATGCCCTATTGTATCCAAATCAACTCTAATGGGCCGGCAAATGCTCTGCAAGACCTACAGAAGACCAATGCCTTTTTGGAGTAGCAGCTGGAAACCAAAAAGGATGCTATAAAGCATGTAGCATATATGCAGGACTGGGGCAAAAGAAGCCTCGTATGGAAATACAGAATTTTCAGAATGGAAAATACAAAATTCTGTACCTAAGCCAAAATAACCACATACTTCAGTTAGGCTGCAAATCCATTGTGGCAGCCTTGATAAGAAAGACCTGAAAGTTTTGATGGATGCCAAACCGAATAACAACCAGCAGTCACGCTTATTGTAAGTAAGGCAAACCGTATTCTGGGCTACCATAGAAGTAGTATGGCTAGCAGATTGAAGGTTGTAAAGATTGCCCACTATGCAGCGCTCACATAGTTACACCTGGGATACTGTGTTCATTTTTGAGCACCCTGGCTCAGTTTGGGCTGAGGGAAACTGGAGAAAGTCCAGCAGAGGCCTGCCCATATGGCCAACAGTGGTTTAAAGTACAGATATTAAGAATCAGCTGGGCTTCTTTTGTCTGGAGAAGACTGAGGTGATCTAATAGCAGCCTGCAACAACTCGAAGGGGAGTTACAAGGATGACTAGGTGAACTTCTCAGTTGTGACAGAAAGACTAACACAGGGCAAAAGCCACAAACTGTAACTTAGCAGGCTGCATCAGGAGAAACTTTTTTATGGGGAGGGAAATGCAGTGTTTGGCACAATTCTATCCAGACAGTGGCTGAATCTCTATACTTGCAGGTTTCTGGTTCTGTGATCTTAAATGGTCCTAGATCCTTATAGACAGGCAAAAGAGTTGAAGTTAGAATTCCTGCACACATGCAATTCAAATTAATTGATCTACAGATTACCAGATATGCTCTCTGCAGTCTCTGACTATGTGTGCAAATCAGTGGGGTTTGTTGCAATTTATCCGGTTATTCTCATTCTGAACTTCTCCCTGTTTAGTGTGTGCTAACTTAAATCTCAAGATTCATTTCTAGATGGGCTTTTGTTACCTGAGCATTGTGTGTCAATTGCCATTTTATGTTCCCAGGGCTACTGCAGATATTATATGGTGCCAGCAAAGTGAAAAGTTTCTTAAAGGGGCCTGTTCCCTACTTGAGTGGCTGCTGATAGCCAGGTGAGATATTCCAGGAATTTAAAACAACAATAGCTATCTATGTTGAGATAAACTCATCTGCTCCCTTTATGTCAGAACTACTTCTCGTCTGTGTCTGAACTAGCTATCTTGATTCTTGTAACAGACAAAAGGCATGTATACAGTAGATCTAGACAGTAAGTCAGCTTCTGAGTACTATTCACCTGATCTGTTTTAGATGTCTGCTGAAGACACTAGCATGATGGGGTGGCATATCAAAGACCTACTGGGATAGTGATGAAAGATATGCAACTGAGCATTAATGCTGTTTCTTATATCATCATAACCAGAACATTTTTTAAATGAGAATAGTCAGTCCTGGAATAAAGGTCATTATCCATAGCATGTAAATCATTCCTACTTATTTAAATTTTCATCTAACATGAAATAAATAATTAACTAAATAAATAATCCCTACCTTGATACTATCTCTGTCAATCAGTTTCACACAGAACATATACATAAGACAATAAACCATGTAAGTATCCATAGCAAAATCAATAAGGACTAAGGAACACCTCAAATGAGATTTTTTTTTTCTCTCTGCATTTTTTTAGATGTCTACACTCATAAGACTGACAGACAGAGGACCTTCTGGAGAGGTTGGGCATCTCAGCCAGATATGTCTGTTGATGTGCTTGTACTACACTGTTTAGATGTGAATCTTATCAGTTTCAGACGACTACAATCAGGAAATGATAAAGTGCATCATAGAGGTTCCCCTCATTTCTCTCCATTGACAACAAAAGAAACCAAAACACCAAAAAACAGTTAGCTTATGTGTAGACTTCTACACCGGAGAACTGTGATTTAGCCAGGCAAATGTAAAGTACTAAAAAAGAAGGTGTTTATCTCTGAATTAATCATTCCAGAGCTCTTTACTTTCTTTGGAGAGAAAAAAAAAATATAAAAAAGAAAAAATCCTGTGATGTCATTTGTCTTACCTTCATTCCATATCTACCATATGATGAGAAAAATTACATCCTAGCTCTTAGCTGGCCATATCCTGTAGGTCTCCGCTTCAATGGAGGCAATGGGCAGCTGAGGAGCTATGGACAACATTTCATTTCACCTCTCAAAGGAGGTATCTCGTCTGAGTTGCCTTAGTGGCTGTAAAGGAAGTGTGGATATTCAGAACAAATACCAAAAGTTGAGGAGAAACATGAAATAACTTCATCTTAGCACCATCACTCATCTGGTGACTTTCGTATTCTGATGTAATAAATGACATTTATTTTCTTTGCTTACTTTTTGTTAATTATGTTGTGTTTATTTAAGTAAGAACTGTCTTGCTAAGGAAAAGCTCTCTGACAGCTGGTATGTTGGAGAGGATGCCTCTTGACATGGAACTCAGGTGAGGGCAGTAAAGAGAGAGAAGTTTCCACACAGCTAAATGACACATAGAGAATAAAGTAAAAGAAGAATAAAAGAATAAGAAGAGAAGAGAAGAGAAAGAAAAGAAAATAAAAGAAAAGAAAAAAAAAGAAAAGAAAAGAAAAGAAAAGAAAAGAAAAGAAAAGAAAAGAAAAGAAAAGAAAAGAAAAGAAGAGAAAAAGAAGAGAAGAGAAAGAAGAGAGAGAGAAGAGAAAAAAGAAAGAAAAGAAAAGAAAAGAAAAGAAAAGAAAGAAAAGAAGAAAAGAAAAGAGAAAGAGAAAAGAAAAGAAGAAAAGAAAAGAGAGAAAGAAAAGAAGAAAAGAAAAGAAAAGAAAAGAAAAGAAAAGAAAAGAAAAGAAAAGAAAAGAAAAGAACATGAAACAAAAAATAAAGGGAGACCTTGCAGCATAACAAAGATTGTGAAAATGTAGAGAAGATCAGGGAGTAAAGACATAATCGAGCCTCTGATGATGGGGACAGAAGGACTTCCTATGAAGAAAGACAGGAGAGTGGCCTGAAACCAACAACGGAAGAGAGATCCTCCTGCAAAGATAATGTATCCTACAGTGAAAGGACCTGTTTATAAACATATTGTACTTCTATTCTATTTAATGCAGATTATTTTGAGACTTTTTTTAATTAAGAAAAGCTCACAGACATTATACATTTTGCAACAAGGTCTGTCATTTAAGTTTAGAATCACAGAATCATAAAATGATTTGGGTTGAAGATCATCTAGTGCCAATCCCCCTGCCATGGGCAGGAACACCTTCCACTAGACCAGGTTGCTCAAAGCCCCATCTAACCTGGCCTTGAACACTGCCAGGGAGGGGGCAGCCACAAGTCGCTGGGTAACTGTGGCAGTGTCTCACCACCCTCACAGTAGAGAATTTCTTCCTAATATCTAATATAAATCTCCCCTCTTTCAGTTTAAAACTGTTCCCCCTTGTCCTGTCACTACATGCCCTTGTAAAAAGCCCCTCTTCTGGTTTCCTGTAGTCCCCCTTCAGGTACTGGAAGGTTGCTATAAGGTCTCCTCAGAGCCTTCTCTTCTCCATTCTAAACAACCCCAACTCTCTCAGCCTGTCTCCATAACAGAGGTGCTCCAGCCCTCTGATCATCTTCGTGGCCCTCCTCTGGACTCATTCCAACAGCTCCATGTCCTTCTTATGTTGGGGGTCCTAGAGCTGGATGCAGCACTGCAGGTGGGGTCTCACAAGAGTGGAGTAGAGGGGCAGAATCACCTCCCTCGGCCTGCTGACCACGCTGCTTTGGATGCAGCCCAGGATACGGTTGGCTTTCTGGGCTGCAAGCGCACATTGCCTGCTCATGTTGAGCTTCTCATCAACCATCACCTCCAAGACATAAGTTGCTCTTCCCCTATACACCAGCGCTGTAACCCCATCATAGAAGGCCACCAAATTTGTCAGGCATGATTTGCCCTTAGTGAAGCCGTGCTGGCTGTCACCAATCACCTCCTTGGTTTCCATGTGCTTCAGTATAGTTTCCAGGAGGATCTGCTCCATGATCTTGCCGGGCACAGAGGTGAAACTGGCCTGTAGTTCCTTGGGCCTTCCTTTTTTTCCCTTTTTGAAAATGAGGATTATGTTTCCGCTTTTCCAGCCAGTGAGAACTTCACCAGACTGCCATGACTTCTCAAAAATGATGGATATGGGCTTAGCAACTTCATCCACCAGTTCCCTCAAGACCCGCGGATGCATCCCATCAGGTCCCATGGACTTGTGCACCTTCAGGTTCCCTAGATGGTCTCAAACCTGGTCTTCTCCTACAGTGGGCGGTTCTTCATCCTCCCAGTCCCTGCCTTTGCCTTCTGCGACTTGGGTGGTGTGGCTGGAGCACTTGCTGGTGAAGACTGAGGCAAAATTTGTTGTGTACCTCAGCCTTCTCCATATCCTGCGTAACTACGTCTCCCATTTCCTTCTGGAGAGGGCCCACATTTTCCCTAGTCTTCCTTTTATCACCAATGTACCTATAGAAGCTTTTCTTGTTGCCCTTGACGTCCCTGGCCAGATTAAATTCTATCAGGGCTTTAGCTTTCCTAACCTGCTCTTTGGCTGCTCCGACAATTTCTCTGTATTCTTCTCAGGCAACCTCTCCTTGCTTCCACTCTCTGTAGGCTTCCTTTTTGTGTCTAATTTTGTCCAGGAGCTCCGTGTTCATCCATGCAGGCCTCCTCGCATTTTTGCCTGCCTTCCTCTTTGTTGGGATGCATTGCTCCTGAGCTTGGAGGAGGCGGTCCTTGAATATTACAGAATCACAGAATCACAGAATAAATCAGGTTGGAAGAGACCTCTGGGATCATCGAGTCCAACCATTGCCCTGACACCACCCTGTCAACTAGACCATGGCACTAAGTGCCATGTCCAGTCTTTTCTTAAACACATCCAGAGATGGTGACTCCACCACCTCCCTGGGCAGCCCATTCCAATGTCTAATGACCCTTTCTGAAAAGAAATTCTTTCCAATGTCCAACCTGAACCTCCCCTGGTGAAGCTTGAGGCTGTGTCCTCTTGTCCTATCGCTAGTTGCCCGGGAGAAGAGGCCAACTCCCACTTCACTACAACCTCCCTTCAGGTAGTTGTAGACTGCACTAAGGTCACCTCTGAGCCTCCTCTTCTCCAGGCTAAACAACCCCAGCTCCCTCAGCCGTTCCTCATATAGGTCAGACCCTCCAGACCCTTCACCAGCTTGGTCGCCCTCCTCTGGACTCGATCCAACACCTCAACACCTTTCTTGAAGTGCGGGGCCCAGAACTGGACACAGGATTCAAGGTGCGGCCTCACCAGTGCCGAGTACAGAGGGACGATCACTTCCCTAGACCAGCTGGCTACACTATTCCTAATAGAGGCCAGGATGCCATTGGCCTTCTTGGCCACCTGGGCACACTGCTGGCTCATGTTTAGCCGGCTGTCGATCAGCACCCTCAGGTCTCTTTCTGCAGGGCCGCTTTCTAGCCACTCTTCCCCCAGCCTGTAGCGCTGCATGGGGTTGTTGTGGCCGAAGTGTAAGACCCGGCACTTGTTTTTGTTGACCCTCATGCCATTGGTCTCGGCCCATCTATCTAACCTGTCCAGATCCCTCTGTAGGGCCTTCCTACCCTCCAGCAGTTCGACACTCCCACCCAGCTTGGTGTCATCTGCAAATTTACTGAGGGTGCACTCAATCCCTACGTCTAGATCATCTATAAAGATATTGAACAGCACCGGCCCCAGAACTGAGCCCTGGCGAACACCGCTAGTGACCGGCTGCCAGTTGGACTTTGCCCCATTCACCACTGCTCTCTGGGCTCGACCATCCAGACAGTTTTTAACCCATTGAAGAGTCCACCCATCCAAGCCCCGGGCAGCCAGTTTGTCTAGGAGGATGCTGTGGGAGACAGTGTCGAATGCCTTACTGAAGTCTAGATAAATTACATCCACAGCCCTGCCCTCATCTACTAAGCGGGTCACTTGGTCAGAGAAGGAGACCAGGTTGGTCAAGCAGAACCTGCCTTTCATGGATCCATGTTGGCTGGCCCCGATGCCCTGATTGTCCTGCATGTGCCGTGTAATGGCACTTAGGATGATCTGTTCCATCACCTTGCCTGGCACCGAGGCCAGGCTGACAGGCCTATAGTTCCCTGGATCATCCTTCTGGCCCTTCTTGTAGATGGGCATTACATTTGCTAATTTCCAGTCAGCTGGAACTTCTCCAGTTAACCAGGACTGACGGTAGATAATCGAGAGTGGTTTGGCAAGTTCATTTGCCAGTTCCTTCATTACCCTGGGGTGAATCCCACCCGGGCCCATAGCCTTGTGGGTGTCCAGCTGGCACAGCAGGTCACTAATCATCTCCTCCTGGATTACAGGGGGTTCACACAGCCCCCCATCCCTAACTTCAGGCTGAGTCTCCTGAGGACAACCGGTCTTGACATTAAAGACCGAGGCAAAGAAGGCATTGAGCACCTCTGCCTTTTCCTCATCCCCTGACACTACACTACCCTCCTCATTCAGCAAGTGGTGGAGGCTCTCCTTGACCCTTCTTTTGCTGTTAATGTATTTGTAGAAGCTTTTTTTATTATCTTTGACCGTAGCAGCCAAATCAAGCTCTAATTGAGCTTTGGCCCTTCTAATCTTCTCCTTACACGACCTGGCAATGTCCCTATAGACCTCCCAAGTTACCCGACCCTTCTTCTAGAGCAAGTAGGCTCTCTTTTTTTCTTAAGTTCTAGCCTAAGTTCTCTATTTAACCAGGCCAGTCTTTTTCCCCAACAGCTTGTCTTCCTACACATCGGGACAGCCTGCTCCTGAATATTTAGCAATTCCCTTTTGAAGCATGTCCAGCCTTCCTGGACTCCTTTGCCCTTCAGGACCGACTCCCAAGGGACTCGGTCCACCAGCCTCTTAAACAGGCTAAAGTCTGCCTGGCAGAAATCTAAGGCAGAAGTTCTGCTCTTGCCCCTCCTTACTTCCCCCACTATCGAAAACTCTAACATTTCATGGTCGCTATTCCCAAGACGGCCACCGACCCTCACGTCTCCCACTAGTCCTTCTCTGTTCATAAACAACAGGTCAAGCAGGGCCCCTCCTCTATTGGGCTCATTTACCACTTGCATGAGGATGTTGTCCTCTGCACATTCTAGGAACCTCCTAGATTGCTTCCTCTCTGCCATGTTGTATTTCCAGCAGACATCCGGCAAGTTGAAGTCGCCCACGAGTACAAGGGCTGGCAACCGGGCGGCTTCTGACAGCTGCTTTTAAAACACCTCGTCCGCCTGCTCATCCTGGTTGGGTGATCTATAACAGACTCCCACCGTAATGTCCGCCCTGCCGACCTTCCCTCTGATCTTTACCCATAGACATTCAACCTTGTCATCCTCTCCATCTTCCTCAATTTCGACACAGTCCAAGCACTCCCTAACATACAGCGCTACCCCACCGCCTCTCCTGCTTCACTTGTCCCTCTTAAAGAGCTTATAGCCATCTATAGCAGCACTCCAGTCATGAGAGTCATCCCACCACGTTTCTGTGATGGCAACCACATCATAACCTTCCTGCTGTACAGTGGCTTCTAGCTCTTCCTGTTTGTTGCCCATACTGCATGCATTGGTGTAAATGCACTTCAGCTGGACTAACAGTCTTGCCCCCGATGCAGGACTGTCGTCCCTAGGTTCATTTGCAGTTGCCCTGGTCTTATCCCCCTCCCCCATCGAACCTAGTTTAAAGACCTCTTAACCAGCCCTGCCAACTTCTGGGCCATAACCCTTTTCCCCTTCTGACTCAGCTGTTCCCCATCCGGCATAAGCAGGCCCAGTGCCATGAAAGCCGCCCCATGGTCAACGAACCCAAAATCCCACCTACGGCACCAGTCTCTTAGCCACATATTAATCTGTTGTACTTTCCTAATCCTTTCCCTATTTTCACCTAACACCGAAGGAATTGAAGAGAATATAACCTGTGCACCTACCCCCTTTACCAAATGCCCCAGGGCCCTGAAGTCCCTTTTGATAGCCCTGGGACTTCTCTCTTCAATCTCATCCCTACCCACCTAGAATACTAATAGTGGGTAGTAGTCAGAGGGCCTCACCAGTTCAGGAATCCTCCTGGCAACATCCCTTACCTGAGCCCCAGGGAGACAGCAGACTTCCCTGTGAGCTGGGTCTGTCCTGCGTATGGGGCCCTCCGTTCCCCTTAGCAGGGAGTTGCCTATAACAATTACTTTTCTTTTCTCCTTTTTGGAGCTGGTTGCAACCCTCCTACTTGGTTGCTTCTGTTTACGTAGCCCCGTAGAAGGTCTTTCACTTAGATTCGTGTCTTCCTGATGCTCAGGAATACGCTCAGGCTCCAGCACCTCATACCTATTTTTCTGGGGGACGCGGGGAGGGAAGGAAGGTCGGGATGGGATTCGCCTGCCACCCCGAGCAGGGACTTGCCTCCATTCTCCCCCATCCCCTAGGTCTCCTCCTGCTCCTTGTGGAGGAGGAAGAGGATCCTCCACTACCCGGGGAGCATTAGGCCCGTCCGTTTTCCCCAGGGCAGGCAGGGAACAGCACTGCCCGCCAATCTCTTCCTGGGATGCTCTTGTACTCCTTAACCTTTCCACCTCCTCCTTGAGTTGGGCCACCAAGGAGATCAGGTCGTCGACCTGTTCACACCTCACACAAGCGAGGTCTCTGTTACCCTGCAGCCTGCCACCTGCACCTCCGCATGCTTCCGCGGCAGGCCTGTTTGGGTTGCCATGTCCTTTCTGGCACCCACAGAGGACTTAGGGCCCCGCCGAGTGGAAACCATACCTTCCTGCCCGCCTACCCTGCTCGCCCTGCCTGCGCCAACTGCCGTGCAAACTGCCACGTCCCTGTTTGCGTGCTCTTGTTCGCCGTGCTCCCCAGGGGCCCTTCAAATCTCCCGCGGTGCCTCCGGCTATGCCCCCTCCTTGCCTGATTCGTTGCCGGGAACTTCCGGGTCCAGACGGGACTCGGATGTGCTGCTTGGGTGATCCTGAGTACAGAACCCGCCTGGTACAGCCCGATCTCACCCTCGCCCCGCACTCACCTCAGTCGCTGTTGCTGCTGCCGCTGCTGCTGCCGCCTCTGCTGCCAATTAACCAGCTTTCTTGGGCCCTTCTTCCCTCCAAGGCTTTACCCAAGGGACTCTACCAAGCAGGTCCCTGAAGAGGCCAAAGTCTGCTCTCCTGAAATCCAGGGTGGTGAGCTTGGTGTGTGCCCTTCGTCATTGCCCTATGGATCTTGAACTCCACCATTTCATGGTCACTGCAGCCAAGGCTGCCCTTGAGCTTCACATTCCCCACCAGCCCCTCCTTGTTGGTGAGAACAAGGTCCAGCATGGCATCTCTCCTCATTGGCTCCTCTTTCACTTGGAGAAGGAACTTATCATCAACATATTCCAGGAACCTCCTGGATTGCTTATGCCCTGCTGTGTTGTCCCTCCAACAGATATAGGGGTGGTTGAAGTCCCCCATGAGGACCAGGGCTCGTGAACATCAGGCTACTCTGATCTGTCTGTAAAGGGCCTCATCTGCAGGGTCTTCCTGGTCAGGTGGCCTGTAGCAGACCTCCACTATAATGTCACCTGTACCTACCTTCCCTTTAATCCTGACCCATAAGCTCTCCGTTGGCTCCTCCTCCATCCCCAGGCAGAGCTCCATGCACTCCAACTGGTCATTGACGTAAAGGGTGACACCCCCTCCTCATCTCCCCTGCCTGTTCTTCCTAAAGAGCCTGCATCCTTCCATTCCAGCACTCCAGTCATAGGAGCCATCCCACCATGTCTCCGTGATGCCAATAAGATCACAGCCTTGCAGGCATGCACATGTTTCTAACTCCTCTTGTTTATTCCCCATGCTACGTGCATTTGCATAGAGGCATTTAAGTGTATACATACACTTGGGGTGGTTGGTCTTCTGGTTCACATCTTGGGAGACAGCTAAGGAACTTTTGTCTCTGCTCTGGTTGGTCTGGCTTATTTCCCAGTTGGTTGCAATGATGTGAGCATTGCCACTTTGGACCCCCTCCCCTTGAGTCCTTCAGTTTAAAGCCTGCCTCACCAAGTTGGCCATCCTGCTGCCAAAGATTCTCTTGCCTCTTCTAGACAGGTGGATCCCATCCCTTCCTGACAGGCTATAGTCATTGAAGAATGTCCCACTGCCATAAAAGTCAAAACCCTCACGACAAACACCAGTCATGAAGCCAGAAGTTGATTTGCATTATACATCTGTTTCTGGCTGACTCCTCTCCTCTGGTAAAATGGAAGAGAAGATAACTTGGGCACCAATACTTTCACTTGTACTCCCAGGGCTTTGAAGTCTTCCTTGTTTCTGCCCAGGTTCCAGTTTGTGGTGTCATTTGTGCCCACATGAGTAGCAATGGGTAGTAGTCTGTACTCTTGACAAGTTGTGGCACCCTCTTCGCAACATCTCGGACCTTAGCTCCTGGAAGGCAGCATACCTCTCGTTACTGCCTGCCAGGCTGGCAGATGGGCATCTCAGTGCCCCTCAACAGTCACCCACTACGAGCACTCGTCACTTTCTTTTGCAGTATTCACTATGTGTTGCTGGTACAGTTTCTCCTTGCACACCTTGCTTGTGGGTGTCTACAGCAGTTGAAGCTTCATATCTGGTTTTGGTTGTAATGCTGGACGGTGGGGACTGAAGCAGAGTCCTGCTTTTTGTGGGTCATCAGGGTTCAAGGTGCCTCATTCCCTGTGGTGTTTGCAAATTACCGCCCTTTCCGTGGCCCAGCGCATCCCCTGGAATTGGGGCACTGTGGGAGCACCCGCGAGGGCAGCAGCACCTCGGCCCCCCCCCCAAGCCCTCCCCTGGACCACACTCTCTTTGCCGGCTCTGTTGGCAGCGCTTATGGTCGCTGACACTCCCCCAGCTGTTTTTTATAGGCGTGGGGGTGACCACGGTCGCTCTGGCAAGGCCCAAGCCTCATCAACCTCGCTCACAAGAGCTACTGGTGGGTCTCTCTGATGCCCTGGCATTTCCCTGCCTCAGGAAAACCCCCTGTGCACTGAGATCTGCCACTCTGCTGCAGATGGAGCCTGTTGTTCTTTTGGAGAGCTTAGTAAGTCCAGACAACAAAACAATGATGGGGAAAGATACTTGATTGTAAGGCAGTGAAAGGGGAGTATTGAGAACTTCCCCGAGGTGAAAGATATTAAAAGATACTGAGAGAGGGCTGCTGGCTTATGAGGTGTCACATATTAAGGATGAAGCTACCATATAAGGTTGCAAAATCGGCAAAATCAAAGAAAATGTGGAAAAAAATAAAATAAGGATGACTTGTTTATTTGGAGGACGGAAAGGGAGTAACAGCTATTATGAGGTGTAGCAAACTATCGTTAAGGCTGTGGTGGGATCTGTGCTGGGCAGCCTTGTACTTAATCAGTACAGCTTGGTGCAGGACAATAAACCCATTATTCTGATCATATAATGTGTTTGACTTGCTTTCACTGCCAGAGATCTGGGGAGATTTCTCTAGTGCTGGTGAGGGAGCTCCCACAAAGGACAGAGGACAAACTGAGCTTTCTAATAGACTGCCTCTGGTTCAGATGGGCCATGTGAGGTTAGAATTAGAACCACAAGCCTTTATACATACTGTGTTCTATGACCTTTCCTAGTCCCAGGACAGGGAGAAGATGAGAATTTTAAGCACAGGAACCTCTGTGACCACCTGTATAGATAAAGCAGAGCAACTTCATCCTCTGGGGCCGGAGTACACATTGAAGGAGCCACTTGGCATTTAAGAAGCTGAATTGGAAGTGAACACTAATATGTTCACATTGAACACTAGTTCAATTAGAAGTGTGCAGCAGACAAGTGATGGGCGTGGCATGCAGTTGTCTTCTTGGGAGATACATCTCTAAGTAGTTAAAATCTTGTGGAATTAATTGATCCTGAATCTGTAGCTCTTGTAATGCAATGCAGGAAGAGCCTGACAATTCTAAAACGGTTGAGTGGTGAACAGTATGGAGTCTAGGCATTCTGGGCCACCCAGCAAGGAGAACAGAATTACCATCTGGAAAATTTAATTTCATGTTGTCAAATAGTCAAAATAAAGATGAAGTTTTTATAGAAATAATTTTAAAATAAATTTTGACTTCACTTAAAGAGAGGAGTGTATCTGAGGGTGCAGAATCATAGCATCATATACTTATTGAGGTTGAAAGGGCTGGGCAAGCTTGGCAGTTGTATTGGGTCTACACGGCAAAGTTTTGGTAGTGGGAGGGAGGAGGGCTGCAGAGTGGCCTCTGTGAGAATAGACCAGGGATTGTCCCCATGTCAAACAGAGCCAGTTTCAGACAGCTCCAAAACAGACCCCTCTCTGCCCAAAACAGCCAATCAGTGAAGCTGGTGGCACCTCTGTCATAACATATTTAAGAAAGGGTAAAAACACTGTGTGGCGAACTGAGAGAGAGGAGTGAGAAAAATGTGAGAGAAACAGCCCTGCAGACACCAAGGTCAGTGAAGAAGGAGGTGCTTCATGCACTCGAGCAGAGATTCCCCTGCAACCCACAGAGACGACCATGGTGAAGCGTGTTGTTCCCTTGCAGCCTATGGAGGACCACATTGGGGCAGACAACTACATTGCAGCCCATGGAGGACCCCAGGCTGCAGCATGTGGAGATGCCCTGAAGGAAGCTGCAGCCCATGGAAAGCTCATGCTGGAGCCAGCTCCTGGCAGTAACATCAGCCAGTTGGTGAGCCATGTGGAGCAGTCTATTCCTGATGGACTGTACACTGTGTAGAAGACCCATGCTGGAGCAGTTCATGAAGAACTGTATCCAATGGGAGGGACCCCATGGTAGAGCAGGGGAAAAGTATGAGGAAGGAGTGGCAGAGTCAGCATTTGAAACTGACTGCAGCACCATTCTGCATCCCGCTGCACCACTTGGAAGGCAGGAGGTAGGAGAGTCAGGAATGAAGAAGTGAAGTTGAGCCTGGGAAGAAGAAGGGTAGAGGGAAGACGTTTTTAGTTTTATTTTTGTTTCTCACCATCCTATTCTATTTTTAATTGGTAATAAATTAAATGAATTTTCCCTAAATCGAGTCTGCTTTGCCCCTGAGTGTAACCAATAAATGATCTCCCTGTCCTTTATCTCAGCCCATGAGCTTTTTCATCTTACATTCTCCCCCTGTCTTGTTGAGGAGGGGGACTAAAAGAGTGGTTTGGTGGGTGTCTGGCAGCCAGCCAAGGTTAAGTGACCGCAGCAGTCTCTCCAAATCATCCTCTGAACTGAGTCACTGGCAAACAAATCTCAAATTTAAGCCGAGACCTCTTTTCCCAGAGGTAATTGCTTCAGGTTCGGCTAGGGAGATATCATTTCTGCAGCATATTCACATAATTTACAGCTATCTGGGCTTGCTCCGTCTGTCTTTATGTAGATAATTCTATTCCTAAAGTTAGGATAGCTCTCACCCTAGGCTAGACAAAATGGGAATGGTTTCCTTATGTATGCAGTGAAGGAAGGAAAGGTCTTCCAGAAAAAAAAAAAAAAATCAGATAATCTTGCCTAACTCTGCCTTTCTGTATAAACTTTTATCTATCAATTATATAGGAGATGTGGCTGCTAAAGCAAAGCTAAGGGCATCTTCCCTGCCCTTAAAACAACTTTGTCTTTCCTTAAAACAAGTCACTGGTGGGACTCAAAATGACAGAAGATCATGCATAAGACTGTTTCACTCATATCAATTTCTTACCTGTAATTCTGGAATGTCAAGAAAAAATATTTGGACTATCTTGCTTCAGCTTCTAAAGTTCAAACCAGAGCTTTTCATGAAGTGATTTAACCATTAAATCCAATTATTTCTATATGATTTTCTTACCTATACAATCTCTTCTTTTCTGTCATTAAAATTATGAATATTTCTGCAAGGAGACTCTTCTTCTGAACAAGATCTTTTGGAGAGCATCCTTGATTTCCTGGTTCCTCAGGCAGTAAATGATGGGATTGAAGAGAGGAACAACAACAACACAAAGAGCAGACACAATTTTATTTGTGTCATGAACTGGAAGTTTTTTAGGCCTCCCATAGATGAAAATGCTTGTCACATAGACGACGATAACCACTATAAGGTGGGAAGCACAGGTGTAGAAGGCTTTTTGGCAACTGTGTACAGATGAAATGTGAAGGACAGTGAAGATAATACAGCTATAGAATAGGATTACTACAGAGAGAAGCATGAGGAGAATAAATAAGGCAGCCATAAAATCCACAAGAGCAGCTCTTTCCATATCTGTGCAGGCTAAGTTCAAGAGAGGAGAAACATCACAGAAGAAATGGTTGATTATATTGAGTCCGCAGTATGTTAGCTGAGAGATAAAAAATACTTTGCATCCAGAAATTAAGAAACCAGTGAACCAAGATCCCATAGTAAGGTAGACACAGACAGTGTGTCTCATTATAGTAGTAGAGTAATGGAAAGGATTGCAAATGGCAACATAGTGATCATATGCCGTGACAGCCAGGAGGAGGCACTCAGTGTTGCCCAGGCTGAGGAAGAAGTACAGTTGTGTCATGCATCCCATGAAGGAGATTTGCTTTGTCACTGACACAAAGCTCAGCATTGTCTTGGGGAGTGTGACTGTCACATACCAGATCTCCAAGAAGGACAAATTACTCAGAAAGAAATACATGGGGAAGTGGAGGTTATAGTTTGTCCAGACAGTCAGGATGATGATAACGTTTTCTGCTAAATCTAAGAGATATGTAGTAAGAAACACTGCAAAGAAAAGAATCGGAAAGCAAGGAGCAATGGGAAATCCAAGGAGAGTAAATTCTTTGACCATGCTGTGATTGCTCAGCTCCATATACCTCATCTACCTCTGTAAAGACAATGACATCAATGACTTATTATTAGTGATTATAACCCATTAGAATACTTTTCTCTTTCTCTCTCTCTCTCATTCTAGTGTTTTACATTTCTTTCACACTGCAGTCAAATTAATATTAGTGTTGATACTGCTGTAAATACTAGTTTTATTAATTATTAAAACAAAGGCAGATATTTAGATCAAAATAACAATAATTCTGAATTCTCTCAGTGAGATGTCTAACTTCTCCTTTACCTTCTAGAAAGAATTATCTGTTATTATGTCTAGTAATTTTCTAAATTGTACAATGAACTTATTTGTGAATTTGTGAAGAGTTGCTAGAAAATCAGTCACCACAGATACTTCTTAAAATAACAAAATATTATCAACATCAACAATAGCAGTATTTACATAATCATCAACAATGCATTATTATTCTGTAAAGTTGAAACTTTCATAAAGGTCAGAATTCAAGTTGTAACTTTAACTAATTAAAATAATAAGCATAAATAAAGCTTTTCTGCACCATAGCCTATGTGTCCAGAAACTGTGGTCTTAATTCAAAATCCAACTTGAAAACTCCCTACGTTGTCTTATATTTTTGAAGAATTTTGAGAAATTTGCCAGCTTATTCCCATTTTGTAGAATATATGCCAGTTCTTGTACAAGCAGAGTTGAAGCCTGAATAACTAATGAGCGTTGAAGTCCTCTTTCCTATGATAAGGGCAAGATTCAGTTGGTTACACATAGATATGTAGTACCACTTAAGAAACTCCAGGATATCTGAGCTGTCCAAAGGGGTATGAAGGATATGACACAGGATTTACAGTAGCCCTGTGCACTTCTGGAACAGCAGCTGCAGGTCAGATGGGATAGCCAAGAACTAAGTCCTGTTTCAGGCAAATTAATCGTGTGTTGAGGGATTGACTCACTTGCCTATAAATAGTTGCCTACTACTAGTTGAGATACCATGTGGTACTGGAATTATCAATTAATTTCAGGTAGACATAACACAGGATCTATAGGGGACCTCTGCCCTTCTAAAATGACAGCTGGAGGCTGGACAGGATATTTCTGGGCATCTCAAAAGTAGACAACTTATTCAAGTCCATTTTGTTACATTAAATTGGTATCTTTACCTTCTTGTGATTACCGACGCAATCCTGTTCACTAACAGAAGAAGAGACTTACAGACTGATTCAGTTGTCTAAATGTAGTTATTTACTGTTATTTGAGAAAGCCTAGGCTAGCTAACATATGCTTTATCAGTTGGCACATGATCTTCTGAAACAATATTTGGAGGATATAATCTAGGATATCTCAAGGGGTACTAGACACCTGCACTTAGGCAATTGAATCTTAACTCCTATCTCACACTTCTACATGTAGACACAAAAATTAAGAACCCTTAATCTGGCAACTCTCTAATCAATGGGAAAAAGAGATACCAACAAAGTGAAATTCAGATGACATATTATGTATCTGGATGAACAACCTTGAGGTTCTTTCATGTTTTTCTGTATGAACTGTAAGAAATCCAGGGTTGGATTTCCCAGACTTTGATATTTAATTTCTAAAGGCTTTGAAGCATATGTTTTTTTGTTAATGAAATAAAATCATATAAGTAATACCACGAATAATTTCCTGAAAAAGTTTCAAAGCTCCCTATTCTTGTAATCTACTATATTAACATTAACAATGCATTTAGTTCTTGAGTGCCTAACTACAGAGGCCTGCAATAGTGTCTTTGGTAACTGTAGGTCCTTTTTCTCAAAAGTTATTTGAATCATTATATTGGGAAGGGAGGGGAAGGGAAGGGAAGGGAAGGGAAGGGAAGGGAAGGGAAGGGAAGGGAGACTGAAAAAAGTATCTTCAGTTGAAAGATACTACTTCACTTTTTTTTCATTGCACAAAAATTCACAGATGTTCTGTGAGAAATAATATTTACTGTGTGCTTTCTCATTAAAAAGATTTAAACCCCCATCTTTTCTGTCATATTTCTTTTTTACCAGCCTCATTAGCCAATATACTACTTCAGCAGACTTAGAGTTATTAATATTTATGAGAATAAATAAAAGATTAGTAAATACTTCTATTTCATTTACAAATTTGAATCCTTGTACCAATGTTGAATGCACTGTTTGAAGTTCAGAGAGACTGTGCCACGACATCTGTTTATTATTTCTTTGCTTTCCCAAAGACTTCATCTCTGCATTTGGTTTGTTCTTCCAAAGGGACCAATCACAGAAACAAATTATTTCTTCCATCTTCCCTACCCTGGCAATAGTATTTGTCACTGAACTTAAAAACCAATACCTCAACCCTGAAAACAGAAGGTCTGGTAATCTTCCAGTAGCCAGAAATAGATTAAGCAAAAAAGCAGCATTCCTGATTTTGATGAATTATTTCTTCAAAGGTTTGTAACTAAAACTGTTGATGAAATTGCTGAACAAGGTATACAGCTGCTCATTAAACAGGTCTTCTCAAAAGCTTCTCTTCTAATCAATGTGAGGCATTTGGTAGGATTTGTCTTTCCTGACACTGCAGGTATGACAAGAAAAATATTCATTATCCCACATTTAAAGACCTATCATGAGGTTGTACCTGCCAGAGTAGTGGATGTACCTGGATATCCTTTGCCATCCATATCAAGTCCCCCTGATATGGACTGGCCAAACATCCACAGTATTGGGTTTATTGTTTGCCCAGATAGTTTCTGCAGTGGAACACATGTGAGTGAAATCCGTTAGTAACACAAAGAATCCTCTAAAAGACGGGCAGATGTAGGATACACTTACCTGGAAATAGCTTCCCTTCATTGATACCTGATGCCACTTCACTGAAACATGATGTACAAATGATTCTGTTGATAAGCGAAACCTGGTGAGATGAGTCCTGTGACTGGTGTGCCATGACAGGCGGTTATAGGCTCTTCAGGAGGGATAGGCAAGGCAGAAGGGTGGTGCTGTATTTAAGGGAGAGGTTGCATTGTATGACACTTGCAGTTGGCAATGACACAGTTCAGAGCCTCTGGTAAGGATGAAGGGGAAAGCAAATAAAGTGAATGTTGTCGCAGGAATTTACTATTGACCACCCAGACAGGATGACAACACTGATGAATTATTTGACAAGAAATTAAGTGATATCTCTAGATCAACTGCCCTTGTCCTTATGGATGTATCATACAGCAGACACAAACAAGTCCAGGAAATTCCTGAAGCACGCTGAAGATTACTTCTTAGTGCAGGTACCAAGGAAACCAACAAGGAAACCAGAACAAACAGCTGACAGCGGCGGCAGCAGCGAAAGCGGCGGCAGCGACTTGAGGTTAGTGTGGGGGCGAGGGCGACATCGGGCTTAACCGGGCGGTTTTTTGTACTCTGGGCCCCCCCTGAGCCCCCCGCGAGCATCAGCCCCGAGCTGCTCCCCCTGACCCCTGACCCAGAGGTTCCCGGCAACGAATCAGAAGAGGAGGGGGCGTAGCCGGAGGCACCGTGGAGGCACCGCGGGCGATTTAAACGATTTAAACGCTCCACCCCCTGTTATCGGGTGATAAAAAGTCTCTTGGAGGACAGGGACTAGTCCCTGCCCAGAAGGGAGTGGGAGACTCAGCAGTGCTGTGTGAGTCAGCAGTGACTGGGTGTGTCCCAGGGCAGGAGAGGCTCCTCCAGGGCAGGAGAGGCTGCAGTCGTTTGCAGCTCGTTGGGGAGGGCGCTGACTCCCTCCCAGTGCACAAGGCGAGGAAGGTGCCAAGGAGCTGTGAACCAGGGGTGACACCAACAGGTATTTCCCAGTTCAGTGGAAGAACAATGGTATCTACCCGGTGGAAGAAGACCAAAATGGATGTGGAAACCCAGACAGAGCTCCCACGGAAGGAGGCGATGGTGCAGGTTGCAGGCTGCAGGGAATGCTACAGTATCTCTGTGGTGACAGGGGGCTGTGTGCGCTGTGAGCAGGTAGATGTTCTGCTCGGCCGAGCGGCACAGCTGCAAAGCCAGGTTGAAAGGCTTCAAGCCGAAGTGGAAAGGCTTAGGAGCATTCGGGAGGCTGAAATGGAGATAGACTGGTGGAACCAGGCTCTGCCCTCCCTGCAACAAAAATGGGAGCACCTGCCGGAGAGCTCCCAGGATCGAGGGACAACTGTACTCTGCCCCTCTCAGGTGGAAAATGATAACCTAGAGGAGGGGAGTGAGTGGAGGCAAGTCTATGGCCGTGGCAAAAGGCGAGTGCCCTCCTTGCCTATCTTGCCTTCACAGGTGCCTCTGAGCAATAGATATGAAGCCCTAGTGGAATACAGCCGGTCCAATGGGGATGTGGTGGAGAGGCAACCTATATCAGAGGTCCCACCACAGTCAGAAAAACCTGACAGGCGCATAGCTACCTCCTCCACAAGGAAGAAGAGAAGAGTTTTAGTGGTTGGAGACTCCTTCCTAAAGGGATCTGAGGGCCCAATATGCAGAGCTGACCCCCAACACAGGGAGGTCTGCAGCCTGCCTGGAGCCCGAATCAGGGATATCACCAGGAAACTCCCCAACCTGGTGAAGGCCACAGACTACTACCCTCTGCTGATCTTCCAGACAGGTGGGGAAGAAGCTGCATCCCGTAGTCTGAGGGGGATGAAGAAAGACTACAAGGCCCTAGGACGGTTGGTGAAAGAGTCTGGGGCACAAGTTGTTTTCTCCTCCCTCCTTCCATTTTCAGGTGATGACGTGGGATGGAATAGTAGGATTCTCTCTATTAATGCCTGGCTACGAGACTGGTGCTACAGGCAGGGCTTTGGGTTCTTTGATAATGGCTGGTTTTATAAGACACCAGGCGTGACTGTAATACATGGGAAAGGTTTATGTCGTAGGGGCAAAAGGGTTCTGGGACAGGAATTAGCAGGGCTCATTCGGAGAGCTTTAAACTAGATTCGAAGGGGGATGGGGTAGTAGCTGTGCTTGCACCACTGGGGCAACGCTCTAGTGTTGAGGTAGACCAGGAGGCCCCCCATCCCCCTGGGGTGAAATCGGTGTGCCCAGCTCGCTCCCTGAAATGCCTGTACACTAATTCACGCAGCATGGGGAATAAACAGGAGGAGTTAGAAATCCGTGTTCGGTCGGGGGGCTATGATCTAGTGGCAATTACAGAGACTTGGTGGGACGCCTCGCATGACTGGAATGTGGTCATGGATGGCTATGTCCTGTTCAGGAAAGACAGGCCGCTAAGGAGAGGTGGTGGAGTTGCTCTTTATGTGAGTGAGCAGCTAGAATGTATTGAGTTCTGTCCAGGGGCGGATCAGGAGCGAGTTGAGAGTTTGTGGGTGCGAATTAAGGGGCAGGCTGGCAGGGGTGATACTGTTGTGGGTGTCTATTACAGGCCACTGGATCAGGATGAGGAGGGTGATGAGGCCTTCTACAGGCAGCTGAGAGCAGTCTCGCAATTACAGGGCCTGGTTGTCGTGGGGGATTTCAACTACCCTGATATTTGCTGGGAGGCCTACTCAGCCAGCCATCCCCAGTCCAGGAGGTTCCTCCAGTGCGTTGATGATAACTTTCTGATGCAAATGGTGGATGAGCCAACTAGGAGAGGAGCGCTGCTGGATCTTATCCCCACTAACAAGGAGAGTCTGGTTGAAGCGGTGAAGGTAGATTAAGGTAGTCAGGATAGAGGAGGAATCTGTCTTGGTTGATGAGGGCTGGGTCAGGGACCAGTTAAGCAACCTGGATGTCCATAAATCCATGGGTCCTGATGGGATGCACCCGCGGGTGCTGAGGGAGCTGGCGGAAGTCATTGCTAGGCCACTCTCCATCATCTTTGCTAAGTCGTGGGCAACGGGAGAGGTGCCTGAGGACTGGAGGAAAACGAATGTCACTCCAGTCTTCAAAAAGGGCAAGAAGGAGGACCCGGGTAACTATAGACTGGTCAGCCTCACCTCCATCCCCGGAAAGGTGATGGAACAACTTGTTCTTGGTGCTGTCTCTAGGCACATCAAGGATAGGGGGATCATTAGGGGCACTCAGCATGGCTTCACCAAGGGGAAGTCATGCTCAACCAACTTGATAGCCTTTTATGAGGATGTTACCCGGTGGATAGATGATGGTAAAGCTGTGGATGTGGTCTATCTCGATTTCACTAAAGCATTTGACACGGTCTCCCACAGCATCCTCGCAGCTAAACTGAGGAAGTGTGGTCTGGATGATCGGGTAGTGAGGTGGATTGTGAACTGGCTGAAGGAAAGAAGCCAGAGAGTGGTGGTCAATGGGACTGAGTCCAGTTGGAGGTCTGTGTCTAGCGGAGTCCCTCAAGGGTCGGTTCTGGGACCAGTTCTATTCAATATATTCATTAATGACTTGGATGAGGAATTAGAGTGCGCTGTCAGCAAGTTCGCTGATGACACAAAACTGGGAGGAGTGGCTGACACAACGGAAGGCTGCGCAGCCATTCAGAGAGACCTGGACAGGCTGGAGAGTTGGGCGGGGAGAAATTTAATGAAATATAACAAGGGCAAGTGTAGAGTCCTGCATCTGGGCAAGAACAACCCCATGTACCAGTACAAGTTGGGGGCAGACCTGTTGGAGGCCAGCACAGGGGAAAGGGACCTGGGGGTCCTAGTGGACAACAGGATGACCATGAGCCAGCAGTGTGCCCTTGTGGCCAAGAAGGCCAATGGCATCCTGGGGTGTATTAGAAGGGGTGTGGTTAACAGGTCAAGAGAGGTTCTCCTCCCCCTCTACTCTGCCCTGGTGAGGCCGCATCTGGAATATTGTGTCCAGTTCTGGGCCCCTCAGTTCAAGAAGGACAGGGAACTGCTAGAGAGAGTCCAGCGCAGAGCCACGAAGATGATTAAGGGAGTGGAACATCTCCCTTATGAGGAGAGGCTGAGGGAGCTGGGTCTCTTTAGCTTGAAGAAGAGGAGACTGAGGGGTGACCTCATTAATGTTTATAAATATGTAAAGGGCAAGTGTCAAGAGGATGGAGCCAGGCTCTTCTCAGTGACATCCCTTGACAGGACAAGGGGCAATGGGTGCAAGCTGGAACACAGGAGGTTCCACTTAAATATGAGGAAAAACTTCTTTATGGTGAGGGTGACCGAACACTGGAACAGGCTGCCCAGAGAGGTTGTGGAGTCTCCTTCTCTGGAGACATTCAAAACCCGCCTGGATGCGTTCCTGTGTGATATGGTCTAGGCAATCCTGCCCCGGCAGGGGGATTGGACTAGATGATCTTTTGAGGTCCCTTCCAATCCCTAACATTCTGTGATTCTGTGATTCTGTGAAAGGTGCTCTCCTAGACTTGTTGTTTGTAAACAGAGAGGGACTGTGGATGAAGTGGTGATTGGTGGCTGTCTTGGTCACAATGATCATGAAGTAGTTGAATTCCAAATCATTTGCGATAGGAGAAAAACTGTCAGCAAAACTTTGACCCTGGATATAGGGAGAGCAGACTTTGAGCTGCTAAAGGATCTAGTTAGTAAGGTCCCTTGGGAATCTACTTTTGAAGGTATTGGGGTCCATGAATGCTGGTCACTTTTTAAGAGCCATCTCTTAAGAGTGCAGGAGCAGGCAATTCCAAAGTGTGGGAAGTGGGGCAGAAGGCTGGCTTGGCTGAGCATAGATCTTCTTCTAGAACTTAGGTGCAAAAGGAAAGTGTATAGACATTGGAAGCAAGGACAGGTGACACTGGAGGACTAGAGAGTTGCTGTTCGCCAGTACAGGGAGAAAATTCATGCAGCTGAAGCTCAATTAGAGTTCAAGCTGTCCAGCATTGTGAAGGATAACAAAAAGGGCTTCTAAAAAATATGTTCAGAGCAAAAGGAGGATCAGAAATAACATTGCAAGACCCAAGTCTGCAGTATTGTGTCCAGTCTAAGGTTCCCCGGATAAAGAAGCCAGTGATAGATGGAGTGGAATGAATCTAGTGAAGGACCACCAAGATGGCTAAAGGTCTGGAGAACAAGACATACAGGGAGAGGCTGAGAGAGCAGGGCTTGTTTATCCTTAAGAAGTCAAGGCCCAGGGAAGTTCTCATTGTCTACATCTCCCTAGTTGGGGAGAGGGGTCAGGGGTAGAGAAGTTGGAGACAGACTCATCTTGGAGGTACTCAGTGGCAGGCCTGGAGGCAGTAGAGAACAAGCTGGAACACAGGAAGTTCCTGTTAGATATAACAAAATTCTACTTTCACTGTAAGGATGAAACTTGGGCCCAGACTGGTGGTGGAATCCCCAATAAGATATTAATCTCCTTGGAGATAATAAAAATTCTACCTCATATGACACTGAGCAAGCTGAATTTTCTTCAGATTTAACCTTCCTCTGAGAAAGAAGTTGGAATTCCAGAGGTTCTTTTGAACTTAAATTGTTTTATGATTCCATGACTCTGAAGTTAGCAAACATTCACATACACATGCAGACATGCTTGACTCTTATGTGTGAAGTAGGACAGCAAGAATGAGGAGACCACGAATGACAGAATGCATGCTGGGAAATTTTGAGAATAAATTAGTAGAGCCAATGCAAATTAGCACAATTAAGCAATAGCACAGGGGATTAGGGAGGGTTTCAGTAAAAGAATAAGTACAGTTTGGGTAGCTAGGTGTAGACCTACACATCTCCAAGAAGCCCCAGTTCTCCTCTGAAATCTGAAGACCATGTTATTTTTCATTTTGCCTGAATGTGCTTAGTTCAAAGTGTTTGAAAAAAATGTGAAGGCTTTGCTGCAGCATTCCAGAATCATGTTTCACAGTATGAAACTGAGAGCATGTCACACCCAGAAATTCTTGAAAAACTCCACTGTTGTTCCACAGAGAAAGGAGCCAAAATTAAAATAGTTTTATCTATTCTATGAGGAGCAGACCCTAATGAGTTTTGGCTGGGAGAGAATTATTTAGTTCCAAAAGGGAGCCTGCAAATGAATTTACATTATTTAGGTATGTGTGATACAAGAACAAGCCAAAGTTATTTCACATAATAGGCTCTATAAGCATTATAAATCATTAATATACAAGCATTATAATGCTTATAATGCTTCTTAAGCACTTTGTGACCTGTCTTGGGGATTAATCTCTATTCCCCTGAACAAATGGACTGGAATGGCATGTATCCACATGGCTCATAGTGGATCACTCCTTTAGAGTAAACTCCCATCCTAACTACCTAAGAGGTGATTATAGTCAATGAAGCTCTGGGCAATACAGTCTCTGTAAACTGTGGCCAAGGTGAGATACCCAAATTCTACTGAAATGGCTCCAGATGGCTATGTTTAGGAAACTGGATCCTGCCTTTATACTTAATCATCTCAACAGATCTCTAGACAGTAGTTTTATATTGTTTAGAGACATATTCAGTGCACAGGATAGATGTCTGTTATTAAAGATGTGACACAGGTCATATAGATATGGTAGATATGACACAGGTTCTGTGTAAGGCCAGTGTCCTTCTGGAACAACAACTAGAAGACAGCCAGGATATACAAGGTCATTTCAAGAGGCACTAAGCACCCATGACTGTGCAACTAATACAAGTCCTAGAACATCCTTGATAATACTGAAAGCTGAGACATCTTCTGCTTCCACTTACATGTTTAAACCTGGAGTGAAATCACATTCATAAGATAGGTGAGGTGAATACCAACCAGCTGTGCTGAGTTGCAGTCCTATTATTTTTTTGCATATTTAAAGGTAAGTATGAAGTTGAACTTGTCCTCCAAGTGGCATTTTCATAGGCTTTAAACACAGCTTGTCAGTCAGGAATCAGATAATGGTTCTACTGAACTGAGCCCATATTTGGTTGAGTCTCACTATAAAGTGCTATTCATCTGACTGTCTCTGTATAAAGTCTATCTGGACTATTTAGTGAATGTAGGTTAGGAGTCTTCTGCAATGGAAAACTGGTTCTTTTCTCAAACAAAACATAGCGGTGGTACTGTGGTTCTGATCAGCTAAGAATCTATTTGACTTGGATGCAAAGATGAAACATCTCCTCCCTCTTTCTCTGTCCACATGGCGCAATACTTGGATAATGCTGCACCAGTCTTGGCATCTTTACTTGCCTAATTTTTTTCTGCTCTTCATTCCCTACATACATCACAGAACCTCGGTACCATGTAGAAGCATAAACATCACAGGCTGTGAGGTAGTTTTTGGCTGTATTACAAAAAATGTGAACTTTTAGATTAGCTTAAAACTATTACAGTATTTCCAGCCCAGTGAAGGGCCGCAGGAAGGCAAGAGCATCACAGGACCTTATGTTTGGAAATGCAGGAATGTTGCTTGTAACTGAATGAGACATCAGTGTAGTTGCATCTGAAGTGTGTTAACCACAGTGTCATTCTAAATAAATAAATATAAAATTAATAACAAATAAATGAAAACAGCAGAAAGGAGTTTCAGGCAATAAGTCAGCTTCTTTGGGGGCCCAAATGAAATGCTTCTATGCAAATGCATGAAGCATGGGGAACAAACAAGAGGAACTAGAGATGTCAAGGGCAACAAGAAAAGCTTCTATAGGTATATTGGTGATAAAAGGAAGACTAGGGAAAATGTAGGCCCTCTCCAGAAGGAAATGGGAGACGTAGTTACGCAGGATATGGAGAAGGCTGAGGTACACAACAAATTTTACCTCAGTCTTCACCAGCAAGTGCTCCAGCCACACCACCCAAGTCTCAGAAGGCAAAGGCAGGGACTGGGAGGATGAAGAACCGCCCACTGTAGGAGAAGACCAGGTTTGAGACCATCTAGGGAACCTGAAGGTGCACAAGTCCATGGGACCTGATGGGATGCATCCGCGGGTCTTGAGGGAACTGGTGGATGAAGTTGCTAAGCCCATATCCATCATTTTTGAGAAGTCATGGCAGTCTGGTGAAGTTCCCACTGACTGGAAAAGCGGAAACATAATCCTCATTTTCAAAAAGGGAAAAGAGGAAAACCCAGGGAACTACGGGCCAGTCAGTCTCACTGACTCCTGGTAACTATACTGAGGCACATGGAAACCAAGGAGGTGATTGGTGACAGCCAGCATGGCTTCACTAAGGGCAAATCATGCCTGACAAATTTGGTGGCCTTCTATGATGGGGTTACAGCGCTGGTGCATAGGGGAAGAGCAACTTATGTCATCTACCTGGAACTGTGCGAAGCATTTGACACTGTCCTGCATGACATCCTTCTCTCTAAATTGGAGAGACATGGACTTGACAGATGGACCACTCAGTGGATAAGGAATTGGCTGGATGGTTGCACTCTAAGGGTTGCGGTCAACGGCTCTATATCCAAGTGGAGACGAGTGACAAGTGGCGTTCCTCAGGGGTCAGTATTGGGACCGGTCCTGTTTAACATCTTTGTCGGCGACATGGACAGTGGGATTGAGTGTGCTCTCAGCAAGTTTGCCAACGACATCAAGCTGTGTGGTGCGGTCGACACGCTGGAGGGTCCCTCTCAAGCCATCCAGAGGGACCTTGACAGGTTTGAGAGCTGGGCCTGTGCAAACCGTATGAAGTTCAACAAGGCCAAGTACAAGGTCCTGCACATGAGTCGGGGCAATCCCAAGCACAAACACAGGATGGGCGGAGAATGGATTGAGAGCAGCCCTGAGGAGAAGGACTTGGAGGTGATAGCTGACAAGAAGCTCAACATGAGCCGGCAATGTGCGCTTGCAGCCCAGAAAGCCAACAGTATCCTGGGCTGCATCAAAAGAAGCGTGGTCAGCAGGTCGAGGGAGGTGATTCTGCTCCTCTACTCCACTCTTGTGAGACCCCACCTGCAGTGCTGCATCCAGCTCTGGGGCCCCCAACATAAGAAGGACATGGAGCTGTTGGAGCGAGACAAGAGGAGGGCCACAAAGATGATCAGAGGGCTGGAGCATCTCTCCTATGGAGACAGGCTGAGAGAGTTGGGGTTGTTTAGTGTGGAGAAGAGAAGGCTCCAAGGAGACCTTATAGCAAACTTCTAGTACCTGAGGGGGGCCTACAGGAAACCAGGACAGGGGCTTTTTACAAGTGCATGTAGTGACAGGACAAGGGGGAACAGTTTTAAACTGAAAGAGGGGAGATTTATATTAGATATTAGGAAGAAATTCTCTACTGTGAGGGTGGTGAGACACTGGAACAGGTTACCCAGAGAAGCTGTGGCTGCCCCCTCCCTGGCAGTGTTCAAGGCCAGGTTATATGGGGCTCTGAGCAACCCGGTCTAGTGGAAGGTGTCCCGGCCCATGGCCGGGCACTTGGAACTAGATGATCTTTAAGGTCCCTTCCAACCCAAACCATTCTATGATGATAATAATTAAAAGCAGCGTATATTAAGATCCATGAGGAAAATGGGGAAAATCACTTTGCTGTTGTGAAACAGAGAAGTGGCAGTGAATATTATACACAACACACTGGCAGAAGACCTAGGTGAACAGACGCAAAAGCCTTTGGAGTAGGTCACAGTCAAGGGATTGCTCATTGACATGGCCAGCCTGGTCAAAAGTGGCCTAGCTATGAGCATATCAGTGTCTGACACTGTGATATGTTTAGCAAAATGGCCACAGATCTCTCCCTAGAGTAAATTAATTTACAGAATCACAGAATGGTTTAGTGAAACACATGTTGACAAAGGCAGCAGAGATGCAGCCACTGACTCCTAAAATACACGAAATTCCCAAAAAAATGTAAGTTCATTCATATTCAAACTAATACGCAGTGACTTCAGCAGAGAACAGAAATTAATGAAAATGTCCTACAAAATGGGAAAAAAAAGTTATTTTATTTACAATGACAAGGATTTAAAGTCTTCAGTTTATTTAGAGTATTTATTTCAACCTTCCGTAATAGCTGGGCTTCTCCCATTCCACTGTGAACACCTTCTTTCCTTCTGATGTTACTCTCTTCTAGGACTGATTCAGGTTCCTAAGTACAGGCTTCTTGTAGAATGTGAAATACTGTGGAGTGCCTGAGACATCCCCTTTTGGATAAGCAGATATGATACAGGAACTCCAGAAGAGGCTCTTCCTTTTAGCATCACATTTGTATATTGAGCAGAATACCCAAGGTCTCTAAAACATGAGGCATGTGCCTTTAGTTAGGCACATGCATCTCACCTTTGCTGATATATATTGACTGGAATTGGATCACATGCTGTTAACAGAATGTTTCAATTGTGTTCTCAAAGCTGGTGATGTATGATATCCTAGACATGTCTTTTTGTTCCCTGAAGTGCCTGTGAGTCAAATCAGTAACCTTCATCAGAGAAGTAAGATTATTTGAAGGTAATAGGTGGAAACACTTCTTGTTGAGGGTAAGTGGCCACATGTATGCCTCAGTTTCTTGAGTTACCAGCATTATGATGATTGCAATTCTGATTAAGTAAAACCTAAATCTTAGAACCTTTCCTTTTAACTTTCACTCTTAAATTCTGTCTATAAGGAACTAACTTAAAGGTGGACAGCAATTGATTGAGAGACCTTGGAGGCAGTCTGCCTAACACTGAAGATTTTTTTCAAAGCACCTTTAACTTCCTGGTTCCTCAGACAGTAAATGAAAGGATTGAGCATGGGAGTTACAATAGTGTACATAATTGACACCAGCTTGTTTAAGTCAAAAGGGTGGATTCTCTTGGGCCGGGCATACATAAACAGAGTGGCTGAAAAGAAGATAATGACTACAGTGAGGTGAGAAACACAGGTGGAGAAGGCTTTCTTCCTGCCCTGGGCTGTGGGGATATGCAGGATGGTGCTGATGATGCATATATAGGAGATAATCGTGACAGAGAGGGGAACTAGCAAGATAAGCAAGGCCAGGATGAAATCCACTATTTCAGCCATTGTCATGTCAGCACATGATATGTTCAGCAAGGGGCTGATGTCACAGAAAAAGTGGTTGATGACATTGGAGCCACAGAAAGACAGGTGAGAGATGAAAAATACTTTCAGCATGGAGGACAAGAAGCCAATGAGCCAGGAGCATGTGGCTAGTTGCATGCAGAGCCGGTGGTTCATGATGACTGGATAGCGCAGGGGATTGCAGATGGCCACATAACGATCATAAGCCATGACTGCAAGGAGGACACACTCAGTACAAATAAGGGAGCTGAAGAAGTAAAGCTGGGTCATACAGCCTCCAAAAGATATATTATTGCTTTCAACAAGAAAATTCACTAGCAGTTTGGGGACAGTGACTGAGATGTACCAAGCCTCCAGGAAGGAAAGGTTGCTGAGAAAGAAATACATTGGCTTGTGAAGCTGATGGTTCATCTTTATCAAAATAATTATGAGTATATTTTCCAAGATGGTCATCATGTAGGCCACCAGGAATATCACAAAGAGCAACATCCGAAGTTCCATGATAGTTGGAAATCCCAAGAGGATAAACTCCTGGAATTTTGTGCTGTTTTTCTGCTTCATGGCAAAGGGCATAGTATCAAGCTTCAGAAAAAAAGTAAAGACAATAAAAGATAAAAAATATTAAATAATTTTAAAATCAAAGAAACAGTGAGAAGAACTGCAGAGGAAGAAATGAAAAAATGGCAAGTTGAAAGGAAGAAAGGAAGAATGATAATGATAAAAAAGGAAAAACATGAGAGGGAGAAAAGGAAGAACATTATTACATTCCGATCATATACCATTTTTAAGATATAAGAACAAATTTAATATCATTCCTGCTCTGCCTGTGGAGTAGAGCTTGGTGTCTGCCACATTTTTCCAGCATAGAAAGCCTCAAGATATTCACTAAATGAAACAGGTATTTCCAGAGAGCAATATGTGTTATTCCAAATAAATCTCTCAGGGAAGATGAATTACATTTTGGAGGAATGTATTTCTCTGTCTGTGTCTATTCCCTTCCCATCCCCTGTTTTTCCATTTCTCTATCTATCCACTTTTAAAAAAAAATTAACGAGCTAATTTTCATACATAATTGTCAATTTCTACAGGTCAAAATTGAAAAGAAAAAAACCCTTTCAAAGTGGAAAAATGCACATTTCTCTCCTTTAACATTGCCATTGTCTAGTCTAAGATAATAAATGTTTTTTCATCTTGTTTTAAAGTTCTACTAGTGTAATATTTTATTTCATGTTAAAAGCAAAGAAACAAACCACCTCTTCCCCTCTCCCCAGAAGTATTAGAGAAAAGCATATAATAAACTAGGTTTTCAGTGATGCAAGAACATTTATCTTCGTAAAACAATTCGTTGACACTGAAATAGCAGTCCAGATAGATACTGTTCATTTAAAATCTTTTATAGTTTCAGAACTGGTATTATAAACCATGATTGAAGACTTGTAATGTGCAAACCCATATAACTTTGTAACCACATTACTGTTAGCTTTTACTGCCATGAGAAAATCCACGGGTCTAAGGAGAAGCTGCAAAATTTTGTCTTTTTTTCTTAGTCAGTGCAAAATACATTCTTAACAAATTTGTCTCTACAGTACATGTATTCAGTACTTCCTGACCTGGCCAGTTCTACCTATAAAACTGGGGATATCTGAGTGTTTCATATTTCAAATTGTTCATCTTACACATCAGTCAAATCTCTAAATAAGCAATTACAAAAGAGTGATAGTGATTCTCCTAAGTAAAATACAATGCTTACATTTCTCTGTCACTTGAACTGCAGTAAATAGCTAAGCTATCTGAACATCAGAAGACTATACTGAGAAGCTGGAATTCATCTGCTGAGATTTAGATAACTATCAGTTTAGTTACCTAATATACAATATACTCAGCTTGTCTTCTTTGTAGGGAATATAGATATACAGGCATTTCCAGGTAATACTGCTGTCATTGACAGGAAAAGGTCTAAAATAAGCCAGATGGATCGTTCCATAGCCATGTCTATTTCTCTCTTCCCTGACTCTATACGTGCATGTCAACAAGCAGCTCAGAAGCCTAGATACGTTGCTCAGTGTAGTCCCTACATATGGTGTAGATGTTGAAATGCCAGTGGATTAATTCCTCCTTGGAAGGAAGCGATTACCCTATAAAAATTCCTGAAGAAGAACAACAGTGAAAAACTTTCTTCTCTTCTTACCTTCACACCACTTCAGCAGTGCTTGTGGTCTGATTCATGACTGGTTAGGGAAGACAACCCTTCTCCATGATTTAATTGAAAAAACATAACCCAAGTGGTGGGAGTTCTGCAAAACATAGTGACGTGATTGCTTCTTACCTGTTCATAAAAAAGCAGTTCAGTATAAGATTGCATAAGATATGAGTAATTGCTCATGGGATTTCAGTGTTTACTTTGCCTTTGTATAACCGAGGTACCCAAGAAGGAAACTTATGAAGACTAATTCTAGCTTTCTGAGGCTCTCTTGGCAGCACTTGCAGTTCATGAAGCAAAACAATAACCTAACATAGCTGCTGTGAAACATTTTCTGGAGATGACTATTCCTCAGTTACCTACTAGTGATGCTTCCTAAGAACAAGCTACTGACAGAGGTTCCTCAGGAAGCTACCCAAAACTATATAATATGAATCTGTACCTGAGTAATTATCTGTTACTGTGCCTACATGATCAACTAACTGTGTTTTCACAAAACATAACACCCTGCAAATGGAATTAATTTGTCTACACTTTCGTGCTTTGTGGCCATTTCAGAAACATGTATGGGTCTGGCAGATCTCACTCAAGACCTTTGGTAAGACCTTAACCTTTCTGGAGAGAAGGAAGGCTACCCTACCACATCTAAAATACAAATAGGCATCTCTATCCATGTAAGGGAATATCTTTGTGTAAGAGCCTGCCTCTTTGTTAGTTCCTAACCTCTTTGTCTTTTAGCTGTAGCAGAGCCAACTAGCTCCCCTTTAGACCAGACAAAAATGTAACTCCATGGCTAGTTTCCTCTCTTTACTGTTTGCTATAAATAGTACAGGCAAGATTTCTCTGGCCTGCAAATTCCTCAAGCACTGCATCATGAGTCTTTGTTCCTTCATACCACTTCACAGGCTACACAGCATCTACCATCATGCTGAAAAACACAGCTAAGAAAAGTTCAGTACAAGTCTGTCATTATTTGGGTTTTTCAAGTTGAACACCAAGGAAAATAAATTCCTCAGAATCACAAGGAGTCAATGTAGCCTGGGGTGCCAAGCAATGTGAATGTAACCTATCATCAGGCTAAGGCCATGCAGAATGGATATCAAAGATGAATCCCAGGAGACAAGAGACTTAGAGTCGTCTGGATAAAATACAATAAATAATGGAGAGAGCTGGAGGCATCCAGTAGTTAATACTGTACCTATACTAGAGTTAGTAGAGAGCCCAGAAATATTTCTCGAAACTAAAATCTAAATTCCTAAGATTCACTTAAAATTCCATAGAGATTTGTCAGATATATTCTTCAGATTTGAGATTAATATCTATTTTGATTACTGAAAGAATGAGATTCATAAGGGGCAGGCTGGCATGGGTGATACTGTTGTGGGTGTCTATTACAGGCCACCAGATCAGGATGAGGAGGTTGATGAGGCCTTCTACAGGCAGCTGAGAGCAGTCTCACAATTACAGGCCCTGGTTGTCATGGGGGATTTCAACTACCCTGATATTTGCTGGGAGGCCTACTCAGCCAGCCATCCTCAGTCCAGAAGGTTCCTCCAGTGCATTGATGATAACTTTCTGATGCAAATGGTGGATGAGCCAACTAGGAGAGGAGCGTTGCTGGATCTTATCCCCACTAACAAGGAGAGTCTGGTTGAAGCGGTGAAGGTAGAGGGCAGCCTTGGTTGTAGTGACCATGAGATGGTGGAGTTCAGGATCTCCTGTGGCAGGAACAGAATATCCAGCAGAATCACAGCCCTGGACTTCAGTAGGACCAACTTTGGCCTTTTCAAGCAATTGCTAGGGGAAATCCCATGGGGCAGGGTACTAGAAGGTAAGGGGGCCCAAGATAGTTGATTAGCATTCAAGGACTGCTTCTTCCTAGCTCAAGATCAGAGCATCCCAACAGGTAGGAAGTCAAGAAAGGGTACCAGGAGACCTGCATGGTTAAACAGGGAACTGCTGGGCAAACTCAAGTGGAAGAAGAGGGTGTACAGATCATGGAAGGAGGGGCTGGCCACTTGGGAGGAATATAAGTCTGTTGTCAGAGGATGTAGGGAGGCAACTAGGAAAGCTAAGGCCTCCTTGGAATTAAACCTTGCAAGAGAGGTCAAGGACAACAGAAAGGGCTTCTTCAAATACATTGCAGGTAAAGCCAACACTAGAGGCAATGGAGGCCCACTGATGAATGAGGTGGGGGCCCTGGAGACAGAGGATAAAAAGAAGGCAGAGTTACTGAATGCCTTCTTTGCCTCTGTCTATACTGCTGGAGGCTGTCCTGAGGAGCCCCGGACCCCTGAGGCCCCAGAAGAAGTCAGGATAGAGGAGGAATCTGTCTTGGTTGATGAGGGCTGGGTCAGGGACCAATTAAACAATCTGGATGTCCATAAATCCATGGGCCCTGATGGGATGCACCCGCAGGTGCTGAGGGAGCTGGCGGAAGTCATTGCTAGGCCACTCTTCATCATCTTTGCTAAGTCGTGGGCAATGGGAGAGGTGCCTGAGGACTGGAGGAAAGCGAATGTCACTCCAGTCTTCAAAAAGGGCAAGAAGGAGGACCTGGGTAACTATAGACTGGTCAGCCTCACCTCCATCCCCAGAAAGGTGATGGAACAACTTGTCCTTGGTGCTGTCTCTAGGCACATCAAGGATAGGGGGATCATTAGGGGCACTCAGCATGGCTTCACCAAGGGGAAGTCATGCTTAACCAACTTGATAGCCTTTTATGAGGACATAACCCGGTGGATAGATGATGGTAAAGCTGTGGATGTGGTCTATCTCGATTTCAGTAAGGCGTTTGACACGGTCTCCCACAGCATCCTCGCAGCTAAACTGAGGAAGTGGGGTCTGGATGATCGGGGAGTGAGGTGGATTGTGAACTGGCTGAAGGAAAGAAGCCAGAGAGTGGTGGTCAATGGGACAGAGTCCAGTTGGAGGCCTGTATCTCGTGGAGTCCCTCAAGGGTCAGTACTGGGACCAGTACTATTCAATATATTCATTAATGACTTGGATGAGGGAATAGAGTGCACTGTCAGCAAGTTCACTGATGACACAAAACTGGGAGGAGTGGCTGACACAACGGAAGGCTGCGCAGCCATTCAGAGAGACCTGGACAGGCTGGAGAGTTGGGCGGGGAGAAATTTAATGAAATATAACAAGGGCAAGTGTAGAGTCCTGCATCTGGGCAAGAACAACCCCATGTACCAGTACAAGTTGGGGACAGACCTGTTGGAGACCAGCACAGGGGAAAGGGACCTGGGGGTCCTAGTGGACAGCAGGATGACCATGAACCAGCAATGTGCCCTTGTGGCCAAGAAGGCCAATGGCATCCTGGGGTGTATTAGAAGGGGTGTGGTTAACAGGTCAAGAGAGGTTCTCCTCCCCCTCTACTCTGCCCTGGTGAGGCCGCATCTGGAATATTGTGTCCAGTTCTGGGCCCCTCAGTTCAAGAAGGACAGGGAACTGCTAGAGAGAGTCCAGAGCAGAGCCACGAAGGTGATTAAGGGAGTGGAACATCTCCCTTATGAGGAGAGGCTGAGGGAGCTGGGTCTCTTTAGCTTGGAGAAGAGGAGACTGAGGGGTGACCTCATTAATGTTTATAAATATGTAAAGGGCAAGTGTCAAGAGGATGGAGCCAGGCTCTTCTCAGTGACATCCCTTGACAGGACAAGGGGCAATGGGTGCAAGCTGGAACACAGGAGGTTCCACATAAATATGAGGAAAAACTTCTTTACAGTGAGGGTAACTGAACACTGGAACAGGCTGCCCAGAGAGGTTGTGGAGTCTCCTTCTCTGAAGACATTCAAAACCCACTTGGACGAGTTCCTGTGTGACATTATCTAGGTAATCCTGCTCTGGCAGGGGGATTGGACTAGATGATCTTTCGAGGTCCCTTCCAATCCCTAACATTCTGTGATTCTGTGATTCTGTGATACTGTTTACAGGAAAATATGGGGTTTGGTGCGTTTTTTTGTGTGTGTATGACTGCAGATATCACCAGAATTAATCTAGACCATTAGTTTATATTAGTTACCCAGTTTTATTATGCCTATATTAGATGATATGACTCCTATCCTTAACAGAAGTTTAATAACTCCTAGGTTGTTGCTGTTCCACCTCTGTTGATTGCAAGGAAATTTAAGTCTTATCAAAGACCAGATTCAACAATTAAAATATGCAACTAAGGTAGGTCAAAATCACCTGAGATCTCAACTCACCCTCATCTCTAAGCCCTGTTGTTCACCCTGTCATAATAGAAGATAACACCAAATTTAAGCTTTGTGGGTGGGCACTATCTCACCTGCAGACATACACACCTGAGGTAGTCAGCAAGACTTTTTCATAAAGGTGTCTTTTGCCTCCTCATTCCTCATGGTTAACAAATGGACTATAGCATTGGACTATAGTATAAATTATGGAAACCAGTTTGTTGACATCCAAGGAGTGTATGCTCCTGGGTCATGCATACATGAAGATGGCCATTAAGAAGATGATGATCACAACTGGATGAGAAACACAGGTAGAGAAGGCTTTCTGTCTGTACTTAGAGGAGTTTAGACAGCTGCACAGATCACCCTACCATGTATACCTACTCAGCTGAATAGATCTCTAGAGTATACTGACTGCCCCGACTAGTTTCTCATTTCAACTGTGTACTGTTGAGCTTCCAATGCCTTATAATGGCTTCAGATACATGAAACATTGAAATAAGGCTAACAGGTATAACACAAGAATTACAGTAGATCTGTTCCCATCTGAAGCAGCAGCTGAAGCTCCTGAGGAAGACCATTGAACAGTTTGAATGTCACTCTGGATCCAGCTTTTTCACCAGAATCAAAAACTAGAGCTAAGTGTTATGACCCTAATGGAAATGTAGGTAATTAGTAGGGGATTCAGTTATCTAAAGAGAGGTGTTTAATTTCAGATTTTGTGGTGTTTTATGTACTTTTCAGTAGGGTTTCCAGAAGTTATGTGTTTCCAGTAAGTTCTGTGTCAAATCTGTCAACCCATGAAGGTATGTTTATTACTTTAGTGACCTCAGATTATACTAGCTGTCAATGCCCAGGGAGTTGAACTCTTAAGTAGGTATTTACAGTTTAGGTGCAATAGCTAAACTCATCCCTAGAGTGAAATGAAAATATTCTATTTCATTACAGAGATTCTAAAATAACTTATTTTATTTATCTTCCTCATGTAAATGTCTGCTAAAATAAATATGGTTGTCATGCAATTTTTCAATTCCATATATCCCCCCAAAATATGGGAACTGTACTGCAGATCACCACAGTGTACTTTTACTGAATAGCAAGAAGGTTAAATGTTAGATGTCCTAGGGCATGGCAGAATGGAATCTGGAGATCAAAAACCTGCAAGGGTACTGTTGCAAGATTTTGTATCACAAAGAGTACAGAACCAGATCTAGTCTTCTCCATACTGCCAAGTGGAAGGAGTCCTGTGAGTAAGCTACTTGTGAAACCACTTCGGAATTGGTCTTTTATGAGTCAGATGTCTGTCAAGCCAAAAGCATAAGATTAAAATTATATTCATACAGTGAGATTAAGTGGAAGATTAGCACCTAGGAGAGCTGGGATTATAGAAGTTATTTGGCTGTTAGGACATACAGTTTGATTAAATTTGCCAATATATTAGAATCTAGTGACATTTGATGTGTGTTAAGGTATCTTAGTTGACCTGTAACTGCTGGCCAAAGCCTTGTGTGCAGACTTAGACATCTAAGGGCATTGCATGAAGAAGGCATCTTTAGAATAATGTAAGTGCATGGAGAAAGAAGAGCAGTGCTGCCAGAAGAAAAAAGGGTTAGTTCATATCTCCCTATCTCCTCACCTGGGCTGGTGAGGCTTCACTTGGACTACTGTGTCCAGTTCAAGGAAAATGTGGAGAAACTAGAGAGGTTCTTACTAAGGCTTACTAAGATGTTAAGATGTGTCTTAGGGGACACGTACTATGAAAAGAAGTTGAGATAGCTAGGTTTGTTTAAGGTGGTGAACAGGAGGCTATGGTGTGGTCTAACAGAAGACTGTAGTTAAAAAGACAATGGGGCCAAACAATTATTTGTCATAACAGATAGTATAAAAAGGGGCAAAGATAATGACTTGCAACTCAGTTGTTGCAAGTAGTTGCAAATAGGCCTTTACAAGAAGCTTCTTCACTAGGAGGTCAGAAGACCACTGAAACAAGTTGCCCAGAGAGACTGTAGCATCTCTGTCTTTGCAGATTTTCAACTCTCAGCTAGATCAAGCCACAGCTGGCATAACATTGAAATGGTGAGAGTTGTGCTACAAAAGGGAAGTCAAATTATGGATATACTCACACCTGGAGTTCTGTGTCCAATTCTGGGCTCCCCAGTACAAGAGTGGCACAGGTATACTGGAAAAAGTCTAGTGAGGGTCTACTAAGATGATTAAAGGACTGCAGCATCTCTACTATGAGAAAAGACTGAAAGAGCTGGGACTGTTCAGCCTGGAGAATGGAAGGCTCAGGTAGGATCTCATTAGCATATACAACTGTTTCTGAAGGGAGAGTGTAAAGAGGATGTAGCCAGCCTCTTCTGTGGTGTCCACTGACAGGACAAGAGGCAACGGGCACAAACTGAAACACAGGAGGTTCTCTCAGAACATGAGAAAACACTTTTTTACCATGAAGTTGACAGAGCAGTGGCACAAGTTGCCCGAAGAGGTTGTGCAGTCTCCATCCTTTGTGATATCCAAAGCTGTCTGGACATGTTCCTAGGGAACCAGCTCTAGGTTTTCCTTGTTTGAGCATGAGGGTTGGACCAGATGACATCCAGAGTTCCCTTCCAACTTCAACCATTCTGTGATTTTGTGATATTCAAATGTCCCCAAAAAACATTTCTGTGAGTCTGTGATTCTCTGATGTCAAATGTCACTAGACACTTCTGAGTGGAGAACAGAACTGATCTCCATTTGTCTACATAAGTTTGAATGAGTGTCTATAAACCACTGAATGTATTTCCTAAATTGTATTGAATGTATTGCACAGTTATATGTTGGAACCCTAGTCAGTAGGTAGCTACAGTGAGATTCAGTTGCCTAAACATCAATTTCTATTGCAATTTGAGATGCCACAGGCTTTTCCTCCTAACCAGATCAAAGAATCGTACAAAAACTTAGGTTGAAAGGGTAGAGTTTCACTTCTGGAAACTTTCAGCTCTTTCTGCTTTCAAAAACATATTTCAGTCAAGTCAGGTTTTTCAGGGACTTGTCTAGTCAAGCTTTGAAAAACTCAAAGGGTGGAGATTTCATAACCTCTCTGGGACTCTGTTGCTGTGCTTAATCACTCTGACTGATTTTGTTTGTTTCTTTCTTTCTTTTTTGTACTATCTAATCTGAATTTAATTTGCTGCAACTTGTTCCCGTGGCTTCTTATCTTTTCAGGTGTGCACAACTAAGAATTGTCTCTATCTATCTTCTCTGTAATATCCTTCAAGCAGTGGCAGATTGCAACTAAATACTTCCTTAATGTTCTCTTTTCCAGACTTAAAAAATTATTTCCAGCTGTCTCTCTTTGTACAACAGGTGGTCCAACCCCTCTATCACTATTGGTAACCCTCTGCTAGACTCTGTCCATCTTGTCTTCCTTGCAATGGGAAGCCCCAAACTGGACATGGTACTGCAGATGTAATCTCACAAATATATGCAGTCTCAGGTGACAAATAGAGGGGAAGGATCTTTTCCTTTGACCTGCTGGCTAGATTACTGCTAATACAGTCCAGGAGGCAGTTGGTCTTCATCATGGCAGGGGCACAGTTCTGACTTATGTTAATTCATCTGTCAGGACCTCCAGGTCCTTTTCTGTAGAGCTGTTGCCTTGTCAGTGAATGCCCAGCTTATACTGAAGTATCGGTTAATTCCTTCCCAGGTGCAGGATTTCGCATCTGTCTTTGTTGAATTGCTTAAAGTTCTTCTTGTCCCTCTCCTTCTGAATATTACTTTAAAAAGGGCTGGATCTCCCATAGGTCCAGTGTAAAATTTGCCAGCTGTGTGTGGATACCGTATGGCACCAGAAATGCTGTTAGATGCCTGTGTTTAGACAATTGATTCTTCTCTTAGTGCTTATATCTCCCCATATAAGATAGAAGGAGCAGAGGAAAATTTAACTTGAAAATCAGGGGGCTCATTTAGCATTTGAAATGGAAATTAAACTATGTAAATTAACCCTCTTCGCCAAAAGTAAAGTTTTGTTCTGTAAATCTCAGCTACTTCCCAAAGTTCTATTTGAAGTTAATGAAAAGAAGAAGAAAATTCTCAGTGGTGGTTCACATTGTCTTATGACATCTAACTAAAATGACAGATATTATCTGAATTAATGAATTTCCCATCCTAATCCCTGTGAAGAAGATTGACATAGTTATTTATTTGGTTCCTCAAGTTCTTTGAATCCCAGTTTCATATTAAATTGGATCAAGGTCAGAAAGTAATTGTGTTCTTTGATGAAGACCAAAAAAATGCATTAAGAGAAGGCCATGATGTTTATTGCCTTCTCTGCTGGTCAGTAATGGTGTGTAACGTGTTCAGTAGAAACACGTTCTTTTACATTCACACAGTGTTATCATTCATTATTATGTTATCATCATTCAGATTGACTCAGAAAGAGCAATCCTTAACCACTGATGTCTAAACAAAACCATAATCTTCATTTCTGTGAAAGTAAAAGTCTTGTTAAACATTCATGAGATTCAGACAAATTCAGTTGGAAGATTATCTTCCAAGTATAATATTAGTGATCAGACCCAGAAACTCTGGAGACAGCACCCACGCCACATAAGACCTTCCATAAAGTGTCTTTTACTTCATGGTTCCTCAGGCAGTAGATGAATGGATTTAGCATTGGAGTGAATACAGTATAAATTATGGAAACCAGTTTGTTGAGATCCGAGGAGTGTACACTCCTAGGTTGGGCATACATGAAGAGGGTGGCTGAGAAGAAGATGGTGACCACAGTCAGGTGAGAAACACAGGTGGAGAAGGCTTTCTTCCTGTTCTGAACCATGGGAATGCACAAAATGGTGCTGATTATGCACATGTAAGAAATTATAATGACAGAGAGAGGGATCAACAGAATAAGCAAGGCAAAGACAAAGTCCACCATCTCTGCAACTAACCGTTGAGTGCAAGAGAGGTTGAGCAAAGGGCTGATGTCACAGTAGAAGTGGTTGATGACATTGAGGCCACAGAAAGAGAGCTGGGAAATGAAGATGACCTTTAGCACAGATGTCAGAAAGCCCACCAGCCAAGAGCCCATGGCCAGCTGTATACAGACTCTGTGGCTCATGATGACTGGATAGCGCAGGGGGTTGCAGATGGCCACATAGCGGTCATAGGCCATGACAGCCAGGAGGACGCATTCAGTACAGGCGAGGGCAATGAAGAAGTAGAGCTGGGCCATACAACCTGTAAAGGAGATGCTCTTATTCTTCACCAGAAAGTTGACCAGCAATTTGGGAACAGTAACTGAGATGTACCAGGTCTCTAGGAAAGATAGATGGCCTAAGAAAAAGTACATGGGCTTGTGGAGTTGGTGATTTCTTCTGATTAAAGTGATGATGACTATGTTTTCAAGGACAGTCAACAAATACACAATGAGGAAAATTACAAACAATAGAATATTCAGCTCTATGATGGTAGAGAATCCCAAGAGGATGAACTCATGGATGTGGGTATCATTTTCCTGTATCATCATGACCTTGAAGACCTGGAATGTGTAAGGAGGAAAAAGCGAGGAAATAAGGATCATCTTGTATTATCTCCTTCAAGCATCCTCTCCATTCTGGATTTGCAAATACCCACTTTAAGTAGACATCTCATACCAGTTATTTAATTGACATTCTTTACTATTTAACCACTCCTGAAAAATTTTGAGTCCTACAGCATTATAGGATTGGTGATTCAGATCCTGGCTCCAAGAAAATGTTCAGGCTTCACTGATTTCCTCACAGGCCTTCCTACCCCTATCTTCACTTAAAAGACAGTCAAAGGGAAGAGGAAACATTATTAAATGTGCTTTTCATCTCAGTTCTGAGCTGTCCCCCAAATGGCCGCTAATGCCAAAAGATATCTAGATAAAAGCACAGTCTTGCTAAATGGTGGAACTCATGAAGACAAATTGATCTTGAGCTGTTTTTCTCTCTCCCTTTCTCTTGATTATAGGCAGAAGAAAATAAGTGTTTGTTCTCTCAAATAATAGTACTTTAAGTTTGCTAGGGTTGTGGGGTATATGCATTTATTTTTTCTTTCAGAATTGGGAAGGACCTGTGCACCTGAAAATTTCTCTCATTTCCAATATATTGATTAATTGACTAAAGCAGGTCATTTCTCACAAATAACAGCTTTCCTATAGTCTTAGACTACAGTAATTACAGTGCCCATCCATCATTTTCCTTCTGCATTACTTGATAAAATTAATCTTGATTTATCACAATATACCTGAAGTTTGATGTTTATTCTTCTTCTTTTTCACTCTTTACTGAAGGTTTCAAACAAGCTTTTTTGACCTGTTCCTGCACTTTCATATCCAATAATCAACTGCCTTTCTGGAATGATGTTCAGGCTTTGTCCTTCACAAAATATTTTTCATATAAAACATTAAGAAAAAATCTATTAATGTTATGAAATGTTACAAAAATTGCCAGAGAAAAAGAAATATGTATTTTATGGATTTCATTATTTATTTGAATTTCAAAATATTTTGAATTTAATTTTTTTTTGCATATGGATTCTTTATGTAGAATTAGTCTAATTACATGACTTACATGTTTCATTACAAGTACATAAATGCTGCCAAATAATAAAGTGATAGAATATAAAGTATAATTTTATATTTCAAATTTCCTAGCTTGTACTCTACGTGAGACTCGTCAACCCTATTTTAGCAGCTTGGTGTAGGCAACTTCCATGAGATTTGTGGCATTTAATTTAAGCTGTAGTAAATACTAACAGGTAAACCAGGTAACTTGGTTTCCAGTATAGCCAATGGAGATCTAAGCAGTTAAAGAAAAAAACCTAGCCTGTGTGATCTTAGCATGCTATACATTACAAACCATAATTATAAAGTGCATGAATGAAAAGGAGATAAAAAAGAGAAAGTAAAAATTATGTTTACACATTCCAATATAGGCTTTAAAAATTCCAAAACTACCTTATAGCACCCTTAAATATCGACTGAAAATAATTTAATAAAAAAGGATGATTAATCAGAGTATTTCAGCTACCTGCCTTCTGATAATGGGTCACTCTCAGACAGCATATAAAGATAACTTCCATGTTTAATTTTGAGAATTGTTAATGTCACATGAATTTTCTCAGGGTAAAAATTATGCTGAATGTTTTTATATTCTAGTCCACTGAAAGTGGAATACAAATGCCAATTTTTTACCACATAAATATCTTCACTATCTTCACTGCTAGTGCATATAATACAGAGAGGGGTGAGGGGAAGGTTATATTTGACTCACACTAGAATACTGCTTAAATTTAAAGAGAAAAACAATGAAAATATGTAATATTAATGTCAACATACATTGAAATTTATTATTGCTGCTACTGTCACCCTCATCTCAACAGAGGTCATAAGATTTTTAAAAGCATATAAAGTACAATAAGAAAGTTCCATTTTACTAATCTTTTGATCTGTTATATTCACCTCTGTTTTCCTTCCCAAACAACCCTTCTTTCTCTCTCTCACACTTTGTTTCTCTTGGAAACTACTCATTTCCAATAATATCCCAACTTATGTTGGTATCTCAGAGTGTAGGTGAGACGAGACAACAAGAAGGACCTCTAACAAAGCTAGAGAAAAAGAAATTAAATGCTCTTTGTCCCAACAAGAGATCAGCATCTATGCTTCTGTTTCTGTCTTTCGTTTAGCTAGAATCTTACCCCTTTGTTTTTCTCTGAATGGTTGAAAGCAGGCTGGATTGTAAAATGCTGTGAGCACATACAGTTCCTGCAGACTTTCTGCAGTTTCTGTTGAGTGAAAGATTTCCCAGAGTGGAAAATATCACCCAGTATATTATCCTTCAAAGCCCAAGAGAACTAAGAACAAAATTAGAGGGAATAAATTCCCCTCCTTTTTCTAAACCTCATGGAATAGGTTGTTCATCAGGGTTTTTTTTTGTTTGTTTGCTTGTTTGTTTTTTATTTTTTATGTGCTAACCATAGCACAAGAACTATTGATACTTGGTTTTCTTTCTTCAAAGTCAGTACTGTCTATGTGATAAGACGTTGGACTGGAACTCAGGGCATTTCTACTCTGCTGTTGGCTCATAATCACATGATAGGTAGCTTTAACCAATAAATCTCTTTACTTATCAGTGCCTTAGTTTCTCCATATATAAAACAGTGGTTATACTGGCCTTGAAGATGACTTGAGGTTCCACAGAGAAACTGGTGCCCAAGCATTAAGTATCAATAGTATTGTAGGTGTGAAAGATGCTATTCAGAGGGGAAATCCAGCTCCCACCATGTGCCTAGAAACTCAGAGTGAGATTTATCTCAAAGACTAAGACACCTAAATACAGGTGACAATACTGTAAGTGTCCATATGTGAAATACATGGCTGAAATTCCATAACAGTCAATGGGGAGAGAATCAATAGAAAAGAGTCTGGACAGTGCTTCTCCTCATTCGAAAGTAGCCAAATTTTTTGGGATTCATTTTTCAAAATGTGTGTCTTTTCAAACACTGTTGGGTGTTCTTCTTAACCTTTAGCTTATGCTTTGTATTTTCTGAGTTGTATCTGACAGACCTTTGTAGATGCCTTGGGTATCCAAGGCACTAACCATCTGTTCCCTTCTTCAATGGCTAAAGAAGGCAGATGTATCCCAGACACCTATGTGTGTCTACGCATTCATTTACCTTTTGTGCTGCTGGAAAACCCACTGGTTTGAGAAGTTAAGTCTTCATCTCTGGAAATCTGATTCTCATTAGAAGTAGAGTGCAAATAAGTGTAAGCCAGGCAGATAGTTCGAAATTTGGGCCTGGAGAGGAGCTAGAGTTTAAAGTTGCCACAATCAAATTTTTCAAATGGGAAACATTTCCTTTAGAGACCAGAATTCTTGGTCTAGTCCAACTTTTATTTCAAAGTATAGGGAAATAAAGGTAATAAAGGAGCAGTGAAGCACTCCAGAAGAGGCCACAGTTAAGTTTGCAGGCAGGCCTGTATCTACATTGGCAAATAACTTCAATTTCTGACTTAGTCCAAGGAAACCTTGGGCTGTCCATTAAACACATCTGTATGCTTCATGCAGAGTTACAGAATATAGAACTCATACGCTCTGTTTCATGCAAGTGAAGCAACACTTTTCTGGACTGTAGCACAACTTGTAGTTAATTTGAATAGAACTCTCAAAGAGCCACAGGGACACCAGACAGGGCCCAGGGAAGACCTGGGTGAAATGCTATGATGTGATGTGTATGTAGCAATTAACTTTATATGGGTTTAATCCTGTCTAATGCAGAGCCAAGTAACTTTGTACTACTTGATCTGTGGGACCATGGATCACTTGGTGTGGGGTGTTATTAGTAACATACTTGTAGACAGACTTTGTGTTTGGTGTGTTCATTGATGCACTGATGGCATACATGCCCATAGTTGGAGTGATGGATAGACATTTAGAGTTGTACCAAACAGAATTAAAGTCATAAATAACCAACTTTGGACTCAGTACTTTTGGATGCCTGGAGACCAAAGCGGGAGGATGAAATTCAGGAAAGGTGGGTATTTGTAAGTCTGATTGTGACCTGTTAGTTCTCATCCCCTCTTCCTGCTTCCTAGTGTTCTGTTTAATTAATGTTCCTTCAGGGATGTAAATAGTGATGATATAGGTGCAAGAGAAGTCTGCAAGATATTCAGTCATCTTGCATATGGAGGAAAAAGAAGGTTATCAGGAGTAGTCAACATGGATTCACCAAGGGGAAATCATGCTTGACCAATATGATGGCCTTCTATGAGGACATGACTGCCTGGGTTGATGAGGGTAGAGCAGTGGATGTTGTCTACCTTGACTTCAGCAAGGCTTTTGACACTGTCTCCCACAACATCCTCATAGGAAAGCTCAGGAAGTGTGGCTTAGATAAGTGGACAGTGAGGTGGATTGAGAACCAGATGAATGGCAGAGATCAGAGGGTTGTGATCAGCAGTGCTCAGTCTAGTTGGAGGCCTGTAGCTAGCGGTGTTCACCAGGGGTCAGTACTGGGTCCAGTCCTGTTTAACTTATTCATCAAAGATCTGGACAAAGGGACTGAGTGTACACTCAGCAATTTGCTGATGACACAAAACTGGGAGGAGTGACCGATACATCAGAAGACTGTGCTGCCATTCAGTGAGACCTGACCAGGCTGGAGAGTTGTGCGAAGAGGAAACTCATGAAGTTCAACAAAGGCAAGTGTAGGGTCTGCACCTTGGGAGGAACAACCCCATGCACCAGTACAGGTTGGGGATTGACCTGCTGGAAAGCAGCTCTGCGGAGAAGGACCGGGGAGTTCTGGTGGACAACAAGTTCACCGTGAGCTAACAATGTGCCCTTGTGGCCATGAAGGTCAATGGGGTGCTTGAGGAAGAATGTGGCCAGCAGGTTGAGGGAGGTTCTCTTCCCCCTCTACACTGCCCTAGTGAGGTCACATCCAGAGTATGAGTGCAGTTCTGGGCTCCCCAGTTCAAGAAAGACAAGGAACTACTGGAGAGAGTCCAGCAGAGGGCTACAAAGATTATTAGAGCACTGGAGCATCTCTCTTACGAGGAGAGGCTGAGGGAGCTGGGTCTGTTTAGCCTGGAGAAGAGAAGAATGAGGGGGGATCTTATCAATGCTTACAGATACCTTAGGGGCGGATGTCAAGAAGATGGGGCCAGGCTCTTCTCAGTGGTGCCCAGCGACAGGACAAGCACAAAGTGAAATATGTCAAATTCCATCCAAATAGGAGAAAAAAACTTCTTTACTCTGAGGGTGCCAGAGTACTGGAACAGGCTTCCCAGGGAGGTTGTGATTCTCTGGAGATATTCAAAACCCGCCTGAATGCGACACTGTGCAATGTGCTCTAGGTGAACCTGTTATGGCAGGGGGTTGGACTAGATGATCTCCAGAGGCCCTTTCCAACCCTAACCATTCTGTGATTATGTGATATGTGACCACTTAACTCCACTTTATGCCTTATTTTCTTCTTACCATTCCCCTGCCATTTAGCCTACATCTCATTATTTCTCTTACATGTTATGCCTCCTAGCAATTTAAATTAGGGCTAAACTTCATCTCACTTTATTTTAATCATGTAGGGCATAGAAACCTATACCTAACCTCACAATCTGATTCTTTTAATAGTTAAGGATGAGGATCTCAGTCACATCATTTTCAGATAGAAGAATTGAAATAGGTCACATGAAGGCTCCCTAGAATTGTTTAATTATCTCTATTGATGGTAAATATGTTGTAGTCTGGTTGAAAAGCTCATCACGTGAAGTTAGGAGTAAGGAACTTTACTTGAAGTTACTGACTGACCCTGAGTTACTAGTCTGAACCTACCTGCAAATACTCAAAAGCAGCAGGTAACTGTTATCTTTCTCAATCTAATCTCCCCTGCATTATTTATGGTTCACTCAAAAAATCCCAGTTGTTATCCATACAACTACTGTAATGCTATTCATGTCAGCTGCATACATTCTATACAATCACTGGAATCAAACAGATGGCACCAACAGAACAGATTCATCTTAAGTAGGACTTTTGAATTATTCTTTGTAGTCAACTATCATTTCTTCCAGTAAATGAAGAGCAAGACTCAGACAATGGGCCTACAGTCTTAGCCATCCATTAGCTCTGGTGAATCTAGGCCGCTGACTCTAAATTAAATTAATTATATCCTGAAAATGTTTATTTCTCTCCTGTGACTACAAACAGTATCTTAAGTTCAGTGCATTTGAAATGTCTACATTATAGATATTTGCAGGTAGGACAAATAACTCCTAACAAAAATACCCACATTCTAAGCAAAAAGTCTCCATATCAGAAGTCTAGGCGGTTGCCTTCTTGCTCATCAGTAATCTCAGTGTTGCAGTGTTGGGGAATAACTGGTTATTGCAAGTTTCTTGTTGTTTCCCCATTACTCAGGAGGCAGCATTCCCACATAAGGTAAAGAACTGGGTGGAGGCCCACCATTTGGCCCTGAGCCCAGCTGCTGACAGATGGTTGACATACAGAAAGGATTTGCTGTGCTGACACTGGTTCAGCAGGTATGTGGGGAGAGATGAAGTAGAAGAGGAAGAGAACAAGAGCTGCTGAAGTGGAGAGACTGAAAGCACCATAGGTGAGTACTATGGCTGGGGTTAATAGGTTGGGGTTAGGGCAATGGCCAGGAAAAGAAGAAAACCAGATCCAGAGAAAATCTGAACTGAGAATTGTTTGTTTGTACATTAATGAAATGGTACACTGTACTACCATTTTAAAACGAGAGCTGTCTGTGGAATATCTATTGTAAATACCTAGTATCTATTATAAATACCTAGATGTAAAACATTCCCTCTAGAAATAATAATTTTTTTCTGTATTATGTCCAGACCTGCTGTCCAAAACAGAAAGCTTATCCAATATTTAATAACTACAGTATTTTCTGTGTGTTTTTTTACACTTTCCTGTAAATCCAGGGTTCACAATCTTTTTTTCAACACCAGCATCATGGGAATCACAAAATTACATGGACTGGCTATTCTAGTGACAGCAGGAATCACTGGAGCGATCTGGTGGGTGTTTAACCTTTGATAATGATTCTTAACTAGCATATATTTCTGTTGCTCAGATTGAGTGATGTTTCTTCTAGCTATACTTAGGCAGGTATAATGTAAGCATTTGCACAAAGCTAAATTCCTAATCCCCTTTTACATTCAAAACATAAAAATAAGCAAGTGTGGACACTTTTCATCTCTTCTGTGAAATTCTAAAAATCTGATGAATTGGGCCCTGTATGTTCTTGTGACCCCAAGTGGGTTTTTTCCTGTTTACATACCACGATGACATCTCTGGACTCCAGACCAACAGAAGGATCCTGGCAGAGAGCTAGTACTCTGTGGAGTGAACTTAGCCATATTTATCCCACATAATGATTAGCCTGGGTCTCCCTTGGTTTGCGTGTCCCTATAGTAGCCTACCACAGTGATGCTTTCAATGTATGTGCTCAGTGCCCTGGAGCTTGGCATGAGATCAAGTGGGCATATATGGGAATGCAGATTTTACTGGAATAATATTGGAGGACTATTCCAAATGGAGTAACTAGGGCAAGCTTTTCATCCATATACTCTGTCTGCAACACAGTATCCATCACAAGTGCTCACATTTTTGTGGACAATACAGTTTGGCTCACATTAGAGGACATCCCACATACTGGCCAGAGTAGAGCCAAAGTGATGGTGCAGAAACCTCACTCCAAAAGGAGACTACACAGTCAGTTTCTAGCAGCAGCTGAGAACAAGCTCTGCTGTAAAGCAGACACATTTCCTTTGGCACGAGTGGTCTTGGGCCTCATGAAATGCAAATTAAATTCACCCACAGATCTTCAGAGTTAATATATCTGCAGGTAATACCAGACTAGACAGCTCTTTTGAAACAACTGAGGTTTGCACGTCCTCCTCACCAGTTTGGCCCCACAAATATGTATTCTGTTAGCTTTGTTTTACAGTTTCAGTCATAAAGGGGGTGAAGGAGGTGTTGATTTGTTGTTTTTATCATTGACTCATTGCTTTCTTACTTTGTCAAAGGTACCATCACCCTTTCTCCTCAGCCAGTGACCAAGAATCCACATTCTCCTCTGAAGAGGGCATATTACTGTAAGGGACTGAGTTTCATTCTGCATGCCTTGCAAGATCCAGCATGTGTGTTGTTCTAGGCCACTAGGATAAGACTCATCTTATAAGACTAATTCTTAACAGAAGAGACATGGCCTAGAAGTGCTTATTTCCGTTTTGACCAACTAAGATGCAGTTATCTCTACTATGAATGCCTTGAGCTGGGTGAAAAGACTCAGATTCCAGAGATTTAATGTGAGGACTCTGAAGAGGGAAATAAATAGAAAAAAAATTGATCCAGCTCCCTCAAAATCATGTCATGAAAAGACAGCTTAATCCCACCTGGTTTAGACATCTACAAGTTGGCTATCTATTTCTAAGGAAGTAATCTAGGCTTCCTCTGTAATCATTAGAAAGAAGTGGGCACTGCCAAAGTCTATTAATCCCATTCTTGGTTAGGGATCTAGAGATAGTCTGTGTCATGTTCTTAACACTCTGGACAACTGATTATATTTCTAGATCTGGGATTGATGTTATAAGATAATGTAAATACAAAGACAGGACCACTAGGCACTTTTATTTTCCTGTAAGCCAGAAGTAAATCCTTTGACGTCAGTACAGCTGCATTTTGAATTATTTAAACAGTGTGTGTGTGTGTGTGTGTGCACACGCACATGCACACACGCATGTGTTAGGAACAACTTAAATTAAAGGAATTATACAATTAAAACAGGCTCAAGTTGTAGCGTATTATAGGGAGAAAATGCTTTTATTTGGTCAATATGTCTTCAATGACCTTAATTCGAAACCAATGCCTTAAGAACTGAAACCTAGGATATATACCACTATATAAGAAAGTAGGACCTGCCTTATGTCTCTGATATATTTTCATTAACCTGAAGTTTTTTTCTGTGTTTTGTTTTTAGTACGACCAACATGAATCAGAGCTTGTGTCAGCTTTCACGGTAAGGATCTCTTACCCCTGTTCTCCCACAGCTCTGACCTATGAATATTATGGATATCTTGCTAAATATCCTCTTCCTTTATCCATGTTAAATAACACCTAGTGCCAAAGCTGGGTGTTCTGTCCTATAAGAATAGCTAGCTTGTCAAATAATTTAATTCCTGAGTTTTATTTTTAATGACAATTTCTGATTGACCACCATAAGAATATGTTGAATCCTGAGCTGTCCTTTAATGGGAGGCAAAAATACGAGTTCAGGATAGGGGACAGTTCACTGCATTAACTCCTTCCTTTAGAAAATATAGCACAGACCACATTAGGATTATCTATCTTCACTTTTTCAGGGTTTCTCTAAAAATACCCAGAATACTTATACATGTTCTTGCCAGAAGAGGGCAAGATTCATTCACAGGGAGGGAATGCAACTGCCACCCCTCGTGTGAAACAATGACGATAACACTCTTATGGTCTGTGATACATATTCCTTTTTTCCCATGAATTTTGAACCTAAATATTCTCAAAAGTCAAAACTATGTCTTGGTAACAATGGAACTATGTCAGACTCAGTGGAGACCTGGATTATATGCCATTCACACTAGACACACTTGATTAAGCAAAAAGGTATAAGAACATAGCAGATACATGTAAGGAAGTGGTGGGTAGCTGCTAGTGCTGTTAGTCCTGAAATAAGAGTGGGAATGGTGATACCAGAGTGCTCAGTCCATGTGTGCTGGGTGTTCCCCCTGTAAACATGGAAGGTACTTCTCTCCCACAGTGGTTGTACTGATCATGGAAGCAAATCTGGCTCCTGTGGCGTCATTGGAAAAACAGGTTTGGTTTATTGTCCTGATTGTGATGAAACTCAGGTTTACTCAACAGGTACCCTTAGACAGCCCTGGTGACATGATTTGCCTTACTACCACTGTCCCATTTCTTGACTCTCCTTTTTGCCAGCTGTGTACCTCCATTTCTCCACCCCAGTCCCCTCTCAAATAAACAATTCACCTCTAGTTACTTTTTATCCAGAGGTCACAGTTCTGCTACATCCAGACCTAAATTTGATATTTCTGATATTGTTATCTGACCTTGGACTTATATAATATTACTGATATGGTTACCAAGGAGCTGTTTGACTTGCAAGAATCTGGTCTCCGAAAATTCCCCACCACCCTTTCTATTACCTGTGAAACTTGGCCATTTCTCACAAAACTCCCCTTTAACCAGCTATGAAATCCAGCCATCTTTCACAGCACTATCTGTAGTTTCTGTCAGATTCCCACACGCTTATTTGTAATATCCAGCAATTTCTTATGTCTTGTACAGTAGTTTTCCACATCTTGTTCAGTTAACTTAACCTCAGGGTAAGGCATAGCCAGCAGCCAGTTCGTTTGCCTGGAACCCTGACAATATAGGTCACTCTACACATTTGGGCAATGTTTCCCAGAGTGTCTTAAGCAGAAAGATGTGGCCACTGACAATAATTCTGCCCTGAAATTACAGCACAGTTGAAAGATCAGAATATTCTATTAAAGAAAATGCAAAGCAAGGAGAAAAAACCCTTTCACAGAATCACAGAATAATTTAGTTTGAAAGGGATCTCTGAGTTCACCTAGTCCAATCCCCTGCTCAAAGCAGTGTCAACTAGAGCAGGTTGCTCAAAGACTTGATTAGTCAAGTCTTAAAAACCTCCAAAAATGGAGCTTCCATAACCTCTCTGGGCAACCCATTCCAGTATTTGACCATTCTCATCACTTAAAAAAAGTAATTTGAAATTCCTCATATGTAATTGGAATTTCCCAAGTTCCAATTTATGTCTACTTCCTCTCATCCTATTGCTATGCACACCAGAGAAGAGCCTTGCTTCATCTTTGTATCCTGCTCCCATCAGGTAGTTCTAGATAGCAACAAGGTCTCCCCTTTAGCCTTTTTGGCTTAAAGCTGAACAAACCCCATTATATCAGTTTCTCTTCCTGTTTCATGTGCTCCAGCTGCCACTAACTTCATGACCTCTGCTGGACTCTCATCTGTATATCAATCTCTTTCTTGTCCAGGGGACCCCAGAAAGGACAGTGTACTGCAGATGTATATCCCAAGGGTCAAAAAGAGGGGAAGAATCTCTCCTTTGCAGAATCACAGAATCACAGCCTGGTTGGGGTTGGAAGGGATCTCTGGAGATCATCTAGTCCAACCCCCTGCCAAAGCAGGTTCACCTAGAGCACATTGCACAGGGTTGCGTTCAGGCGGGTTTTGAATATCTCCAGAGAAGGAGACTCCCCACCCTCCCTGGGCAGCCTGTTCCAGTGCTCTGGCACCCTCAAAGTAAAGAAGTTTTTCTCATATTTAGATGAAACTTCCCATGTTTCAGTTTGTGCCCATTGCCCCTTGTCCTGTTGGTGGGCAGCACTGAGAAGAGTCTGGCCCAATCCTCTTGACACCTGCCCCTAAGGTATTTGTAAGCATTGATAAGATCCCCCCTCATTCTTCTCTTCTCCAAAGAGATCCAGCTCCCTCAGCCTTTCCTTGTAAGAGAGATGCTCCAGTCCTCTGGTCATCTTTGTAACCCTCCGCTGGACTCTCTCCAGTGGTTCCTTGTCTTTCTTGAACTGGGGAGCCCAGAACTGCACACAGTACTCCAGGTATAGCCTCACCAGGGCAGGTTAGAGGGGGAGGATAAATTCCCTCAACCTGCTGGCCACATTCTTCCTCATACACCCCAGTGTATCATTTGCCTTCGTGGCCATGAGAGCACATTCCTGGCTCATGGTGAACTTGTCCACCAGAACTCCCAGGTCCTTCTCTGCAGAGCTGCTTTCCAGCAGGTCAATCCCCAACCTATACTGGTGCATGGGGTTGTTCCTCCCTAGGTGCAGACCCTACACTTGCCTTTGTTGAATTTCATTAGGTTTCTCTCTGCCCAACTCTCTGGCCTGTACAGGTCTCACTGAATGGCAGCACAGCCTTCTCTTCACTAATGGCTACACTCTTACTAATATACCCCATGATGCTGTTACTTTGCTGTAAGTGCACACTTCTGATTACTGTTTAACTTGTTGTCCACGAGGACCCTTTTTTAGCCAGTCAGCCCCCAGCCTGCCCTGTTGCATAGGGTTGCTCTGGACCAGGTTGCATTTGCCTTAGCTGAACTTCATGTGGTTCCTGTCAGGCCATTTCTCCAGCTTTTCTGGGTCCTCTGAATGGCAGCCCTGCCCTTTGGCATGTTGTCCACCCCCTCCAATTTGGTGTTGTGCATAAACTCTCAGAGAAGTAACAGATTCTGAATATGGAAGCAAGAAAGGGCTTAATCTGGTAGTTTGTCAGAATGAAACACTTTCATATTTTTAAACAAAAAATGCTTCATTTCATTTAACTGAGCTGTATTTCATCATTCTTTTATTGCTTTATAAATTATACATTTCTAATCCCCACTGCTTTTTTGACGTAGGCTTTTCCTTTTCATCACTTCTCTTCTAATACACACAGTCATGTTACTCTCTAGAAATGCTGCTGTAAATACATTCACAGTGACACACACTAATTCTTTAAGGAGCCTAGCATGTGTGACCAAAGGAGAAGTAAACTTTAACTCCAATAAAACAATATGACAAAGAGAATGCATTATTTTTGTCACTGATTTTAAATTAAAAAGGGACCAATATGAGACAGCATTTTCACCCCTCAGCCCAAAAAAGTTAATATGGCTAGACATTTCTGTGTACGTGGATATGTGATTCTTTTTACATCTCTCTCCTAGCCTGCTTAATCTATTCTTTTTAGTAAGTGTTTCCACTGTACAGAACCTGTTTTTCCTGCTGGATAATCTAGGAATCAAGACTGGTGGGTTCCCATTTGGTGACACATCTACAAGAACCTGCATAAACAGTAGGAATGGACAGCAGTGCCATCTTCTCTGTGATGTGTGCTATCTATTCTAGAGTGCAGGCATGCAGACATACATCTATGAATAAACTACAAACTGTATTGAAGATGTTTGGCCTTATTGGACCAGACACTCACCATGTAGAAGAAAAATCAAATTTCCTGAAGATGCACTACAAGAACAGACCTGCTGAAAATAACCTTAAAATAGATTATTTTGCATTCAACTTAGTTAGACCAGCTGAGTAGTATGTTTGAGGAACATCACTTAAATGTAGTTAACATTGTATATGGAGATGAAGTAATATAAATCATATCACAGTATTTGTGATGGAGCCTAACTGACTAGATGCCCATTGACACTGGATCAAGAGGGAGTACTGCTGCAACACATAGGATCTCTTGTGGCATGAAAAAGAAAATCATACCTCCTGGCATGAAAAAGAAAATCTGAAACTACTGTGCCATAACGTATTTATGTGTCTTTTATTTCTCTCTCATTTACAGAAAGACAGACTTAAATGAAACATCTCCAATGCTTCCACGGTAAGGATAAGTTCACTGGCTTCATTAATTTGATATTACATTGTTCTCATAACTTTTTCAGGCACATACAAGTCAGGACAGCAGATAAAAAGGCTGAATAAATAGGAAAGGACACTTGTTTAGAGAAGGTACTCTTCCAGAAACCATTAAAAAATGCATAGATGCAGAATCTTTCATTTATTTGCTTTCAGAAAGGAAACCAGGAGATTATGGTGCGTGCTGAAGCGTTTTCAGTTTACTTAGATTTTAATTCATTTTTTCACTCCCCTCTCACCACCCATCTCAGAGGCTAAAAAAGAAGAGTCCTTGGCTGATGCTATTTTTAGTGGTAACAGTCAGCATTCCAGATGATTTGTAAACACCTGTGAAAGGGTCATTTTAGGTCAGTGGGATGAATTATTTTCAGGAATTGCCTATTCTAGAGCCATTGGCTCAAGAAAAAAAAGTAGAAGAGAGATGGATGTACTGGAGAGAGTTCAACAAAAGGCCACAAGGATGATGAAGAGACTGAAGCATCTCTCCTATGAGGTAAGGCTGAGAGAGCTGGGACTGTTCAGCCTAGAGAAGAGCAAACTTGGGGGGTAACTTATCAATGTATAAAAATAACTGACGGGAGGGTGCAAAGAAGATGGAGCCAGGCTCTTTTCAGTGCTGCCCAGTGACAGAACAAGAGGCAATGGGCACAAACTGAAACACAGAAGGTTACCTCTGAACAGCAGGAAACACTTTTTTACTGTGAGGGTGACTGAGCACTGGAACAAGATAGCCAGAGAAGTTGTGGAGTCTCCCTCCTTGGAGTTATTAAAAAACTGTCTGTATGAATATGCTCCTGGACAACTGGCTCTAGGCTGCCCCCTGCTTGAGCAGGGAGCTTGGACCAGATGACCTCCAGAGTTCTCTTCCAACCTCAACAATTCTGTGATTCTGTGAAAAATCATAGATGACAAATTCATATTTCGATGACTGAATTCTGGTACATATTTAATTTAATTTCAGATATATAAATTTAAATATATACCACATTAATGTTTCTTTAATTGTTTTTTTTCCTCCCAGATTTTAAGTTTCACCACTACAAACCTAAAAGGAGGGAGTTCATTTTTTCTCCTAGGAGTTTCTAAGGGTTTTTGTTCTTTGTTTTGTTATTTGTTCTTTTCTTGGCCTTCTCTAGTCATATTCAGGAAGATCCTTCTAAGCTGAAATCTTCACCTGACTCTCTAACTACTGATAGTGTTTTTTACAATCCACATTATGCACAAACTCATCCACACGTAGGCACACACCTTCCCACTATTAACACAGGGACTGTTTTGGAGCTATTGAGATGCAAAATGATCTCACATTATCCTTTACCGTGGTCTCAAATTGTCCTTTCCCACATAGCGATCCATAAGCCCTCTGGACCGCATGGATTGCTTCCAAATAGTGGCTGTGTAAACTAATTCAGAAACACATTCCTGTAACTGGGAGGACTCCGGTTATACATGAGTCAGTTTATTGAAACAAAAGCCTGAGAACGTTTTGCAAGGGATTACCCTGAAGGATTTATCCCTTGGCCTCTTGTGCCGTCTTATGGTCTGTATGAAGAATAGCTTCTTCACTTCAAATACAATACAACACAACACAGCTGCCCTTTTCCAGAGTTCACAGAGAACTGCCACGGTCTCTTTAGTGTAAAATATAGGCCTGTGTAGTTATTATTCTTGTTAAAGGAAAATGAATCTCATCATCTTTAAGTGGACAAACACACCCCCCCTTATTCTGTTGTTCCACATGGATGCATGTGCCTGTGAGGCCCTCGAAGCTTAGACCAGACAGTAGCTGTGTGGCAGACTCAATGACCAGACTTCGGGTGTCACTATCTAGTCTCCAGCTCCGACCTCAAGTCTTTCCATATTCTGGTCTCTCTCTTGCTCACAGGCTTGATCAGTTTGACATTTGCTGGCATATGCATCTGCATGCACAGACTAGAGAGCAAGATCACATGGAAAATAAATAAGCACAGAATCCAAAAAGAAGATAGGACAAACTGCAGTGATCAGGCTCAGGGCTTAGCCAGAATCATAGGATCATTTTGGTTGGAAAGGAACTTTAAGATCATCGAGTTCAACCGTCAGCTAGCACTGCCAAGTCCATCACTAAACCATATCCCTAAGCACCACATCTACACATCTTTTAAATCCCTCCAGGGATGGTGACTCCACCACTTGCCTGGGCAGCCTGTTCCAGTGCTTGACAGCCCTTTTGGTGAACAAATTTTTCCTGATATACAATCTAAACCTCCCCTGGCACAACTTCAGGCGATTTCCTCTCGTCCTATCATTTGTTACTTGGGAGAAGAAACCAACACCTGCCTCACTACAACCTCCTTTCAGGTAGTTGTAGAGAGCGATAAGGTCTCCCCTGGGCCTCCTTTTCTCCAGACTAAACAACCCCAGTTCCCTCAGCTGCTACTCATAAGACTTGTTCTCCAGACCCTTCACCAGCTTCGTTGCCCTTCTTTGGACTCGCTCCAGTACCTTGATGTCTTCGCTTAGTGAGGGGCCCAAAACTGCACACAGTATTTGAGGTGTGACCTCACCAGTGCCGAGTACAGAGGGACGATCCCTGACCTACTCCTGCTGGCCACACTATTTCTGTCACTCAGACTAGCTGAGTGACCAACAGCCTGTAATGCAAGACTGGACCCTATTATCTACCACCTTCTCTCCATTTTTATGCATTTGTTCTCCCCAGCCTCTCTCTATTCCTCCCTTTCTCTGCTTTGGCTCTTCCACTAAACATAAATATTGCACATTTCAACAATTTGCCTCAGCCCATCAGTTGCTGACTTAAGAGTTCCTTTCTTTGTTATTGTTTTCATAATCTACTGCTTAGGTTTGTGTGTCTGAGTTTTAGTTGATTACATCCTTGTTTCTTGTCTTTGCCTTTGATGCTGAATAACCATTAACCAGATATCCTCTCAAAACAGAAATCTTTACACTCCACATATCCTTACAATCCCTGTTATTCTGTTATTACTATTATTGGATTATAGCAATAATGAATGACCATGTACATTATTCCAAGGTCATATATATTTTTTTCTTTTCTACAGCATATTATATCCTCAGCCACTTCTGACAAAACCACAGTGAGTTTATTTTTAAAAATTGTAAGTATTGAAAAGAAAAAGAAGATGTATCAAGGATGATTATTCTCAGATAACTTCAGAGATTTGTCGTATAGATACTTTATAGGTTATGTGATAAAAGATTCATCTCTACACAGCATAAAGGAGCACAGAAGGACAATGGGAGACTGAGAACCCCAGCAGTCTAATAAGAGAAACAATCACAGTGTAAAGGTGCCTACCAAGGCTGTAACAGAGAAGCAATATCGGCTTCATTGTCCAGGGATGAAATCTATTAAGATGAGTCAAAGGGAGAGGATTTCTAGAGCAACTTTCAGACTGAGAGGGGTTACTGCCTACAAGGGCATGGGATGGCAGGGAAGAGCATTTTGGGATTATGCAAGACTGATTATGGGGTGTTGAGAGAAGGAATCACAAGTGGAGAAAGGGAGGAATCAAGGTGGTTTGCGGAGGAATAAGCATGAGAAAATAAAGGGATGAGGTTATATAAGGGGCAGTTGCATGTAAAGGCATGCTAGACAGTATGCTTGTGTGGCAATGCCCTGTACCTGGTCAGCACAGTCTGCCCTGTCTTCTCACTAAGCTCTATTTCTATCTATCTATCTTCCTAGGTAAGAGGTTCTTCTGTGTGCATGTATTTGTATGGAGGCCTCAATACCAGCAACCATAGTGAGACCGTGTGTTGGGGACCTGCGTATCTATCTATCTGCAGTGCCTGCAGTTGGAGAGACCAGAGCAAGTGGAAATTCAAGTGCTAGCTACTCTAGTTGGACCATAGGTCATAGGGGCCTGTGCAGCTGTGGTCCCAACAACTGCCGTGAGTGAGGATGTAAGTGATAGCAACTGGATTGGGGCCCACAGGTCATGGAGGCTCACATGTCTGGGATGTCAGCAACTGGAGAGACTGGAGCACATGCATATCATGTGGGTACATATGTCAGGGTGTAATAGCTAGCAAATGCCAAGACGTACTTGCTGGCAAGTATGATAAGTGACTTGAGAAGTAGGTATCAAAGTGGCTACAAGCCTGCTTCAGATACTAGAGAGAGCAGATGGTCTGAGATTTGACTACTGGAGAGACCAGGAGATAGATACAAGCTAACTACTGGAGAGACTGTAAGGTCTGAGGGTTGCCTGAGAGACCCATTTACATGTGTATGTCTGTGTATGAGCCAACTGGAAATGATAAGATCCACAGGCCAGCTACAGAGTAGGCTGAGCGTCTAAGGCCAGTTAATAGAGGGGATCCACCATGAATGTGCTTGTGCATGTGTGAGCGTGGGGGATCAATACTGCATATGTGGCAGTGGCAGTGAGCACATGGGCTTGCAAGGTAACTGGGAGGCCAGGGGTCCAGGGCCAATTACTGGGTAAATTCTGCAAAGCCAGCTGCTGGAAGGATCCGTGTTGTATATATGTACATATATATCTGTGTGTAATATATGTGTTTATATATATTTTTTACTAAAGGGCTTTCATTCTCAGTTTAAAAGGGAGATGGGACAATACTGTTGGTGCTGTTTATGTTTGCATGAGTGCTGTGTTTTCTCTCTGTATTACCTGCCTGGACAGATATATATATATATATATAGATATATATATATATGTTGTATGTGTGTGCCTTTCTGTGTGTTTATTGGGAATATATTCTCAGCCTCACTACTGGTTGACCAGGGGTCATTGAGCTGCAGCAGCCTTGCCTGTACCAGGCTATCAGATTCAACAACTCCCCTAACAATATATACCTTTAACTAGTGATGCTAGATTTCCCCTTTATACTCAGTAAGTATACGCAGGCAGTTCTTAGGTGTAGTTCATCCAAGTATTTAAAATAATTTGGAGGAGTTTCCCTGGAAGTGCCTATTTCTTGCCACTGACTATGAATGTGGCCTAGATTGCTCATATGCAGATATCTGCACTGAGGAAATCAGAAGTTATCAGAAGGTGTCTCCAAGGATCATATGTGTCTGCCTCTAGTCTTTTAGTTTCCCTTTAGAGTAAATTGGGAATTGCAAACATGTCTGTGGCATAAACATATTCTATATACTTGTATTATGAGAAGATTGATTATACCATAGAAGTGCTTGTTTCTCTTCATTTACAATAATGGATCCCTTACAACTTGTTCAGATGTGCTGATCTACAATATAGACACCTACATTTGCGCAGAAAAATGCCTTGAGAAATATATCGGTTCAATTTTATAAAATCTAAATAATCATACAGATAAGTTTAAACAGTGTAGAGGTTAAGGGCCTCAATAGTCAGTGGCACCTCCAAAAGGTGATTCAAACCATCTCAGCAGTAAATTGCATTCTGCCAATTTTGGTTTTCTCCATACCTTCAAATTAACTCAGGGCTCAAGCCCATACTTGTGTCTAAGTCCCTGATTGTGTGTGTTGTTTACACAGTTTCTTGCACTCTGGATATATGCTGGACTGAGCCTGTATGCTCTCCGGATGTTAAAACTGGATGAAAGAATGAAATGCTGTGTGGTCACAAATGGTTCAGTTCACATGGCTCTGTGAAGCTGAGCTAGCAGTCAGGTATGGTTACATACAGTCAGAAGTAGCTGTAACTTTCCTGTCACCAAAGGCTGAATTTGGAACACAGATTCCAAACTTACTGCAGTTCTTTTGCAATTAGATACTTTGCAGAGAAGGAAATATTTTAGAGGCATCTGACTTATTTTATGTATCTACTCCAGGATAAGATGACTCATATCTCAGATTTCACTGACAGTATTTTCTTGACCCCATGTGATTTCAAATGGAGTCTGAGATGATTAACTTAAAGGTAGACATCTGTGCTGAAGAAGCTTGTGTTTGTCTTCACGAATTCTACAGGCCTTCTAAAGACTACCTTCATTCTCAAACTCCTTGCAGGAGGCAGGATGTACTGGTGTTGACACCTTGGTTGGCTCCAATTGTCTGGGAAGACACATTCAATAGAGACATCCTGAATGCCCAATATACGCAGAAGAACCTGGTCACTGGAGTGGTCACTTTTGCTGTTAAAAAGTATTGGTTTGTCATTTATTTCTTATCAAATACTTAAACCTCTCACTTGCCAGCTATACTGCAATACTGCTGATGGAGCAGGAGTGAGAAAGGTTCCAAAGACAGAATATGAGCAGCTTTAGGTTGGAAGAAATGTGACATGTGCGTATCAAATTGCCAAGTAAGGCAACTTGCTATGAAAAAGCAGGAGACATTGCCTTGAAAAGGGCAAAAAATATCCTTGGAAATGTAACTACCATTTTGATCCCTTGAGAAGAAAATGCCAGCTCCTGCTGTGTTTCTAACAACAAGCTTTGCCTCTAACCTGGGGTAAAAAATACAAAAATTCTGCAAAGCTGAGATTTTTAATGGCTTCCCATTAGAGTTTAGAGTTAAAATATTAGCTCCAGTAAAATTATTAACCATGCCGTTATAGCTTTTAAGTTCTGGGGGAGGTTCCTCTTTGATTTTCTGAGTGAGTAAAGAACTATATTCCCGCTATCTCCAATAAGCATCCCAGATTTAGAGACTTCAGATATTTCAAGGCAATCAAAATTATTTCATTGTTAATTTTGATTCCCCTCTAGAATAGTAAGTAAGTTAAAAAGTTACACTGCAGAAAGCATGCCAGGGAGCCAGGGAGCATGTAAGAGTGAAGGGTGAGGAGAAGTATTTGTGTTATGCAGTAATATTAGGGAACAGCATGGGGTAGAAGGTATGTGTTCTGTGCAGTGAGCATGAAAGACCAGTGGAGTAGAGAACAGTGAAAACTAAAAAGTGGTATAATGTGCAGCAGCATGGGGAAGGGTTGAAGGGGTAGCAGCTATGTTAAATACAGAGCACTAACATAAGAAGGGAGCAAAGGATAGAAAAGGAGAAAAAAAATGAGCTCGAAAAGCCACCATTCCTCAGCAGGAGGAACCTCTCTCCACTCTTTTCCCTTCCTTGTCTCTCAGATATGTCCAGTTCATAGAAGGGTTCATGAGCTCTGCCAACAAGTACTTCCTTGCTGGGCACCAGGTGAATTTCTACTTGTTCACAGACAATCCTGAGCAGATCTCTCACCTTCAGATGGCCCCTGAGAATCACCTCTTTGTCATTCCCGTCCGGAATTACTCACAGTGGCAGGATATCTCCATGAGCCGTATGGATATCATCAGCAGATATATTCAGAGCCAATTCCAGTATGAGGTTGACTATCTCTACTCCATAGACATTGACGTCCAGCTATTTGAACACATTGGAGTGGAGATCATTGATGCACTGGTGGGGACCATCAGCTCCTGGCAGTACACTGCACATCGTGAGAGCAAATCATATGAGACACGCACTGAGTCACAAGCTGCTATCCCTAAGGGAGAAGGAGACTTCTATTATACAGCAAGCTTCTATGGGGGAAGTGTGGCTGAGGTCTACAAATTGACTAGAGCCTGTTTTAAAGGGATTGTGAAGGACAGAGAAAACGGCATTGAAGCTAGGTGGCATGATGAGAGTCACCTCAACAAGTATTTCCTGTATCACAAGCCCACGCGCCTGCTCTCCCCAGAGTACTGCTGGGAAGAAGAGCTAAGCCGGCCCCGTACCATCCAGGTGAAGAGGATGTGCTCTGTGCGGAAGGATGGCAAGAAGTAAACTTCAAAAACAAAGAAAGCAAGAAAGAAGACAGGTCATCTGTGTCAGGACAGTAAAACACATGTGGAGTGTGTGACAATGAAGTCATTAATTTACCTGTGTCTGTCTTTCTGCATTTCTGATGCTGGTAGGAAAGGCCAAATTATGCTGTTTATTGAGATTTTTCTCTATTAACCTATTTTTTATTGCAGGCTACAGGCGATAAGAAAGCAATGATCTGTATGCCTCTCTTTTCACTCATCTTTGCTTTGTAGTCATGATATTACAGTCTTCAGAGCTCATGACTCCAGGAAGCCCAGGATCAATCTCCATGTGGGCCATGCTGTCCCATCGTGTGTTCTTGCCTCTAGATTTTATAATTTACAGTCATTATCCAAGCACTTCTTCCTTTTCTCCTTCCTTATCCTCTAATATATTTGGCATTATTGTTCTAGTCTTTGCTTGAGTTATGCCTCTTTCCAGCCTCTCATGCAGCAATTTGCCACAACCTAAGGTCAAGAGTACCCACTCATACACCACCAGCAAAGTTAATAATCCCAACAAAACATATTTCAATGCTGTTTTAATCAGCTTAAGAGGTCTGGATGTATTGAGGTGTCAGGAAGAAAAAAAAAATCCTAATGTACAAGTACCAGTCCAATTAACAGGTATCTTACGGACCTTAGAGACACATGCCCCTCATAACCTTTCATTCTCTATGGTCTTACCATGTAACAATGCTTACAGGTTAGCATATGACCAGTAATAATAAAAACCCAAATACAAAATCCCAGAGCAAACGAAGCTACAATTTCTAAAAACAATCAACAGGTTCAGATTATAATAGGGTCATCAAACTCTATTTGCAAGGTTGTAGATTGTACTTGTGTTGACATTTGATCAAAGAAAGTTTATCCAGATCATCCAGCCCTGCTGTGAAGCGTCGATCCAGTTGAGCAGCCCTTGCACATTACTGCAGTATTAGTAATTACCAGTACCTGATAAGGTCCCTTCCAGCACAGCTGAAGTGTGTGTTTTCACTGGCATACCTTAATGTAGTCCCAGTCTCCTGGTTTCAAGGAGTGACAAACTTCAGTGGCAAGTTCAGATGAGGCATCTTTCAGCTGTGTGTGGAAAGTCCTTACACATTTCCTTAATACTTGACATTTTAGAATTATCATTATCCGTCAATTTTAGGTTTGACTGTAGTGGAGTTCAGGGTGCTGTGTAAGGCAGTCGCATGGGTTTGCCCATTAAAATCTCATGAAGTTGTTGTCCATATTTTCTATTCAGAATGCTGCTTCTATACATCAATGGGACATGTAACACATCCGGAAATTTCAGGTCAATCTCTGCACAAATTTTTAGCCTATTTGTTTTTAAAATCAGAGTTTTCCTCTCTATAGACCTGTTAGATTGGGGGTGATGGGCAAAATAACACTTTCATTCTATTTGTAGGGCTGCACAAATTTTCACAGAATCACAGAATCACAGAATGTTAGGGATTGGAAGGGACCTCGAGAGATCATCTAGTCCAATCCCTCTGCCAGAGCAGGATTGCCTAGACCATATCACACAGGAATGCGTCCAGGCGGGTTTTGAATGTCTCCAGAGAAGGAGACTCCACAACCTCTCTGGGCAGCCTGTTCCAGTGTTCGGTCACACTCACCGTAAAGAAGTTTTTCCTCATATTTGAGTGGAACCTCCTGTGTTCCAGCTTGCACCCATTGCCCCTTGTCCTGTCAAGGGATGTCACTGAGAAGAGCCTGGCTCCATCCTCTTGACACTTGCCCTTTACATATTTATAAACATTAATGAGGTCACCCCTCAGTCTCCTCTTCTCTAAGCTAAAGAGACCCAGCTCCCTCAGCCTCTCCTCATAAGGGAGATGTTCCACTCCCTTAATCACCTTCGTGACTCTGCGCTGGACTCTCTCTAGCAGTTCCCTGTCCTTCTTGAACTGAGGGGCCCAGAACTGGACACAATATTCCAGATGCGGCCTCACCAGGGCAGAGTAGAGGGGGAGGAGAACCTCTCTCGACCTGCTAACCACACCCCTTCTAATACAGCCCAGGATGCCATTGGCCTTCTTGGCCACAAGGGCACACTGCTGGCTCATGGTCATCCTGTTGTCCACTAGGACCCCCAGGTCCCTTTCCCCTGTGCTGGTCTCCAACAGGTCTGTCCCCAACTTGTACTGGTACATGGGGTTGTTCTTGCCCAGATGCAGGACTCTACACTTGCCCTTGTTATATTTCATTAAATTTCTCCCCGCCCAACTCTCCAGCCTGTCCAGGTCTCTCTGAATGGCTGCGCAGCCTTCCATTGTGTCAGCCACTCCTCCCAGTTTTGTGTCATCAGCGAACTTGCTGACAGTGCACTCTATTCCCTCACCCAAGTCATTAATGAATATATTGAATAGTACTGGTCCCCGTACCGACCCTTGAGGGACTCCGCTAGACACAGGCCTCCAACTGGACTCTGTCCCATTGACCACCACTCTCTGGCTTCTTTCCTTCAGCCAGTTCACAATCCACCTCACTCCCCGATCATCCAGACCACACTTCCTCAGTTTAGCTGCGAGGATGCTGTGGGAGACCGTGACAAATGCTTTACTGAAATCGAGATAGACCACATCCACAGCTTTACCATCATCTATCCACCTGGTTATGTCCTCATAAAAGGCTATCAAGTTGGTTAAGCATGACTTCCCCTTGGTGAAGCCATGCTGAGTGCCCCTAATGATCCCCCTATCCTTGATGTGCCTAGAGACAGCACCAAGGACAAGTTGTTCCATCACCTTTCTGGGGATGGAGGTGAGGCTGACCGGTCTATAGTTACCCGGGTCCTCCTTCTTGCCCTTTTTGAAGACTGGAGTGACATTTGCTTTCCTCCAGTCCTCAGGCACCTCTCCCATTGCCCACGACTTAGCAAAGATGATGGAGAGTGGCCTAGCAATGACTTCCCCCAGCTTCCTCAGCACCCGCGGGTGCATCCCATCAGGGCCCATGGATTTATGGACGTCCAGATTGCTTCATTGGTCCCTGACCCAGCCCTCATCAACCAAGACAGATTCCTCCTCTATCCTGACTTCTTCTGGGGCCTCAGGGGTCCGGGGCTCCTCAGGACAGCCTCCAACAGTATAGACAGAGGCAAAGAAGGCATTCAGTATCTCCGCCTTCTTTTTATCCTCTGTCTCCAGGGCCCCCACCTCATTCATCAGTGGGCCTCCATTGCCTCTAGTGTTGGCTTTACCTGCAATGTATTTGAAGAAGCCCTTTCTGTTGTCCTTGACCTCTCTTGCAAGGTTTAATTCCAAGGAGGCCTTAGCTTTCCTAGTTGCCTCCCTACATCCTCTGACAACAGACTTATATTCCTCCCAAGTGGCCAGCCCCTCCTTCCATGATCTGGACACTCTCTTCTTCTACTTGAGTTTGCCCAGCAGTTCCCTGTTTAACCATGCAGGTCTCCTGGTACCCTTCCTTGACTTCCTACCTGTTGGGATGCTCTGATCTTGAGCTAGGAAGAAGCAGTCCTTGAATGCTAACCAACTGTCTTGGGCCCCCTTACCTTCTAGTACCCTGTCCCGTGGGATTTCCCCTAGCAATTGCTTGAAAAGGCCAAAGTTAGCCCTCCTGAAGTCCAGGGTTGCGATTCTGCTAGCTATTCTGTTCCTGCCACATGAGATCCTGAACTCTACCATCTCATGGTCACTACAACCAAGGCTGCCCTCAACTTTCACCTCTTCAACCAGACCCTCCTTATTAGTAAGGATAAGATCCAGCAGCGCTCCTCTCCTAGTTGGCTCATCCACCATTTGCATCAGAAAGTTATCATCAATGCACTGGAGGAACCTTCTGGACTGATGATGGCTGGCTGAGTAGGCCTCCCAGCAAATATCAGGGTAGTTGAAATCCCCCACGACAACCAGGCCCTGTAATTGCGAGACTGCTCTCAGCTGCCTGTAGAAGGCCTCATCACCCTCCTCATCCTGATCCGGTGGCCTGTAATAGACACCCACAACAGTATCACCCCTGCCAGCCTGCCCCTTAATTTGCACCCACAAACTCTCAACTCGCTCCTGATCCGCCCCTGGACAGAACTCAATACATTCTAGCTGCTCACTCACATAAAGAGCAACTCCACCACCTCTCCTTAGCGGCCTGTCTTTCCTGAACAGGACATAGCCATCCATGACCACATTCCAGTCATGCGAGGCGTCCCACCAAGTCTCTGTAATTGCCACTAAATCATAGCCCCCCGACCGAACACGGATTTCTAACTCCTCTTGTTTATTCCCCATGCTGCGTGCATTAGTGTACAGGCATTTCAGGGAGCGAGCTGAGCACACCGATTTCACCCCAGGGGGATGGGAGGCCTCCTGGTCTACCTCAACACTAGAGCGTTGCCCCAGTGGTGCAAGCACAGCTACAACCCCATCCTCCTTCGAATCTAGTTTAAAGCTCTCCGAATGAGCCCTGCTAATTCCTGTCCCAGAACCCTTTTGCCCCTACGACATAAACCTTTCCCATGTATTACAGTCACGCCTGGTGTCTTATAAAACCAGCCATTATCAAAGAACCCAAAGCCCTGCCTGTAGCACCAGTCTCGTAGCCAGGCATTAATAGAGAGAATCCTACTATTCCATCCCACGTCATCACCTGAAAATGGAAGGAGGGAGGAGAAAACAACTTGTGCCCCAGACTCTTTCACCAACCGTCCTAGGGCCTTGTAGTCTTTCTTCATCCCCCTCAGACTACGGGATGCAGCTTCTTCCCCACCTGTCTGGAAGATCAGCAGAGGGTAGTAGTCTGTGGCCTTCACCAGGTTGGGGAGTTTCCTGGTGATATCCCTGATTCGGGCTCCAGGCAGGCTGCAGACCTCCCTGTGTTGGGGGTCAGCTCTGCATATTGGGCCCTCAGATCCCTTTAGGAAGGAGTCTCCAACCACTAAAACTCTTCTCTTCTTCCTTGTGGAGGAGGTAGCTATGCGCCTGTCAGGTTTTTCTGACTGTGGTGGGACCTCTGATATAGGTTGCCTCTCCACCACATCCCCATTGGACCGGCTGTATTCCACTAGGGCTTCATATCTATTGCTCAGAGGCACCTGTGGAGGCAAGGTAGGCAAGGAGGACACTCGCCTTTTGCCACGGCCATAGACTTGCCTCCACTCACTCCTCTCCTCTAAGTTATTGTTTTCCACCTGAGAGGGGCAGAGTACAGTTGTCCCTCGATCCTGGGAGCTCTCTGGCAGGTGCTCCCATTTTTGTTGCAGGGAAGGCAGAGCCTGACTCTACCAGTCTATCTCCATTTCAGCCTCCAGAATGCTCCTAAGCCTTTCTACTTCGGCTTGAAGCCTTTCAACCTGGCTTTGCAGATGTGTCGCTCGGCCGAGCAGATCATCTACCTGCTCACAGCGCACACAGCCCCCTGACACCACAGAGACGCTGTAGCATTCCCTGCAGCCCGTAACCTGCACCATCGCCTCCTTCCGTGGGAGCTCTGTCTGGGTTCCCACATCCATTTTGGTCTTCTTCCACGGGGTAGATACCATTGTTCTTTCACTGAGCTGGGAAATACCTGTTGGTGACACCCCTGGTTCACAGCTCCTTGGCACCTTCCTCGCCTTGTGCACTGGGAGGGAGTCAGAGCCCTCCCCAACGACCCGTAAATTGCTGCGGCCTCTCCTGCCCTGGGACACACCCAGTCACTGCTGACTCACACAGTCACTGCTGACTCCCCCTCTCCCCTCTGGGCAGGGACTAGTCCCTGTCCTCCAGGAGGCTTTTTGTCACCCAATCCACAGGGGGTGGTGTGTTTAAATCGCCCGCAGTGCCTCCGGCTACGCCCCCTCCTCTCCTGATTCGTTGCCGGGAACCTCCGGGGCCGGGGTGGGGGGGGAAGCAGCTCGGGGCTGATGCTCGGGGGGAGCTCGGGGGGGGCCCAGAGTACGAAAACCGCCTGGTTACAGCCCAATGTCGCCCTCACCCCTGCACTAACCTCCAGTCGCTGCCGCCGCTGTCGCCGCTGTCGCTGTTGCCTCCGCTGTCAGCTGTTTGTTCTGATTTCACCGCGTTTAAATCGCCCATTTTCTGCACTACTTATCAAGTAAAGTGGGTCTCCTTATCTAGTGTTGGGGAATACTAAGCCCGGAAATTACGTCTCTCAGCAACTTTTTTTCAACAGTTGTTTCATCTGCATGTTTACAAGCACATGTTTCTACCCATCCTGAGAATATATCTAATGTGACAAGGACATACTCAAAATTACAGCATTTAGGCGTATGAATAAAGTCAATTTGCAAATTTACAAATGGTCCCCACAGTTTAGGGTGTACAGTTATACTTGTCTTCTCCTGCTGTCTTACATTATTTTGTTGAAAAGGTGTCATAACAAGATGAAGATTTAAGAATTTGAACAATACTTTGTTAGCAAGCTTTAATAATTTATGCCTTAGTTTCTGACAAAATGAAGGCCCTTTCCTGATCATCCAAGCTATAGAACTATTTGATTAAATAAAAATGTGTATGAATTTGCAAATCCTAAATGTATGTGGATTGTTAAAAAAAAAATTAAAACATGTTTAAAGGTCTTCAATTTTCCTTTTTCAGTATTAGCTGTATCTTCAGATATACTGAAATTTTAATGATGTAGTCATTAGCTCAGTGACTTCATTAAAACTTTCTATTGCTCTCATCCCATTTCAAAAAAATGTTGAGAATAGACAAATAACTGAAAAATATGCGCACAAGAAAAATGTGGGGCAAACCAGTCCTGTCACATAGCATCAATCATCCCCCCGTTACTTCTGTGGGCCACTGAATGGGCCACATGAGCAAGAGCAAGTCTGTTATTCTTGCTGTACTCCTGTTGTGAATGAGTGATTTAGGCTGCTTAAAGTATCAGCAAAAGTGTTTTTATTGAAATATGATGTTGTAAAAGTGTGCCTTAACAAAGTTTGATGGTAAGGTTCACTCTATTACTTGCTGCACAAAGGATATAACAATGATTCAAAAACTACCAAGACAGAATAGTTACCATAATGTGAAGTTACACACAGTATCGGTTGCTTACCAAAGATCTGCCATTGGTGAAAGGTCTCTCTGCCTCGAGGAGCAACCTTGAGAGGTGTTGCATCTCAAGGGGAGAGCACTGCCATGCAGCCAACTGATTAGCAGGGAGAGCTCAAAGAAGTCCCACTTGGACTCTCATATTTATGGAATAAAGTGGTTAGCTTGTAGTCAAATTACATGCGATGGAAAAGGAATGCATGAGACTCCTTGTACCCACAACTTTGTTCCTTTGATGAATGAGTCCTGGAAAGGTCACCCACTAATTACGTGTTAATCGCATGATCCAAGCTGATATATATCATGCTCACTTTGCCACTCTGTTCCTTTGTGTTTTTTCGGAGGACAGACTGGAACTAGAGGAGTTCTTGGCACAGTTACAGCTTAGGCCTTTACCTCCTTTGAAGTTGGTACTAAGCTAACACTAGTTTGATTAAGGAGTGCATCTGTCACAACTCCCAAAGCCATTTTTCTTGCAATTTGCAGGGAGCTGTAGATCACTCCAGCCAGGTTCACTGCAGGGTTTTTCTTGCCTCTTGGGTAGTTGTAGTACAATTAGTGTTAAGTGATCACGTGAGCTATTGTCTGAAACTGGAGTGGGAGAGATTTTTTTCAAGCAATAGGAGAGTCTCCCTATCTCTCCTTTACTATCTTCTCAGAAATATCTCCCAGAGAGGAATCCTTGGGCACACGACAGGAGCTTGAGCAACTCCCCCTCATCAGCAGTTTTATGAGGTTAAGAAGTGTCTCACTTGCAGTTGATGGACCCCGCCTTCTTCATCATGACTTACCTATCTCAATCAATGGTGGCTGAGTATGTAATTTAGAGCATATTCATTATGAACGGAAACATTTAAACTAAAGTTCCTGCTGCTTTGGTGAAGAAGCCTGGTATATCTGGCTCTCTGGCAGCGGAGAGAGTCTGAATGTGATCTCAGCTCTTTGTCCCGCACTGATCGCACTTCACTGCTGAGAACACGAGTGCAAGTCTCCCTTGTACTGGGGAGCCCAGGACTGGACAAAGTACTCCAGGCGTGGCCTCACCAGTGCTGAGTAGAGGGGAAAGGTCATCACCCTTGACCTGCTGGCAATACGTTGCCTAATGCAGCCCAGGATACTGTTAGCCTTCTGTGCAGCAATGGCAATTGTTGGTTCTTGAATCAAATAACAGCTATCACAAGGAACATTGGATTATTCCATCCTTTATTCCACCCCCACGAAAGAGCATGGTGTCACCAGTGGAGGGTTTCTTCCTCCTGTTTTTGTGTACACTCAGGGTTATTTTATGTTTCAAACAGCCTTTTTGGTAGCACTAACTTCTATTTGGCTCATAAACTTAGTTATGCAATTGCTTCAGTCTGGTAGTCCTTCTCCAGTCATGGTTGTATTTCTTTGGACTGAAAGCATGCAAATGCACAAAGCTAAGCAAAACCTAAATAAATAAAATTATAATAAAAAATAAGTTCATTAGTAGCTGGACAATTTGGTCTAAAAAAACACACAAAACCTCTGGCTAGTCATAAATACAAGATCATTAAGTATTTCTGTTGTTACAGCCAGGACAACTCTGATCCAAAAGCAAGTTGCAGGCACAGCCAGTTTCTTAAATAACTTCACATGCAAAACTAAAAGCAAATAAAAATAAGTTCAGATCCAGACAAGACCTGACAAATTCTGAGGCATGATACATATTATTCTTGTATGCCTGGGGCCTATTACTGGCACTGGCAGCTCCAAATTCGCTGGACTGCAATAGCAGGGGTTAGTAATTTTGTTTGAGTGTCTCCACCCAAGGCAATCTGTAAAGAGTTCTGTGAGGGCTGAGTGAAATTAATGTGTGAGTATAACTGAAGCATTGTGCGGATCTAAGTTATGGTGGGTGGACCAGGGTTGTACATAAACATACACGGACAAGGGAAAGTCAGTGGGTTAATATGAATCTTGAATTTTCTGCATCTTTCAGGGCTCAGTTTGTTCACTTGAGAATTAGTTCCTGTGACAGAGGATGAACATAGGGCTATTAAGATAAGAAGAAACTGGAGCAATGTGTTACAATGGATCCATCAGTTTGGCACTGTGGTTTAATTTCCCAGTTAAGACAGAGCATGGGACATCATGACTGAAACAGATCAGGGCAAAGCCTGAAGATTAAGGCCAGATTAGGATAGTGACTTAATTTATTCTAGGCAGGTTAGGCTTGAAGGATCAAATTGAAATTGAGAGTTAACACTGATACATGAAAGTGGAACAGCACAGTGTCAAAAATGGACTTGTCAAGAGAAGTAATTTAACAAAGGTGGATCAAGACAAGGCATGGAATTGGGGAGAACTCAGTTGTCCTTGTCTATGGAAGTATTCAGTCTTTCTCTGCTTATTGGGTCCCTTTAAAACTCAACCATTGTTAATTATTATTTTCAAATCCAGCTGAGGGGTGAAGTCTCAAAACAGAGGGGTCACAGTTCCCTAGGTCATTCTAAGAGTTACGGGAAACTTTGCTGCAGACAAAGAACACACGCTCTGATCTTTCTCCCAAGGCTGTAGGTCTTGAGGCTAGTCCGTCAAGCCTCCCCACAGTGTCTCACTTTATTTGTTCCAGGATGCCAGTTATACAATGAGTTGTGAGGTGTGGAATGAGGGAAAGGGGTCTGTGGAAAGAAGTCCCATATGCTCTGCTCCAGGAATAAGCCTCTTCCTGAATGATAATCCATCCTCTGCAGTCAGTTGAATAGTGCAAGTCAGAACATGAGATAGCATGGCTAGACCTGACCCATATACTTATGACACATGAATAGGCCAGGCTATGCAGAAGGTTTAGGTGGGTGGGACAGTCTCTCTCAAAGGTCCATTTGTCTGGATTTTCAATTATGAAATAGTCTGCTATGAATGTATTGCTCTTTGCTCCGTAAATCTGATTTGGTCATTGTCACGGTTTAAAGCTGGGCTGGCGATTAAACCTGCGGCAGATGCCCTCTGTTATCCCCCCCCTCCCCCCAGAGGGAAAGGGAAAGGGAAAAGGGAGAGAGACTTCTGGGTTGGAAAATTAAAACAGTTTTAATAAACTATAATAATGAAAAAAAAAGTATAATAATAATAATAAAAATAATCAAATATATACAAATATATATACAAAACCAAGATTGAGCTCCCCTGAAGTCAGCCACGTCACCACCGGCACTGCAGGGGAGGCTCCGGGAAGGCCCAGCCTGGGCCTAGCGATGGTCGAGAGCTGGATTCAGGAACGCACAGATCAGGATCGGGGGCAGCAGGAAAACAGACGGAGTCCTCCTTGGACACCGGCCATAGCAGAAAGAGAGCGAGACCCTCGTGATCCCCCCACTTTATACCGAGAATGACGTGTATGGGATGGAATACCCTCGTTGGTCAATTTTGGGTCACCTGCCCTGTCTGCTCCCCACTGCAGCTGCGACCCCCCTTCGGCTCTTCACTCGTAAGCAATGAGGAATTCAGCAGTGACCTTGGTTTCTCTCAAGAATAAGTACAGCAAGAGCCTTTCTGCACAACATCCCTACCGGTGCCTCAGTGATAACTACAAACTTCGAGCGTTATCAGTCCTGGAAGCAGACACTGTCTGCAAAAACATGCAGTTAGTTTCAGAAAATGCAGTTACTTAAAGGAGACTTAGCTGAAAGTAAAAATCACTGAAAGGAAAATCGGCCTGGTTTAGGCCAAACCAGGACATTCCACCCCTTATTCCATACCATTCACGTCATACTCAGATCACCACTAACTTTTCATTTTAAAATATATACAGATAACATTAGTTTATGATTCTTCTCTATACAACGAAAAAAAAAGTTCATCAAGTTCATTTAGTTCAGGATTGTGGGTTTCCATCTGGCTAGGAGTCTCCCAGGGTAGGAGAGATGATATGAGCTTTGTCACAGTTCGTGCCCACGGGTTGCAGGTTAAAGATGTCAGTCTCGAGGAGGTTACTGGACGCCACTTGCAGCTAGCTCCGGTCTCATCACCACTGCTTCAACCTGAAAGACACTTATGAACACTGTTAGTATTATGCAGCAATTAACATCATGCAGTTCAGAATTAAGTATTCTCACCCAAGATCAGATCACCTTCAGGGACACATCGGACTCCACCATCCTGCAGCATCACCCACCAAGTACATCCAGGTCCTTGAGCAAAAGCAATCCCATGAATGGGTTTACCTTTGCCCGTAGCAGGAAGAACCCAGACAGTTTTTCCCAACAGATTCCTTTCATGCACCACAGGGACTTTATCCCCTTCTACTGTATGTAAAAGGTCTGACTGAGCAGGGCCAGCTCAGTTGATAGATCCTCTGGTGTTAACTAGCCAGGTAGCTTGTGCCAAATGCTTATCCCAGTTTTTAAAGGTTCCACCCCCCATTGCTTTTAGGGTAGTTTTTAACAGCCCATTATACCGTTCAACTTTCCCAGATGCTGGTGCATGATAGGGGATGTGATATACCCATTCGATGCCATGCTCTTTGGCCCAGTTATCTATGAGACTGTTTTTGAAATGAGTACCGTTATCCAACTCAATTCTCTCTGGTGTGCCGTGTCGCCACAAAATTTGCTTTTCGAGGCCCAGGATAGTGTTCCGGGCAGTGGCATGGGGCACAGAGTATGTTTCCAGCCATCCGGTGGTCGCCTCCACCATGGTAAGTACATAACGTTTACCCTGGCGGGTCTGAGGGAGTGTGATGTAGTCAATTTGCCAGGCCTCCCCATATTTATATTTCAACCACCGCCCCCCATACCACAAAGGTTTTAACCGTTTGGCTTGCTTAATTGCGGCGCATGTTTCACAATCATGGATAACCTGTGCAATAGAGTCCATAGTTAAGTCCACCCCTCAGTCACGAGCCCATCTGTATGTTGCATCTCTCCCTTGATGACCTGAAGTGTCATGAGCCCACCGAGCTAAAAATAGTTCACCTTTATGTTCCCAGTCCAAATCTATTTGGAACACTTTAGCAGCCTGATCTGCTTGTTGGTTGTTTCGATGTTCCTCAGTTGCCCGACTTTTAGGTACGTGAGCATCTACATGACGTACCTTCACGACTAGTTTCTCTAGCCGAGCAGCAATATCTTGCCACAGTTCAACAGCCCAAATAGGTTTACCTTTACGCTGCCAGTTGCTTCGCTTCCACTGCTTTAACCACCCCCACAAGGCATTTGCCACCATCCATGAGTCAGTATAAACATACAGCCTTGGCCACTTTTCTCGTTCAGCAATGTCTAAAGCCAGCTGGATGGCTTTTACCTCTGCAAATTGACTTGATTCACCTTGTCCTTCTGTGGCTTCTGTGACTCGTCGTATAGGACTCCATACAGCAGCTTTCCACTTCCGATGCTTTCCTACAAGACAGCAGGATCCATCGGTGAACAGGGCATACTGCTTCTCATCCTCTGGTAGTTCATTATACGGTGGGGCTTCTTCAGCACGTGTCACCTCCTTTTCTGGTGGCATTCCGAAGTCTTTGCCTTCTGGCCAGTCCATGATCACTTCTAAGATTCCTGGGCGATTAGGGTTTCCTATTCGAGCCCTCTGTGTAATTAATGCAATCCATTTACTCCATGTAGCATCAGTTGCATGATGAGTAGTAGGAACCTTACCCTTGAACATCCAGCCTAGTACTGGTAATCGGGGTGCCAGGAGAAGCTGTGCCTCAGTACCGATTACCTCTGAGGCAGCTCTAACTCCTTCATATGCTGCCAGTATCTCTTTTTCAGTTGGGGTGTAATTGGCCTCAGAGCCCTTGTATCCTCGACTCCAAAATCCTAGGGGTCGACCTCGAGTCTCCCCTGGCACTTTCTGCCAGAGGCTCCAGGTAGGACCATTGTCCCCAGCTGAGGTGTAGAGCACATTTTTAACATCTTGTCCCATACGGACTGGTCCAAGGGCTACTGCATGCACAATTTCTTGTTTAATCTGTTCAAAAGCCTGTTGTTGTTCAGGGCCCCACTGAAAATCATTTTTCTTTCTGGTCACCTGATAAAGAGGGCGTACAATCTGGCTGTAATCTGGAATATGCATTCTCCAGAAACCCACAACGCCTAAGAAGGCTTGTGTTTCCTTTTTGTTAGTTGGTGGGGACATAGCTGTTATTTTGTTGATCACCTCTATCAGGATCTGGCGACGCCCATCTTGCCATTTAATCCCTAAAAACTGGATTTCCCGGGCAGGCCCCTTGACCTTGCCTCTTTTTATGGCAAAACCAGCTTGCAGAAGAATTTGAATTATTTTCTCCCCTTTGTCAAAAACTTCTGCTGCTGTATCACCCCATACAATGATGTCATCAATATATTGCAAATGTTCTGGAGCTCCACCCTCTTCTAGTGCAGTCTGGATCAGTCCGTGGCAAATAGTAGGACTGTGTTTCCACCCCTGGGGCAGTCGATTCCAGGTGTACTGGATACCTCTCCAGGTAAAAGCAAACTGTGGCCTGCACTTTGGTGCCAAGGGAATAGAGAAAAATGCATTAGCAATGTCTATAGTGGCGTACCACTTGGCTGCCTTTGATTCCAGTTCGTATTGAAGTTCTAGCATGTCTGGCACAGCAGCACTCAGAGGTGGTGTAACTTCATTTAGGCCACGATAGTCCACAGTTAATCTCCATTCTCCATTAGACTTTTGCACTGGCCATATAGGACTATTAAAGGGTGAGCGAGTCTTGCTAATCACTCCTTGATTTTCTAATTGTCTAATCAGTTTATGAATGGGGATCAGGGAGTCTCGATTGGTGCGATATTGTCGTCGGTGCACCGTGGCAGTAGCAATTGGCACCTGTTGTTCTTCAACTTTCAGCAACCCCACAACAGAAGGATCCTCTGAGAGGCCAGGCAAGGTAGACAGCTGTTTAATGTCCTCAGTCTCTACAGCTGCTACACCAAAGGCCCATCTATATCCTTTTGGGTCCTTAAAATACCCTTTCTTAAGGTAGTCTATGCCAAGGATGCACGGAGCATCTGGACCAGTCACAATGGGGTGCTTTTTCCATTCATTTTCAGTTAGGCTCACTTCGGCCTCCAATACAGATAACTCTTGAGATCCCCCTGTTATTCCCGAGATACTGACAGATTCTGTCCCTTTATGATTCGATGGCATGAGGGTGCACTGTGCACCAGTGTCTACCAGGGCTCGATACTTTTGTGGTTCTAATGTGCCAGGCCATCGAATCCACACAGTCCAATAAATCCGGTTATCCCTCTCCTCCTCCTGGCTAGAGGCAGGGCCCCTCTAATTAAATACTGGATTCGTGCAGCTCACGGGGATTGGACCTTCATTTCCCCTATTCACTCTTGGAAAAAAGGGATTTGAGGCCCATCTACCCTGACTGGGGTCCTGCTCATTGGTAACTGGCGCAGCCATCCTCCTAGGAAAATTCTCTCTGGTATTTCTGTTAGCTTGCAACTCACGTACTCGTGCCTGTAGGGTACTGGTAGGTTGTCCATGCCATCTGTTCATGTCCTCCCCATAATCACGCAGGGTAAACCACAGGATACCTCGTGACGTGTTCCGTTTCCTTTGAGCCGGTCCAGTAGGAGGGCGTTGCCTCCTAAAGGCTGCAACGCGGGCCTGTGTAGGTAGAGAGTCAAGTTTATTCTCGATCCTGGACAGTTTGTCTGACAGTTGTTTCAATGAGTCTTTGTTTTCCTTAGTCAGTTTTTCCACAGCCGAGACACGGGCCTGCAGTGGGGAAGAAATACTATCTTCATACTGTCGCATATAGTTAGCCATTTCGCCCACACTAGGTCGTGCCATAGCATCTTCTCCCCAGACTAATATTGACAATGTAGGGGCATGTGTTGGTGGAGCACTCTTCACAACCTTCCGGAACATGGATCGGTTGCATTCCACTTCATCAGGATTTACAGGATCTACAATGTCCTGAGGGTGTTTATAAATGATCTCTTGCACAGCTAGTTCTCTAAGGTAGTTAATACCTTTTTCTATAGTGGTCCATTTGCTTAGGTGGCTCATAACATCATCTTTATAGGGATACCTGCTCTTTACAGCTGACAAGAGTCGCCTCCAGAGACTGATACTGTTCGACCTTCTTGGAAGCATCTTATCAATACCAACCATCTCTGGACAGGGATCCCAACTGTCTGGCTTCTCTACCATCCAGTTCTATGCTATCTGCCCCATTATCCCAGCATCGGAGCAACCAGGTAATTATTGGCTCACCGTCATAACGACTAAAATCTTTTCTTATATTTCGCAGTTCTTTCAGGGATAAGGAGTGGTAGGTTATCTCTACTTCCGAGTCCGAGTCCTCCTGTGATTGTTCTGCTTTAGAAGGACCTTTCTTGTCCTTCTTGTGTAATGGGCCTTCTTTAAAAAGACGATCAAGGAAACCCCCCTCTGTGTCAGGCCCTGACTCTGACTGAGAAGGGCCCTCACCTGGGTCCCGTGCTGGCTCTGCCTTAGAAGCCTCTGAGTCATCATCCTTCACTTTACTAGCTGATTTCTTTCGGTGTTTTCTCCTGGTTACAGGGGCAGCATGATACCTACCGCTGTTGCTGCACCGACATCTAATCACATAGCACACCAGTAACACATTCAGGACACCCAAAAATAACAACATGCCCTGTTCGAATTTTGCAGGAATCAACTTGGCAAAAAAGGAGCAGATACTATCAAAATCAGTTAAAAGACGCCCGGTGTGCGCAGCTACCGATTCGCGATTAAAGCTGCCCATCATTGTATCATAGAGATAAGAGATCGGAATAATGACTGCCCAGTTTATCACGACATAAATCAGTATCACAACCCATACCGAAACGACACATTTTGACCAGCACGCCCTGTTAAACCACACGTAAGCACTAACACACAGCGCATACGGCAAGTAAGGTATCATTACACATAACTGTAAAACAAGCTTTATAAAGAGAAGAGGTAACACAAGGCTCACAAATGACATTACCATCTTAGCTATCTGTTTTAATTTCCAACCCCTCGTAAATCTCAAAGGAAGAAATCTGATACTCTCTTGGCTGAGCTCTCCGGGTCTCCTCCCACTGGAGCTGGGATTCGACTTATCAGAGCAACCTGTCGGAGCTTCTCTCGTGCCCCACGTTGGGCGCCAATAAATCTGTCACGGTTTAAAGCTGGGCTGGCGATTAAACCTGCGGCAGATGCCCTCTGTTATCCCCCCCCCTCCCCCCAGAGGGAAAGGGAAAGGGAAAAGGGAGAGAGACTTCTGGGTTGGAAAATTAAAACAGTTTTAATAAACTATAATAATGAAAAAAAAAAGTATAATAATAATAATAAAAATAATCAAATATATACAAATATATATACAAAACCAAGATTGAGCTCCCCTGAAGTCAGCCACGTCACCACCGGCACTGCAGGGGAGGCTCCGGGAAGGCCCAGCCTGGGCCTAGCGATGGTCGAGAGCTGGATTCAGGAACGCACGGATCGGGATCGGGGGCAGCAGGAAAACAGACGGAGTCCTCCTTGGACACCGGCCATAGCAGAAAGAGAGCGAGACCCTCGTGATCCCCCCACTTTATACCGAGAATGACGTGTATGGGATGGAATACCCTCGTTGGTCAATTTTGGGTCACCTGCCCTGTCTGCTCCCCACTGCAGCTGCGACCCCCCTTCGGCTCTTCACTCGTAAGCAATGAGGAATTCAGCAGTGACCTTGGTTTCTCTCAAGAATAAGTACAGCAAGAGCCTTTCTGCACAACATCCCTACCGGTGCCTCAGTGATAACTACAAACTTCGAGCGTTATCAGTCCTGGAAGCAGACACTGTCTGCAAAAACATGCAGTTAGTTTCAGAAAATGCAGTTACTTAAAGGAGACTTAGCTGAAAGTAAAAATCACTGAAAGGAAAATCGGCCTGGTTTAGGCCAAACCAGGACAGTCATCTAATGCTGTTATCCATTTTATTACAACTGTGTTCCTTGAGAGTGATTTCCCAGATCTGAAAATAGAGCAAGGAAGTAACACCATACTCAAACCTGTTTTGTCCAAGGGGTGTGGGGGTAAAAAGTTACTGAAGATGGGCTAGACAAGAGGAATCTATGTGATACTGATAATGTCCTGATAAAGATTAGTGGGGTAGTGAGGCTGAAGCATTCTGGTGAATCGAGTTAGTATAGTTAGGCCAAAGTAATCAAATCATTTAAGGTGAATGAAACAGACCACAGACTGAGTTATAGGAGTCAGAGAGCGTCAGTCGCAGTATGAACGACCCTTTTGAATCACTTTAGAAAGCATAGACCAGGATGGTGCAATGAAATAATAGTGTTGGACTAGGTGAGGGGAGTGAAGTAAGATTCTTTTTGCAGCACTTTCTCTCTGCAAGACTTAATCCTCTGTTGCTGTCTGATTTCTCAGCCATACTATGTGGCACTGCCAAACCAGTTTTACATGTGAAACTTAACACCTTAGGAGGTATGACACTGCAAGTGCCTCACTCCCACTTTTCAGTGAAGAACAAAGATCCCTACAGGTTCCCAGTCTCCACAGTCCCAGTCTCTTGGAACACACTGACTGAGGGCTGAACGACCTCTCTTATCTGTGCCTGCTCACTCCATGTAACTTCCCTGCCCAATGCTTCTGGAAACTGGAGACAAGTTTTCCACCATCCTCAAAGGCAGGATTGAACACACAATGCACAGAGCTGGCTTGGTAACTATGAATAAGGACCACCAAATGCAGCTTGTGTCATATTAAGGTAAGAAAATTTGACCGATCTTTAAAAATCAGAGCTCCATCCAAATTAATTCCTTATGTTAGGGTTAAACCTCTCCAGGACAGAGGGTTAATGTGGGTGGGTCATGGCAAAATGGACTGTGTCTGTATGAACAGAATAGACTTCATTATTGCAGTGTGACTGAATCAGTCTTAGGCATCAGATCAGCATGAATGGAGAAAGCTGGGATACAGTATAAACTCAGACAGAGCAGGCAGGATTAGTAAATTAAGGTGGATTGAATAGGTTGGTATACCAGGATAGCTTGGATGGAATAGACCAGGCAAGAGAGAAAGCATGACGGGATAGGTGATGCACTGATCCAGGGTGGATATAACATGGCCTTGATGCTGGTCATCCTGATGGACATTAGGTTAGATTTAACTCGGTAACACAAGAAAAGGTTTAATATAAGTGAATCACGCCAGAGTGGTGGAATAAGATGACCTTAATGTTTACCATTACTCACTGTCAACTGGCTTCAAGATTGAGGCCCACCTTCAGGCATGCTTAGCTTGTGACATCCAGACAAAAAGAATGCTTGGAGTGGCCTTTGTCTCATTTCTAGAACACAGCAGGGGTTCTGTATGGGCCATGTATATTTGTGTAAATTCTCCATCCTGTAGTGGCAGGTCTCCTTCTTCACAGTAACAGTCTGTAACACATTTTGGGCTCTGAAACTCAAGACTGAGCTGAATGGGCACGGGCTAAAGTAAAGATAATGAGATTAGGTTAATCTTACAGCTTCTGCTACCTGCAGGACTCTTTCACTCCTTGACATGTGAACTCCTGGTCATACACTACACCACCTTCAAATCTGGTAGCTTTTAATATCTGTTATTATAGGAGGGTCATCATGGCCAGTCATTCTCCTCTGGTGTTTAACAGGAGGGATTAAGTTCTGTGGTCTGCATTTAATTCCATATGTAAGATGATATTGAAGCCGTCAACAGTAAAGGCAACTCCAGTACTCTGACTGAAATCTCAGCTCATACCAGGGAGAGACCTCTGAAATCAGGTTCTCTGGGTAGCTGGTGTGTACCATTCATACTAACCTACATTCCTGAGAGAGTCTGCCCATGGGGGAATCATGTCTTTCTTGTTTCTTTCAAAAGGCTGGGAGAGATTGTCAAAGCAATGTAGCAGAACCAGCCCAAAGTAGGGGTTAATACAGAAAGATGAAAAATAATGATAATATTGCAGCAAAAGTGAATGGATTAACAGATATGGAACAGTGATGTTCATGGGTCAGTACTGGTAAACTGGCAGCACACAGTAGGCAAACATGCCTGTACTAGAAGAGAGCAGTAGCAAAGGGTGACATATATGGCATCTCCTCCCTGCAGTACTCAGCCCATTGCTGCCATTTGAACCTTCAGTCATTCAATCTGCACCAAATTCAGTCCTAGCTTATGACATCCATCACAGGAGCCACAGCAGTGGGAGGTACTCATCCTGCTATTGAGAAATGACCTTCATTGCAGAAGAGCCATACAATTCAGTTTTCACTTTGCCCTCCCACCCCAAACCAGGGCAGCTACTCTGGTAGAGAGCTCTTCTCCCTGCTCTACCTGTAGTTAGTATCTTCAGCTGCTGTCTCTGGGAGCTAAAGATAAAATTTCTTCCCCTAATGGGAGATGGAATGGACAGAATATGGACAGTATGGTATTGTGGACGGACAAGAAGTGTTCCGCAGTTCTCCCCATGATCCATGTTAATTATCTGAGATTGCAGCAAAATAAAGTTTTCCAGCTGAGTGTTGGAAGGAAACTGAAAGAAGCACAAGCTCTCTGCCTGTTTGATTTAACTTGCTAGCAGTGGTGAGTAGAGAGTGTGTATGAGTCGATTAGAGCAAACCCCTCTCCATGACACAGTGCAGGCTGGATGATGTCGGTGTGAGAGTGAAGCTGAACCGGTTTCAGGTATAGTTTTAACATGAGTAAATAGGACCAGAACAATGTGTCATCAAAAATTTAATAGAACAGAGGAATTAATATTAGGGTGAACTAAGGTGAGACAGGAAAAAAAGGGCAGGTTTGGATTTGTTGCCTAGGCTGCGGCTTAATGAGTATATAGGGGCTGGGGTACAGCTAAAATGGGTAGATAGGCTAAGTGAGGTCCATCACACCCAGGACTGTGATTTTAACAGGAAAAAAAAAAAGCAGGAAATGCTGTGTGGATGAAACAGTTCAGGTGATTCAGAAAAACACCGGCAGAGCATCCTCCTAGACAAACTGGCTGCCTGGGGCTTGGATGGGTAGACTCTTCAATGGGTTAAAAACTGGCTGGATGACCGAGCCCGGAGAGTGGTGGTGAATGGGGCAAAGTCCAACTGGTGGCCGGTCACTAGCGGTGTTCGCCAGGGCTCAGTTCTGGGGCCAGTGCTGTTCAATATCTTTATAGATGATCTAGACGTAGGGATTGAGTGCATCCTCAGTAAATTTGCAGATGACACCAAGCTGGGTGGGAGTGTCGATCTGCTGGAGGGTAGGAAGGCCCTACAGAGGGATCTGGACAGGTTAGATAGATGGGTCGAGACCAACGGCATGAGGTTCAACAAGAACAAGTGCCGGGTCTTACACTTCGGCCACAACAACCCTATGCAACATTACAGGCAGGGGGAAGAGTGGTTAGAAAGCGGCCCAGCGGAAAGAGACCTGGGGGTGCTGATCGACAGCCGGCTAAACATGAGCCAGCAGTGTGCCCAGGTGGCCAAGAAGGCCAATGGCATCCTGGCCTCTATTTAGAATAGCGTAGCCAGCCGGTCTAGGGAAGTGATCGTCCCTCTGTACTCGGCACTGGTGAGGCCACACCTTGAATCCTGTGTCCAGTTGTGGGCCCCGCACTTCAAGAAAGGTGTTGAGGTGTTGGATCGAGTCCAGAGGAGGGCGACCAAGCTGGTGAAGGGTCTGGAGGGTCTGACCTATGAGGAACGGCTGAGGGAGCTGGGGTTATTTAGCCTGGAGAAGAGGAGGCTCAGAGGTGACCTTATTGCAGTCTACAACTACCTGAAGGGAGGTTGTAGTGGAGTGGGAGTCAGGCTCTTCTCCCAGGCAACTAGTGATAGGACAAGAGGACACAGCCTCAAGCTTCGCCAGGGGAGGTTCAGGTTGGACATTAGGAAGCATTTCTTTTCAGAAAGGGTCATTAGATATTGGAATGGGCTGCCCAGGGAGGTGGTAGTCACCATCTCTGGATGTGCTTAAGAAAAGACTGGACATGGCACTTAGTGCCATGGTTTAGTTGACATGGTGGTGTCAGGGCAACGGTTGGACTCGATGATCCCAGAGGTCTCTTCCAACCTGATTGATTCTGTGATTCTGTGATTCTGAGCTGTCTGTCAAAATGGAGGGTCTCGTGAGTCACAAGAGGGCGGTGAACAACAAGCAGACTTTGGTGAAGGGAGCTAGAGCAGTGCATTAGGTAGGAATGACAGTGAGGTCAGTGATCTAACTAGACTGGCCATACTGTCACAGTGGGATAAGGGATCCAGTCCTTGCTTTCTGCTGCTGGCCATGTGGTTTCAAGTCACATTCAAACCTGGTTAAACTATGAAAGCTGATGCAAGAGGAGTCTTGGTGTCAGAAGTCATACACTCTTGAAGCTCAATAGGAGATTTTGGTGGACAACAATCCTATCACTGGACACGCCCCCTCTGTTAAGAATATTCTTATCTGGTAGATTGAAGAACTCAGAGAAAAGCAGGAAGGGTGCTGCTTTTCCCTGCTAGTGGGCCCAGCCAGTAGCAACAGAGTACATAAGGCAAACGTGAGCATTGGCACAGGAAAACTGAGTACAGGCATCACTGCCACATTGATCAAAACAGTGAGGACAGTACCTTTTACTGTCACCCACACAAACATAGGCAGCACTCATATAAACACAAACAGAGAAAGCCTGATCTTCCTGCTAATCAAGCTTAAAATATGCTATTGGACTATACATATACCCTAATTCACTTAACTTATGCATATACTTCTATTTGTGGGTATCTCTTGATCTCTTGCTGAGACTTAAAGTCCCTCTTGTATCTATCCCAGACCCTGGACCTTTTAGCCAGTCTCCAGCACAGGCCCTGAGTCTTTTCACGTTCAGATTTCCTACCTCCCTGTTAGTCCAACTAAAAGTTCACTGGCAGAACAGGCACTTACACACACAAACATGCACACAAACAAGCTAGAGCACAAACTCACACACACACAGACACATACAGTAAGCACTTAGAAATAAAGAAGACAAAACAGATTGTAGTGACTGAGGAAAGGGCTGGCCAAGCAAGTACACTGACCAGCAGCCTACTTAGACACTATTAGCCCTTTTTATCCATCCTTCTCTTAATTCTCTTCATCTTCACACACTTTTCCTCCTCAATTCACCTCAACTTGACCTCTCCCAACTTTTGATAATTCCCTGGAACATCCTACAGTGAATTTCATGCATTCCCACAATCCTTTAAAACATCCCATAACTCTTAAACATCCTATACTAAATTGTCATTTACCAGTGAGACCCATTCTAATCCTGTGATAATCCTGTTTCCTTCTTATCAATTACAAAAGTTGATGTTTGAGTGTCTTCAAGGCTACACCTGAATTATTGCTATTTAGTTTGGGCTTTGTTACTATACCCATTATCTGCTGTTCATTATAGTATGCATATATCCATGTTTAATTTATTACTTTTCTTAATTATTGTGCTGTATTTTAAGTTGAATAACCTGTAAATGGATGTCTGTGTACACCCCCCCCCCCACCACCCCCCCCTCGCTCCTCCCTAGGCTCTCCAGTATGAAGTGACATTTCTCACAGCTGGAATATCTTCCATCTAATCTTTACAGAAAGAGCAGTCACAGTCTACTGGCCTCCTTTCCTCTGGGGACTGCAGACAAACACTGTGCGGAAGCAAAAGAAACTGATCAAAGCTGTAAACAAAGTAAATCCCACAGGGTTTTCCCTCAACTAGTGGTTAGGACTGACCTACACAAGACAGCTCAAGTAAAATTTTCAGAAAAACTCAGGGAAACAGGCTGAAACTTTGATTCTGTCTCCCTTGGACACCTTCAGTAATCCTTGTTTTCTGGTACAACTAGACACTTTCTTGCCTCAGAATGAACTGATATTAACAAACTGAATATAGATTTTGAGAGCACAATACCAAATCTGAATGCATAATCAGGATTTTGGGGGCCCCATTCCAGCTAGGTAAATCTATATTGCTCCTTTGGCACTTCTGCCACCACAGTGTTCCATCGTGCAAATTACTGCTGTTTAATTAGAGCTAACTAGAGCTTTGTCTTATTTTTATTGGCAGGTGTTTTGGGTTAACTGCTGTGGGCAGATAAATGCCACACAGTCACTCACTTCCCCTCTGCCATGCCCATTGGGATGAGGGAAGAGGAAAGAAAGAATAAAACCAAGAAAACTTGGGGGTCAAGATAAAACAAACAAGCAAACAAGATAATAATTGTTTAATAAGTGAAGGATAAGTGGAAGAAGAGGGAAGAAAACAAAACAAAACAAGTGATGCAAAGGCAATCACTCACCACCTCCTGTGGGTAGACCGATGCCCAGGCAATTCCTGAGCAAAAGATGGCTAACACCCCCTAAACCCCTCTCTTTTCCCTTTTACGGCTGAGCATGACATTATATGGTATGGAATATCTCCTTGGTTAGTTCGGGTTATATGCTCAGTTGTGTCTACTCCCAGCCTATTGCATACCCCTTATTCAATTGGGAGGAAGGGGAGGGGAAGTGACAAACAGAGAAGGCCTTGGTGCTGTGCAAACACTGTTCAGCAAAAGCTAGAACATTAATGTATTAACAGTACTGTTTTGGTCAAAAATCTAAACCACAACACCATATGAGCTCCTAAGAAGAAAATTAATTCTATCCTAGCCAGGCTCAGTACAGTAGGGTAAGTGCTTTGCAGCTTTTACTGGAAAGAAGGCCCTGATCCTTGCAAATCTCTGTCACTGTGATCCTATGACAAGGGAGCCAACCTGTGTGCTGAAGTGTAGGCAGTAAGCTCAGTCTGGCATAAGAGCCCAGGCAGTACAACTTTGAAGAGAAAACCTTCTTCCTGCTGTGCTCAGTTCACAATTTTCTCCTGTCCCAGAGTGGTTTTCTGTCCTTTGGTCAGTGGTTCCACACAATATCCTGGACTAGAACAATGTGTGCCACCAGCTAAAGTCAGAAGAAGTGGTTTATCACGGAGTGAGAAATGAAATTCTTGACTCAGGTGACATAGAAGATACTGATGGGGGTACTGTGGAAAGGCCTAAAAATTGTTACAATGTTCGAGGAGATGGATGCACAGATCCAAGCAGAAAGCATGTTCTCATTGCCCTAGTCTCTCTTAAAAATTCCTGCCTTCCTATACAAATACACAGTTCTGTGTATCAGTGTTCTAGATTGTCTTTATTCCCATGACAACTAATATGAGGAACAAGTTATCAGGTATAGGGTACATTGTCTTTCTTATCTGGTAAATATAATGACTGCTGATTTTCAAGGACTCTGTCCTGGTTAGCAGATCTAACCTCTACCACCCTGAAACATGTGGTTTTTTTTTTTCCTGCTGACAAGCGATGTTAAAGCAGTTTTGAATCTGCAGGCTATTGTGTTTAGCAGTAGCTTCATGCACAGTGAAAGGAACTGTATTTCATTGCACTATCCAGTACAGAGGATAAAGCTCGAGTAGCTGGCAAATCTCATATCTCCATGGCAACCACTGCAACACAGGCTGCTTGCAGGGGAGGAGGAGGAAATTCTTTTTTATATCAGAGTTAGCAGTATCATATTCAAGTTGTGAGACGAGAAAGAGATACAGATAAATTGTCCTTAAGGCTGCGCTTAATCAGGGTAAGACTTCTCAACCCACATTTCAAAGTGCACTCAGAAAACCAGTCTGACTTTTGTATCCTTTTTTCTTTAATCACTTTTGGACCCTGTTCAATAGCAATAAACACTTATTTGTAGCCCTGAAAATTGGCAATAGCATCCTAAATTCAAAGGGAGGGAAGACTTACACTGCTGAGAAACTGTCAGTTCTTAACAACTAAAGAATGGCAGACTTCCTCATCCAAAGACAGTACACGCCAGTCGTGACTCATTACTTTCTTTTACTTTCTAAAAATAATTCACTACATGCAGGTGAGCTATTGAGAATGGTTTCTGGCCAGTGCTAGGTTCTGAACAATACTCAGGAGCCAGGAGGACTACCTAGCTCTAGCTGTTATTGGAAGACAATTGTGTGTCAAGGATATGGCAACACTGTAACAGTAGACAATTTTGTTGTAGTGAACCTACTATATAAATGTATGCAGCATAGCTAAATCAACACACAGTATGAATAAATCACCATAGTCTCAGGAAGGAAAAGAGGGCTAAAAGACCATGGTCTAGTAGTTATCATTGTTCCTATGAACTGAGATGCCAGGATGAAGTGCTAAGGATTAGCTCAGTTGCTTTCACTGGGACCATGTGTCTAGAATAAAGCAGCAGCGGTAGGATGGGATTCTGTTGGAGTTTGTAGCCTCCACCCTCTTCTGCCCACTGCTCTTTGTTTCCGCATTGAAGAGAACTGACTGCAGCCTGAGTGACATACAGGTCACTGACCTCTTACAGCTTGCAGTAGCCTTTATTAGAGAGCAATGATCACCTCTTTCCCCCATTAGATTACTATTTTGGAGTGGCAGGTCTGGAGACTCCTATGTCTGTGCTATTATATGAAAATAACTTTATTCATGAGAAGTGATCAGGGCCTTGAAAAAAACTTCAAAGGCTATTATAGAATCACAGAATAGGGTAGAGTTGGATGGGACCTCTGGTCATCTAGTTCACTCCTCTCTGCTTAAAGTGGGTCACATAGGTAAGGTTGCTCAGGACCAGCTCCAGCTGGGTCTCCAAGGATGGACACTCCACTCGTTTCTGGACAAGCTATTCGAGTGTTTGACCATTCTCATTGTAAAACCTTTTTTCTTATGTTTAAGATTCCCTGGGAATCCTAGCCCTATCAAGGACTGAACAGGAACCTACACACACTCTTCCGCCCACCTTGTAAATTTATTATTCTTTGACTTATTATTTAATTTCAGGAGCATATCAGCATGGCCCAATGAGAGCAAGCAAGGGACAGGTACCCATATTCTACCATTTAACACATTTTCACAGTTTCTATGAACGTCAATGTGTGTGCTTTAATGAGAAGAATTCCTTTGCTCTAAGTAAAATCATACCATGATTGTAACCAGCTATCACAGAATCTGGGCTGCCAGCCAGCCCAACTCCCGTGGGGCTGATGAGAGTTTTTCTTGAAATATCAGAAGTAAGATAAGGCCCAGACTGAAAACAAAAAGATCTGAAGTTGTCCTTGACTCACTTCTTCTGTGAGTCAGGCTCAGCCAGAGTTTAGACTTCTGGCAGTGTTTTCCAAAGTCCCAGCTCTTACTAATGCTCGTCAAGCAAGGTGAAGGTGGCTGAACTGAATGCAGTATTATAATTTTTTAGATTTATTTAAATCTCCAGATTTCTGGAGGAAATTCTATCAAAACAGAGGTAGAGATTAATACTGATCAATTGCCTGGAGAAAAAGGAATCAAATCAAAAGAATAGTTGCCTTAGGTGGCTTAGTCAAAGTCAACTGGTTACAGTGGACTGAGCAGGCTAAGATGATGAGTTATCAAGAGTAGAATGGATTGTAGCTGTGTGTGGTCTACCTGTGCTGAGTCAGCCTGAGGAGCCAAACCAGGGCAATGTATTAATTTGACTGAATCAGACCAGACAGCTGGTAATGGGATAACACAGAAGACGTGGAGACAGAACATTAAATTAAACTGCTCTGATGAAGGTTCAATACAACAAGACAGGACATAAGGTAGTACAAACTCCTTATAACAGTGAATTAAGAAATTCTGATATCGTTGTTCCCTGCACAATTCAGACATTTGCTCCCAGCTCTTTTCCAGGCCAGGCTGTATATGAACTTCAAAGCTGTTCTTCCAGTAATATCTAGCACCAGACAGGGTTCAATGGCCTGTTAACTATGTGACTTATCAGGGGCCTGCCCCTATGACATCTGTTGTCTATTGCATCAGTGGCAGTAGCTGGAGCTCAGTCTTCGCTTTCTTTTGGGATAGACGGAACTTGCTACTTGCAGGACTTAACAGTCCTAAACAGAGAGTTAAACATTGCTGTATAAGAGTGCAAAACTGGCCTAGAATTTACAGACCTGGAAAAGAGGAAGCATTAATGTAGCTATGCTAACTGAAATTGCAAACAAACATGGTTCATCATTTCTAAGAAGTTATTCTAACAGTCTTTACAGTTGCCTCTCCAGAGGAAATAAAAGTGAACTCAGATGATTGTTTTCCTCTTCTGTAGAAACAATTATTGCTCCTGCATGTCTGATGTAAACTGTGCTGCTGTAGTATGAGCGCTTTCCAGAGGCTACTTGCCACTACATGAGCCATTCCTGCTGAGTATAACTCCCAGTACTCATTCTACTGTCTGCTCCTGAAACCTGTACTATCACTTGCTCTGCTAGATATCTGTCTAATTTGTGTAGCTGTAATGATAGTTTTTGTAATTATAGCTCCTAGAAAAGTGGAAGTAGTAAAAACTAAGCAGGAAGTAGTGAAAACTAACTGCAATAGTTCACAAATTCACAAATGACTTAAATGTCTTCTCATACACTTTGCAAGAAAACCTAATATTACATTGTTTGAATTCCTCTATTCCAGGATCTAAGCTTTGTATTCAATGCTGGAATCTGTGGCCTTGAATCGGTGTAAGCAATCACTCCAGGAACACATAGACAGAATCAACTGGTCCACAACTTCCATACACAAGCATAATTACAGTCCCTCACCCCAGCCACTCTACCCCCCTCACCCCCACACCCCCAGGAATCCATTGTAATGGGACATGGTTACTTTTCATTTGAGATCTACCCACAGGGTTTCTGAATCAAGTCAAAGTATCAGAGACTGTGGCAATGCCTGAGCATACAGAAGTCAGGACACATCAGTTTAAGGTCATTGAGAAGACCAAGGTTCTAAGAGAGCAAGGACAGAGATGGACTCAGGAATGCATAACACAAATAGACCAGGATGTGAGGTATAGCATGTTATAAATCTGTAATAGAACAAATTTAGATTTGCTGTCTAGGCTGAGGCAGTGAGTAACAAGGTAGTACAAGGTAGTGCAAAGGATTCACTTGGATACATCAGGACAGCAGGTTAGGTTCAATTAGAGCATTAACTCAGCAGTAATTAGTGAAGGCAAAATACTTCAGAGTTTAAAAATATGCATCCTATGAAAGAGTGAAGCCACAAGAATGAATCATAGCTAAAAACAAAGATGGTGTGGATTTGATTGTTCCTGTGATTATTGCACTGCACTGACGTAATCAGGATAGTATCCCTGCTGTCAGTCCATGCCCTTTCCTGCTAGAAACTGAGAAATCTCTGTTTCTGTCCCTGCCCTATTAACTTACATAATATGCTGATATAATTCTGCATGATCTTGTCTATATGCTATATTTACTGTCACCAGTTCCTCAGGATTACCTAGAAGGACCTTAGGCTGTAGTGGCAATGACATCATTACCCACATTTACTGTGGGCTGGATCTTGTATCACCTCATCCTGTAGATGACCCAAGCCAGCAGGCCACTCAAACCTGGGGAATATCTGCACCTGTGAGGCAAATGGAAATACTTTTAGAGCACATTAAAGGGTATATCTCTGCTTTCTATATACCAGGGATGAAAAGAAAACTCTCCCTACAAGCAATGAAGGATAGTGTTTGAAATGTGTAGTACAGCAATTCAAGAAGAAAGAGGGGCAGGGAGTCACAGGTGCTCTTTCCCAGCACTAATCTCATACCTGGACAAGGACTTTTAAATCCCATATTTAAAGGACACCACTTCTCCATTCTTCCCCAGTTACCCTCTGACAGGTTAGGTTTTGTATTATTCATAGGGGAATCTGGCTGAACATTTGTAGTACTCCGTACTTCCTTTAAAACTGTTTTCTTCAATACAGATAAAGTTCAGCTTTTTGGGTAACTCACTGGTACATAAAAGGCCCTTTGTCAAAGGATGACTATTTCTCTTCCTCAAACATTACCCCTTAGAGACAGGGGCACTAGCAGACTGCTGTATCAACAGTAGCCTACTATAACACAATACTGACTGTCAACCAGCCCAGACCCCACAGGGCTGGTGAGAAAAATTTCTCCTCACCCCAGTGTTGTCCCAAATGCATAACAGAATAAATGGAAGTAATTCAGATGCCCAAAGATAGGTGTTTAATGTTGCTTTAGGCACCCAAAAAAATTCCAGAGAAGTTTTCCTTACTGACCAGGCTCATGCGATGGAATGTCCTTCTGCCTTCAATGTCAGGAAAAGACTGAAGGATCCAGAATGAACATGAGTTCACCACCATCTTAGATGGTACAATTCATCTGCAATTCTTTCCACGTGGACAGAGGGTGCAAAAAGGACAGAGCCAGGCTCTTTTCGGTGGTGTCCAGTGACAGGACCAGAGGGAAAATGAAACATAGGAGGATCCATCTGAACATCAGGTAACACTTTTTCATCGTATGGGTGACCAAACACTGGAATAGGTTGCCCAAGGATGTTGTGGAGTCTCCCTCCTTAGAGATATTTTTTAAAAAAGACATCTAGACGTGGTCCTGGGAAACTGGCTCTAGGTGGCCCTGCTTAAGCAGGTGAGTTGGACAAGATGACCTCCAGAGGTCCCTTCCAATCTCAACCATTCTGTGATTCTGGGATTCTTTATACCTTCCCTTTAGGTATTTCTATGAGATCCTCCCTGAGCCTTCTTTTCTCTAGGCTAAACAGTCCCAGTTCTCTCAGCCTTTCCTCATATGTGAGGTTCTCCAGTTCCTTCCTTGCCTCAGTGGCCCTTTGCAGGACTGTCTCCAGGATGACAATGTCTCTCTTGTACTGAGGAGCCCAGAACTAGACACAGTACTCCAGGAGTGGCCTCACCAGCACTGAATAAAGGGGAAGCATCACCTCCCTTGGCCTGCTGGCAACACTCCTCCTCATGCAGCCCAGGACACCATAGGCCTTCTTTGCCACAAGGGCCCATTGCTGTCTCATGTTCAACTTGGTGTCTACCAGGACCCTCCAGGGCCTTTTCTACAAAGCTATTTTCCAGCTGGGTTCCCCCCCAGCATATATTGGTGCCTGGGGTTGTTTTTGTCCAGGTACAAGACTTTGCACTTCTTCTTGAACTGCATGGTGTTCCTGTCAGTCCATTTCTCCAGCCTGTTGAGGTCGCTCTGGGTGGCAGCACAACCCCCTGGTGTATGAACAACTCCTCCCAGTTTGGTATCTACAGATTTGCTGAGTGTACACTCTGCCCCATCATCCAGATCAGCAATGAAGAAGCTGAACAGAAATGGACCCAGTATTGATCCCTGGGGTACACTGCTAGTTTCTGGCCTCCAACTTGACTTCATTCCACTGATCATCACACTCTGAGCCTGGCCATTCAGATGGTTTTCAGTCCACCCTCACTGTCTGCTTTTCCAGGCCATAAAACATCAGCTTCTCTATGAGTATCTTTTGGGAGACAGTGCTGAAAGCCTTACTGATGTCCAGGTAGACAATATCCACTGTTTTCCCCTCATCTATCAGAGAAGTCATTCCATCATAGAAGTTTATCAAGCTGGTCAAGCATGACTTCCTCTTCATGAAGCCATGCTGACTACGTCTGATGATTTTATTGTCATTCAAGTGCCTGGAAATGGTTTCCAGGATTAACTGCTCCATCACCTTCCCAGGGACTGAGATGAAGCTGCCTGGCTTGTAGTTCCCTAGGTCCTCCTTGAAGATAGGAGTGTCATTTGCTTTCCTCCAGTTCTCGGGCACTTCTCCTGATCTCTATGATTGATCAGTTATTGAGAGTGGCCTCACACTGATGTCTGCCAGCCTCCTCAGCACTTCTAGGTGCATCCCATCAGGTCCCATGGACTTATCTATGTGCAGTTTAAGTGTTGCTTGAACATATCCTCTTCTAGCAACAGTGCATCTTTCTTGCCCCAGCATTTCACCCTGGTCTCTGGGACCTGGGACTCCTGAAGGCTGTACTTGCTAGTAAAGATTGAGGTGAAAGTTATTCTGGATGAAACAAGCCAAGACAGTAACTCAAGTGAAATCTTATAGCCCGTCTCACTGTAAAACTCAACATTTTCTGCAATTTCCTTTTCTTTTCAAGTCCTGCACCATCTTCAAACCTGTTTTTACATTGTCAGCTAATACCAGAAAAAGCTGTGCCCTGCAGGTGACTCTTTACTGTAACTAAAAGTGGTTTTGAGAGAAGACATAAATCCATCTGTCCTAGCTTTAAACATAGTCTTTGTGGTAGCAATGGCAAGAAGTAGCACAATTGCTGTCTCTGTAGTGACTCAGTGTAACGTGATCTAGGTCTTCAGCCAACCCTGCTCCCCTAAGGATGGTGATAAAATTGCTCTCCAGACTTGTAGCAACAGGACCAGGCATGAAGTGTGACCAAAGGGATTGCTGGCTTGTTTGATCCTTGTGAGCCAGGCTCAGCCTGGACATGACCTTCTGCAGAGATGTTCAAATACACAGATGCCAACTGGGAGTTAAATGTAGGCTCCTTTCTTTGTTTGGCTCTTCTGAAATTTCCAGCACTCTTGTGTGAAGGTAGGGGCCAGGTGGTGTTTCATACGGACAGACAACCCTGAAAATACATAGGCTCTAGTGAACAGTCCAAATGAAGAGTGGGCCAAGACAAGGTACTGCACTGTTAGAGGTAAAAAAGGTCAGAGCTGTGGATTATCCTGTATGAGTAAAGGTAGGACTTCCTAGAGTAATAGGTTCAGATGGCCTCACTGGGCCAGCCTGTGTGTGATGATTGTCTAAAACACTGAAACAATGAGATAACATTGAGGGATAAAAGGGATTAAAGTTAATTGGTCAAGACAACATTCTAGCTTATTTTCAGCTAGCTAAGCCAGTGAAGAAATGGACCAATAGACAGAAAAAGATTACCTCACTTCTTTAGAATTAGCAGTTCTTGGTATAAACAGCTGCTTTTAGTATTCCTGCAAATGAAAAGTAAAATCACAAATTCAAAGCAGAATGCATAACCCCATGGGGATTTATGCAAGGCTTCCTGGTTAATTGACTTTAACAGGTGAGAATTGCATCTAGGGTAAATGAGCATTATTCATTGCCTTTAAAGTCACAGCATCTGTGTCAGCTTCCACAAGTCTAATGCTCAAAATACATTGATATTGTTTCTTTGACATTAGTGGGAGTAGATGTCACTTAATGAGCAACAGAACAGCTCCAGTGGAGTCAGTGAAGCTGATTGTTCTGACTCAGGTCAGAACAGAGATCCTTGGAAGCATGTGAGAATGAAGGAATACTGGATGACTGGGACCTCCCAGCAGCAGTGTTCTTAGGAAACACCAGTCCAGTGTGAAAAAGGACAGGTCTATTGTGGTCATTTTGCTTAGAGTTTCAGAACTTTGTTCCTACTTCTTAATTTATTTTTACTGTCTGCAACTCTGGAAAATCTGAACTGATCATTCAACTTAGAGACACCTGCTATAGGTTTTAATGTGTCCAAGAATTTGCCTTGCTCTCAATCAAGTTAGGTGTGTCCCCAGGAATTGTAGAGGTGGGTTTTGGACCATCCTTCTACTCCATCATTGCTTTCTGTCAGAGTTTCCAAAGTAGTTGTTCACTCCATACTAGTGCCAAAGTGAGAGCCACTCACACAGAGAATGTACATAAACAGAAAGTATGGACCCAAATATCAGCCAGAAATTGAGGTACAGACAGAATGAAGACACTTTTTTTTTAACCTCATGTGATCCTCCCAGTTCAATATATTGTTCTCACCTCATATCAGCTCTATTTAAAAAAAAATAATACTTTAGCAGGGCTAAGGAAAAACAGGAAATGGATTAGAATTAACTAAAAAAAAGGTAATACAGAGGGCTACCTTCCTTTCCCTCTGGTGACCTTGGAGACAAGCTCCCAGCTATTTCTGGCCTTGCCTGAGTTGCTGCTCCAGCTGTACTGCAGCCATGCCTATGGCTTGCTACGGACACCACTGACCCAGACCTGAACACTAACCCTAACTGACGTTCTGGCTTGACCTTGGACCTGCCTCATCACCATGAATTTGTCTGATGACCGACAGCTGAACCTGGCTACCATACCTGGGCCTACCTTTCTTGTCTCACTTAGGTACTGTAGCACTGAGTCCTTACTTGTGAAGAAACTGCCCGACCAGCCTTATTATCATGTTTGCCTGACAGCTGCCCTTCACTTAGGGAGTGGCCACCATTTGTTCCCTGACAGTCACTCTGCAGGTCACTTGTCCCAGATACTTAGGACTGGCCTTTTGCAGAATTATCTTGTCAGATTCATAAATTCCTAATGATAGCCGTTGCCATAATATTTGTCTCCATAGGAGCTGCCTGTAACACAGTCTAGACAACCAGCCAACTCCATTCCTATGCACTTGGTAAGAAAATTTCTGCACACAGAATAGCACAATAATTCCCAGGATGCAGATATATAAAGAGAGGCCATGTCATCTTGGTATAATCTTAGCTGTGGAAGTCTTTCAGAGAGGATCTCTCAGACCACCAAAACAAATGCCATTTTCCCTGCATTCATAAAATTTAGGAGGAAAGACAAATACACAGTGTTAGTGAATGAGTATCTTTGAGGAGATTTGTAGTGAGCCCACATATGAGCAGAATGGATCAAGATTTTAACTGAGGTAAATTGGTACTATCCCTTTAGAGCTGTGTGCAAATCACCACGTAACATAAGTGAGTACCATTCCTTTGGAATGAACTAGTTATGTCTATGGTAAGGGTAGAATGTTGTCAATTCTCTGACACAAAGAAGGTAAAAATTTCAGCTGGCATAAGGTCACATACGTTGTCTGAGGCCAGTCAAGCTGATCTCCAGCATTTACAAATTGCTGTGACACTACTGGAATGCAAGCTGTTGATTTCAATCTACTTACTTCCCAGATACTTTTGGGAATGCCAGCCCTCCGCTATGTACGAGTGTTTTCCTACATGGATTTCAGCTGCAATGGGTGAGCCAAATTCAGTGTGTGTGTGAGAGAGTACATAATGCTTAGGACATAGTACCAAGAATACCTTAGAAGTTTATAGGGGCAGATCGTCAATCGTAAATCAATTGTACTGTCCTGCAGCCACCAAAGACTATATATAGATATATAATAATTATATACATGTCTATTACATGCATTACATACATCCTCTGTATAGAAGAATCTCATGAAATTCAACAAGGAGAAATACCAAATCCTGCATTTGGAGAGAAGTAACCTCAGCCACCAGTACAGGTTGGGGGCTGACCAACTGGAAAACAGCTCTGAAGGAAAGGACCTGGGGGTCCTGGATGACAAGCTGACCATGAGCCAGCAATGCACCCTTGCAGCAAAAAAGGCCAAGAGCACCCTGGGCTGCATTAGGAAGACCATTGGAGAAGATCAGAAGTCGTCATCCTTCCTCCCTACTCAGCACTGATGAGGCCGTATCTGGAGAGCTATGTTTAGTTCTGGGCTCCCCAGAGCAAGAAAGATGTGTAGCTATTGGGCTGAGTTCAGCACAGGGCCACAAAGATGATTAAGGGACTGTAGCAACTTTCATATGTGGAGAGGCTGAGAGCTGACATTGTTTAGCCTGGAGAAAAGAAGGCTCAGGGGATCTTATCTGTGTATAGTGTCCAGTGATGCGACAAGAGGCAAAGGTCATAAAATAATGAAACACATGAAATTCCATTTGAACACAGGAAAACAGTTTTTTACTGTGAGTGTGATCAAAGCCTGGAACAGGTTGCCCAGAGATGTTGTGGAATTTCTGACCATGAAGTTACTCAAAACCTTACTGGACATCGTCCTGGGCAACCTGATTTAGCTGACCCTGATTGAACAGGGGGATTGGACTAGGTGGTCTTAAGAGGTCCCTTCCAAACCTAAAAGATTCTGTGATTCCATGATTCAGTATACACAGAGACATATATTAACTATACAATTTACAACTAGAATTATGTCTACATTGTAACTGTATTGTTAACTGTTGTGTTTAAACCAATTTCTTGCTGCAGGTGATGAAAAACTGCCATGGGGAAGTGCTCTGGTGTATTCATTGCTCACAAAGAAGAACTGGTCAAGGATTTGGAGATAGAGGGCCACTGTGGCTGCAGAGTTCATGAGGTTATGGAGTTTAAAATCCTGAGAGCAAATGAGCAAAGTAAATAATAGAATGACAGTCTGCAGGAAGACCTTCTAAAATGACACTGGCAGCAAAATATCAGTTGTGATTTTGCCTCTGTTTTCATTATTAAGACCTGCCTTCATGCCTCTGTGGTCCTCCAGCTTACTAGCAGAAGCTGTGGAGCATTACTGACAGGAGAGAAAGATAGCATTCAGGAGCACTTAAGACGGTTGGACATGCACAAGTACACAGCACTGCATGGGTCTCATTTGGGGGTACTGCAGGAGCTGGCCAATGTTGTTGTGAGGCTACTTTCATCCTGGAAAAGTCATGGCAATTGGAAGAAACTCCTTACAACTGGGAAAGGCAATTGTTGCTCCCATCTGAAAGAAGAACAAGAAGTATCCAGGGAACTATAGGACAGCCTCATCACATTCTACATTAACGTTTTGGAGTAAATCCTCAAAGGTATTTCAAGTCATATGAAGAAGATGACTGGGAGGAGCTAGCATGGATTCACCAAAGGCAAATCATGCCTGACTAACCTGATTGCTTTCTCTAATACGATAATTGGCTCTGGACATAAGGGGAGATAACTGGATGTTGTTACATTGACTTCAGTTGGGCCTTTGAAACAGTCTCTCGTAGTAGAGTCAAATTGATGGGGTATGAACTGGATGACTGGACAATATAGTGAGTGGAAGACTGGCTGGAAAACTAGATTTAAAAGATTGTAATAATTGCTATAAATTGTAGCTGGCATCTGGTTACTAGTGGAGTCCTTCAGGGATTGATACTGGGGCCAATATTGCTTCATGTCTTTAATAAAGACCTAGACAATGGGTTTGAGTACATACAGCAGATTTGTGAGTTATACCAAATTGAGGAGAGTGTTGATAAGCTGGAGGGCAGACCTTTTATTCAGAGGGTATCTAACAGCCTGGAGAAATGGGCTGATAGAAACATTAAAAAGATAATCGAAGGCAAATATAGAGTCCTGCACCTGGGCCAGAGTAACACCACGCAACACGACAGGCTAGGGTCTGACTGACTAGAAAACAGCCTTGTAGAAAAGCATCTGGAGGCCCTTGTGGACAGCAAGCTGAGCAGAGGTCAGTAGTGCTCTCTTACGACAAAGGCAACCAACTGCATCCTTGATTGTATCAGCAAGTCTGTAGTCAGCAGGGTGATAATAGTTTTTTTTTTCATGTCAGGGAGTGGCAGGAGCAGTGCTGCTCCCTAAAGGAAGGCACCCATGAGCTGAGGGTGCCCACAACACAAGCCCAATGACAGCATACAGTCCTGTGGACCTAGAGACAGGTGAGCAGAGCAGGGTGGTGACAAGAACAGCCAACAACCTGTGATCCTCAGGCAAAGACAAGGTACAAACCATGTCAAAGATCAGCTCAGGAAATCCAGACAGCAACTCAGGAAGAGGGCTGGGGCAGGCACACAGAGACCCTGGTCAGAGGGTGGGGCTGGAAGCCCAAGATGCAGCTGGCCAGAGCAATTAAGGCCTATTAGTGCACTCAGGGTCTGGCACTAGCCCTCTGTCTTATGCTTGTAGCATCATGGGTGATCATATTCAATTTACTATGATTTCCATTCAGTCAAACACCTGGCAAGGGATAGTTTAATAGGGTGTTTGTGCTGAGTTGCAATCCCACTTATAAGACAGTATAAAGATTTATGATGAGATTTATCCTCAGCAACTTCCCAAATCTAGCCCCGTTGGGAATAAGAAGGCAGTCTCTAAAAGCTAACAAATAGTTTAGCCTCCTGGACAATCTGACACACATTAGCAGGTCATAGTGTTTTGACAAGGCCAAGGCCTTCCATTATCAGAGATGGAACGGGTTATAGATATTGCAACCCACTCTTGTGGTCTGTTCCACCTCTTATACAGAAAGAGCTATAGGGACCTAGTAATGAGGATATATATACAGACCAGATGGAGTAGTTTTGCTTGAGAGGTCAGGCAAGAACAAGGACCTGACATAACTGTGTCAGGCCAGACAGTGAGTTGGGATATGACAGCGAGTTACATTGACACAATGTGGGAGAAAGAACCCAGGACAGAAAGTTAAAATGGATAGGTTAGAACAGTGCAGAAAGTTTTCATTGCTCCTAACCTAGGAGCAAGGCTCAACTAGGATGCCTTTCAGAGCTTAAAAGAGAATTGAAGAGATGAAATGAAACTAGTCTCATTTCCTTAGGTTTCTTAGTAGTCCTGTCTAGAAAAAATATCTGGTATATTTTTAGCTCCATCTGCTTGTCCACATTGAATCTGCAAATGAAAAACTTGTGTCCAGATTTCCACCAAACTTGAATATGTATCAGGATATTATGGCTCAGACTGGGAGCTGGAGTAGATTACTGTCACTCCCTTAGTGTCTTTGGACTTAAGTGTTCCTGTGATATAAACTAGGTAGAGTAGGTCTCTTGAAATACAATAGTGATATCTCTGAGGATATTATTACTACTTCTTTGGCATGAGTGAGGTAAGATCTCACTAGTGTAACCCAGCATACCTCAATGGGTGACAAAGTTGCTGGTCCCTGTAAGAGGAAAATAGACGATTTCACTTAAGTGAATGAGAGCCAGGTGCCCATGTTCATATGTTAAGAGGTTCCTATTAAATCTCAGGTTCAGACAATATGGATAATCTACTGCTATCACAACACTCTTACTTTTGTTCTCCATCCACACTAAATCTTGCTCTACTTCATAGAATCATAGAATGGTTTCGGTTAGAAGGGACCTTAAAGATCATCTAGTTCCAACCCCCCTGCCATGGGCAGGGACACCTTCCACTAGACCAGGTTGCTCAAAACCTGGCCTTAAACATTGCCAGGGAGGGGGCAGCCACAACTTCTCTGGGAAATCTGTGCCAGTGTCTCACCACCCTCACAGTAAAGAATTTCCTCCTAATATCTAATATAATTCTACTCTCTTTCAGTTTAAAACCGTTCCCCCTTGTCCTATCACTACATGCCCTTGTAAAAAGTCCCTCTCCTGCTTTCCTGTAGGCCCCCTTCAGGTACTAGAAGGCTGCTATAAGCTCTGGAGCCTTCTCTTCTCCAGGCTAAACAACCCCAACTCTCTCAGCCTGTCTTCATAGCAGAGGTGCTCTATCCCTCTGATCATCTTCATGGCCCTCCTCTGGACTCACTCCAACAAGTCCGTGTCCTTCTTACGTTGGGAGCCCCAGAGCTGGATGCAGTACTCCAGGTAGGGTCTCATGAGAGCAGAGTAGAGGGGCAGAATCACCTCCCTGCTGGCTACGCTGTTTGGATGCAGCCCCGGATACAGTTGGCCTTCTGGGCTGCAAGTGCACATTGCCGGCTCATGTTGAGCTTCTCATCAACCATCACCCCCAAGTCCTTCTCCTCAGGGCTGCTCCCAAACCATTCTTTGCCCAGCCTGTATTTGTGTTTGGGATTGCCCTGACCCACATTCAGGACCTTGCACTTGGCCTTGTTGAACTTCATGCGGTTCACACAGGCGAACCTCTTGTTTTCTTGAAGAGTGGATAGGAACTGAGCATGGATAAGTCAGCCCAGAGGAGACTGTACTTTGTTTTGTTGGGGCTGGCGGATGTCAGTGAAACAACAGGTTTGAACCAGATTGAGACAGTGGGTGTGAAATGGACAGAACAAAATAAACTAATGAACTAAGGGTGATGGGTCTGGGCAAGAAATGAGTAGGATAGTTGACTGACACATAAGAATAGTGGATTAGGCTCAGATGTTCAAACTTGGAACTAACCCTCATGGATTAAAATTGAGCACAAATAGTAACAAATAGGGCCAGGCCAGAGCAGAAAGATAAAATTTATAGATAAAGCCAGGGCATAGTTCTAAGCTAATCTCACAGTTCTTGGTTCCATCAGGACTCAAATAAGAAGTGAATAATTTTGATCTCAAGGAAGAGGATGGGCTCCAGATATCCAGATCCCATTAATTGTCTTTACTCTAATGAGCGAAAATGTCAAGTTAATGTAAACAAGATAGCTCCATTGCTTTCTCTGCACTCGTATCTATTACTGATGTAAAATAACAGTGCTATGATTTTCACCCTGCCTATGATTAGACTGACATAGGGCTAGAATAGGGCTGACATAGGGCTTAGCCAACTAAGAATTTTTTGTAGAAAACCTTTGTCCCAGGTCACCCATGATTATCTTGGAGGACTTTAATTCATGACTAGACAGATTAGTCCTCAGGAGTGGTTCCAAGTTCAATCTGTCTTAGGGCCAACAAGCTATCCCCATTTCTGGAAAAGCAAGGGTAAAATTTCAGATCAAAGAAGTTCTAGATTATAATAATGGACATCAGAGAGCTGCTTCATACCATTTTAATTAACCAACTAATCAATTAATCCTCCATCTTAACTTAATCAACTTCCCTCGAGTAGAGTGTTGACCACAGGGAGACAGGCTAGGGACTAGTGTACCCTGGGTGGGCTAACTCAGATCATCACAATAAGTTCCATGTATTGGGCCAAGGCACTGCATTATTAGGAGTGGACAAAGCTATAATAGCAAATAAAAAAAAATTATTTTTTTTTCCTACCTTTTTGAATGAGGTCATGTAGTGGATTGATTTCTGGAACTATGTTTGCATAACGTCTTGGTAAGATCTGTCAAGGCCAGGAATTGTATTAAGGTTCAACACAGCAAATCAAAGGGCTACTGTATGCCAGTTCTGTCATTTTGTTAAACTGAATGGACCAGGGCAAGGCAGCAGTATGCTTTCCATGCTCCCAGTAGGAATCAATTGTTTTCTGCTTGTTGGTCTCCTTATTAGAAGTTGTGCCACTTTCAGAAATCTTTGGCTTTTAACACCTGACACTAAGAGAGGGTTAGCCCTGTAAGACAACGGCTCATGAAGCCTCAGGACTTTTTGAAGGAGAATGAAGACTCCTATGTAAACACCTCCTCCTGGAAAAAGAAACCTCGCAGCTAGTACATTAGCTGCCTGTTGCATATTTTAGGTTATAAGCTCCACCTAGAGCCTATACATTACAAGCTTCTTTATCCATTGGCTGCAGGAATCTGAAATGCAGGTGGATCTGTAATCAGGGGACATAAGACAAGACTCACAGCTTGTTGCCTTCAGAGGTCAGGCTCACTCTCTGGTAGAGTCTGTCAGCCACGTGTTTGAAGGAAATTCAATGCGATGCATCCAAAAGAATTCCCAGCCATGAGCCAGTTTTCTCACAAGGGGAACTGAGCGAATAGGCAGCTGTGTATTTTCATTGGCACCTGGGGGAGGAAAAGGCATGTAGCTGAACCTGTCCAGGGCAGTGGAATACTAACAGATCAGGCCAGTCCTGCTGGTGAATGTAGAAGGACTGGCTATGTCATGGAATTGCACTGGGTGGAACAGGCTGATAAGGTGGAGCAGACCATGAAGTCAGTGACAAGTACGAATCAGAATGGAGCAGTGTGTTATGACCTGTGGACTATGTAACATGATAAATCAGTGGCTTAAGATGGAAGGTATGGACTCTAAATAGAGATATTAGGCTGTGGATCAGCTTTGATAGGACCAGGGCATGGGATATCCAGGCTTCTAAGAAAGTATATATGGACCAGTCCAGGCAATGAGTCAAAATGAATGTACCAGAACAGGGCAGCATTCATAAAGATTGAGGCAGAGGGGAAAATATGAAGCCAGACCAGGTTAGCACTGACGCAAAAGTGAATCAAGCTAAGACAAAGGTCAGTCTTGTGGCCACACTATTCTCCACTGCAAACGAATTTCCCAACCGTACACGAAGCCAACTTCAGAAACAACTCCAACTGTGTCTGTGACACTGTTCTGCAAGTCTGATGAACTGTCCCCACTCACACACCTGCACCCCTCCCCCAACTCTCCCTTCTGCCGCAGCAGCTCTAGCAGTCGGTTCTCTTGTCTCTGGAGATGGTGCCTGCAGCACATACTCAGATTACTGCTTCCATCTACTGCCCATCAGTGTTCATTGCAAGCTACTTCTTGCCTGTAAGCCAGCAGGAACAGCAGAAAGCAGCGACCTGAAATAATCTTCCCCTAGCTCTGCTGAACCGAGGTTACTCAGCAGAAAAGAGAACTTAACTGATGTACTAGATCAAAGAAGATGTTGCACTGCTGTCAGGCGTCTGGAAACTATTGGTGACAGAATGTGACTGAATGAGACTGAGGGATGGGCTTGGCATGAATGCAGCATGCCACGGGTCTGCATGAAGAGAGGAGGTCCAGGCAGACAGCTGGCTACATGCTCACATGATCCAAACATGTCATGATCAGGACCAACAGTAGCTTAGCAACTAAAGACCATACCAGAGTAGGGGGTGGCAGGGAAGTGCTTGATCAGGCAATGGGTTAGATGCTGCAAATCTATAGAGAGGTGGCATGTGCAGGCTGAAACAGTGATGGAGCAAACTAAGGAAAGGCTGTGATTTATGTTCAGGAGATCAAATCAGAACATAATAAACAACTGAGGAATGAGACAAGGTTGATGACAAAACACATGGGGAGGAGAGCAAACAGCAGTACATACTGGATAAGTCAGAAGAGAGCAGTGTGTTGATATTGATAAACATGATCAGGGAAGTCAGTTACATCTAAAAGGCCAGTCTAGGAGACTGGTTTAATGTAAGTACTCTGAATATGCCAAGGTGAATCTTACAGCCTCCTACAGCCTCTCCCCCGCTCCCTGCCCGACTTCTTCCTGCTGTGCACTTACGCTTCCACTTGCCCCAGACCATCAATTCAGGCAACTAGTACCTCTTTCATCTTCCTTGTAACCTCTTACATGTGAGTATCTTCAAGGCCTTTTTTCCTAATCTGTGCCTACAGAGTTTGGTAACAGTTTTCTCTGTACAGTAAGACATCAGGAGGATCACATTGTAGATGCACACTGAAAATTGTGGGTAAAGAACTCCAAAAGGTTTTGCGCGTGTGGTTATCAATAGAGTAGAGCACAGCTGATGCTGACAGTCATAGTTCCATTTGCTGAACAAGACCTTGATTTCAGTCAGTTTTAATCCAGTGTGATTTTCTAAGGGGTAGGAAGAAATGGAAGAACCAGGGCATGAGAGAGGTAGAACTATGGTGGACTCAGCTGGAGTAGTGGTAGCAAAAATATACATGACTTTTGGGGGACAAGGCTAGTAGGGATGTACAGCACAAGGGCAGATGGTTGAGATGTCTTTGAAGGCTGAAAGTCTCACTCAAAAGGGCATGTTGCATGATGAAGTAGCAGCTGTCAGTCATGTGATAAATATAGTTGGAGCAGGATAAAGGCATACTTTAAAGTGGATAGGCCAAGTCAGGACAACAGAATAACATATGGGGAATTTTGGAACAGTGATTTAGGGTTAAAGGTCAGGTGTGTCACAGGAATCAAATGTGTTCACTAGAAAAGAAGCTGTTTTTATAGGGATGGAAAAGGCCACATTAATAGGTTAACTCAGATGTGCTGACCTGAGGTAGTGAAGGAATGAAAAATGGATAAGGCCAGAGCATGGTTAGTGTGGACAGTATAAAGACAGCAGGATGAAGAATATGTCCAAGGCAAATGGATAGAGCGTAATGGTCAGGCCGTGCCGGGGTAGTAGGATAAAATAACATGAAATGGAGTGTGCTAGGGAAATGGTTACAGTCAGTGGGGGATGGATTAGTTCAGACTAAGTCATTATCAGAAGAGCATGGTGAATGGGTCAGGCAAGGGTACTATATTCATTCAGACAGCAGCTGGAGTAGAGGACACCAAAGTTGGATAACACAAGTCAGATAACTAAGAACTGTATTTGGTACAACAGACCAAGTGAGGGACTGGGATGTCATGAAGTGTTGGAGACAGCAGTGAAGTAACATCAGACTGGAGCATGGATAACATGGTTAAGACAAAAGTTAGCATGGATAAAGGATAGAACGGATAATCGAAGACAAAACAATAGTATAATATGTATGAAATGTGCTGTGACAAGTAGTGCAAGGTTCGAGCAAAAGGTTTAAGACTTGAATAACAAGCTGAGTTACTGGGGTACAGGTACGCATCAGACCAGCATGGTTGAGTCCAAAACTCTGGGCTCCTGTTTGCTCAGAACACAGTTGAGGTGTACCCGTAAAAGCCATGTAAGGTCACTAATTGCTTTCCGATGGCAGTCTCCTTTGACCACTTTAATGGGGCTTAGACTGAAAGTTATAACCTAGAAAAAGGGCCGTTCCCATGCACTGGGTATACTTTGACAGTGCAGTGCTTCAGGACTGGAAAGGGGAAGGGGTCTGTAACTCAGAATGGTATGGCTCCCTTCCCCTCTCACTCTGAGGCACTCTCCTAATGTTTACTTGTAAATTTTGGTGTAAAATGGGGAATCAGCACATTGATAGGAAAGGAGCAATTTTTAATGTACCATCTCATGTACTGTTAATGGTGAGAAAGAGGAGGTTTAATCTGAAGGTTTCCAGGGCACTCATTGCTGTTTTACACTAGGAGACACAGGAGGACATCCTGCCCTGCTGGTTCTAGTGGAGATATCTTTGTTTTACAGCAGAGCATGTGGCTCTGAACTTTTGAGCCTGACTCAGTATGAGCACATTAACTTTGGTTAAAACAAGTTACACCAGCCAGGAATATCACCTATGATCTCTGTCCCTTGCGGAGAAGCAATCTTTGCTGCTGCCTTTGGTCCTTGCTCCTGGGAGTTGTTAATAATGTTATACTTTCTCTGGCAATGGTTAAGTAAGGCCCTATTTGCGTGCATCTGCACGTTGTCCCAGTGACCTCAATGCAATGTGCTGACAGCCTCTGGAGTTGTTCAGAAGTTTTTGAAAAACCCTTGTAACATCAGAGAGACTGGTGTTCCCACTCTCATCTAGATTTGGATTGACATGACAACAAAATATTTGTCTTCAGTAAAAAACTAAGAGCAAATAACTGGAGCTAACAAGGAGTTCTGGGATTAGACTCACTCCTGAGATTAAAAACTTTCCTAGATGGTGATTGGCCCTCTCCCCAATTCTCTACAGCTCAGTGCCTCCCCTGTGAGGGACTCAGCAAAATACAAAGGCCTAGTTAAAACTTGGTGAAACTCTAGTGCCTTGGGATGAATGCACTCAGAATCTTGGAAAGAAACTTCATTGTCTTGGGAAGAGGGGAGAAGAAGCAAGGGATGTGAGCAAAGGCAGAGGGGGAGAGCTGGAGAAACTGAAAGACAGAGGAAAACTCAACGTATTTTTAATATTAATGGGAAAATCTGATGTCCAAACCCTGCTGTTGTTTTCCCTGTGTCTAAAATACATCCTGCTCATCAGTGTTTCTCAGTGTAGGTCTTCCTGAGACTCAGTCATCTGTGTGAACACTGAAATGCTGCAGTTAGTTCCTGATCTGTCACAATTTAAAGTCAAAATAAACTGCTTGTTAGCACAAGAATGATTGTCTCGTTTCAGAGCAGACAGGTTAATTAATACCATCTGTGCTCCAGGAACAGAGGACCATTTTGGACTCATAATCTCCCTATACTTTCTCACAAAAAAAAAGACCAACTTTCCTTTCATTCAGTGCAGTACCTATCAGAAGTGAGACCATTAGACACACTATGTGTGTGTGTGAAAGTTATCTATTGCTCATCCCTGTACAGATCAGAAATAGCTCTGACTCCTGGTGCTACGCTCTCAAACAATGCTGAAAAAACAGTATTAAGTTCATTTTATCAAAGTACATGATTCTTTTAAAGGAGGATTTTCCCAAGACAGTACAGATACCAAAATCTGAGTGGCTGTACATGGTGGGACACTGGGTTACAGGAGTAGGAATATCACTCCGTAAGACTCACCCCACATTGGATGCTGTGAATGATATACAAGAGTGATTCAGGTACCTACAGGAAGGCATCTGTAGGCATTTAGATTACTCAGGGTATCTGAGACATCTGCGGAGTGCTTGCAATTGGAAAACAGGACCTTTTGGGAACTCCACGTCCCCAGAACAGAAAGAATTACTCTTGGGTTTTTTTTTGGTGGTGATGCACCAGTGTGTCAACATGTTAAGCAGTGTATGCTAGCAAAGAAAATGTACCAAAGACCATTTTCTAGCTTTGAGACAGGCATACCAAAGAACCCCTTCTCTAAAATGAAAGTCTTTTACACTCTTAAATTAGATATCTACTTCCAAGCTGTCTATAATACATCCTGGAATTTCCTAAACCTCTGTCCACATCCAGATACCATCTACCAGAATTTGGGCTGTGCCCTGACTGATTTCAGCTCACTATTAGGGCTCTGAAAGAAGGATCGGGCAACCTGGGAGGTCTATAGGGATGTTACCAGGTGATTTAGGGAGAAGATTAGAAGGGCCAAAGCTCAATTAGAGCTTGATTTGGTTGCTAGGGTCAAAGACAACAAAAAAAGTTTCTACAAATACATCAACAGCAAAGGGAGGGTCAAGGAGAGCCTCCACCACTTGCTGAATGAGGAGGGCAGTGTAGTGTCAGGGGATGAGGAAAAGGCAGAGGTGCTCAATGCCTTCTTTGCCTCGGTCTTTAATGTCGGTTGTCCTCAGGAGACTCGGCCCCCAGAGCCTGAAGTTAGGGATGGGGGGCTGTGTGAACCTCCCGTAATCCAGGAGGAGACGGTTAGTGACCTGCTGTGCCAGTTGGACACCCACAAGGCTATGGGCCCGGGTGGGATTCACCCCAGAGTAACGAAGGAACTAGCAGATGAACTTGCCAAACCACTCTCGATTATCTACCGGCAGTCCTGGTTAACTGGAGAAGTTCCAGCTGACTGGAAATTAGCAAATGTAATGCCCATCTACAAGAAGGGCCGGAAGGATGATCCAGGGAACTACAGGCCTGTCAGCCTGACTTCGGTGCCAGGCAAGGTGATGGAACAGATCATCCTGAGTGCCATTACATGGCACATGCAGGACAATCGGGGCATCGGGGCCAGCCAACATGGATTCATGAAAGGCAGGTCCTGCTTGACCAACCTCATCTCCTTCTATGACAAAGTGACCTGCTTAGTAGATGAGGGCAGGGCTGTGGATGTAATTTATCTAGACTTCAGTAAGGCATTCGACACTGTCTCCCACAGCATCCTCCTAGACAAACTGGCTGCCCGGGGCTTGGATGGGTAGACTCTTCAATGGGTTGAAAACTGTCTGGATGGCCGAGCCCAGAGAGTGGTGGTGAATGGGGCAAAGTCCAACTGGCAGCCGGTCACTAGCAGTGTTCGCCAGGGCTCAGTTCTGGGAACGGTGCTGTTCAATATCTTTATAGATGATCTAGATGTAGGGATTGAATGCATCCTCAGCAAATTTGCAGATGACACCAAGCTGGGTGGCAGTGTCGATCTGCTGGAGGGTAGGAAGGCCCTACAGAGGGTTCTGGACAGGTTAGATAGATGGGCCGAGACCAACGGCATGAGGGTCAACAAGAACAAGTGCCGGGTCCTACACTTCGGCCACAACAACCCCATGCAGCGCTACAGGCTGGGGGAAGAGTGGTTAGAAAGCGCCCGGTGGAAAGAGACCTGGGGGTGCTGATCGACAGCCTGCTAAACATGAGCCAGCAGTGTGCCCAGGTGGCCAATGGCATCCTGGCCTCTATTAGGAATAGTGTAGCCAGCCGGTCTAGGGAAGTGATCGTCCCTCTGTACTCGGCACTGGTGAGGCCACACCTTGAATACTGTGTCCAGTTGTGGGCCCCACACTTCAAGAAAGATGTTGAGGTGTTGGAGCAAGTCCAGAGGAGGGCGACCAAGCTGGTGAAGGGTCTGGAGGGTCTGACCTCCGAGGAACGGCTGAGGGAGCTGGGGTTGTTTAGCCTGGAGAAGAGGAGGCTCAAAGGTGACCTTATTGCAGTCTACAACTACCTGAAGGGAGGTTGTAGTGAAGTGGGAGTCAGCCTCTTCTCCCAGGCAACTAGTGATAGGACAAGAGGACACAGCCTCAAGCTTCACCAGGGGAGGTTCAGGTTGAACATTAGGAAGCATTTCTTCTCAGAAAGGGTCATTAGACATTGGAATGGGCTGCCCAGGGAGGTGGTGGAGTCACCATCTCTGGATGTGTTTAAGAAAAGACTGGACATGGCACTTAGTGCCATGGTCTAGTTGATATGGTGTTTTCAGGGCAATGGTTGGACTCGATGATCCCAGAGGTGTCTTCTAACCTGACTGATTCTGTGATTCTGTGATTAGCAGACATGATCAAGTATATTATCAGAGAGGGATTATGGGAGCTGATTTTAATTTCCTGACATCCAATGCTACTTTTAGCTTCAACAGAGTCTCTAGAAAAGGGATTTTGAAAAAAAATCTTTCCCCTGTTCTCACCCACTCCAGACTGGAGACCAGACATTAATAATGGGGTTGATAAGAGGAACATTTCTATATCAAACTGTAAAACAGCCTGCTGGAAATACATCACAGTAGTTGTCCTACATGTTAGAGAGCAATTGTTATCATGAACCCCAAAGGAGATGCTGGAAATAGAATATCTCTGGTTGATTCCAAACATTCTGATTTTAGAATAATATAATAATTCAGGTTGGAAGGGATTTCTGAAGGTTGTCTGGTTGAACTCCTGCTCACAGCAGGGCAAACTAGGCAGGTTGCCCAGGGACCTGTTCAGTAAAATTTTTAGTATCTCTAAGGATACATGCCTCTCTAGGCACAAGTTCCAATATTTTGAGTATTAGAGAAAAATATGTTATGCTGGATTTAATAGCCTGAGAAAGACAAGGTTATTGCCACTCCATGTCCCCAAGGCTGAAGTTGTATTCCCAGCAGGCATATGCACACAGAGCACACATATTCACCACATATGTGGATATGTACATACATACACATGTATACATACGTACACATATACACATGGCTGGCCACACAGATCACAGACACTCAGAGCACCCACACAAACATAGCACCAATGGCCTCTTCCTGCTCCCCTCTCTGGCTGAGAAGAATTGAGGTCCACTAATTAAGGTTAGAATGTGTTTGATGATAGTTTTTGCTGCAAGGATGTGCTGCCTCCTCTTCAGCTTGCACCCCCAGATGCTTTTCTACAAGGCCCCTGTCCTGTTGAATAGAGTTACTCTTGTCTGGGTGCCAGATTTTGCATTTGTCTTTGGTGAAATCCATGAGGTATCTGGCAGCCCATTTCTCCAGCCTGTTGAGGTCCTCACAAATAGCAGCTCTGCTCTGCAGCATATCAACACTACCCTCAGTTTGATATCACCCACAGTACCATACTCTGACCTGATATTCAGGTTCTTCAATTAAGACATTGTAAAAAGTATGAGTTTTCACAAGCAGCTACAAAGGGATCCAAAATCTGTAGGTCTCCATGATTTAGGAAGTACAGCTTAGAAAGGCTATTGAAAGTGACTACAGTGTCAGTCTGAATCTTTCTACTCTTCACTTCCCATTGTATTTCTGAAATATCTAAGCTGAATGCAGGCTACATTTCTGTGATTCTTCTGAAGTGGAACAACAAAGTTTTTTCCCAGTAAAAACCTGGGAACACTTAAGTTTTTAGATTAGTAAAGGCAGGACTCCACTAGTCCATATTGGAAACACCACCAAAGGACTCATTCTTTTCACCCAGGCACTGAACTCCTTCAGTTTCTTATGACACGTCTTTCTGCATGCCTATCGGCATGTGGAGAACTGTGAGCAAACATCTAATTATTTTTAGTATCTTATGAAGATTTTGAATATTAAAACTCCTTAATAATGTTTAAGTTACTCTATGGTAGAGTGTTTCTGCCATGACAGATCCAGTAAGAGGCAATGGGGGCTTGGAACATCAAAGATCTTTGTTATGTGCAGTGACATTACAAACTATTGCAGCAGCTTTACCAGCTAAAGACTGCTCCCTAAATAATGCTTATGAATTGATTCTCAATTAAACAAATTTTTAGCTTGTATTATTAGCTGGTTTATTTTGGTTTGAATGGAACCCTTTTTCTTCTGTCCAATACATATATCTGTAGGAAGATTCATATTTAACAATTTCTTTTGATTGTTGCATTATTACATATTATAAATGTATATGATAGTGGAACTTGTCTGCAATGAGAAAGAAAATACACTACGGGCATTAATCACAAGGTAAGAAACTTCCCTCTGATGATTTTGGCAATGTGCTTTCATTTTGGCATTAACTTAGCAGACATTGGACTCTCTTATGGAGTCATACCCACATGGTGAGCATATATAGCAAGAAAGGAAGTCAATCAACCATCTCTGTCTTTGCTGAGATTCCTCTGGGCTGGGTACTAATCAGTACAGCATTCAGAGCATATGAATGAACAGATCAGAGAAACAAGGGACACGGTCTCTGGCAACATCTGAACCAACTGTCCTTGACTCATCAGAGGCCTTTACCCAGTCAGAATTCCTGAGGGAGAAGCATTCAGGTCTCTGGCTACAAGGAGTGCCAGGTGTCTCTCCCTGGGGCTGGGAATGACAATAGCTTCACATGGAGGATGTGCGTTTCAGTTGATGTGTTGAGTAACCAGATGAAGGAGCTGTGGAAAGAGCTGAACATACTGCACTGTCAGGCAGGAGGAACAGAAGAGCAACAGGGACTTTCTCAGACCCTGAAGAACCAAGAACCTGAGCCCTATCATACAGCGAAGGAGGTTCAGCTAGAGACAAGTTTGCACGGTAATGGAGACTTCCACAACGGAAGAGGCTAGAAACTTGTGACTTTTGACAACAATATTAAGTCAGCAGAGCTGCAGTCACAAAACAGGTGTAAAGTGATAGACCTACGTGGTTAAAGGCTACTCACCATAAACACAAAGGCCAGTTAAAGATCAGGGGACCAATGATAGACAAAGGAACCCTAGTAACTTAATCAGTGAACACAGAGCACACTGAATTGACTATTCCTAGAGTTATCCAAAGGGTGTGATTAGCCTGTTTCCCCTGATGTGAAATCCATTCAAGCTGAGTCAACCACAGAAACTTCCCCAAAACTCCGTGCAGACTGAAGGGCGTATAGGACTATGGGATCAGGAGGAAAAGCACTCTGGGATTGTGGAAAACTTATTATGGGATGTTTTAAGGGGATTTTGTGATGTTTAAGGGAAGAACCAAAGCCAGGGAAAAAGAGAGACCAAGGTGAATTGGGGAGGAGCACGGGAAAATAGAAGGAATAGGGGATAAAGGGGCCAGTGGAGTGTAAACAGATGGCTGGTTAGTATACTTGTCTGGCCAAGTCCTGAGCCTAATCACCAGTCTGTCTTATCTTCTTATTTAAATTTATTCGCTATTATTTTCTTGAATGAGTGTGGTTTCTGTTTTGAGGTGTTTAACACCAGTGAAGTTCAAGCTGGAGTAACCAGAAAATAGGAGAACACGTCTGGGAGCCAGCTACCAGATACACCATAGGCCTTGAGGCTAAATATTGGAGAGACAGAATCTGAGAGCCTGATACTAGGAAAACTGTAGTCCTGGACCAGTTATCCATTTGTCTGTGTGTGTGTGCATGCATGTGTGTTGGCGTGCATATGTAATGAGAAGAGGTCTGAGTACAGCAACTAAGTATAGTACATACTGAGGGTTGACCAGTTGGGAAATCAGCTCTGCAGGGAAGGATCTGGGGGTCCTGGGCAACAACAAGCTGACCACGCACCCTCGCAGCAAAAAAGGCCAACATACAATATGTATACTTTAATATTAGAATAGCATAGCATAGCAAAGCATAGAAGAGAATAATTTCAGTTGGAAGGGACCGACAATGATCATCTAGACCAACTGCTTGACCAAAAGATAAGTAAATATGAAACAGATATATCCATTCCAGATATCTACATTTAGAAATGTTACTCCTATTCAGTTTTTGTATGGCACAAACCAGAAACAGGATGTCTCAATTACACAGAGGCAGTGTTTGTATTGGCCAACTTTCTTCATCATTTTCAAGTTGATCTGCTGCCTTTCATGATCTTCACCATTTGAGAGTCAAAATATCACCATTTGGAGATGCATCTTAACACAAGTTTAGCTATCTGACATCATAGAAGTCTAACGTCATGTAAGTTTCAGTAACGAAAGTAGAATCTTTCCATTTTCAATGGAAAGAAATGGATTTCTCTAGGGACAACATAATTGATGTTAATATTTGTGTTACGATATGATGAACAATGTTTCCTTGTGCTTCTGGCATCTGTATTGACTCTGCTGAAGTTTTGACTTCATCAGCTATCTAGAGTGAAGAACACGTGGATCATCAAGGAATTTATGACAGTGCAAATCCAGTCTAAGCTTATATAAAGCATAGTTACCATATGATATGTAGGATACAAAACATATCCAAAAAGAATTATTAGAGAGGCCTCTTTTTAAGATCATATTGTGTGGAAAAACTCATGCTTCAGTGATAAAGCAAAAGACCCTCATTTCCAACCACGAGAGAGTTCTGATTTGGACACCAAAGCTGATGAAGCATAAATGAATAATAAAATAATTCTGGTAGAGAACAGTTAACCTCTTGAGAACAGATGTTTTTTCACTCTCTGGAACCTCCAGTGTCTCTCCACCGTTTATAGATGTTAAGAAATCACAGAATCACACAATAATATTTGTTGAAAGGGACCTCCAAAGGTCATTTTGTCCAATCTTTTGTTCAGAGGAGGATAGAGGAGTGTGCTCAAAGATTTGTCCAGTCATGTTTTGAACATGACTAAGGATGAAGATCCTGTCACCTCTCTGGGCAAAATGTTCCAGTGGTTTTTGTCGCTTTTGTTTAAAAAAAATAAAGAAAGAAAAGAAAAAAGCTGGTCTCTAATTTGAATTTCCCATTTTCCAGCCTTTGTCCATTTCTTCTTTTCCTGTCACTGAGCACCTCTGAGAAGATATTCTCTGCCTTCTCCACATTCTGTCATTAGGGAGCGGTACAAAAAAGTAAGATGTTTCCATAATCTTCCTTTCTTAAGGCTAAGCAAACAAATCACTCTCAGCTGCCCCTACTTCACCCTGTGCACCAGCCCCCTAGGCACCTTGATGGTCTTCCCCTGCACTTGCTCACATATGTCGACATATTTCTTGTCCTGCGGAGCCCCAAATAGGACACAGTATTGCAGATGGGGTCTCACAGTGGCTGAATGAAGAGATAACATCACTTCTATTTCCTTCCATCACTTCCTGTTGGCTATATGCTTGTTAATATAGCCCAGGATGTTGCTGGCCACCTCTGTTGTGAGGGCACACTGGGGTTATTCTGGCTCAGGTACGGGACTTAGCATTTGCTTTTCTTGAACTGCATGAAGTTTTGTCCTCCTGTGTATTGACTGCTCCCCCCAGTTTGGTATAATCTGAAAATGTTTTGAGAATGCACTCTGTCTCATCATTCAGACCATTATTAAAGACATTAAACATCAGTGACCCTAGTATCAATCCCTGAGGGACACCTCTAGTAACAGACTACTAATTGGATTTTCTACTGATGATGGCAACCCTTAGAGTCCAATGGTTAGGCCAGTTTTCCACTCACTTTATCAACCATTTATCCAGCCCATATCTCATCAGTCTGGTCATTTTGGATACTGTGTTAAGGGCCTTGCAAAAGTGAATTGAATCAGAATCAGAATCAATTGTTCTCCTCTTATCCTCAAAGGTAGACATCTCATCACAGAAGACAATAACATTGATCAGGCATGATTTGTCCTTGGTAAATCTGTGCTGTAAATCTGTGTGCATCATGATCACCATCTCTGATACTGCCTTCAATCACCCAGACATCTGCTGGAGAAGCATCACTGCAAGCTGTAAGCAGTTCAGGGGACTCTTGGAGTGCGTCGAGGATAATTTTATGTCCCAGGTGATAGACAGCCCAACCAGAGGAGAAGTGTTACTGGATCTGTTACTTACCAACACAGAAGAACTAATTAAAGAAGTCAAGACTGATGGCAGCCTGGGATGCAGTGATCATGCCCTGGTGGAATTCCCAGTCTTGAGGGATATGCACCAGGTGAAAAGTAGGGTCAGGACCTTGAATTTTAGGAGAGCAAGCTTTCAATTGTTTAAAGAATTGAATTTAAAAAATTCCATGGATAGGAATCCCTGGAAAACTGCCATCATGGATAAAGGAGCAGAACAGGCCTGGCAGCTCTTTAAAGACATTTTTCTGAGAGCACAAGAACACTTGATTCCCATGGAAGGCAGGAGATCAGCAAGGCTCAATAAGGACTTCCTGGTCAAACTAAAGTGTAAGAAGGAAATGCACAGGCAGTGGAACCAGGGACATGTATCCTGGGAAGAACATAGGGATTCTGCCCAGATGTATAGGGATGGGATCAGGAAAGCTAAGGCACATTTGGAGCTGAATTTAGCAAGAGATGCGAAGAATGATAAGAAGGGCTATTACATTTGCCAGAAAAGGAAGATTAAAGAAAATGTACCCCCCTGGTCAGTAAGAAAGGAGATCTGGTGAAAACCGACATGGAGAAGGCTGAAGTACTCAATTTTTTGTCACAGTTTTTAATGGTAATCTCTCTTCCCACATCTCTCAAGCCCCTGAACCTCAAGACAGGGACTGGGGCAATGAAGTCCCTCCCATCATAGGAGAAGATCAGGTTTGAGACCACCTGAGGAAAATGAACATACATAAGTCTATGGGACCTGATGGAATGCATGCCAGGGTCCTAGGTTCGATGGGAACTAGGTTCTATGGGGGAGGGGGATGAGATCAGGGAAACTAGAAATGAACCTAGGGGAGACAGGCCTGCATCGGGGGCAAGACCGTTAGCCCAGCTGAAGTGCATTTACACCAATGCACGCAGTATGGGCAACAAACAGGAAGAGCTAGAAGCCACTGTACAGCAGGAAGGTTATGATGTGGTTGCCATCACAGAAACGTGGTGGGATGACTCTCATGACTAGAGTGCTGCTATGGATGGCTATAAGCTCTTGAAGAGGGACAGGTGAAGCAGGAGAGGCGGTGGGGTAGCGCTGTATGTTAGGGAGTGCTTGGACTGTGTTGAAATTGAGGAAGATGATGAGGATGACATGGTTGAATGTCTATGGGTAAAGATCAGTGAGAAGGTCGGCAGGGCGGACATTACGGTGGGAGTCTGTTATAGACCACCCAACCAGGATAAGCAGGCGGACGAGGTGTTTTACAAGTGGCTGTCAGAAGCCGCCCGGTCACCGGCCCTTGTACTCGTGGGCAACTACAACTTGCCGGATGTCTGCTGGAAATACAACATGGCAGAGAGGAAGCAATCTAGGAGGTTCCTTGAATGTGTGGAGGACAACTGCCTCATGCAAGTGGTAAATGAGCCCATAGGAGGGGCCCTGCTTGACCTGTTGTTTGTGAAGAGAGAAGGACTAGTGGGAGATGTGAGGGTTGGTGGCCGTCTTGGGAATAGTGACCATGAAATGCTAGAGTTTTCAATAGTGGGGGAAGTAAGGAGGGGCAAGAGCAGAACTTCTGCCTTAGATTTCTGCCAGGCAGACTTTAGCCTGTTTAAGAGGCTGGTGGACCGAGTCCCTTGGGGGTCAGTCCTGAAGGGCAAAGGAGTCCAGGAAGGCTGGACGTGCTTTAAAAAGGAATTGCTAAATATTCAGGAGCAGGCTGTCCCGGTGCATAGCAAGACAAGCCGTCAGGGAAAAAGACCGGCCTGGTTAAACAGAAATTAGGCTAGAACTTCATGAAAAAAAGAGAGCCTATTTGCTCTAGAAGAAGGGTCAGGTAACTTGGGAGGTCTATAGGGCCATTGCCAGGTCATGTAGGGAGAAGATTAGAAGGGCCAAAGCTCAATTAGAGCTTGATTTGGTTGCTACGGTCAAAGATAACAAAAAAAGTTTCTACAAATACATCAACAGCAAAAGGAGGGTCAAGGAGAGCCTCCACCACTTGCTGAATGAGGAGGGTAGTATAGTGTCAGGGGATGAGGAAAAGGCAGAGGTGCTCAATGCCTTCTTTGCCTCGGTCTTTAATGTCAAGACCGGTTGTCCTCAGGAGACTCGGCCCCCAGAGCCTGAAGTTAGGGGCGGGGGGCTGTGTGAACCCCCCGTAATCCAGGAGGAGATGGTTAGTGACCTTCTGTGCCAGTTGGACACTCACAAGGCTATGGGCCCGGGTGGGATTCATCCCAGAGTAATGAAGGAACTGGCAAATGAACTTTCCAAACCACTTTCTATTATCTGTCGGCAGTCCTGGTTAACTGGAGAAGTTCCAGCTGACTGGAAATTAGCAAATGTAACGCCCATCTACAAGAAGGGCCGGAAGGATGACCCAGGGAACCAGAGACCTGTCAGCCTGACCTCGGTGCCAGGCAAGGTGATGGAACAGATCATCCTGAGTGCCATTACATGGCACATGCAGGACAATCGGGGCATCGGGGCCAGCCAACATGGATTCATGAAAGGCAGGTCCTGCTTGACCAACTTGGTCTCCTTTTATGACAAAGTGACTCGCTTAGTAGATGAGGGCAGGGCTGTGGATGTAATTTATCTAGACTTCAGTAAGGCATTCGACACTGTCTCCCACAGCATCCTCCTAGACAAACTAGCTGCGCGGGGCTTGGATGGGTGGACTCTTCGATGGGTTAAAAACTGTCTGGATGGTCGAGCCCAGAGAGCAGTGGTGAATGGGGCAAAGTCCAACTGGCAGCCGGTCACTAGCGGTGTTCGCCAGGGCTCAGTTCTGGGGCTGGTGCTGTTCAATATCTTTATAGATGATCTAGACGTAGGGATTGAGTGCACCCTCAGTAAATTTGCAGATGACACCAAGCTGGGTGGGAGTGTCGATCTGCTGGAGGGTAGGAAGGCCCTACAGAGGGTTCTGGACAGGTTAGATAGATGGGCCGAGACCAACGGCATGAGGGTCAACAAGAACAAGTGCCCGGTCTTACTCTTCAGCCACAACAACCCCATGCAGCACTACAGGCTGGGGGAAGAGTGGTTAGAAAGCGCCCGGTGGAAAGAGACCTAGGGGTGCTGATCGACAGCCGGCTAAACATGAGCCAGCAGTGTGCCCAGGTGGCCAAGAAGGCCAATGGCATCCTGGCCTCTATTAGGAATAGTGTAGCCAGCTGGTCTAGGGAAGTGATCGTCCCTCTGTACTCGGCACTGGTGAGGCCGTACCTTGAATACTGTGTCCAGTTCTGGGCCCTGCACTTCAAGAAAGATGTTGAGGTGTTGGATCGAGTCCAGAGGAGGGCGACCAAGCTGGTGAAGGGTCTGGAGGGTCTGACCTCCGAGGAACGGCTGAGGGAGCTGGGGTTGTTTAGCCTGGAGAAGAGGAGGCTCAGAGGTGACCTTATTGCAGTCTACAACTACCTGAAGGGAGGTTGTAGTGAAGTGGGAGTCAGCCTCTTCTCCCAGGCAACTAGTGATAGGACAAGAGGACACATCCTCAAGCTTCGCCAGGGGAGGTTCAGGTTGAACATTAGGAAGAATTTCTTCTCAGAAAGGGTTATTAGACATTGGAATGGGCTGCCCAGGGAGGTGGTGGAGTCACCATCTCTGGATGTGTTTAAGAAAAGACTGGACATGGCACTTAGTGCCATGGTCTAGTTGACAGGGCGGTGTCAGGGCAATGGTTGGACTCGATGATCCCAGAGGTGTCTTCCAACCTGATTGATTCTGTGATTCTGTGATTCTGTCCTGAGGCAATCGGTTGATGGCCAAGGAAAGAGATATGGATTTCATCTACCTGGATTTCTGTAAGGCCTCTGATACAGTCCCCCACAATGTTCTTACCTCCAGTCTGGTGATATATGAGTTTTACAGATTGACTGTTAGATGGATAAGGAATTGGTTGGATGGCTATGTCCAAAGAGTTACAGTCAATGCCTCAACATGAAAGTGGAAACCAATAACAAGTGGTGTCCCTCAAGGGTCCATACTTGGACAAATACTATTTAATTATCTTCATCAATGACACAGACAGCGGGGTTGAGTGCACCCTCAGCAAGTTTCCAGATAACACCAAGCTGAGTGGTGCAGTTGATTTGCTAAAGGGAAGGGATGCCATCCAGAGGGACCTTGAGAGGCTGGAGGAGTGGGGCCACGTGAACCTCATGAATTTCAAGAAGGCTAAGTGCAAGGCCCTGCACCTGGGTTGAGGCAATCCCCACTGTCAGTAGAGACTGCGGAATGAACGGATTAAGAATTGCCTTGTGGAGAAGGACTTGGGGATACTGGTGGATAAAAAATTAGGCATGAGCTGGGATTGTGTTTTTGCATCCCAGAAAGCCAATTGTATGCTGGGCTGCATCAAAAGAAGTGTGGTAGCAGGTCAAGGGAGCTAAGTGTCCCCCTCTACTCTGCTCTCGTGGGATCCCACTTGGAGTACTGCATCCCCAGTACGAGAAATACATGGACCTGTTAGACAGTGTCCAGAGTAGGACCACAAAAATGATCAGAGGTCTGGGACACCTCTCCTATGAAGAAAGTCTGAGAAAGTTGGGGTTGCTCAATCTGGATAAAAGAATGCTCTGGGGGAACTTTGTTTGCTAAAGGGAAGGGATGCCATCCAAAAAGCATCCCTATCAATATATACAGAGGACTTTTAAGAAAGATAGGGACTTTTTATCCAGGCATGGTAAAAAGTGACAGGAGCAACAGTTTTAAAGTGAAAGAAGGTAGATTTAAATTGCCTATAAGGAAGAAATTTTTTATGATGAGGTTGGTGAGATAGTGGGAGAGGTTTCCCAGAGAAGTTGTAGATGATCTTTAAAGGCCCCTTCCAACACAAACCATTCTATGATTCTGTGGCAGATGCACCCGCCCTGACAAAGACCTGACAAGGACCTTGCAAAAGCCCGCAAAAAACTGCACCACAGCTCTTGTTGCCCCCACGTGGCAAACGGCTTGGGGTCCTCAACCAATGGGGGTCTATATGACCATATTTGACCACAGATCAGATTTGACGAGGGTATAAAAGGAGCCACACCGGGGAGCCATTTTGAGTCAGTCCTCATCGGAGCAGCAGGCCTGAAGTCGGGGACTCTCCTCTTAGGTTGGGACGCTGCCTAAGGAAACTCCTCAAGGTTGAGAGCCCTCCCTTTATTAGGTGAGTGATTGCACATTTTGGATTATTTGCCGCAAAAACCTTAAGAATTCTTAAATCAGTCATGTATTATTAACTCCCGAATGACATTCTGAACCTGTAGATTGTTAATGTCTGCTGGAGTCTCAAGCAGTTTTGATTAGAATAAAACTTAGTTTGATCTTATTATAATTTTGTAAAATAAATCAGTTTTAGTTTGTTATTCAGTTTAGCTATGTTTTATGAGGTTTCACATCATTTAAATTGGCGTAGTCAGCAGGATGTCTATAGAGGAATTATTACAGAGGCACGGCTGTAGCCCTTCTCCCCCAGGCATGGAATGGGCAAAGGAGAAGTGGGCACACCCAGTAGCAGTTGTGGAGAGAATAGAACAATGCTGCGGAAGGAGTCGAGATGGCAGAAGGAAAGGAGCTATTTGTGCCATCCTAGGCACAAGCTTGATTCAAGCACAGGAACAAAACGATGATTGTGACAGGTTGCACAAGGACAACTTAAGGAAACAATTAGAAATAGATTGCTTAAAAGGAGAACTAAAAAGAGAAAGAGAGCGGATGCATCTATTAGAATAAAAAATTAAAATAATGCTAGCACATGCGGAAAGACCCACCAGCATTGTCCAAATCTGGAAACTAATCGCAGCCACAGATCCTGAAGATTGGGATGGGGACATCTGGGGAGACCCTAATGAAAGTAGCTCCGAAGGAGCTGGAGGAAAGGGACGTGTGGCCTCTTATTAAAACAGGAAGGCATACGGGTCTGCAAGGCGGAATCCCCCGAACTACAGTCCGCACTATTCCCTAGACAGGACCCGAGCTCAGTGAATTACAAACTAAGTTTTAGCCTAAGTTGGGTGAAATGGAAAATGAGTATTTGTGGAGAGCTTCTTCAACTGGTGCTGATTGGACACTGCTGAGTGATGATGAAGCAGAGGGGTTTTGGGGCCCCAGAGTGTTTCTGAGTGATGGGCTGGCAGGCGACCAGTCAATAATGTCTCCAGTATCTTACTGGGCTGGGGATGTGGACCCCAAAGAGCGAGGAAAGTCTGTTACTATTAAGGTGAAGGGATTGTCAGAGTTAGCAGAAGGAGTACAAAAGGCTGCTTGCATCCAGGCAATGTATGAGAGGGGGCAGAAAGGGGTACTGATGGCTGCACCAGTGGACCCCAGCCACCTTAGACCTCTCATTAGAAGGCTACCAGATGCTTTGAAAATACACGTTCAATCACTTAGAGAGAGAATTCAGAGGGCCATAGAGCACAATCAGTGAAACCCTCAGAACCCACCGGTACACGTGTTGACTTGGGCGGAGACGTTACACAATGTAGTAACTTACAGGCGCGAGATGAGATGGACTGATCTGGGCGGTGGTGCAGAAGGGAGCAGGAGGGTCCGACAAGCCAGTCGCCAACCGAACCCAGGACAACCCTCCCCCAGGGAGCCTGCACCTCCTGGAGATAAACAGGGTGGAACAAAGGATTCGGAAGGGAATGATATTTGGCAAAAGGCATTAACATTGGGAATGCCTCAGGGCGATATTGCATGTGGTGGAATTTCTGGGGGAGAAAACTAAGGATAGAAGGGAAGCCCTGGCAGCCCCACTCCCTCAGGAGGGGAGACTTAACCCTTTCGCGCCTCTGCAAGAGGAGTTGCAGGAGCTAAAAAACTAGAAGCTGTGGTTTGGGGTTCAGGCCACCCACTCTGCATGGTAAATTCCTGCCAATGGTCCGCTGATGGGGAACCTTATATATGTATTCCTGCGGGTCCAAAATGGCTAAGTTTGGAATTTTTAATTGATACAGGGGCCCAAATTAGCATTTTGAATAAGCAACAGGCTGAGGAATTGGGAATTAAACCCTCAAGGAAAGCTATAAACATAATAGGGGTAATGGTTGTGGCAGAAAAATGTCCTTTAGTGCTGACTTGGCTTTGGCTACCTGGGGAGAAAAGAATGATGGCTGTGGAGGTAGCTCTAAGCCCTTACAAGGGAAACATACTGGGATTTTATATACTATCGAACAGGCAGTGGTGCCTACCTAATGGCAAGATACAGAGTTTTGGAAGTCAAGGGGCAGAAGCCGCACATGTCAGGATACTACAACTTGCTCCTGTGTTACCACCATCTAAACTAACCTATATTTAGCATTACTCACTGCCAAATGCAGCAAAACAGGGTATTACTGATGTAATTAACGATCTCAAGAAAAGGCAAAATATAAGTCGCACCCACTCGCCATATAATTCTCCAGTTTGACCAGTCCGTAAACTTGATGGACGGTGGCGTTTAACAATCGATTACAGAAAATTGAATAGTAATACTCCACCTTTGACAGCTGCTGTCCAGAGTGTAACATCAGTGATGATGGCAATCCTGGCAGCTGCCCACCTATGGATGGCCACTTTGGATGTTAAAGACATGTTCTTTATGATTCCCTTAAGAGAAGAGGATAAACCACAGTTTGCCTTTACTTGGGAAGGAGTGCAATATACCTTCAACCGACTACTTCAGGGGTACAAACACTCACCTACCATTGCCCACAATGGCTTAGCTAAACTTCTTGACACCACAGAAGTGCCATCAGGTATCCACATATATCGATATATAAATGATATTCTAGTTGGTGGAGATAACAAAGAAGAGATAGGGAAAGTGGCTGAGGCCATCTGGAATCTGCTAACTAAGAATGGGCTAGACAGTCCGCCTTTCAAATGCCAAGGTCCTGGACAAGTGATTAAATTTCTAAGGGCTTGGTGGATAGCTGGGGCCATTGCAGTGCCTGATGATACACTGTCAGCTATTGAGAAGGGACACACTCTAGGCAGTTAGACAGAATTACAGCAATTGCTAGGTACATTGGGCTACTGGAAAAAGCATATACCTGGGTTCTCAGTGATTGCCCACCCCCTATATTACCTGCTCAGGAAAAATAGGGAATGGGATTGGACTCCGCAGCATACAGAAGCCCTTAACACCTTGAAGGATGAACTCAAAAACCTATCAGAGGCTAGGTCCACTGCACCCACAAGATACGCTAAGGGTGGAGTGGGGATTTGAACAACATGTCTCCTATCGCAGTGTGTTCCAAAAGGGACCGTGAGGGCCAGCCAGACCTTTATTGTTCTCTTCCACTTCATTCAAAGAAAATGAACAACGGTATTCTGAGTGGGAGAAGGGACTCCTTTCACTTACCAGGGCAATTAAGGAAGCGGAAAGGTTACGTACTTCACAAGATATCATAGTGCAAGGCCCTTTTCCTCTCCTAAATTCGATCCTTAAAGGGTCACCCCATCCTGAAGGGATAGCCCAGAAGGCCACAGTATAGAAGTGGTATGCCTACCTGGAAGTAATTATTCAGTTACTGCCACTGAAAGAGGGCCCGGTTAAGGTCTCTGAACTATCCGCAGGCTTGGGTACACAAGGAGTATGGTTCACTGATGCATCTGCCTGCCGAATAGGATCAAAGTGGCAATATAAAGCAGCAGCACTGGAAATCGGTACTGGGAAAATGGTTGTAGAAGAGGGAGAAAGTAGCGCACAGGTGGGAGAATTGCGTGCTCTCCTCCTGGCAGTGGAGAATGGTGCCACCATCATTTATACTGATTCCTATGCAACCTATAAGGGTGCCACAGAGTGGTTATGCCAATGGGAATCCAATCAGTGGGAAGTGGGCCATACAAAAGTCTGGAGAACTAGAGACTGGCAACGATTCTTAGAAATAGAGAGATCACAACCCTTAAAGGTGGGATGGGTAAAAGGCCATGTAAGGAATGGGACCCCTGCTGCGAAATGGAACCAACAGGTAGATCATTTAGCCCAAATCAAGGTACTTGATAGCGAAAAGGAGGACTGGGGATGGTTGGCTGAATGGCTGCACATTAAGCGAGGCCATTCAGGGAAGACAGACCTCTATTACGAATGTCGGTCTCAGGGGTGGCCAGTGTCTATGAAAATATGTGAAGCAATTCTTACAGCCTGTCCACAATGCTGAATAAGGCTCAAGACCAACCACCCAAAACAAGCTTCTGTCCAACATATCAAACAAGGCAGAGCTCTTTGGAGCACCTGGCAGACTGATTATGTCAGGCCCTTGAGGCCATCCCATGGGAAGAGGTATATTTTGACAGGAGTAGAGGTGGTATCGTGACTGACTACAGGCACAGGACATCAGACGGTTCGAGCACTGCAAGAATGGTTTGGTATTTTACCTATTCCTGAATGTATTCAGAGTGACAATGGGTCACATTTTACAGCCACAGTGGTACAAGAGTGGGCATGGGGAGAAGGTATCAAATGGGTGTTCCACACACCATATTATCCCCAGGCTAACAGTATAGTTCAGTGAACCAATGATTTGATTAAAAGACATGCCAATGTCTCGCACCCCAACTGGGACATACGATTGCCACAAGCAGTCTTCATTGTTAATAACTGCTGGGAAAGTTATGGAAGCCCAAAGATTCGAGCATTTTGCCCTACAGGACTATTGATGGGAGACACACCCATGTCTGATAATCCGAAGGGCCAGTTCCCATTGAGGACATGTGTAGGTCAACCCATTATGGTGAAACTGCATTCTATTGGCATTTTACCCATGACCTTAGCAAAACCAAGAGGCTTATATGCCTGGGAGGCCCTAGATGGAAGCAGAAAGACCCATCGTATCAGTGCCCGGTGGATAGTCCCAGACTTCTAACCCTAAAGCCCGGTTCCAAGGGACCGAGGCCCAGCTTTCTGTTTCTTACAGGACAATGGAAACATGGACCACCTTGATGCTCATTCTGACAGCGGTGACACCGATCTAAACAGAAAACACAGGCCTGGACAACACCATGATAGTGAAAATGATGGTGGGATTTGCTCGAATGGTGAATCTAACCTCCATAATGGTTTGTCTACCTACCCCCAAATCAGCAGAAGACCCTTTACCGATTTTTGTGCAAGACATTAAATTATTGCTCACTCTTGAGCTCACATGGGAACTATATAACAATTATAGCTGGTATTGCAAAAGGGCTGAGGACAGAGGGTATACCTATATTGTCTATAGTTGGTCATCGGGTGCAGTAAATGCAAGCTCAGTATGGGATGCAATATGCAATTACATCCTCCAACTCACTGGTGAGGCCATGGGGTGGAGTGTGAATGGTACCGTTCCGTGCTCCTACATCCCATGGAGAGCTACTGAATATAATACTCGATGGAACACTGATGATCATTCTCTACAATATACAAAACCATTAAATGCCTCATGGTGCATTAAACACCCTGAAGGGGATAACAATGAATGTCCTAGTGCATGTAATCAAAACTCGTTTAACTGTCCTCTCAACTGCACGTGGGCTAGACATACCTATGAACCTAACTGGTATGGGGAAAAGGATAAGATACCTCCAGCGAGGAAATCTCCTCTCTGGAACTGCCAAGTAAAAACTGGATGCAAAAACATTGATAAGACGCCATTACTATGGCTATATCCTCCTGTTAAAAAAGCTCTGATGCAGGGCTGTTTGTGCAGCAATACCAGCTACTCACGACCCTCTGTTTTAGATTGTAGTAAGAAAGGCTATTGTCCTCCTCCTACTACCATAACAGGTTCATGCCGGACATTCAGCCTCCATGCACCCCTCAACTTAGTATGGGCATGTTCTGACTGCCACTTATATTCCTGATTATATCCAACTATCCCTGGGCTAGCCTGTACACTGGTTGTGCTCTCACTTTGCCCCACTTACCGGGAAGGGTCCATGCCACGTAAGTGGTGGGATCGTAGACCAAGGGATTTATGGAAGGGATGGCAAGAAGTCCCAACACAAATTGGGTGGTGGATGGAATCATTATTTGGAGCAGGAATTGCCCCAGTACGAAACTGGCAAGCCATTTTGGAAATAGGCCTACAACTATTGGCTTTAGCCAATGCTACATCTGATAGTCTGAAGTTTTTAAACAATCAATTACAACATACCAGTAAGTTGACCATTCAAAACTGAGCTGTATTAGACCTGATGTTATTAAAGGACAAAGAGGTATGTGGAGTTCTGAATCTGTCAATGGATGAGTGTTGTGTCCATATCCCGAACATACCAGTGCCGCTTCAAGACCAAATCAACAAAATGAAGAAAGCAGCCAGAGATTCTGAAGCGATCGTCACTGGACTAGGGACGAACTGGTTGGGAAAAGTTTTTGACATGTTTGGATTTTCTCTTTCTGGGTGGATAACCAGCCTCCTTCAATCTTTGATAATGGTTGTAGTTATGATAGTTGCAATTTGCATTATGCTAAATTGTATTAAGCGCGCGATAGTAAGATCTGTGTCAGTTGTGAAGTATACCCCCTTAGAACCGGTTCATTCAATTGATATCCCTGTACAACTGTAGAACAATTGAAGCTGATGATCTACAGTGAGCATTAAAACTCACAAAGACTACGCGCCCTTTTAACTTAGGAGGCAAGAGGTGACTGCACCACCACTCCAAGGAAACCAGTCGAATTCTGACTGTGGTCACAGGGTGGATTGTGTGGCAGATGCACTCGCCCTGACAAAGACCTGACAAGGACCTGGCAAAAGCCCGCAAAAAACTCTGCGTCACAGCTTCTGTCACCCCCCATGTGGTGGTGGACAACACCTACGCCCTTTGGCCAAACAGCTCGGGGTCCTCAAACAATGGGGGTCTATATGACCATATATGACCACAGATCAGATTCGACAGGGATATAAACAGATAAAACATTTTGAGTCAGTCCTCATCGGAGCAGTGGGCCTGCAGTCAGGGACTCTCCCCTTAGGTTGGGACGCCGCCTAAGGAAATTCCTCAAGGTTGAGAGCCCTCCCTTTATTAGGTGAGTGATTGCACATTTTGGATTATCAGCTGCAAAAACTTTAAGAATTCTTAAGTCAGTCGTGTCGTATTAATTCCCAACCGACATTCTGAACCTGTAGATTGTTAATGTCTGCTGGACTCTCAAGCAGTTTTGATTAGAGTAAAACTTAGTTTGATCTTATTATCGTTTTGTAAAATAAATCCTAGTTTTAGTTTGTTATTCAGTTTGGCTATGTTTTGTGAGGTTTCGCAACGGATTCTATGAAAATTATGGACTTTGTATCCAAGCATGATGTGGATGTCCTCAACTAATACAACAGTGCACATGTAGCTAAAACCTGAAACAGGATGCAAGCCCAGTTGAGATCTCAGGATATGTGATCTCCAGGAGTCTCTGCTATAAACTCACTTTGGAACCCTGTCTTTGTTCTGCCTCTATTTTGTTATGTTCTGGCTGTGCTCTAGCGAACGTGTCCCAGGCGGCATAAGAGAAAATGTATAAGAAAGTTTCCTGCTCCTATCTTCAGTCTTCTCCAGATGGGACTCTAGGACACTGCTCCGATTCTCTGAGCATTCCTGTCTCCAACGCCTAATTGCCGGCAACAAGGGTGAGTTCACCTGGTGGTCTTGGGAACGGGTATACTCAGACACTAGGAGCCTGTGTGTTTAAAGTTGCTGAGGAATTTTTGAAACAAAGGTACCCCGGGAAATTAAGGAAAAGACAAAATGGGAATTGGACCCAGCATTGAAAGGGGGACGCCCGTTGCTGAGGTTTTGGAGAATTGGAATAGAATCCCGTTGACCGGGGCATGTGGGAAAAAGAGATTTATTTTGCTGTGTCAAGAAGAATGGCCATTTTTAACTAGGGTCCGAGGTGGAGGACCTAGAGATATCTGGCCCTCTAAAGGGACCTTTGATGCACATAAATTGAGATTCTTAAGGGTAATCCTCGAGGATGAAGGGAGTCAAGATCTTGATTTTTGGTATATTTGGTACTATTGGGCAAATGCAAAGAAAGGCAAAAAAGAGCCTAAACAAGTGAAACCTTCTATTCCTTCAGCACCCGTGCTGGAGGAATCGAATCCTTTCACTGACAAGGGAATTGGCATGTATCCCATGAGATTGGAATACATCCCAAACCCTAGAGCTGGACCTGGAGCTCCGCCAGAAATTCCACCAGTCCAAGCTGTTGTGAGACATGAACCTTGGAAACAAGGAGATTTAGTAAACTGGCAATCAAAAATGCCACGCATCAGAGAGGATGCTGAAAAATGTGCTCAGATGCTATCTGGAATTTTTACTGATTATTCTCCAAATTGGAATGATGTAAAGACCCTCATGAGAGAGCTCTTTACAGCAGAAGAGAGGGAAAAAATTTTCCAAAAGGATCGGGAAATTGCACAAAGAGGTCAAGCTCAAGGGCTACAGCCCTGGCCCGATCAAAACCCAAATTGGAATTTGGTCACTGAGGATGGCGCCAGACTCCAACGAGATGTCTTACAGCAACTGGTGGAGGCTGTTCGGCAAGCTGGTGAAAAAATTACTAATTGGACAAAGGTAATGGAATGTAGACAAAAACCTGATGAACATCCCAGTGATTACTGGATTCGGTTAAAAGCTACCCTCCTGAAATATGGAGGAATGACAAGGGACAATTTTCAGGAACCCCTTGCAATCAGTGTATTTGTGGATCAATCTGCACCTGATATTAATAAATATTTCAAGAAACATATGCCAGGGTGGCAAGGCAAAAGCCTCACAAAGATTCTTAGTATTGCCACCTTTGTATATGATGGGAGAAGTGAAGAGCAAAAGAAACAAGATCAAAGAAAAGAGAGAAAGGAGCGAGAGAGGGATATTAATCTCCTGGCAGCCGCAATTACTCAGAATTACCAACGCGGCAGAGGAAGAGGTTTTTCACGAGGCCGTGGAGGTCGTGAGGCGGGGGACCGAGGAAGACAAAGATTCATTCCCTCTCGAACTAATGATCTTGAATGCTTTTACTGTCATAATTTAGGGCATATTGTTCGGTATTGTCCTCTGATACCATCATCCAACAACAGCGGGAGAGACGGAGCGGAAAGACCGGGACGTCCACATTCTCGCTGAGAAATTTATGGATTGGGATTCTGGGATTAAGGTAGATAACGAGGGACTTATCACAGATAAGGTAAATGACATTCCTGTTAAGTTCTTAATAGATACGGGTGCAACTTTATCATTGTTAAATTTTCATGTGTCACAGTTATCTGATGAATTTGTAAAGGTTACTGGAATTTTGGGTGAAGAGAAGTTGCAGCTTTCTCTTCCCCTTCCAATTGTTTTTGATGATCGTTTGATATGGGGTCGATTTGTTATCTCGCCAACTTCTCCTATTTCATTATTTGGGAGAGATTTATTACAGGAATTGGAAACATGCATAGCTCTAACTCCCAAAGGAATTCGATTGATCATAATGGGAATGCAAACTGTAGAAATTCAAGAACGTGAGCTTAAAATCCCAAAAGAGTTAAAGAATGTGTCTAAAAAATTATGGAGTCTCTCCGGAGATGATATTGGACTATTAAAATCTTCAGAACCTGTAGTGATCGAAACAAAAGGAGGGACTCCCCCTTCTATTAGACAATACCCAATTGTGGCAGAAGCCATCCCAAGTATTGGAAAACAAATAAAATCATTTTTGGAAAAGGGGATTTTAAAAGAATGTCGAAGTTCTTTTAATACACCCATACTCCCGGTTAGTAAACACCGACTTGACAAAGATGGGGATCCAGAATACAGATTTGTACAAGATTTAAGAGCAGTAAATGAATTCGTAATTGTTCCCCACCCAGTTGTACCTGATCCAAATTTGATTGTTACTCAAATACCTGTCTGGGGAAAATTTTACACTGTATTGGATTTGACTGGAGCTTTCTTTAGCATACCTGTGGCTGAGGAGAGCCAGCACATATTTGCCTTTACTTGGCAAGGGAAACAATTAACTTGGACCCGGTTACCCCAGGGATTTACAAGCTCACCAACTATATTCTCCCAGATTTTGAAAGGGGATTTGGCTGATCTGTTTTTTCCGTGTAAGTCTGAATTGATATAATATGTAGATGATTTATTGTTAGTATGTCGTTCAAGGAAGGATTGTGTTACAGACACTCGGTATTTGTGTAATAAATTGGTTGTAAAAGGTCACCGAGCATCTCCATTAAAACTGCAGTTTTGCCAACAAAAAGTGAAGTACCTTGGATTTATATTAAGCCCAGGTACAAGAGAAATAGATCCTGAGCGAATTAAAATAATCCAAGAATTACCTAGGCCTGTAACAAAGAAACAAATTCGGGGTTTTTTAGGACAGGTAGGATTTTGTCGCCCTTGGATACCCAATTTCAGTGAATTGGCAAAACCCTTGCATGCTGCCACACGAAATGAGGAAATTGAACCAATCAAATGGGGTCCGGAGAGACAAAAAGCTTTTACAACTCTGAAAGGTGCCTTAATGCAAGCACCAGCTTCAGGTTTACCAGACTATAGTAAACCTTTCAAATTATATTGTGATGAGCGAAAGGGAAATGCTAGAGGAGTGTTAGTCCAAACTTTAGGACCATATGAAAGACCAGTAGCATATTTTTCTGCTCAGTTAGATCCAGTTATACAAGGGACACCATTTTGTATAAAATCAGTAGCTGCAGCAGCAGAAATGGTAGAAAAATGTAGAGCAATAGTGCTGGGACATCCCCTAACTGTATGCGTACCCCATGAAGTTGAAATATTATTGAAACAATATGCAGAAAAATCCCTTTCACTGCAACGGGCACATAGATATGAACTGGTTTTACTTTTGGCTCACAACATCACACTTCAAAGGTGCAATACTTTGAATCCAGCCACTTTAATACCTTTGCCGACTGAAGGGGAAAAAGATCAACCTGACTGTACCCAGGTATTAGCAGTATCCAGTAAACCGCACAATGATCTTGAAGACCAACCCCTGAGCGACCCAGACATCAACCTTTTGACAGACGGCTCGTCTTTTTACGAAGAAGGAAAAAGGTATACTGGCTTTGCAGTAACAACAGAAAAAACTGTGTTAAAAGCTAATCCTCTTCCTAGTGCTATGGGGGCACAAGGTGCAGAAATCATAGCACTTACTGAGGCTGCAAAGTTAGCAAGAGGCTTAAAAGCTAACATTTGTACAGACTCTAAATACGCTTTTGGAGTTTGTCATGCTACAGGTACCCTGTGGAAAGAGAGAGGATTTTTGACCTCAGCTGGAAAAACCATTGCACATGGGAAGGAGGTACGTGAACTTTTAGAAGCTATACAGTTACCTGCACAAATAGCAGTAATTTATATAAAAGCTCACACAAACCACCAAGATGCACTGTCGCGAGGAAATCACTTGGCTGATCAAGCTGCGAAAGCTGCAGCCAAACAAATTCATCTTATTATGGCAGTTCTGTGTGCAGCAGAGAAACCTGACAGGCTTCCAAGTGCAGAGGAGATGTATGAGGTTCTTCCAGAGGAAGAAATGAAATTTTGGAGACGACTTGGAGTGGAACAACGGGATGGACAATGGACATTGGGCAAAAAACCCCTACTCCTGAAAAGGTATTTACTACCTGTTGTTCGGTGGTTCCATGAAAAATGCCATGGGGCACCTGAGGGACTTGCACAGAGAATTCAACGGCTGTGGGCTGCACCCGGAGTCTGCTCCGCAGTGAAAAGGATTACTGAAAGCTGTAAACTTTGCCGACAGTAGGCTACCACTAGCATTCAGCCACCTCAAGGTAAAAGACCGCCCGTGGTGTTTCCTTTTCAAAGATTACAAATTGATTATGCTGAAATGCCAAAAGCAATGGGGTATTCATACTTGTTAGTGATTGTGGATCAATTATCAGGATGGGTAGAAGCCTTCCCAGCAAGAAAGAATGATTCAAAAACTGTAGTGAAAGCGCTGTTGAAAGAGTTAATACCCCGATATGGAGTTCCTGAAGTAATTGATTCGGACAGAGGAGCTCATTTTTCAGCAATGATTCTGTTCCAAGTTTATAATGCTTTAGGAATCACAGGGAACTTACATACACCCTATCACCCTGAGACCTCTGGACAGGTAGAAAGAATGAATAGGACCATAAAGGAAAAGATTGTTAAAGTGTGTAAAACAACAGGGTTGAAATGGCCGGAGGCTTTGAATTTGGTTCTATGGGACATTCGGAACACACCCAGACAACCTGTTGGGTTATCGCCAGCAGAAGTATTGTTTGGGCGAGTTTTGCCTGTTCCAGGCACTTATTTGCCAGCAAAAACAAGTTTATTGGATGGAGATGAACGAGTGACACAATATATACTGTACTTGCAAAATTCTTTCTTTGAAATGCGAAAGCATGCCTATTGGTATCAAGGTGGATCTCCTGAGATACAAGTACATAACATTCAACCAGGAGACAAAGTATTGATAAAAAATTTTAAGAGGAAAAACAGATTTGAACCAAAATGGGAAGGACCTTATGTTGTACTTTTAACTTCTTTTTATGCTGTCAAAGTTGCAGGAAAAGAGACCTGGATCCATCATTCTCATGTCCGCAAGGAACCCGAGGAAAGATGAAATATTTTAGTTTGTTCCTTTTTTTTTTTTCCCATCTGTAAATGTTATTGTTTCACCTTGTGTAAGATTTGCTATTCGTTACCAAGATTCCAATACCAATGCCTCTCGTGTGCTTTATAATAATTATTCTTGGTGATCTGCAGGCTTCTTTATAGCAATTCAGACAAAGACTGGGGAACTCATTTTTACATCTAGCTATCCAAAGATTGAGCCCAGAGGAATTATTTATCAATTTGGAAAAAAACAATAATAAATATATCCGGGGAGATGATAGAAAAATTAGCCAATGCCTCAATGCGTGGATTTCTGACATTGCAAAAAGAAATTACAAAATTCTCTAAAATTACAATTCAAAACAGAATGACTCTAGATATGCTATTAGCCTCACAAGGAGGAGTGTGTACAGTTTTAAGTATCAGATGCTGTACGTACACAGACTTATCTGGAGAACTGCTCACAGATGTGCACAAAATTGGGGAAGTGAGTTCTATGATGCAAAAAGTAGAAAAAGACGACACCTCGTGAGGATCTACTGAAACACTCTCTTGGCTCACATCTTGGTTCCCAGACTTAGCTTTATGTATAAAGAAGCTGATTATAATTGTCTTGTTTATAATTAATATCATTGTGATTATACTAGTGTTAGGACAATGCTATATGAGATGTTTTTCTTCCTTTGCTTCAAAAATAGAATCATCATGGAGATACAAATAATTGCAGGGATGCAATAAAAAACAAAAGGAGGGAATTGTTATAGAAATTTTCACATAATTAATGTAAAAGTTCTTATGAGTTAGAGAAACAAGAATCAATAGGGGTGAAATAGAATAGTGAATAGAATAATTAATATAAGTCTATCTGAATAAACACAGGTGGGCTTTCACAGTCCACGAATATTGTTCTCAAAGCTCCTTTTGTAATCCTGACCTAAGACCGAACAAATCATCAAAGCTTAATGAGTAGCTAAGCAGGAGTAGGCCTAGAAGTATTACCTTCTGATGATTTTAGTAAAGAGGATGTATGGTTAACCTCTTCTTTACCTTAAAAGAAATACAGGACACTTAGAAATAAAAATTAGTATAGATAAGGTTTTAAATATAACTTCAGTTGTTTTTAAGGTTGAATGTTTAGGAAACACTGGCGGTGGGAACTGGACTCTGGTCAACCTGGATCAGGACGGGACGCTGATCATGGCAAGAACATTAAGGACACTGATCACAGCAAGAACATCGAGGATGGGGTGTTGACCGGAGTCGGAGCGGAACCAGAACATAAAGATCAGCTAAACAATGGAAAAGAATGGACTTTTGTGGACTCTTGACGAAGAAAGAAAGAGGAATTGAAATAGTTAGTGGATTATTAACAGAAGCTTATGAAATGTTTATGATGTAATTGATTATTAGTTTCTATATAAACCGATAGTGAATTTGAGTCAGGTACCATTCACTGCGGTGGTGGTCCAACTCTGAGTTGTTAATAAAACCAGCAAACCTAGAGACCCGGACTCTGCCAATTTTCTTTGACACCAAAGACAAGATATTTGGCTATAGAAATCCAGCAAGAGCAGCACAGTATGTTATGGTTTCCTGATATTTTTATTTAGTTTAATTAAATAATATCATGTTAGTATATGTCTACACATGTTAATATAAATCTACACAAACTAATCTGTATCTATATATTTTAGAACTGGACATGTGAAAAATACTTAAAACTCTTTAGAGAACAGTAGTTAAAGTAGTTAAATCAGTGAGTAGTAGCATTTCCAGAGATTAAGAAGGCAATCTTTGTAGTATGAATTGAGATGCCATAGTCCTGACACAGGCTGTCTAAAATTACTTTTCTAATTCTGTATTGCTTTCCGTGGTCAGTGGATAGAAAATAGTAATCTCCAAAAAAATTCTGTCCCATATTTTCTATCTTTCTGTAGATATTAGCTAAGATAATGATAAATATTTTCTCTTTCTTCCATATAAGAAATAGCAATACCTCTGTGAGTGATTTTTGAGAGTCTCCGAGGGAATGGAAAATAATGACAAATTTCACTTATGAAAAACTCAAGCATTTGCAGAATTTCTCTCATAAATTATACAAGTGAAATTTGACTTTTCTGTTAAATAACAATGTCATTTATGTAGTCAAGAAAGCATGTTTTTAGCTGCAAACTCTGTAAATGGAATTACGAGTGTACATAAGCTAAACCCCTTTGTATTTGTATTTCTTGCTGAGGGATAAGCAAAAGCAACCCAGGACACACTCCACTTAAGTTTAGGCACTTAATGAACATGCTGAATCAAGGGATAACATGCTATACTATTTTTTCTGTAATCACAGGGAAAAAAAGGAACTTCTGTTTTTGTATGTTAATCAGCCACCTTTAGTAAGAGCGTTCTGTTGATCATGTAGAAGGCGTGAGGCAGTTTTGATTCCCAAGTCAATAATTTCTTGAGATATATGTAAGATTCTTCATTTATGGATCCTGAATGTCATCGTCAATTTTTTCAGCCTAGTAAAGCCCAAATCTGCAATGAATCTTAGGAGAGTTAAATGTTCAATAAGACAAGCATATATTATTTCCCTACTTTCCACCTTGTCCACCTCCCCATTTAAGATGTCATCCAAATTACTGCATTTTTTTAGAGTAAAAATCTGGATGCTGATCATTCATAATTTTCTTTGATGACAACAGCATCTTTAACGTTTTTCTTTTTTTCTCTAATCTTGAACTGAAATTTGGGGTTTTTAACTGTAAAAATACATTTCATGTCAGTTTTATTTTTCATTTTTGCTTGGAAATCTACCACTGAGTGCAAAGCAATTTTGACTAGCTTCAGTTTTCTGGAAATTATAATCTATTATTATATTGTTTTTGTTTGGTAGAGTAAGAGTGATCAAAAAGAATTACAGGCTGACTTCTGCTCATACATAATCTTCACTGTACAGTCTAAAATTCTCATCCAAAAGAGGCCAGGTGGATTGCATTCGGGAAGTGCACGTGTGACTGCATTTTGTGTAATAGGCAGAGTGAGGCCCACTGAATTAACTTGCTCAAATGTAGACATCTCCATAATAAGAACCTAATGTTAGCTGAGATGAGTCACGCTTCTCATTGCTGTACACAGTAGTGTCAGAGAAACAGGTCAGCTTGGAAGCAATTCCTCTGGTCCTTATGATGAGACACATCACTCATATGAGCCTATTTTTTCTCTTGAGTATAAGTGAAGGCTGGACAACTAGTTCAGATGCAGATTTCTACACTGTACACTTCTATAATTAATAGGAATCCCATTATCTGTATGTTATGTCCAAAATTATGTAGAAGAAAGAAAATTCAATGCACAGGACAACCATGGCTGTTTAATATCTTACTTATCTCTCTATCACAGGCTATTTATTTTGATCACTGAAGAGAGCATGGTTCCAAACAGAAACAACAGTCAAACACTACTGACAGAATTCACCCTCTTAGGTCTGCCTGGTGATCCAAAGTTGCAGCGATTCATACTTGGCTTCTTCGTCCTTATCTACGTTATTACATTGATAGGAAACTTGCTTATATTTTGTCTTACCCACCTGGACACTCATCTGCATATTCCAATGTACTATTTCCTCAGGCATTTGTCTCTCATAGATATATGTCACCCTTCCAGCACTTTTCTTCCATTGCTTATTAGCTTTTTAGCTCAGAGAAGAACTATCTCACTAACTGGCTGTGCAGTTCACATGTATGTGTTTCTTGTGCTGTCAACTACTGAATGCATCCTCCTGGCAGTCATGGCCTATGACCGACATGTGGCCATACGTCTCCCTCTCCACTACACAATGACCATGAGCAACAGGAAGTGTGTCACATTAACGTCATTCTCATGGGCAAGTGGCCTGGTACTGCCAATTGCTCACACTGTCCTGACATGGAGTCTGCCTTACTGTGGTCCCAGTGTGACTGATCACTTCTTCTGTGAAATGCCTGCTGTATTGCAGTTGGCATGTGCTGATACTTATCTGATCAAGCTGGTCACTCAAGTGGGGTGTCTCTTCACCTTGTTGATGCCTATCACTTTCATTGTTTTCTCCTACCTGAACATTTTGGTAGCTATTTTTGAAGATAAACTCTGCCAAGGGAAGAGAAAAGGCCTTTTCCACCTGCCTTTCACATTTGATGGTTGTAATTCTGTTCTATGGAAGTGCCATCTACATGTACATGAAACCAAACTCTTTTCATTCCCCTCAGAAGGACAAAATCATCTCTATCTTATACAATATCCTTACCCCAATGTTAAATCCAATTATTTACAGCCTGAGGAACACGGAGGTCAAGAAAGAATTGATGAGAGTTATTAGAAGGGAAATATAGCCCTAAGTAACACAGAATATATCTCATAGAGGTGTTTATCTATGGAACTCTCATTTAATCATAGAGGGTTGGATTCATAAGTGCATACATTTACAGTGCCGAAATGGCCATCTGAACCACTCATGCTGGACTGCCTTTATAGTTATTAGGGAAAAATAACACAATTACTACGCAATTCAACACACTAAATGAGGCGCCTGAAATAATTAAGTAAACATTGCTTTAAAATTGCCCGTTGCTCTCCACTGATTGTTAAAGAAGTCTAGGATGACTATTTCATATACAGATGTCTAAATCACACATTTCTAAAGCTACTTACGTGATTTTTTTCTCCTGAAATCCGATGTTTTGATGATAATTGGAGTATTGTTACTAGCAAGTAAGTGTATGAATATCCTTCTATCTCTTTGCCTTAGCATAAGGTCTAAAAAAAGACTAAAGAAATTAAATATCCAAAAGTAGGGTTCACTAGGAGATATTAACTGTAGGTGCCATTAATTTCCTCTAAATTTAGTTAAAACCCCTAGAAGTCTAAGAGGTCTACAGCTTCAAGGAAACTTCTTCATGGGGGTAGCATACATGCCATATATGATGACACGTATGATATACGTAATTTAGGATTGTTCTAAGAATATAACAGTATGGAGGACTATAATCCAGTGTCTGGAAGCTCTTCTGGCTGTTGCTTAATATTGAACTGTAGCTATTTAATATTCTTTTTTAATGTCTATCTTTGGATGCAATGTGTGGCATTATGTAAAGGCTCTCATTATGCTCCCTGCTTGCTATAGGGTCAGATTAGTTGCATTGCATCCCAAAATTCTCATTAAAATCTAGGATCATTAGATTCCGAAGTGATATAAAGAACCTATATGCCACTATTTTTCTGTACTCTAGCTATTTTAGTTTTATAGAAGTTAAATGTTACAGGCTAGTCATGCAAGCTATAGAATTTTAATCTTTTATTATTTTTAATGTTTCTGTTATGTATAGAATAGCTACTATTAGTTCAAAATAAATGACCTAGTCAGTCAAACAAGGTACTAAATAGAAACAAAAGACACTTATTCCCCAGAGGCTGCTGTCCCTAATTTAACATTTTATTTTTTTTTGGTTGGATTTCTAAGAAATTATCTGATGGGATTCCCCTTATCTTTTTTTTTCTTTTTACTCACTGTAATTTTTTAGTAAGTTTTCCCATTTGAAAGGAATTTTATTGTGAGCTAGTGTTCTTAATGGTATTGATTGCCTATATTTCATTAAAAAATCAGTGTCTGTTCTTCAGTCTGAGGGAGGGGAAATTAGAGCTCACATGTTTCCATGTTACATAACAGTAGTCAATTGATACAGTTAACCAACTAAACAAGCCATGCTGATATTCCATTAAAAATCACAGAATCACAGAATGGTAAGGGTTGGAAGGGATCTCCAGAGATCATCTAGTCCAACCCCCTGTCAAAGCAGGTTCACCTATAGCACATTGCATAGAGTCGCGTCCAAGTCAGCTTCTAATATCTCCAGAGAAGGAGACTCCCCACCCTCCCTGGGCAGCCTGTTCCAGTGCTCTGGCACCCTCAAATAAGTTTTTTCTCATATTTAGATGGAACTTCACATGTTTCACTTTGTGCCCATTGCTCCTTGTCCTGTCGCTGGGCACCACCGAGAAGAGCCTGGCCCCATCCTCTTGACATCCGCCCCTAAGGTATCTGTAAGCATTGATAAGATCCCCCCTCAGTCTTCTCTTCTCCAGGCTAAACAGACCCAGCTCCCTCAGCCTCTCCTCGTAAGAGAGATGTTCGAGTCCTCTGACCATCTCTGTAGCCCTCCGCTGGACTATCTTCAGTAGTTCCTTGTCTTTCTTGAACTGGGGAGTCCAGAACTGAACACAGTACTCCAGGTGTGGTCTCACTAGGGCAGTGTAGAGGGGGAAGATTAAAACCTCCCTCAACCTACTGGCAACGCTCTTCCTAATGCACCCCAGAATACCATTTGCCTTCTTGGCCACAAGGGCACATTGTTGGCTCATGAGGAACTTCTCCACCAGAACTCCAAGGTCTTTCTCCGCAGAGCTGCTTTCCAGCAGGTCAACACCCAGCCTGTACTAGTGCATGGGGTTATTCCTCCCTAGGTGGAGGACCCTACACTTGCCTTTGTTGAACTTCATGAGGTTCCTCTCCGCCCAGCTCTCCAGCCTGGTCAGGTCTCACTGAATGGCAGCACAGTCTTCTGATGTATCGGTCACTCCTCCCAGTTTTGTGTTGTCAGCAAACTTGCTGAGTGTACACTCAGTCCCTTCGTCCAGGTCATTGATAAATTAAACAGGACTGGACCCAGTACTGACCCCTGGTGAACACCGCTAGCTACAGGCCTCCAACTAGACTCTGCATCACAGATCACAACCCTCTGATCTCTGCCATTCATACAGTTCTTAATCCACCTCACTGTCCACTCATCTAACCCACACTTCCTGAGCTTTCCCTATGAGGATGTAATGGGGAAGCCTTGCTGAAGTCAAGGTAGACAACATCCTCTGCTCTCCTCTCATCTACATGTGTCATCATAGAAGGCCATCGCATTGGTCAAGTATGATTTCCCCTTGGTGAATCCATGTTTTCTATTCCTGATAACCTTCTTTTCCTCCACATGCTTAGAGATGACATCCAGAATGAGCTGTTCCATCACTTTTCCAGTGATGGAGGTGAGGCTGACTGGCCTGTAGCTACCTGGGTCCTCCTTCTTGCCCTTTTTGAAGACTGGAGTGACATTGGCCTTCCTCCAGTCCTCAGGCACTTCTCCTGTTCTCCATGACTTATCAAAGATGACGGAGGTCGGCTTGGCAATAACATCTGCCAGCTCTCTCAGCTCTCGTGGGTGCATCCCATTGTATCCCATAGATTTGTGGGTGTCCAGTTTGCCTAAATGATCTCTAACTTTATCCTCCTCAACCAAGGGCAAGTCTTCCTTTCTTCAGACTTTCCCTCGTACCTCCAGGTTCTGGGATTTCTGAAAGCCAGCCTTAGCAGTAAAGACTGAGGCAAAGGCAGCAATCAGTAATTCCGCCTTCTCTGTATCCTTCGTCACCAGGGCACCCTTCTCATTCAGCAGCAGGCCCATATTTTCCCTAGTCTTCCTTTTGCTGTTGATGTATTTGAAGAAGCCCTTTTTCTTGTCTTCGATGTCCCTTACCAGATTCAGTTCCAAGTGGGCCTCAGCCTTCCTCGTCATATCCCTGCATACTCTGACAACCTTCCTATATTCCTCCCAAGTAGACTGTCCCTTTTTTCCACATTCTGTAGACTTCCTTCTTCCATCTGAGCTTTACCAGAAGCTTCTTGCTCATTCATGCAGGTCTACTGCCCCCTTTGCTTGATTACTTAGGGATGCACCGATCTTGAGTTTGGAGGAAGTGATGCTTGAATATTGACCAGTTCTCAGGGACCACCCTACCTTCTAGAGCCCTAACCGATGGGATACCCCCAAGTAGATCCTTGAAGACTCCAAAGTTAATGCCTCTTTCTTTCAAGTCAAGGGATTAAGGAACATGGGATGATATTGAGAGTACTAGGAAAGTGACAGTAGAGTATAACTAAAAGATGAGGAACACAAGTCACGGTTTTCCCATGGAACTTGAGCCACAGCAATGATGGCGGATATGGAAGACACCATGATTATTTTAGTGGGTGTAGGTATCACAGAACTACAGAAAATCAGGGATTGGCTTAGGTACCTAAAAGTACTTATGCAGTGCTGCTTAAGGTGCCCAAAATTAACTCATCTGAGCCCCAGCTGATGCTTCAGAGTGCACATGTCGTTCCTATGCCAGAAAGACATCCCTGGATAGTCCTCCTAGGAACCTAAGAACAGTAAAATGGCTCTAGACCTTTCATGGACCAACAGGCTAAAGGTAGAGGAAATGAATATCATTCCCATCTCCAAGTTTTTCTGTTTGTGCCAACTAACATTCTATCAAATTATTTCAGAGATAAATGTGGAGGTAAGCAACATTCTCAAAATGTATTTTAGATAGAACTACTCAGTTTTGGAGATTACGAGAGTTTATTATTGCATACACATATCATTACCATCCACTGTGTCTCAGTGTCTCAGAATATTTTCAAGCATATATAATTTACCAGTATAAACTGAGTTATTTTCAAACTAAGCTTATAAAAACTTCCAAAATTAAGTTCAAAATCATTCTTCATAATATACAGTCATTTTACTTTAGTAGAAGTTATAAAGAATAACTGTCCTGGTTGGCCTAAACCAGGCCAATTTTCCTTTCAGCGATTTTTACTTTCAGCTAAGTCTCTTCTAAGTAACTGCACTTTCTGAAACTAACTGCATGTTTTGCAGAGAGTGTCTGCTTCTAGGACTGATAACACTCAAAGTTTGTAGTTATCACTGAGGCACCGGTAGGGATGTTAGGCAGAAAGGCTCTTGCTGTCCTTATTCTTAGAGAAACCAAGGTCACTGCTAAATTCCTCACTGCTTATGAGTGAAGAGCCACAGGGAGGTCGCACCTGCAGGGAGGAGCGGACAGGGCAGGTGACCCAAAATTGACCAACGAAGGTATTCCATCCCACACACGTCATTCTCGGTATAAAGCGGGGGGATCATGAGGGTCTTGTGCTCTTCTTCTTGGATGTTTCTTCTTCTTCTTGGCCCTTCTTCTCCCTTCTCACCCCCCTTCTGGTACAGCCAGTGTCCAAGAAGGACTCTGTCCGTTTTCCTGCTGCCCCCGATCCTGATCCGTGCATCCCTTAATCCAGCTCTCGACCGTCGCTAGGCCCAGCCTGGGCCTTCCCGGAGCCTGCCCTGCAGTGCCGGTGGTGACGTGATCGACATTGGGGGAGCTCTATCTTGGTTTTGTATATATTTGTATATATTTAATTATTATATTATTATTATTATACTCTTTTTCATTATTACAGTTTATTAAAACTGTTTTAACTTTCCAACCTGTAAGTCTCTCTCCCTTTTCCCTTTTCCTTTCCCTTCTGGGGGCGGGGGGGAGGGTTAACAGAGAGCATCTGCCACCGGTTTAATAGGTGGCCCAGCTTTAAATCGTGACAATGACAGAACATGATATAATGAAGGAGGAACGTATGAAGAAATAGATATAATTCATATGAGAATACATGACAAAAATGTCTTGAGGCGATAGATAAAGGTACGATTAGGGATCAAATATTGCATTGTCATGAATCTAAAAACATAATTTGCATTTTAGATTATTTTGGCTTTGTTTTCATTTATGTCACTCATTTAATATTTGCATCACAGTTAATGTTTTCTTCACAAAATATTGGAATTGAACAGTATAATCCTGTCTGTGTAGGCCTGCTCTACATTTAGGGAGGAAGAAACATAAACAATGATTTATAGGCCTTGCTTTAAAAGCTATAGAATCACTCACTTCAACTTATATATTAGGTTGAGATACACAATGCCTTACTACTGCACCTTATAGAACATTTATTTATCTTTGGTGATTAGGAAGGAAATACAGATAGATAGGTGATATAATACCTTGAAGATGGAAAAAAATATTTAAGTTTAGTCTACCCAGTTTGAAGATAATTAAAAGCATGAGAATTGTATAAAAGTAGTAAAATTTTTCTTACAGTATATAGTTCTTCAAAGTGAATTTTAACACTAAGCTTTACATTTTTCAGGATAGATTTTGAATGGATTCCATTTAAAGTTAAGACAGTTGATGTGTGCATCTGAATACAGGAATCAATATGTGAGCTAGATTTCTAAACCCTGAACACTGTGTGAAGTGTAGATTCAGCCAATGCATTGTGAACTTTATTCATATTTTAAGATATCTCAGAATATCCCAAAACTTCCACACCTAGATTAATAGATTAAATAGATTTAAGATTTTTTGTTTATATTCATTCTTCTCACCTACTCTACTAATTGTTAGAAGTATGTGCTGTGTATCTATAACAACTATTTTACATATACAAACATATATTTATATGAATAAAAAGAAAAACAAAGCAAAAGTGAGATCATAAGAACTTGATTTCCTGACTTCTTCAGGTGTTATTGACACTTTCAAATTAAAGAGCTACATCATATATTTGATCTAAACATGTTGGAGATGACAAAGTATATTTAGAAATACTCTTCTAAGAAAAGACTTCCTTTTTTTCATGCCTTTTCCAGGGCTCTCTTGACATCCTTATTCCTCTTATATATAACAGAATTTATTATGGGGGGCAAGAAAGTAGAGACAAATTTTTTTAACCTCTCCTAGCTCGTTAGCTGTCAGGGCACTATGCACTATTCCCTTTGCCGTGTAGGACATAGAGACAGCAAGAAGAAAAGAAGAGCTGGTGGAGAAGGCAATTTTCCTCCCTTCAGCTAAAGGGTTTATCAAAGCTGCTCACAACATGGGAGGTGACAACCAAACTAAATAACCCCAATGACTCTTGTATTGAATATTATTATGCATATTTTGAGGAATGATGAGGTGAAAGGAGCCCTGTGAAAAAGGTGGAGGAAAAGTAATTTTGTGTGGATGAAATAGAATATTTCCATTGTTTCAGGTGGTGCAAATAAAGTTTACAACCCTTCTGCAGTGATGATAAGAAAACAGTAAGGGAATTCTAAAACACCTAAAATGCACCTAGATTGTATTTTTTTAAGTAGTAGATTTCTACCATAAATTGCACCTCGGATTCTGTTCAAATATGCTTAGTGAAAGCAGATGAATTCCACCCCAAATACAGAAATCCACAAATGAATTAAAAAAACTATTAGTAACAGCAGGAAAAAGGAGCTGTCTACTATATATTTAAAGAGAATGTGAGTTAGTTACCTAATGGTAGATATCTAGAGTCAGTTGGGAGGCTCCAGTGTATCTTTTTTGGACTCATACTGTGGCTACAAAAGAGTAAAGGTTTGCTATAGGTTCTGCGTCACATCTCACAGATCTGTCCATTATCCAAGGATGTGTGAGATATTAATAGAAGTCTGTCTTCAGGGTATTGAGTCAAGCCTAGAGAAGGAGGTCCCAAGCTTTGTGCATGTGATTTGTCTTCAGCTCATGCCATTTTGATCACATTAATTATTTGGGATGTAATCTGACTCCAGATCCAGACACCTATTTGCAGGTGTGTACAAGCCCACTGAACGTCTGAATACCCATCATAGTCAAAAAGAATTAGTCCATAAAGTTAATGTTCAGAGGTCTGGAGCACCTCTGCTATGAAGAGCAGCTGAGAGAGTTGGGGCTGTTCAGCCTGGAGAAGAGAAGGCTCAGGGGAGACCTCGTAGCAACCTTCCAGTACCTGAAGGGGGCCTACAGGAAAGCGGGAGAGGGGCTTTTCACAAGGGCAAGTAGGGACAGAACAAGGGGGAATGTTTTTAAACTGAAAGAGGGGAGATTTAGATTGGATATTAGGAGGAAATTCTTTACTGTGAGGGTAGTGAGACACTGGAACAGGTTGCCCAGAGAAGCTGTGGCTGCCCCCTCCCTGTCAGTGTTCAAGGACAGGTTGGATGAGGCTTTGAGCAACCTGGTCTAGTGGAAAGGTGTCCCTGCCTGTGGCAGGGAGGTTGGAACTAGATGATCTTTAAGGTTCCTTCCAACCCAAACCATTCTATGATTCTATGATTCTATGAATGTAGTCTGGAGACTGAATCTACTGGAAAAGTAGCTGGCATCTATAGTCCACAGTGACAGCTTAGACACTCACTTCAAATGTAGATATTTGGATATTGTGATGCCTAAATAAAGACGTTTATTGTCATTTTAGATGTTCAAGAGTACTGCATCTGTCCCACAAATGCCATTCCAAAATGATGTGAGCCTCTTACAGCTTTTGTAGCTCCCAGTTGTACGTCAGAAATCTCATACCTAATCTGTGTTAGGAATCCATGCTAATAAACACTTGATTGATAGGTATTGAGACCATCATTCAGAGAGTGTATGTGGTAAGTTCAAGATGAAATCAGTTGTTCCTGAAGAATATAATTTCTAAATTTATCTTAGAATCTCTGTCTCTCCAACCTTTTACAACTGCCACTAAATCACTCCCACTTATCTTTGGCATAGTGAAAATAAAGATGTGACTAAAGCAACAATCTATGCCCTCCATTATAAAAAAATCAAACATCCTCTCTGTGTAAGTCCTTCAGCTCATATGGTACATTATTTTCTGATTACATAGGAAGTGATACGAAATATGTCTCAAATATGCTTTTACATTTTAAATCAAAGATGAAATCTGAAACGATGATGAATTGAGTCTCTTATTGCCAGCTCATTTATGTTTTAATTAAAAATATTTTTCATTTTTCTATTTTAATATTTTCTGTACAAATTAAGATGTGAATAAAAAAAACACGTTAAGCTTCTGCAAAGAGGTACATCTTATAATTCTTCTGTGGAATTGCAAGCTCTCAAGATAATAACTCGGATGACATAGAATTAAGAACACTGTACAGTTATGGTGTTTATATTTACAATTATTTCCAGGAAATTTAGGTTTTGAGAATTTAATATAAAGAATTTGATTAACAGTTACAGAACATTGCAGTAGCTGTGTTCAATCAAATGGCCTCTTGTGAAAGAGCCATGTTGCAAAAATGATCAGACATAAAACACAGTGGGTACATTTAAGGCCACCAGGGAATAACCTATCATCTGATCAGAATTAGGTATCTGTAGCACATATGTCTACATATAAGAAAAGACCAAGGATGCTTCTTTAGGTTAAGATTAATTATAACCTAGAATTTTTTTGTTAATCAGGGACTTCCATACAGATTAGCCAAGATGCAGTAACCAGTATTGCAGTTATCTGCATTTCATGAGATGAATCATTCTCTAAGAATTTACATCATTGCTGACATACAATGGGACTACAATACTTGCCTTTTTTTTTTTTTTGTCTGTTTTCTGGTTCTATTGGGCAGGAATGCAATTTTACACACTTTTTTTTTGACAATAACAATTTCAGAATTCATAATCAGCAATCAGTGATTTCCTGGAGTCTTTATTATAACTTGAATTATGTCCTCTCCTTTCCCCAAAGAAATTTACTAAACGTTTTCAAGAAATTAATGCAAACTGATGAAAACTTATTCTTCTCAGTTCTTTCAGTAAAATCAGGCTTCTGAACATTACTCTCTTGTTCAAAAAGTCAGAAAGATGTAAAACACGATTTTAAAGTTTCTGACAAATAGCAAGGAAAAAGAAAAATGTTTTATTTATTTAAGATTTTCTTAAGTATTTGGAAGAAGTTTCCTTTCAAAATCCTAACATAACTCTGCTAACACTGTATCTTACGGTTGAAAATCTCCACTCTTCTCCCTCTTCCTTTCTCAAAAGCTGAAATATTCTTGGGAATTATTTGGAAATTGTTTTTACTGAACAAGAATTTACAGTGAAATATACCACTAAAACCACCTGAAACAATGGAAATATGCTATTTCATTTTCACACAAAATTAATATTCCTCCATCTTTTTCGCAGGGCTCCTTTCACCTCCTCATTCCTCAAACTATAGATAATAGGATTCAATAAAGGAGTCACCACAGTATAAGAAAGTGAGAGCAATTTATCAACAGATGCAGTGTAGCTGGATTTTGGCCGCAAATACATGGAGCTTGCTGTACCGTAGAAAAGAGTCACAACTAAAAGGTGTGAGGAGCAAGTGGAAAATGCTTTCTGCTGGCTTTCAGCTGATGACATCTTAAGAATTGTCAAAATGATGCAAATATATGAATAAATTATGAGTAAGAACGGACCCAGAATAGCAAAGACAGCCACCACAATGACTTGAGTTTCACTTGGGGAAGTGTTACCACAAAGCAGCTCCAAGAGGGGTTGAATTTCACAGAAGAAGTGGTTGATAGCAAGACCACAGAATGGTAAGTTGAATGTTTTGATGGTGTGTACTAAGCCTACAGCAGTCCCGCAGATGTAAGTTCCAGCAACCAGGCTTTTGCAGACTCTACTGTTCATAATGATAGTGTAGTGCAAGGGGTAGCATATTGCCACATAACGGTCAAACGACATGGCAGCCAAGAGAAAACATTCTGCAACTCCAAAGAAAAGGAAGAAAAACATTTGCATTGCACATCCTGTCTTGGAAATACCTATTGTTCCCACCATTAGATTCTCAAGAATCTTTGGGACAATGACTGACAAATAGCAGATATCCAAACAGGACAGCTGAGTGAGGAAGAAATACATGGGGGTGTGAAGGGTGTTATCACTGTTTATTATCAGAGCAATCACTGTGTTAGCCATCAAGGTGAGGATATAAAGAGAAAATAAGACTACAAAGAACAAAGGATGCAAGTGAGAGACTTCAGAAAAACCCAGGAGTCTGAATTCACTCACTTCACTGAGGTTCACGGGAATCATCCCTCTTTGGTACCTAATAGAAGTATTGTCTCTTCATTTTAGGGCTCCGTAGTTGATGAGGTTGTAAACAGCCAGGCAAATTGGCAATCAAAATAAGCAAATGGATGAGTAGAATTTAGAAATTATCGAGATTTTGAAAAGATCTTCTGAACAGGTTATAAAAGTTTCTAAAGAAAATCAGGCGGTCTTACGCATATAATTTTGTCCTTTTTTTGGCTGATTTTTCTTCTTTCATAGCATTGCCTTTGAAGTTTGCACAGTTACTACTGTCTTCAAACTCTCAGCTACAGTTTTTACCCTGTAGGACAAGAAAAAAAAATGTTTATGGCAGATATCTTTTTATGCACTTATCACTTTAAGTTCCAACAGCAAAGATAATTTCTCTGTTATCTAGTGATTTGCTCCAGGGGATGACTGCTGTTCCCAAGGTCAATTAGTCCAAAGTATCTTGTGATTATATTCATGGCTAGGCTGCACAGCATAAGAAGGGTTAAAAGGCCATTACAGACAGGCTTTGCATGCACAAGGATTTACCTGTGGGATCCACAGCTGATAGCAGTCAGGTATTCTGAAGTTACCTTGCGGGGAGGGTGGCAGAACAAGAGGAAGAAAGAGAAATTAATTATCGGTTCTCCAGAGAAGCATTCTGCTCCAAGCACTCTTTCCAGTGAAGCAGGAGAGATTATTTTCCCCAGCACTATATACTGTCCACTGAGACACGCTAGTGCTGATTGGAGCAATAAGGGATAGTTGTTACTCACAGGTTGGTTGCTAAGTGTCGTGTATGTATATTAGTTGCACTCACAGACGCCCCTTCTGTTTAGATAACTTGGGGTACACTTCTATCTAAACCCAGATGTCCTACTGGAATAGCGAGAGCTGTCTTTGGTTTTTAAGTAATTACTACTATTAGTTCATAATGCACCCAAATTAATGAAAGAGTTGCCACATAGGCTCATCATATTTGTGCTTTCTCATCTAAATTTGAACAGGAAGCTCTAGGGGGAGGGGTACAGTCCACATTCACTTGGGATATAGATCCTGCTGAAATAGGGAAGGCAGGGCAAAAAACATAGTGAAAACTAGTGAGGTCCCATTCATACTGCCAAAAAGAACAGTTCTTGAACTAATATAAATAGTATATTGTTCCAGCTTCAGTGTCAGAAAGAATGATCACAGAAGCAATCTAGTACACATGTGCTGTAGACCACCAGAAGAACTCAGGATGCAGTTGCTATTGATGCTTTTCCCACGTTAAAATTTAGAACTAATTTCAAGCCTATAACATGGTGAACAATCAATTCCCATAGACAAGAACAAAAAATGTATTTTGTAGTTCAGTAGCTGTTGAAGATCAGTGAAGAAGGAAAAGGTTGATTTAAGTAGCTTATCTTGCAGGACTTTGATATGCAAATGCCAAATAGCTATGCTCTTAACACTTTTTAGCAACAAGAAATCTGTACCATGGTTATCTCTGCTCGAAGTCTCATGCTTTTGACAGTCCTCAGAAGCATTTCAGGGTCAAAATTACATAACTGAGTTGGAATTTATTTCCAACTTGTTTTCAATTTTTTTCCAGAAATGTGACTGACCTAACATGCAGATGAATAACTTCATATATCTGTGACATAAAAACCTACCACCGCCTGTCCTTAAATGCTCCATGGAAAAATTGTAGAAAATGTTTAAATCATTACTTTCATGAGATTAATAATTTCACTTCATCACGTATCTCCAGGGTTACAGACACATCACAGTATAAGCTTCCTCATGCTCTAGCTTTGGAACTCTGGATTAAAGATAACCAAAAGAATGACTTCAGTAAATTCATTCCTCTGAGCTTCCTTGAAATGCACTTACTATTGCTGAGGGAACTAACCTGCTTTTTAACTGCTGAAGATATGTATTATGACTATGACCTCTATCCATGATCCTTTCTGCAAGTTTCTTAATATTCTCAGAACTAAGAAATGGTGCTTTTAAGACTTCTTTTGAAGACTGGATTCATTCACCTGCCTTCAGATATCTAAAATATAGAGACCTGGTTTTGAGGTGTTGGTCTAGACTCTTTTTATAGTCAATGGCGAGGTCTTCTACAGGGTGTTTATGATCATCCTCAGGTAGAAGAGAATAATCATGTTTTAAATCAGACTGTTTCTCCCCTTTGATTGTAAACGGAGGCTAATGCAATTGGCCCAGATACATACCTTTTTATTGTACATATCTAAGCCAATACCTGATTATTCCCATTCTATTTTGTGGCACAGTTGGTTTGGTCACAATGTTTTCCACTTTATTGTATAACTGTATTCTGGGAACCAGAAGAGCTGGGAGAAGGTAACAGAACATCAAAATCATTATTTCTGTTTTCTCATCGAGAAGTCAGGGGCTCTTTGGAAAGCAAATCAGAGACAATTGCAGAGTTTTGGTTGGGTAGATCCATCCTGAAAATGTGGTTTGTGGACTCTCAATTTTGACTAGTTCTCTAGACATAGCTGCTGTATGTTTCAGATCAAAATCCTCTTTAGGCCTGAGTTTTAACTACACAGCAGTAGTAGAGCTGTAGAATAAAGTCACTATGCTTAGGTGGGAGGAACAGGTAGAGAAGACCTAGATTTTCCTTGTGGAAGACAACATCTTCCAAACTACCCTGATGATTCTAAGGTAATGATCAATAAAAAGAGGTGACTGCAATTATCAGGACGATGAATGTACTGGCTCTGGCTGGAATGGAGTTAATTTTCTTCATAACAGCTCCTGTGATGATAATACAGCTATTGCTGAAAAATGCTTAATTATGATTAATTTAATGAGATCCACAGAGAGGCAAAGAAAACACATCCATTTTACTTGGCCTTGGATGATAATGACCCATGGTCTGGCTACCAATTTTGTGCAGAGCTCTCTGTTCATGATCAGAGTGTACTGCAGCGGGCCAGAGAAGGCCATGTGAAGATCATAGGTCAGGGCAGCCAGAAAGGGACATCCTGCAGTACCAAGAAAAAACATGAAGTTCATCTGGGCAGGACAACCAATGAAAGAGATACTTCTGTCTTCCGTTAGAAAGCTGACCAACACCTTTGGCAGGGGGAACCGGCATCTAACAAATCTCCAATAAGGAAAAGTTCCTGTAAAAAAAAATACATATCGGTGCAACAGGGAAGAGTCCCTCATTGTCATGAGGGCAATGAGACCATTCCCCTCAATGATCATGATGAAAAGGACAACAAACAGCAAACCTTTGCAGGTTTGGATGATCAGTAAATCCCAACAGAACAAACACAAATTCCACAATGTGATTCCTTTCAACATTTGTGAAGAACGTCCTGTCTGGGAGAGGCAAAAGAGAAAGAGAAAAAAAAAAGTACTCCTTTAGGTTACATAAAGACATTCTTCTGTTCCTTTATTATTATTTGTGGTCATGAAGGGTGGCATATAGCTCCCCTAACCCTGCAGAAATAGACCTGAGAGTCCTGGTAGACAGCAAATTGAACTTGAGTCAGCAGGGTGCCTTTGTAGCAAAGGTGGCCAACTTCAGCCTGGGTTGAATTACAAGGAATGTAGCCAGGAGGGTGAGGGAAGATTCTTCCCCTCCATTTGGCACTTGTAAGACCCCTTCTGCACTACTGTGTCCAGTGCTTTCCAGGACAAGAAAGACATAGACATACGGGAGTGAGTACAGGAAGGGCCACCAGGACAGTTAGTGGGCTGAAGCAGAAAATATATGCCAAGATGCTGAAAGAACTGTGTTTGTTCTTTTTTTAAAATAAGGCAGCTGAGGGAAGGTCTCATTGCTGACTTCTGCTACCTACTAGGAGGCAGAGACGACAGAACCAGACTCTTCTGTGGGGTGCACAGGGATAAAACAACAGGCAACACATACAGTTGGTACCTTAACAGCTTCCTTTCAATTTAAATTATTCCTTCCATGAAGAAAACAAAGAAAAAATCCTTTGCATCTTACATGCCTGAAGGACCTTGTTGGATGAATCTGGGAAAGTGGTGTGATTTCTCTCATAATTTTTAAGATTCATTTTATCTACAGAAAAAAAATGCACAACCAACACACAAAATCAAACCAAACTAGACCAAACCAAACCAAGAAATACAGAGAATATGGTTATTTAAAGTAGTCTATTCAGCATTTCCACTCTGACTCAGCCATCAAACATTAAACATCATTAAGACATTTTTGACATTTCCATGTGTGTATATCTATATCAGTATATTTATCAGTGAGAAGAAAGAACAATTTTACTAAGAAATTTGTTTGAAACAGAGGCTGAATTCACCCTTTAGTCAGACCACATTAATCTTGCCTGCAAGTCAATGCAGTACATGCAAAAATAGATACAATTCCTGTATGATCTTATCTATATTGAAGTAACTGGTATTTAAGTGTCTAGACTAAGCCTGTGTTATTTCAATTTGACTCTCCCATTGCAGACTGCACATTCAAGACTTAAGTGATTTAAGAAATTACAACATAACTGTTTAAGTCAGATACTGCAAAGAAACTAATAAATCATATTATCAATATCCTAACTAATAAGCATATCATTTTAAATTCAAAAAGTATATACTTTTGCACACTATTACACACTACTATAAGGATACAAATTGTCACTCTTAGAGGTTATGAATTATGCATGATTACTATTGAATTACAATTCCTTCCCCAAACAATATTGGGGTTCAAGCCCATACTTCCTTTCCCCATCCTTCCCCAAAAAGCCTTTTGTATGTTGGCATGATGGAAACTCCAGCAGGTTATCCAAGGGTGTTTCTTGTAGCATTCAAGTGGGCATTGAGCCACAGATCACCTTCATTACTGTCTATAGGTATTGCCACTCCTACCTTTGAAAGATCGTTGCCTCCTTTGGGCTTTATCCAATTTTAAATCTCATTCACTGTTTCTTCTGTTTCTCGACCCACTTTTCATTACCCTTGTATTTCCCTTTTTTCACCAGAACTCCTCCCAAACAATCAATCAGTGGTGCCCATCTACATGAAGGGCTGGAAGGAGGATCTGGGGAACTACAGGCCTGTCAGTCTGACTTTGGTGCTGGGGAAGGTTATGAAGCAGATCATCTTGAGTGCCATCACGCAGCACGTACAGGACAACCAGACAATCAGGCCCAGTTATCATGGGTTTATGAAAGGCAGGTCCTGCTAGATTAACCTGATCTCCTTCTATGACAAGACGACCCACTTGCTGGATGAGGGAAAGGCTGTGGATGTTATCTCCCTGGATTTTAGTAAAGGCTTTGGCAGCGTTCCCACAATATTCCCCTGGCGAAACTGGCTGCTCATGGCTTGGACAGGTGTACTCTTTGGTGGGTAAAAAACTCGTGGATGGCCAGGCCCAAAGACCTGTGGTGAATGGAGTTAAACCCAGTTGGTGGCCAGTCACAAGTGGTGTTCTCCAGGGCTCAGTATTGGGGCCAGTCTGTTTATATCTTTATCAATGATCTGGATGAGAGGATCGAGTACACCCTCAGTAAGATCACAGACAACACCAAGTTGGGTGGGAGTGTTGATCTGCTTGAGGGTAGAAAGGCTATACAGAGGGATCTGGACAGGCTGGATCGATGGGCTGAGGCCAATTGTATGAGATTCAACAAGGCTAAGTGCTGGGTCCTGCACTTGGGACAAAACAACCCCATGTACTGCTACAGGCTTGGGGGAGAGTGGATGGAAAGCTGTCTGCAGAAAAGGACCTGAGGGTGTTGGTCAACAGCCAGCTGAATATGAACCAGCAGTGTGTCCAGGTGGCCAAGAAAGCCAACAGCATCCTGGCTTGTATAAGCAATAATGTGGCCAGAAGGACTAGGGCAGGGATTGTCCCCCTCTGCTCAGCACTGGTGAGGCTGCACCTTGAATCCTGGGTGCAGTTTTGGGCCCCTCAGGACAAGAAAGACCTTGAGGTGCTGGAGCAAGTCCAGAGAAGGGCAATGAAGCTGGTGAAGGTTCTGGAGCACAAGTCTTATGAGGAGTGGCTGAGGGAACTGGGGTTGTTCAGCCTGGAGAAAAGGAGGCTGAAGGGAGACCTTATCACTCTCTACAACTACCCAAAAGGAGGTTGTAGCGAGGTGGGTGTCAGTCTCTTCTCCCAAGCAACAAGTGCTAGGACAAGAGGAAACTGCCTCAAGTTGTGCCAGGGGAGGTTTAGATTGTCAGAAATACTAGTGCAGGTGTAAGCAGCACTGAGATCAATGAGGGAAAGGGAAAGTTAATTAGAATCATAGAATTATAGAACCATTTAGGTTGGAAAGGACCTTTAAGATCATTGAGTCCAACCGTTAACCTAACACTACCAAGTCCACCACTGAACAATATCCCTAATCATCACATCTACTTGTCTTTTAAATCACTCCAGGGATGGTGACTCCACCACTTCCCTGGGCAGCCTGTTCCACTGCTTGATAACCCTTTCTGTGAAGAAATTTTTCCTAATATCCAATCTAAACCTCCCCTGATGCGACTTGGAGCCATTTCGTCTCGTTCTATTGCTTGTTACCTGGGAGAAGAGACATAGGTAATAAATTTGTTTTCATAGGCCATAACTAACTAGTATAATTAGAGGTGCAGAGGCCTAAATTTTGATGAAATATACATCTGCTTCCTGTAAAGATCCTAAGATTTTATTACTTTGTTCAAAACCTTTATACATTACCTGCAGTTACCCCTGTTTATTTTCCATGAAGGAGAAATGTCTCTGGAAAATCAGGGCACTGTGACTAAACTAATTCTTGTGGGATTTTCTGTCCCCCACTACCTTTAGGTTCCACTGTTCCTGATGCTCTTGGCCATTTACTTGTCAAGACTGTTGGGGAACTTAACAAACATCACAGTGGGTTTGGAGAGATCATGATTTACACACCATTATGTATTACTTCCTCTTCAACTGGTGTTTTCTAGAAATCTGTTTCACCGCATCTATTAGACCAGTGATTTTAATGAACCTTCTGTCTCAGACACTATAGCTATATCTTTCTCAGATTGCATTATCCAATGTTTCTTCTATTTTATTCTGGGATTAGCCACATTCCTTCTTCTGCCTGTTGTGTCCTATGATTGCTATGTATTTTCCTCCCCCAAAAATGCAAAGGTGTGCTTTCAACTTGCCGTTTCTTCTTAGCTGGGAAGTTTTCTCCTTGTAATTAGCCAAATTATCATTCTATTCAGGCTGCCATACTGCCATTCTAAGGTCATTGATGACTTCTTCTGTAACCCTGAACCTCTCCTGAACTTCCCTGTGGTGACAGACTTACTGACTTTGTGACAGCAGCCATTGTTTTAGTGGGCTCTTTAACAAGGACAATCATCTCCTACATATACATTTTCTCCACTGTGTTGAAGATCACATGTTGTAGGAATGCAAAAGGTTTTCTCCGCTTGTGGTGCCCATATCTCTGTGGCCTCTCTCTATACTAGGGCAGAGCGATGTTAATGTATATGAGAATTTCACAGACTTCTCTTGATATCAGGGTTGTGAATGTGCTGACTTTGGTGGTCACACCTTCGCTAAATCCATTCATCTACACCTTGAGGAATGCGAATGTGACAGAGGCCTTGGGAAATTTCTTCACACAACCCACAGTATTTCATGAAGGCAGGACTGTCTAAGCAACATAATTCATTCTCTCGTGTCAGATACATTCCTTGGGAAACAGTGGACTGACCTTCGAAAGAACCTTTCTCTTTCTTCACATTCAGACATGGAGGAAGTGTTTATGTAAACATTACATAATGCCTCCTTCTCTGGAGATATTCAAAACCCACCTGGATGTGACCCTGTGCAATGTGCTCTAGGTCAGCCTGCTTTGGCAGGGGGTTGGACTAGATGATCTCCAGAGATCCCTTCCAACTCTAACTATTCTGTGATTCTGTGATTATGTTAGGACTGAGACTCAAATCACTTCAGTAAAGCTGTCAACCTTTTAGAGGTCTTGGCCAGAGTCCGTCATGTAGACTAGAAATCACAGAATCACAGAAACATTTATACTCAGTGCGGAGACATGGACACTTACACAATTTAGATCATCTTGCTTTTTGCAGTGTAGCAGAATCAGGTGAAACAGACCATAGAAGTGCTTGTTTTTCTCCATTGACTATAAAAAATATTCAGACCCCCAGACCAAGAATTCAGACACAGATGTATCATCTACTTTGACATCTAAACTTAGATGACCTGTATCATACTACCACCTTGTAGGTATCTGCAAGGAGATGATAAACTGCAAACCAGTTTATAAAGGTCCCGAGTACATTAATAAGATTAATGCCCCTGCACAGGCTCTCCTATGGACTCCACCCACACCCTCTGCCCATGGGCCCAGGCTCTACATTTAAGGTCACTTAAGCTGGGCCTCGTATAGATCCTGATCAAGAGACCGTTGCACGTTTAGGAACTAGCGATGCATGCAACAGTTCACCTGAGAAGGCCCAGGCCTGTGCTGTGCCCAACACCCAGCGTGGCCTCCAGGTCCATTCTGCGCACGTGCCTTGGCCGCAGGATGAATTCAGCAGCTCACGGCCAGCGAGGGGCCTGCCGGCTGCTCATGCTCAGTACTGGTCTGAGCCTGCGTGGTCTAAAAGTGAAGCAACAAGTTCTCATGAGAACATCATTTAGGAACGGAGTTGTTTTCTTGTGAGGCAATTATATAATAGATTGAATGACCAAAAGGGAGAGCTACCTCCACGGACAGGATCTACGCAGCATACCGTGAGAAAATCCATCCCCTCCTGCATGAATGCAGGGTTCCTAGTATCAGAAAGGACATAAGATTTGCTCACTACCCATATTAATTTTGATAGTATCCTATTCAAACAGGATTTAGCTGTTTGTTGTTGGGCCTTTCTTACTGAGATCCAGAAGAAACCCTGCATTGTCTCTCTCACTTCAATGCCCCTCCAAATGGAGAAGAGGTGATGTCAATCTTCCACAGACAGAAGGAAAGCAGTGTACCGCTTTAGGCTGTTAACTGGCATGACGTCATTTCAGTTGGACATCAAGCATTGAAACAGACCCCAGTAAAACTCAGTTGAGAGTAATTCTGCATCCAAACTTTTATCTCCAGGCCTGACTCTGACAGTCATATACTGCAGCTTTTCAGATAAATTATACAATGGAGAACGACTGCCCCTGCTCCTCCTGACCCCTCCCCAGCGTCATTGATCAGAACAGGGCCCAGATTATAGACATAGATTTTTCTCGCTAGATGTTCTTGTGAAGAAAAGTGATTAAGGTTTAGGTCGCTTAAAGAATCATCATCAAAGATATTAGCAAAAGTGATTTTAATACGAATCTGTAAAAGTGTGACTTAACAAAGTTCGAATGGCAAGGTTCACTCTATTACTTACTACAAAAGGGAAATTGAGTTAGAATTATGATAAAATGATTTACGCAGATTGGGAATGGACAGGGGTAAAGGGGAAAAGAATAATGTAGAAAGGGAAAGGAAGACCCTCCCGTTGAGTCACAAGGTTCAGAATGGACCCCCTTGTTTCTAGACTCCTTCTCAGAGAGGAATCCAGGTGCCACTGGATCCAGTCCTAGTCCTAGACTTGGTCAACGGTTTATGGTTAAGGGAACTAGATACAGGGATTTCAGTGGTATTCGTTCAACATGGTGTTATGTGCTTTGCACAACTTTGGGATAGAAGCAATTTAAGATTTAACATTATTATGGTAAATCACAAGAATAAATTATATGATTTTCTAGCAGTACTTAATCAATACTCAACAATCTATTATAATCAATACAGTGACTTAGTTAAAGATTCAACAAAGCTTCTTAAATCAAATTGCATATACACAAACACACATACACACACAGAGATATAGAGGTTAACCTATAATTAAGATGTTTGTTTTCTGCATATTGTAATAGAGATTTGGGACCCAATAATCTTTGAAAATCTCATGAAATCAAAATATAGTGAATTAATTTTTCAATCTTTAATGTCACAAAAATCTAATTGTAGTGAATTACTCACTCTTTCCCTTTGTCAGCATCTATCGTCAGACAGTCATAATCACCTCGCAAGTCTATCCTGGATGTCGCAGAATCTACCCTGAGAGGCATCGCAACTCAAGGGGAGATTCAGTGACACAGCCTGCTGAGATCTCTGAGAGCTCAAAGGGCCTCACTTAGGATCAATATTTATAGGATTGCAAGATGATTGACTTTAGTCACTACCCTTTTTTAGTGATGGCCATTATTCTTGTCAGGCAGTCTTGGCACCTTTCAGAGCGGGCTATGGTCCAGGCAGGAGGAGTTCTCAGTACGTTTTCCAGGCAACAGGGGTTTTAGACACAGTTGGGGAGTGTCCAATCGTCCCAACTCATTGTTCTCATGTGTTTCCTGAGCAGCAGGAGCTGCAGGTGCGGTTAGTGGGTGCCAAATTGTACTCTACTCACTGTACTTGTGCCTAGGACAGGGAGCTACTGGATCATCTTGACCCACTGCACCAGCAGGCAGGCTCAGAGAGTGCTTGATTATCTCAGACCATTTGCTGCACCTGCAGGCAGCATCAGAGCATGCCTGATTGTTTCAGACCACTCACTGCACCTGTGTTTAATGTTGACTGGTCCTGACATTGCAATGTGGTTCAAAAGAGGGGTGGGGTGCCTGCCTCACCGCAATGTTGGTTATTTGAATCAATATAGAAGAATTCCACTTGTGGCGTTCTGAGGATTTTGACCAAAGTGCAGTCAGAGACAAGAGTAATTTTTTCCAGAAATCTGTGGGTTATATTTGATTAAAAGTGGAATTGCTGACTGATATCTGCACTGCCAGTGTTAAGACATGACATTCAGTCTGATTTTCTTTCACCTGGCCTTGGGACTGTCTTTCCCCACTGTCACGGTTTAAAGCTGGGCTGGCTATTAAACCTGCAGCAGACGCTCTCTGTTAACCCTCCCCCCCCACCTGAAGGGAAAGGGAAAGGGAAAAGGGAGAGAGACTTACGGGTTGGAAAGTTAAAACAGTTTTAATAAACCTATAATAATGAAAAAGAGTATAATAATAATATTGGAATAATCAAATATATACAAATATATATACAAAACCAAGATCGAGCTCCCCCGATGTCGGCAACGTCACCACCGGCACTGCAGGGCAGGCTCCGGGAAGGCCCAGCCTGGGCCTAGCGACGGTCGAGAGCTGGATTCAGGGATGCACAGATCGGGATCGGGGGCAGCAGGAAAACAGTCAGAGTCCTCCTTGGACACCGGCCATAGCAGAAAGAGCAAGAAGAGCGAGACCCTCGTGATCCCCCCGCTTTATACCGAGAATGACGTGTATGGGATGGAATACCCTCGTTGGTCAATTTTGGGTCACCTGCCCTGTCTGCTCCCCCCTGCAGCTGCGACCCCCCTTCGGCTCTTCACTCGTAAGCAGTGAGGAATTCAGCAGTGACCTTGGTTTCTCTAAGACTAAGTACAGCAAGAGCCTTACTGCACAACATCCCTACCGGTGCCTCAGCGATAACTACAAACTTCGAGCGTTATCAGTCCTGGAAGCAGACACTGTCTGCAAAACATGTAGTTAGTTTCAGAAAGTGCAGTTGCTTAGAGGAGACTTAGCTGAAAGTAAAAATCACTGAAAGGAAAATCGGCCTGGTTTACGCCAAACCAGGACACCCACTCTTATCTTTAGTCATTGACTAACAGCAGACAGCAAGTGATTTTTGTAGGGAAGAATCACCTAATGTGATGTCGAAGTCTTCTGAATGATAAGGTAAGTGACTGCTTAGAAGTGCTGTATCTTTGTTTAATTAAACAGAAGCATAGTATGATTCACCCAAATAAAGACAGAAATTATTATCCATAGAGGATGATAGAGGATAGAGGATGATTTTTCAATGATCTGAAAGGCCTATATGAGATGGCACGATGCGTTTTCCCATGGAAGTGCCTGTCCCTAACCATTAATTAGAGAGTATAAAGCCAGAGTTAGACATGAGCTATGCATATGCTCCCTCCTCCTGCAAAGCCTTTTTCCTGTTCCTGGTTTGTGTAGTTCATTTCCATACCAATTTTTTATCCCTAAAGATTAGTGAGATGAGTCCCAAGACTATGACTGGTTAAAAAAAAACAGATTAAAATAGATATGCAAGTCCTCTGTAGGTCTTTCTTTACAGTTAGTTCCAGGAGCAAACAGGAGAACCAGAGAGAGGTTTTTGTCATACCTAAACAATGAAATAAAAATAACTGACTCCTATGATTGCAAGCAATCAATACCCAACAGATTATTTTCCACTGGGAACACAAACACATTGAAATACTCAAGGTTTGTGATGTGGCTTTTCCAAAAATATTCACCACAGCCTTCTTGTAATGGCAGGTGGGCTACCTTAATTTACTTTAGTCTTCTTTCTCTTATGCCGTATGTTATTGTTCTTCTGCCACAGGGCTTCTCTGTAAGGGAGACTCATCTGTCTATGAAGTGAATGGATTATTGGAATAGAAAATAAATTCCGAGACTTTTTTAATTCTTGAAAAGAACTGCTCCTCCCAAAGAGTGCCTGGGACAAAGGTAATTTCCTGGAGAGTGATCTACATTCTTTAGTATTTTTGTGTGGTACTGTGGAGTGTATATGGGATTATCTGTGTTCAGTAGGTGATTCTTTTCTAGAATGAACCTCATCCACAGAATGATAGCAATAGGGACTCATTGCCAAAACCCTACTCTATCAACAAATTAATAATTTCTAGATTTTAAGGACCAGCCTTCTTTGCTTGGCAGCAGGTGTTAGGGTAGAATATCTCAGCTGGATAATGGGAGAAAAGTCCACTTCAAAGACTGGGGCAGTGGAGTACAATCCTCATCCTAAAGGAAGAGTAAAATATTCTACCCTCATAAAGAAGACATATCTTTCTTTTCATTGACTAGAAGTGAAGTACACTCATTTGAAAAAGTTGTTCTTACTTATCAAAAGCTATGTGAAGGGAACCACTTTCCCTCCTTCCTCTAAACTATCTTTAGCGCTAAAACCACCTAAACACAACAGTAAATTTATTATATTACAAAGCAATATATATAAATATTTCACTTACTGTTTTGTATTTCTCTAGATTAACTAGAAAACGTACAGGTAATGATTTCTGCAGTTAAAAAAACCTGAGGGACATGACTAGCTGGAACCACACAGTGGTGACCTGTTTCCAATTTTTACCTTTCTCCAGCATTCCAGAGATCCAAGCCTCTCTCTTTTGTCTTGTATTGTTCATGTACCTCAGTACTTTGGTGGGAAACATCCTCATCATTATGATCACTATGGTAGATGCTGCCCTTCACTCCCCCATGTGTTTTTTCCTCAAGAACTTGTCCTTCCTGGAGATTGTCTACACTACATCCACAATCCCCAAGATGCTGGTGAACTTCCTTGCAAAAAGGAAGGGAATATCCTTTCTGGGCTGTGCCACACAGATGTATGCCTTCTCCCTCTTAGGGATCACAGAATGTTGTCTGCTGGCTGCCATGACCTATGGTCGCTATGGGGTCATATGCCGTCCCCTGCGCTACACGACCATGATGAGCTGGAATAAGTGCTTCCTGCTGTCAGGTGTATCTTGGCTTACTGGTGTCTTGGTGGCCCTAGGGCAGACAACTTTCACCTTTATCCTTCCATATTGTGGACCCAACAAGATCAATCACTTCTTCTGTGATCTGCCGCCTCTGCTGAAGTTAGCTTGTGTGACCACTTACAAGAACGAAATTGCTACCTACATAGCAGCTGTCCTCTTCATCATGGTCCCCTTCTTACTCATAGTTGTGTCATATGTCCAGATTCTCCACATCATCTTCAAGATGTCATCAGCTAAGGCAAGAGAAAAACATTCTCTACCTGCTTCTCTCACTTGGTCGTGGTTACTCTGTTTTACGGATCTGGCATTGTAACCTACTTGAGACCCAAAGCCTTTTATTCAAGCAGCAGTAACAAACTGCTTTCTCTCTCTTACACACTGGTGTCTCCAATGATGAACCCCTTGATTTACAGCTTGAGGAACAAGCAGGTTAAACAAGCCTTGAAAAGACTGATAGCCAAAAATAAAAATGTGTGACATGTTTATGAATTATTGCAAATTAAATCCAGCAGTAACTTTGATATTGTGTGCATTACTGGAAGGACAATATGACTTGTCATCACTTATCCAGAAATTCATATCTACCTTGCACCTCTGTGTCAATCCTCCAGATAACTTCATCTTTCTTTCTTTTTAAAAGAGGTATTTTTCAGATTATTTTTCATGTCATTTTAAGGTAGGATTGGTATACAGATCAAGTGAATTGCATGGTACCATATCCTTTATGTCTGTCCATACAGAAATAGTTCTGTATATTGCAGATATGTTTGCCTGTGGTAGGATGAAACTCACAAGATTCTCTGAATATTGTGAAAACATTTCTGTGGAGCTTATCTAAAAATAATTACACAGTGATGAGGGCAAGAAATTATCAGAGAAGAGGACAATGGACCTAATGAGAAGCACTCCACAAATAGCTAAGACATTAGTCTTCTGGTGAGTTCTGATGAAGATATTTCCCAGATGAACTCTTAAGATCTATTCTATGAAGAAAGTTTATTTGAAGGCCTGAAGGGGTAATTATTCAGTTTACTTCAAGTACCTTGAATGTAAAGAACTATGGCTGGAACCCTGTTCTCCACCGGTATTGAATGGAGTGAAATAGATAAAGCAAAAACACAGTTTATGTGTTCTAAAGTAGACTTCTGCTGTAGTAAGAGACAAACTATCACTTAGACATCTCCGTTGCTGTATATTTTTTGTGTGTGAAGTCAAAACGATAAGTATGGTGGTGTCCTATGTCCTGTTATGTGTCTGTAATATATAAATGACTTATTTTTTACCCAAAAGGGAGCTTACCTCTCTCTGAGAACTTCCCATGCCACACGTACTTTTCCCTTTCCTACTCCTAAACAGGTCTAAGTCCCTGCACGAACTTTCTGTGAGAACTAGAAAAGTAATTGGAATATCACCGGTGACTCCTGCCTAACTCAAAACTCCATGACTTGGATCATCTTTGAAGTGAGACTCTGTCATTTTATTGAGCCCCCTTCTGGGCCCACTTCTGGGGTCATTTTAGTTTGTCCTCCCTTCTGGGATGGTTTGGCCCTGTTCTGAGATCAGTTTGATGCACTCAGTACAGTAATATTATGAACATACACTATACACATACATGTAATCAATCATAAGTATATCTGCTGTTATATTATTGGTAAATTTATTAGTGATAAATTTGTAGTAACCTGTAATATTATATATATATTTGTTGCTATTATTGATTGTTGCTATTACCGATTGCTTCTATACTATTTATTGCTGATAGTAATTTTTAATAGCGTAACATATATATATTTGCTTTATTAATCACAGATATATTTGCAGTGTATTATAGAATCCTACAAATCAACAGCTGCAATCTCTATACACCCACAGGCTGAGTAACCCTCTAGGTCATGACAGACCTCTGGATGTCTCTAGTCCAATCTTCTGCTCAGAGGAGCTTAAATTTGTGTTAAGTTGCTCGGAGCATTCTCCAACAGAGTTTTGGATATCTCCAAGGATGGATATCACCTCACCTCTCAGGGACCCTGTTGCTATGTTTAACCACCCTCATGATGAAGAATTTGTTCCCTTAAGTCAAGTAGCAATCTTGCATGTTCCAGTCTGTGTCCATTGCCTCTCTTCCTTTCCCTTTGCACCTGCAAGAAGAGTAGGGATCTGCCTTCTCTATGCTCTTCTATTAGTTGTAGATAGAAATAAGATCTCCCTGGTCCTTTTCCTCTTTTAACCCTGAAAAAAACAGCTTTCTCATTCTTCCCTTGTACATCTTGTATACCAGCTCCCTAACCTTTTTAGTTGCCCTCTACTTGGCTCGCTCAAGTATGCAAGTAGATTCATTGTTCTGGGGAGCAGAAAAATGGACACCACACTCTAGATGGGATCTCACAAGTGCTGAATGAAGCGGAAAAATTCCCTTTACTTGCCATGGTGGCTTCACTGTTGCTAGCACAGACTAGGATGAAGTTGACCTTTCCTGCAAAGGCATGCTGATGACTCATATTCTGTTTGTCCACCTGGACACCCCAGATGCTTTTCTGAAAAGTTCTCTCCTAGCCAGTGAGACCTCAGTCTGTCCCATTGCATGGGGTTTTTTGATCTAAGATGCAGGGCTTGATATTTGCTTTTCTTGAACTTTGTGAGGATCTTTTCAGTCTATGCTTCTGGACTCAAAACTTCTTTGAATAGCACCTCCGCCTTTATTTGTAACAGATACTTCCCACTGTTTGGTGTAATTTTCAAACCATGGTGTCATTTTCAAACCACTGTTTGTTTCACCATGGCTTCCAGATGTTACACCTTCCTTGCTTTATGAGCTTCAAACTCTTGTCTGCATGGATTTTCTGCAAAGACCCTGTCAATTTCCCATTCATTTTCCCTGATGATGCATGGTCTGTTCACCTATTCCTCAAGTTCCTTCACCTCGTGACTCAGTGCCTTGTCTGAAGTACATGTCACACAAGAGAGGCCACCCCAGCCCCAGTCCAAGGCCTCTACAGTAGTCTCCACATCCTGGAGCTCTGTCTGGGTCAAGGCCTCTAGTGTGCTGGGGCATTAGCAACATTCACTGCCAGAGAGGTTTTCTGCAGCATGTTGAGAACAATGTTGCACAGTCTTCAAGTAGCTCCATGCAGTTTTGTGCAGGTGCTGGGTGCTTCTGCTTCCCTAGCTGCTGCAATTTCTCCACTGATATTTTCCCTGCATAGGGAAAATTCAGGTGAAAACTACAGGGACAGCCAAAATGGGATTTCCATGAGAGCCAATTCCATTTCAGGTAGGCCTTCCCTTCAGCATTTTGGGTGCTCTCAATGAATTCTGGAAAGGAGACAGAGCTGTGCAGAAATTCATTGCCTTATTTCTCAAGGATTAGAGAACAGTCCCTGGCTCAGGATTTTAATTTTGCAGTATTAGTGTCATCCCAGAATCTCCTTATAATAACAGAAAAAGATGAATTTTGAGGTCAAAACTAATTTAGTTGTTTCTACATTAGCTGTAATGAATCCATGTTGTTTTTCTATATAATTAAAAAAGCTCAACTGAGATGCTATACATTTTTTCCTGTTCCCTTTGTGTTCATGTTCGTATTAAGAAAACGAGGAATAGAACAAAGAAATATAAACAGAATAACCTTAAAGCATTTACATGGCTGCTATTTATTCATTCATATATAAAAGAAAAAGATAGACATTGTAATCATATAGTAATACACCTCCATATTCAAATCCCTATAATATTTTCATTATCTGTGAGTAATTGTAGCTCTAATTGGAGGACTTTATAAAGAAAAGTATACCCAGTTTTTAAAAAAAGCTTTTGTTTACACCAAGCACAACGGAGATTAGTCTATAATGCCCTCATATTATACACATTTAAATGTACTGAAGTATGTTCTTTCAAATAGTCTATATTTGATCTGGGGTGCTGGCTGACAGCAGGCTCAATAAGAGTCAGCAGTGTGCCCTAGCAGCCAAGAGGGCAAACGACATCCTGGGGTGTATCAAACACAATATAACCAGTTTGTCAAAATAAGTGATTATCTCACTGTATTCAGCATTGGTGCAGTCTCACCTAGAATACTGTGATGAGTTCTGGGCCCCAAAGTTTAAGAAGGATGTTAAGGTACTTGAATGTGTCCAGAGGAGGGCAACAAAGCTGGTGAAAGAAAGTCTCTTATCTTCTGAAGGAATCATAAAACTGAAGGAATCATGAAACTTCTAACTGAAAGAATCATCAAAACTGTCCTGATTATTTCAGTGTAGGAAATAATGATCAAGGACAAAGGAATGACCACAAGGCTAAAGACAATTATGTAATTCCTTTCTGTAGGTGTCTACACAGGAAAGTTTCAGCAGAGGAGGGATGTCACAGAAGAAAATATTAGTTTCGTGAAAGCTGCAGAAGGTCAATGAAAATACCAGATAAATCTGCGCCATTTGTCCAGGGATGTAGTTCAGATATGAGTCAGATATCGACTTAATTCAGAGCTCTCTTGTCATGATAAGAGTATAACGCAGGGGGTCACATACAGCCACATAATGATCATAGGCCCTTGCAGAAAAAAAGGAGATGTTCTGTAACATCCAGAACAAGGAAGAAATATATCTGGGCAACACAACTTATGGAGGAGATACTTCTACATTTAGTCAGGAATTTAGCCATCTCCTTGGGCAGGGTTACTGAGGTGTTCTGAGAAAGAAATACAGAGAGAGATTTGAAGTGCAGAAGGTCCAACAGTGATGAGGATAATCAAACCATTTCCTACTACCGTCACTGAGTAGGTGATCAAGCAAAACATGATGAGCAAATCTTGCAGTTTGGGGACATCAGAAAATCCCAGAAGTATAAATTCAGACATTGTGTTGTCATTTCCTTTCAAAATTCCATGTATGTAGGTCCTTCCAAAGACAAGGAATTTGGAAAACATGGTTGTTTAACTCACGTAAGAAGAGATTCCAACACAAGCTCTTTTAAGAGATATGAAGTAACATGCTTGCAAAGCCATATTTACATTAGCCATCTTATGACATTAGTGGTATGCTTAAATGTATGGCTCAAAAAATAAACAGAACATCTTTATGCCTGTGAAGCACATGACTTCCTCTGTGTTCCAAACACTGGAATTTGAATTTTTAAAAAGAATGTTTGGGGATTCATCTAGGAATGGTTAAAACTTTTTCTGTAAAAAAATCCTAAGATGTCTTGTTTAGGAACAAGTAAACATGCCAAACACATTGGAAATGAAAATGCATAAGCTTTCTAAACTCCTTAAAGTTAGAAGACTATGCATTTTTTTTAAAGGTGATAAGATTTTCGTTGGCAAAATAGAACTTTACCTGGTGTAGACAAGGAATGCACATTGTGGAAAAATAAAAAATAAAACCAGGGAGTTTAGGGGAGATTTTTTTTGTCTCTAATGTTCTTTTTCTCTATTTGTTTGTCTGCTATTCATGTGTTGGACAAGAGATGTAGATATGAGGTAGAAATTATTGGAAGATCACAAAAAATGGAGGCTATTTCACAGCAAATCAAATATGTTTTGCAATTTGTGGAATCAGACATTAATTCCCTTGTAATTATCGGACTTTGATATAAATACACCGTTTTCTGACAGCCAGAGATTTTTCAAGAAATGCTGCAATCATTGCAGCAATGATTGCTACAATTGAGTAGCTAACCCATGAGGAAGTCTGCACTTGTTTGCTTTTTTTTTTTTCCCTAAACTGACTGCCAACACCTGTTACCTTGTAAGAAATGTTTTACTACATAAAAAAAGTTTGATTTTTGGACTTTACTACAAGAACCCCTTTCATTTAAATCAAATGCTGCACAATGCTCCAGTCATACTTTCTGCCTGTGACAAAAAAAAAGCATGTCTGTTTAAATGCATCTCTATTTTTACAACACTGAACACCTTCATTTCTCCCCTGAACACATAAAAGAAAAAAAAAAATCTTGTCATCAGGAGTTGGTAAAACAACATAAAAATGCCCACAGACCATAGAAAAACATTACCTGTCACACAATCTACACTGTCTCTGAACACTCTGGCAAAGGCCAGGCTTTCCCCTACCTTAGTTCTTCATTAATAGAATTATGTTGGACACTAAGTCTGACAGTGAATTTCCAAAATGCTTGTGAGTATTTAAAGAACTTTTCCCATTATGTGTCAAGTAAGTTTGATAGTGTAGGAAAATCAAACATGAACTTGCATCAAACACCCTTTTTTCCATTGTCCGTATACTGACGTGAATGTAAAATTTGGGATGTCTCTGTTTCTCAGCGAGTGTCTGCACCATCACACTGGTATTCATGGTCCTTCCCTTCTTCCTGATAGGTAGTTCTTACAAAAAAGTATTGTTTAGATAATTCTAAAAATTCTTGCAGTGTTGCACAGACAGAAATCCTTTATGTTTGCTTCTCACAACTCAATGTGATGAGTCTGCTGTATGGCTATGCCACAGCTGTATATTTCAAAGGATGGTCAAGTGACACTGTGAACCCTAACCTAGCAGTTACAATTTTACAATATTGTATCATCTCCCATGTTTAACTCTGTAAATTATAATCTGAAGAACAAGGAAGTGAGAATTGCCCCAAACAGATTCACTTGATGAAAATGATATGGCAAAATATGTGACCTTCTCAAAATTGCTTTCCAGGTTAATGCAAGTTAAAAGTGCAGGTGTTACTAGAGCACTTCAGGAGTGTCTGATGTGGAGTACACCCATCTAGAAGGGTGAAAAAGATCTTTGTGCAGGAGTTAGCAGGGCTCACTGACAGAGCTTTAAACTAGATTTGAATGGGAGAAAGGGAAAAACCTATTGTTTGTGAACAGAGAAGGACTTATGGGTGATGTGATGGTTGGAGACCATCTTGGGCACAGTGATCATGAAATGATAGATTTTTCAACTGTCAGAGAAGTAAGGAGGGGGGTTAGCAGAACTGCTACCTTGGGCTTCCCGAGGGCAGACTTTGGCCTGCTTAGGAGCCTGGTTGACAGAGTCCCTTGGGAGGCAGTCCTGAAGGACACAGGAGTTGGAGCTGGACATTCTTCAAGAATGAAATCTTAAAGGCACAGGACCATGCTGTCCTCATGTTCTGAAAGACAAGCCAGTGGGGAAGAAGACCAGCCTGGCTAAACAGAGAGCTTTGGCTGGAACTCAGGAAAAAAAAGAGGAGAGCTTATGACCTTTGGAAGAAGAGGCAAGCAAGTCAGGAGGACTACAAAGATGTCATGAGGCTTTGCAGGGAGGAAGTTAGAAGGGCCAAAGCTCAACTTGAACTTCATTTGACTACTGCCGTAAAAGACAGTAGAAAATGTTTCTATAAATACATTAGCAACAAAAGGAGGGCTAAGGAGAACCTCCTTCCTTTGTTGGATGTGGGGGGGAACACAGTGGCAAAGGCTGAGGTACTTAATGCCTTGTTTGCCCCAGTCTTTAACAGTAAGACCAATTGTTCTTTGAGTACGCAGCCCCATGAGCCGTAAGACAGGGAAGGGAAGCAGAATGAAGCCCCCCGTAATCCAAGAGGAAATCGTTAGCGATCTGCTACACCACTTAGACACACACAAGCCTAAGGGGCCAGATGGGATCCACCCAAGGGTACTGAGGGAGCTGGTGGAAGTGCTCACCAAATGAGTTTCAGTCATTTATCAGCAGTCCTGGCTAACTGGGGAGGTCCCAGTTGACTAGAGGTTAGCAAATATGACACCCATCTACAAGAAGGGGTGGAAGGAGGATCTGGGGAACTACAGGCCTGTCAGTCTGACCTGGTGCTGAGAAGGTTATGGAGCAGATCATCTTGAGTACCATCACATGGAAAGTACAGGACAACCAAGAGATCAGGCCCAGGTAGCATGGATTTACGAAAGGCAGATCCTGCTTGACTAACCTGATCTCCTTCTGTGACAAGACGACCCACTTACTGGATGAGGGAAAGGCTGTGAGTGTTGTCTACCTGGACTTTAGTAAAGCCTTTGACACTGTTTCCCACAGCATTCTCCTGGAGAAACTGGCTGCTCATAGCTAAGATGGGCATACTCTTCACTGGGCAAAAGTCTGGTGTCTGGCTGGGCCCAAAGAATTGTGGTGAATGGAGTTAAATCCAGGTGGCAGATGGTCACAAGCGGTGTTCCCCAGGGCTCAGTACTGGGGCCAGTTCTCTTTAATATCTTTATCAATGATCTAGACCAGGGGATTGAGTGCACCCTCAGTAAGTTTGCAGACACCACCATGTTGGGCGGGAGTGTTGATCTGCTTGGGGGTAGAAAGGCCCTACAGAGGGATCTGGACAGGCTGGATCGATGGGCTGAGGCCAGTTGTATGAGGTTCAACAAGGCTAATTTCCAAGTCCTGCACTGGTGTCACAACAACTCCATGCAATGCTACAGGCATGGGGAACAGCGGCCCGAAAGCTGCTTGGCAGAAAATGACCTAGGGGTGTTCGTCAACAGCCAGCTGAATATGAGCTAGCAGTGTGCCCAGGTGGCCAAGAAGGCCAACAGCATCCTAGCCTACATCACAAATAGCACGGCCAGCAGAACTAGGGAAGTGATTGTCCCTTTGTATTCAGCAATGGTGAGACCACACCTTGAATCCTGTGTTCAGTTTTGGGCCCTTCACAACACGAAAGACAATGAGGTACTGGAGTGAGTCCAAAGAAGGGCAATGAAGCTGGTGAAGGGTCTAGAGAACAAGTCTCATGATGAGCAGCTGAGGGAACTGAGGTAGTTAAGTCTAGAGAAAAGAAGGCTGAGGGGAGACACTATCACTCTCACCTGAAAGGAGGTTGTAGCGAGGTGGGTGTCGGTCTCTTCTCCCAAGTAGCAGTGCTAGGACAAGAGGAAACTGTCTCAAGTTGTGTTAGAGGAGGTTTAGATTGGATATTAGGAAAAGTTTCTTCACCGAAAGGGTTATCAAGCACTGGAAGAGACTGCTCAAGAAAGTGGTTAAGTCACTATCCCTGGAGGTATTTAAAAGATCACAGAATCACAGAATCACAGAATCAACCAGGTTGGAAGAGACCTCTGGGATCATCAAGTTCAACCGTTGCCCTGACACCACCCTGTCAACTAGACCATGGCACTAAGTGCCATGGCCAGTCTTTTCTTAAACACATCCAGAGATGGTGACTCTACCACCTCCCTGGGCAGCCCATTCCAATGTCTAATAACCCTTTCTGAAAAGAAATGCTTCCTAATGTCCAACCTGAACCTCCCCTGGCGAAGCTTGAGGATGTGTCCTCTTGTCCTATCGCTAGTTGCCCGGGAGAAGAGGCCAACTCCCACTTCACTACAACCTCCCTTCAGGTAGTTGTAGACTGCAATAAGGTCACCTCTGAGCCTCCTCTTCTCCAAGCTAAACAACCTCAGCTCCCTCAGCCGTTCCTCGGAGGTCAGACCCTCCAGACCCTTCACCAGCTTGGTCGCCCTCCTCTGGACCCGATCCAACACCTCAACATCTTTCTTGAAGTGCAGGGCCCACAACTGGACACAGGATTCAAGGTGCGGCCTCACCAGTGCCGAGTACAGAGGGACGATCACTTCCCTAGACCGGCTGGCTACACTATTCCTAATAGAGGCCAGGATGCCATTGGCCACCTGGGCACACTGCTGGTTCATGTTTAGCCGGCTGTCGATCAGCACCCCCAGGTCTCTTTCCGCTGGGCCGCTTTCTAACCACTCTTCCCCCTGCCTGTAGAGCTGCATGGGGTTGTTGTGGCCGAAGTGTAGGACCCGACACTTGTTCTTGTTGACCCTCATGCCGTTGGTCTCGGCCCATCTATCTAACCTGTCCAGAACCCTCTGTAGGGCCTTCCTACCCTCCAGCAGATCGACACTGCCACCCAGCTTGGTGTCATCTGCAAATTTGCTGAGGGTGCATTCAATCCCTATGTCTAGATCATCTATAAAGATATTGAACAGCACCGGCCCCAGAACTGAGCCCTGGCGAACACTGCTAGTGACTGGCCGCCAGTTGGACTTTGCCCCATTCACCACCACTCTCTGGGCTCGGCCATCCAGACAGTTTTTAACCCATTGAAGAGCCCACCCATCCAAGCCCCGGGCAGCCAGTTTGTCTAGGAGGATGCTGTGGGAGACAGTGTCAAATGCCTTACTGAAGTCTAGATAGATTACATCCACAGCCCTGCCCTCATCTACTAAGCGGTTCACTTGGTCAGAGAAGGAGACCAGGTTGGTCAAGCAGGACCTGCCTTTCATGAATCCATGTTGGCTGGCCCCGATGCCCCGATTGTCCTGCATGTGCCATGTAATGGCACTCAGGATGATCTGTTCCATCACCTTGCCTGGCACCGAAGTCAGGCTGACAGGCCTGTAGTTCCCTGGATCATCCTTCCGGCCTTTCTTGTAGATGGGCATTACATTTGCTAATTTCCAGTCAGCTGGAACTTCTCCAGTTAACCAGGACTGCCGGTAGATAATCGAGAGTGGTTTGGCAAGTTCATTTGCCAGTTCCTTCATTACTCTGGGATGAATCCCATCCGGGCCCATAGCCTTGTGGGTGTCCAACTGGCACAGCAGGTCACTAACTGTCTCCTCCTGGATTACGGGAGGTTCACACAGCCCCCCGTCCCTAACTTCAGGCTCTGGGGGCCGAGTCTCCTGAGGACAACCGGTCTTGACATTAAAGACCGAGGCAAAGAAGGCATTGAGCACCTCTGCCTTTTCCTTATCCCCTGACACTACACTACCCTCCTCATTCAGCAAGTGGTGGAGGCTCTCCTTGACCCTCCTTTTGCTGTTGATGTATTTGTAAAAGCTTTTTTTGTTATCTTTGACTGTAGCAGCCAAATCAAGCTCTAATTGAGCTTTGGCCCTTCTAATCTTCTCCCTAAATGACCTGGCCCCATCCCTATAGACCTCCCAAGTTACCCGACCCTTCTTCTAGAGCAAGTAGGCTCTTTTTTTTTTTCTTAAGTTCTAGCCTAAGTTCTCTGTTTAACCAGGCCGGTCTTTTTCCCCGACGGCTTGTCTTCCTACACACTGGGGCAGCCTGCTCCTGAATATTTAGCAATTCCTTTTTGAAGCATGTCCAGCCTTCCTGGACTCCTTTGCCCTTCAGGACCGACTCCCAAGGGACTCGGTCCACCAGCCTCTTAAACAGGCTAAAGTCTGCCTGGCAGAAATCTAAGGCAGAAGTTCTGCTCTTGCCCCTCCTTACTTCCCCCACTATCGAAAACTCTAACATTTCATGGTCACTATTCTCAAGACGGCCACCAACCCTCACATCTCCCACTAGTCCTTCTCTGTTCACAAACAGGTCAAGCAGGGCCCCTCCTCTATTGGGCTCATTTATCACTTGCATGAGGAAGTTGTCCTCCGCACATTCGAGGAACCTCCTAGATTGCTTCCTCTCTGCCATGTTGTATTTCCAGCAGACATCCGGCAAGTTGTAGTTGCCCACGAGTACAAGGGCCGGTGACCGGGCGGCTTCTGACAGCCGCTTGTAAAATGCCTCGTCCGCCTGCTTATCCTGGTTGGGTGGTCTAAGACTCCCACCGTAATGTCCGCCCTGCCGACCTTCTCACTGATCTTCACCCATAAACATTCAACCATATCATCCTCACCATCTTCCTCAATTTCAACACAGTCCAAGCACTCCCTAACATACAGCGCTACCCCACCGCCTCTCCTGCTTTGCCTGTCCCTCTTCAAGAGCTTATAGCCATCCATAGCAGCACTCCAGTCATGAAAGTCATCCCACCACGTTTCTGTGATGGCAACCACATCATAACCTTCCTGCTGTACAGTGGCTTCTAGCTCTTCCTGTTTGTTGCTCATACTGCGTGCCTTGGTGTAAACGCACTTCAGCTGGGCTAGCGGCCTTGCCCCCGACGCAGGCCTGTCACCCCTAGGTTCATTTGTGGTTGCCCTGGTCTTATCCCCCTCCCCCATCGAACCTAGTTTAAAGACCTCTTGATCAGACCTGCCAACTTCTGGGCCATAACCCTTTTCCCCTTCTGATTCAGTTGTTCCCCATCCGGCATAAGCAGGCCCGGTGCCATGAAAGCCGCCCCGTGGTCAACAAGATGAGTAGATGTGGTGCCTAGGGACATGGTTTAGTGGTGGACGTGGTAGTGTTAGGTTTATGGTTGGATTCTATGATATTAAGGGTCTTTTCCAAACTAAATATTCTATGATTCTATGTAGATTTATCTTACAAAGTGAGAAGAGCTCAGTATGGAGGAAACTGTGATAAGAAACGTGTTTTATACACAGAGTGAGGGTGTGCCAAGAGGAGCTGAGTTACACAGTCTTAGCACAGTAGAAATATTCGATTTTTTTTTTCTGGAATAGCTATAAAAGCAAAGGGTGGCAGTGCAGCCTTTGCAGAAGCAGAATCCACCTTTACTAAGGAAGTGGGAGCAGTAAAGACCCTTACACAGACTTTTGTCTGTTCTTGGGCTGGAAGGAATTGTGTTCCAATGTGCCTGACATTTTCTATGATCTGTGATTCCCATTGATGAGAGGCAACAGGAGAGGCCAGGTCCTCCTACCCATGCTTAGATGCCCAAACTATAGGGACTAGACTCATAGGGACTGGACTTAGTTATATAAACAGGCATCAGCTGCTACTTTGTAGGGAATTTGAGAAAAGTACAATTAGTAGAAAGATTAAAGAGAAGGCCTACAGATGACCAACAACAATCTGAAACAGATGGCAGGCAGGTCAGGCACTTACACGTGTAAAAGGGAACTAAATGCCTTTATAATAATTGAATCTCACCCTGGATGGCTACGCCTGTGCTTGTCATTTCTCTACGATGTTAGTAAGAAGAGGTAGTTAATTCTATAGATCTGAATTCTCAGACTACAGAAGAGGTCTAAAATGCATCTGATAAAAATAATGTAAAGAAGCATTCTTCAATCTATTTGTTTATAATGAAAGAAAAGACTTCCTAGCTGTAATGGAAAACTCCATCTTACAAAACTGAGTGGGATAAATCCCAGTCATCGAGCCCAGGAAACTGGGCCAAAAAATCTTGTTTAGAGGGTTGTCTGGATTTTTTCTCAATAAAAGATCTTGAAATTGTGTGATCATCAGTTGAATCATTCCTTTGAAATTAAGAAGGACTGAATTTCCCACGATTCTCCTCTTCTTTAATCAAAAACCTAAAATGTCTGTATTGGAAGAAGAATTATATCCCTTGCAGGTAGCAGTGATAAACACTTCAAAATGGTGATTTATATAGGAAATTTCTCCATTTACTGAAATTTTATCACTTAAGCTAAGCTGTAGGAATACGTTTTTTAGGTATCTGGAATTTTTAAATGAGGGAAAATCATGTAGCACCCTGCTGTATCACACTGTTGCTACAACTGAAAAAAATGGGGTATGAAATGGGAGGCAAGCTCGGATGAACATGTGTACAGCCATATAAAATTACCAAGGTGACAAACAACTCTTAAAGTAATTTCATCAGTGATACAAGGTTTTGGAACTGTAATTCCTTGTGCTCTAATAAAACAAATTCTACCTCAGTTTTCACATAAGTGAATTATTTAAATTCAACAAGGGGAAGTGCAAAGTCCTGCACTTGAGGAGGAATGTCCCCATGCACCAATATATGCTGGAGGCCACCCAGTTGGAAGGCAGCTTGACAGAAAAGAACAAGGACGTCCTGGTGGACACTTAGTTGAATATGAGCCAACAATATTCCCTTGCTGCAAAGAAAGCTAACAGTATCCTCGGCTGCATTAGGCAAAGTATTGCCAGCACATTGAGGGAGGCGACTTTCCCCTCTACCCAGCACCGGTAAGTCCACACTGGTGAATTCACACTGGCATACTGTGTCCAGTGCTGGGCGCCTCAGTAGAAAAGAGAGAGGAACATACTGGAGAGAGTCCAACAAAGGGCCATGAGGATGATGAAGGGACTGGAACATGTCTCCTATTAGGCAAGGCTGAGAGACCTAGGACTGTTTAGCCTGGAGAAGAGAAAGCTCAGAGGGGATCTTATAAATGTATAAAAATACCTGAAGGGAGGGTGCAAAGAAGACAGAGCCAAGCTCTTTTCAGTGGTGCCCAGTGCCACGACAAGAGGCAATGTGCACAAACCAAAACACTGTGTGTTTTGTCTGAAAAAAAGGAAACACTTTTTTGCTGTGAGGGTGACTGAGCACTGGAACAAGTTGCCCAGAGAGGTTGTGTTGTCTCCCTCCTTGGTCTTGGGCAACAGGGTCTAAGTGGCCCTGCTTAAGCAGGGAGGGTCAGACACAATGACCTCCAGAAGTCCCTTTCAACACTGACCATGCTGTGATTCTGTGATTCACATCCAAGAGCATCTAAGTGGTATTTCCTTCTAAAGAACATTGACAGAAATACTAGTGTCCTGGTTTGGCCTAAAACAGACCAATTTTACTTTCAGTGATTTTTTACTGTCACCTAAGTTTCTTCTAAGTAACTGGACTTTCTGAAACTAACTGCATGTTTCGCAGACAATGTCTGCTTCTAGGACTGATAATGCTCAAAGTTTATAATTATCACTGAGGCACCGGTAGGGATGTCATGCAGAAAGGCTCTTGCTGTACTTATTTGTAGAGAAACCAAAGTGACTGCTAAATTCCTCACTGATTATGAGTGAAGAGCTGCAGAAAGGTCACATCTCCAGGGAGAAGCAGACAGGACAGGTGACCTAAAATTGACCAATGAGGTATTCCATCCCATACACGTCATTCTCAGTGTAAAGCAGGGAGATCACAGGGGTCTCGCCTCTTTTCGCCACCCTTCTGGTATGGCCAATGTCAGAAGAGGACTCTGTCTTTTTCCTGCTGCCCCCGATCCCGATCCGTGCATCCCTGAATACAGTTCCTATCCATCTCTGGACCCAGCCTGGGCCTTCCCGGAGCCTGCTCTGCAGTGCTGGTAGTAACATGACTGACATCAGGGGAGCTCGATCTTGGTTTTGTATATATATTTATTTTTTCCATTATTGTTATTATACATTTTTTCATTATTATATTTTATTAAAACAGTTTTAACTTTCCAACCTGTAAGTCTCTCTCTCTTTTCCCTTTCTCTTCCCCTTCTGCCGGGGCAGGAGGGTTAATAGAGAGCATCTACCACCGGTTTAATAGTCGGCCCAGCCCTAAACCGTGACAACTGGTTAAAAGCTGAGCCATCTAAATTTGCAATTAGAAGTGTTTTGGAGGTACTTTATTTTGCACTGTGACATTCACATAATTTTTCTGTTTTTCATATTGAGCATTCTAGAGAAATTGGATAAATGGTATTAGAGAATGACATTGTCAGTAGTTTCAGAAACTGAATTTACAGGCCAATATTCTTTTATCCTGTGATGCAACAACATAAATCCATTTTAGTTTCACCTTCGTCTCATTGAATCCATACAGTCTGCTGGCAATACTCATACTGTCTCCAAATTAGCCACATTGGTAGGTCTGTAATTGGAATAATTGGCATAATCCTATCTAACTTTAGGAAACTACAGAAGTTAGGTAAGACAGTCATGATAGATTTCCTCTATGACACATGGTGAAACACAAAAACACATTCAGGTGAAAGGCTGAAAATTTTTCAATCCTAAGCAATATTGGGTTTCATCTGATTAAATGTGAGTATCTGTAGTGTAGATTTCTAAAATAACACTGTTCACACTAGGTTTACTTTATTATCAATGGACTTGTCATCAATATAACAACAGAGCATAGTGATCATAACATTTTAAATCATCTGGCTTGATTAATCAAGGGTTAAAAATGTTTATGTCTCTCCACCACATATAAAGGTGACCTGTATTTGTCACCTCTGATTTGTATGTCAACACTGCATATATCTGAAACTAGGTAAAATTAATCACTCTAAATAATAGCTAACCGTCCCCTGACTGTACAGAGAGACTAAGATAAATGAAGTCCAGACATATGCATCTTAATAGACTGTGTCAATACAAGTGGAATCAGTTTAATTTCAATAGCCAATGACTTGTCTATATCATTACATAAATTTAAAAAATAAATAAGTTTAATGAATATATTTGCCAATAGCTTTTCTCAAAGCTTCTTTAAACTTTTTGTTTCTCAAGCTGTAGATGAGGAGATTGAGCATAGGAATGAGGATAGTACAAAAAAAACAGATAAGAATTTGTTTAAGTTTCTAAGGGTTTTAGTTTTGGACAATGTGTAGCCAGTAATTAGAGTTCCATAGAAAACTGTGACTACAATGAGGTGGGAGGAGCAAGTAGAGAAAGCCTTTTGCATCTCTATGATGGAAGGGATTTTCAGAATAGCTGTGATGATACAAATATAGGATGACAGGGTTAAAAGAAATGGAGGCATGGTGCATGCTGAGGCTGAAATGGACATGACCAATTCTGTTTTGTAGGTTTCACTGCAGGAGAGCACTAATAATGGTGTATAATCACAAAAGAAATGGTCAATTTCATTTGGCCCACAGAAAGTCAGCCATGATGCAAATAGTGTAGTACAGATGCTAGCCAGAAATCCATGGATCCAGCTGCTAGAAGGATGCAGTATCTGACATTCATAACTCTTGTATAGTGCAAGGGGTTGCATATTGCTAAATAGTGATCATAAGACATTGCAGATAAAAAGTAACACTCAGCACATGCCAAGGAAGCAAAGAAAATTGCAAGAGACAGCTGTTAAACGAGATTCTGTTTTCCCTTGTCAGGAAGTTGACCAGCATCTTGGGTAAAATGTTTGAAGTGTAGAAGGACTCCAAGGAAGACAAGTTCCCCAAGAAGAAGTACATAGATGTATGCAGATGCCAATCTATCATAACCAGAAGAACGACGAGTATGTTCCCAATTATGGTCACAAAGTAGACGATTAATAAAAACAGAAAGAGAAAAATCTGTAGCTTAGGGAGATTCCCAAACCCCAAGAGGACGAATTCTGTGAGGGATGTCAGATTTTCTTGTTTTGTGTCTGCCATGGAGTATGTGAGGACAAACCCACCAAGATCCGTAACAAAATTGTTAAAATGCACAAGTAGAATTAAACATCATTAAATGTTTCTACATCATACTATTTCTCTCTTTTTCAGTCTGAAATTTTATTTGCAATCTTGCAGTAGAAGTGATTTAGGTCACTTCAGTTTTGGAGACTGAGTCTGGTGTCAATTCAGATGTCCCTGAGTAGCTGAAATTTCCACAAGGGGAAGTACAGATTTCACATCCAAGTATTGGAGACTCACATTCTTCTAGTCCAGTAAGTGGAAGTCAAGAAGGCTGGGGTGTCTAAAATGTCACTAAACATTCCATTTAAGGTATCCAAAGTACATCTAAAGGTCAATGAAGTAACCGGCTAAATATAAGCTTGTTGCTTCAATATTCAATTGGAACAAATATATATTTCTAAATGACAGTTCATGCTAACCCTAAAGTGGGCACTAAAATAGGTCAGATTACTTGTGTTCTACACGCTATTGTTTTGCACCACCTAGTGTAAGGAGAGTGTAAATGACCAGCATATGTGTACACATTTCCTTACAGATTATTTAAAACCTAACTCAGAATCATTCCTTACAGATTATTTAAATCCAACCTCAGAATCAGTACAAATGAGCACAAAGATACAAATTATTTGCTGTGATCTGCAAGCTAGGCTATGAGAGTTAAGTTTCTTATACTCTTAGTAGAATTTGACAATTTGAATTCCTTATAATATTCAGAAAATATCCTAGACTAAAATGTCACAAAAAGACCCATAAATTACAAAGAAAGGTTTGCAATTATTTAATTACATTACCTGTGAACAGAGTGAAATACAATTCCTAAATATGTATGTCCAGTGACATTTTAGACACACTAAGTTATATAATATATCTGTGCAGGTCTGACAAACATGACACAGAACCTATGGAAGATTTTCTGCTTCCTGGAGCAGCTGCTGGGGGCCAAGTGAAATATTCTAAAATATCTAAAATGAATGCATCTAAATAAAAGTATCGTAATCTACATCCCATCCTGAAATTTTTTGTTTGGTCAAAAAAAAAAAAAGTAAATAAATAGATAGATATATCTAAAAAAATGTTCTTAGCTGCTTCTCTTACTAAGCACAATTCAAAATTTCACATGATGAACAAAGTTTTGAAAAGAGTACAAAAAAGAGAGATCTTCAGTTCTTATAGTACAATGAAAACAGTTTTGAGAATTTTTAAGCAATCAGGAAAACAAATTTTCCTTTCTTGATCCACCCTTGTCTAGCAATCATTGAAAAACTGAATGTTTAACAGCAGTACGATACAATTTTGCAATTCCTTTCTTCTTTTCTTTCACTTACTGTAACAATGTTATTTAATATTGTAATTTTAGTATTACATAGAAGCTCCAAACAGAAACCAAACAACCAGGAGTAATACACAGACTTAGAACGAGAGTGAAGGATTTTAGTGTTCTGGGGACATAAACTTATAAAAAATTCCTTCAGAAATGTCCTTGTTTTGTTCACAAATGAGAAAAAAAAATGGAAACTGTGCATTGGCATGTTTTTCTTCAGATTTTTTTTCTGAGACTCCCTTATTTAATGTTAGAGACCTAACACTGAGAAGACTATAAAAACATTAATTCACTCTACAGCCCATGGAGGAGACAAAAGAAAATTATTCACTGCATTGTTAACATTGTTGTCGTAGAAGGATGATGTGTAATACACTTCTAAGTGTCTATTTTTCTCTGCTGATTAATGCAGACATCATAGAAATTTTAGATCTCTGAAACTGAGTTGAATCCCACTTTTGTCTATAAAAAAGGGAATGTTAGCAAGTATGTTAACTGATAGAGAAATCTTTAACAATTTAGGGCTTCATCTTCGTTCACATCCATAGGAACATTACCCAGGTTGTGCAGCTTATCTTCTCTATATATCTCACCACATAATGCAAATCTAAAAAAAGCAAGCAGACAAAAAATAATTCAAAACTTCTTTACTAAGTGGGCTTTGCAGAACATGTATCCCAGACATTGTAACACAAAGTAGCATATGAAGATGGAAAAATCTTTATTGCAATATCTTTTATCGGAATTTCTAATTGTCCATGAGGAAACTTAATTTAATACTTATTATCAGACAGAAAAATAAGTGAAGTTCTATCTCCAGCTTCTCACTTCAAGAGTAATAAATATAAAAGGACTAAAATTACAACCAGAAGAACATCGCTTAAGAAATATTTGTTTCATGTACTGTATAAGTAATATTTCTTCATAAAATCATCTCATCCATTTCTGCAGTGTACATGGTCTTTAAAGGTGTAAGCTCAACTTCTGCTGCTCTTTGCTTTTGTTCCTAGAACCCAGATTCATGCCATCTCTCCTGAGGGACTTAATTAAGACTCCTAACTTGAAGAAAGATGTTACTTTGAAGACGGGTGAACAACAGCAAAACCTCGTTATAACTACCTGATAAAAGGAATAATTATGTGGTGGAATGCATCTCTCTCTTAATGGATTATGAAGGGAAATCAAGAAATTATTATATTAAATTTGGTCTCACAAGGACTGGGAGCATGTATCTGAATCTAGGTCTCTTGTTGCTAGAACACCTGATTTATTGTACATTTCTCTAATTGTTCCTTTATCACATTTTATATGATGGTAAGGTTTGACAGGATGTGAGAGGACGTTAATCTTATTCTTCTGTCATATATTAAAAAAGACTTGATGAACTACCTTCAGGAAGTGTTTCCATCCCTTCCCCTTTGATTGTAGAAACACACATACACACAAAAAAAAACCTCAAAAGATTTTAAATTATTAATTTTTAAATGTCTAAGTCAAAGGATGTTGAATATTAACATACTTAAAGGAACAGAGTACTCATTTTTATAATATTTTTAAAGAATTTAAGAATAAAAATGAGTAAATTGTTAGCTATAAGCAACTGAATCATGAGCAGGAATCTTTCTGTTGTTTGTTAGTCCAGGATAAGGTGTCTGTGACACTACCCGAAGGTTTCACATTCTGCAAGTATTTTAGGAAAAGATTATGTAACTGATGGTTCTCCTTAGGGCATCTTTAACCTCCTTCCATCTCTGACTTTTATGTAATGTAATTAATGAAAGAAGCAGTATAAAAAGCAGGAAAGTGCTCCCCAGCACAAATCACCCTCTATCATCTGATTCAATTTTAGTTCACCAGTAATCTGTTGTTTAATCTACTTACCCTAGACAGGAAAAACACAAATGTTTTCTAAGAGTAATTAGGCAAATATGCCATTTCTACTTACTTAAAGATATTTCTAAGAGCTCTTTCACAGTTTTCCTTATCTTAAAAAGTATATGGCATCATGATAAAGGTTTTAAGACAGCAGAGAAATTTGAGAGCCTGAGCACACAGATTTAAAAACTGAGAAGCATTTTGTAGTTCATAGTCTCAAGTTAAATGTACTCAATATGGAGGTCAAGTGGCATGGACATCCTAATATATTTTCCATTAAACTTTCTGGACATCAAAAGAAGGTAGACATGCCCTATCTGTAACTTGTTTGTAATAAACCCTAACACAGTATTTGGCTCACACGTCTTTCTTCATATTTCATATTTCACATTTCCCACTCCCCCTCTCAGACATCCCTATATCTTACAGAATCAGAGAATCAGAGAATGGTTTGGGTTGGAAGGGACCTTAAAGATCATCTAGTTCCAACCCCCCTGCCACAGGCAGGGACACCTTTCCACTAGACCAGGCTGCTCAAAGCCCCATCCAACCTGACCTTGAACACTTCCAGGGAGGGGGCATCCACAGCTTCTCTGAGCAACCTGTGCCAGTGTCTCACCACCCTCACAGTAAAGAATTTCCTCCTAATATCTAATCTAAATCTCTCATCTTTCAGTTTAAAACCATTCCCCCTTGTTCTGTCACTACTTGCCCTTGTAAAAAGCCCCTCTCCTGCTTTCCTGTAGGACCCCTTCAGGTACTGCAAGGCTGCTAGAAGGTCTCCCTGCAGCCTCTTCTCCAGGCTGAAGAGCACCAACTCTCTCAGCCTGTCTTCATAGGAGAGGTGCTCCAGCCCTCTGATCATCTTCATGGCCCTCCTCTGGACTCATTCCAACAGCTCCATGTCCTTCTTATGTTGGGGGCCCCAGAGCTGAACACAGTACTCCAGGTGGGGTCTCACAAGAGTGGGGTAAAGTATCTTCTTAAGATAGAGCTGTGATCATAAAATTCAGTTGAGCGCTTGGTGGTACAACTTGCTGCACACTGCTGCTACCGTTCCCCTGAGGTTTTTTAACTGGCAAATTAAAACAAAATTACTGTACAGATGGAGAAACAGGCATTGTAATCTTATTTACTGGCTCTTTGTTATTACTGTTGTTCCATTGTGAGCAGGGATAATAGGTACAGGAAAATCCACTTTATTTAATCCACTATGCTTTCTGTTCAGATTTATGCGTGACTGCCTTCCTTGTCTCTCAGCCAGTACTGTGACTGCACCATTTTAAGACAAGGAGTCCAGAGCCTTAATATACAGGAATTTTCACATTAAAGATGCCATACATCGGATGCAGAGTCTCTACTTAGAGAGAAAGGGTGGCAAAAACCTCTCAGCTCTGACTGTGAGCTCTTGGAAAGTTGATACTGTCAGTTCACGCTCTCCATGCACTCTCTATCATGGAGTAACAATTTTGCATGGGGAATCCTAAGGCCATCTGCTTAGACCATGAAGATCTTTTTGGTGGTAGCATAAACGGCTGACACTGGCAATGAGGATTGTGTTGACTTGGCACCCTGAGCTGCACACATGTACTCAAAGGGACTAATATCTTTTAATGGATGAAAGATTAATAGGCATCTGAAAGTTTTAAATAATGAAGAAGAAGTAAGATGGCATAGAGAACCATTCACTCAACATACCAAAGATGCAAGCTTAATTTTTCCACTAGATCTGCACACATACTTTCTTTTTGCTCACACACTTTGGTAAATTGGTGAATAATGGTATGTAATGAATGTAAAGACATATTGCCAGTAAGCTTTCTTACCCTGCAAAGAATGTAGCTGCATCTGAAATTCCTATTACAAATGTCATCTTTCTTATTCCCAAGCTGTGATAGGAACAAAGCAGATACGAGTTTAATTGTATAAATGCTCACTTTCATATGCCCATTGTTTTTCCTAGACACAATTTAATTAATAAGTACAGAGAAAGCTGGAGTGAATCCTCTTTAAAACTACAAATTTTCATCTCAAAGGTAGAGGTTGAATCATTTCAAAAGAGAGTTTGTGAGTGAGCTACAATACACTACAAAACTATGAAGTGCTTTATTCAAGCATACCTGCATCTATGAGCCAACACTTGAAAATTTTGAATGATGAGGAACTTTGACATCAAGGGCCAGTTCTATCTATCTACAAGGAACTGTGGTTTTCCTGAATATGCACTTTACAAAGCTCAAAATAAAGGAATCAAATGGTCAGTCACCCAGAAATACCGAAGCAGACTATAGTACTTACTTAGTGATTTCACTGTGTTTATTCCAAGTCTCTTTCACAGAAGAGCTGTAGATTCTGTACAGCAGAAGGTTAGCATGAAGAATGGATTGGGCTGTCTAGTACCCACTAGTATTTTAGATTCCTAAGATGAGGCTAATGTCCCCCACTTTAGATGTCTATATAGAAAACAGCTAAGACAGTATCTACAAGAACAATGGAGAGAGAGTAACATTAATCACAGGACAGGTGTCAAAGATAAATGAGATTATCTGATATCCAGGACCCTTTATTATGTCTAATGACAGTAAAAGAAAATTGGAATTAAGAATTTATCAGTTTTAAATGCTTACTCTTAGATCAAAAATAGCTAATCTCTTTCTTCTGTTCAGGTCTCCAGTAGGTCTGTGATATGATATGTTTTAGAACAACAGTAGCCACAGTCTTTGTATTATACCCATGGCATTGTATGATTTGGGGCATATTCCTTCTCTTTTTTTATGTCTTTGAGGACAAGAAGACTCAATCAGTATGTGAAGCATTAGAGGAATTTTGGAGACAATACAAACAGTTTGAATTCCAAATTTCATGCTGAGGGAAGGTATGCTGCAGAGTCTGAAATGAATTGCTCTCTTCCCTGATGACCTTATGCAGGGATCAAGATGTCAGCTGTGCCTCTCTAGGCAGTCCTAGTTCTATGATCCAGTGCTGATTTGCTAACAAGCTCCCATTCTGTAAACAAGATGTATCTACATTTCCCTGGGGTCTAGTTTTCTGTTCCTCCCAACTTAGGAGTGGAAAAGATATATCAAAGTGAGCCTGTGTATTCAGAACACAGCACGTTCTTGAGGAGTTTTACTCCATTCCAGATAGAGAGTGAGTCTGTCCCCTTCCCTTCCCTTCCCTTCCCTTCCCTTCCCTTCCCTTCCCTTCCCTTCCCTTCCCTTCCCTTCCCTTCCCTTCCCTTCCCTTCCCTTCCCTTCCCTTCCCTTCCCTTCCCTTCCCTTCCCTTCCCTTCCCTTCCCTTCCCTTCCCTTCCCTTCCCCTCCCCTCCCCTCCCCTCTCTTCCCTTCCTTCTATGCACTTATTAGGAAGGACAAGATGAGAGATTGTACTGTATATATTCAGTAGTGACGACAGTAGAAGTTTAATTTTTTTTCAGGGATAAAATATTTTCTGTGATGCTTGTAAGCCTGTATGGGGGAAATATCATCTTGCTTCCCAGCTCATTTGCAAAGAGTGAGGGGCAGTTCTCAGGGAATTATGGTCAGCCATTGATGAGTGGACCAGTGCTATTTTTTTTTTTAGGTCATTAACAGTGTATAAAGATGACTCCTGAGACTTGTTGAAAAAGAGAATATGAAGTTAGAAATAATCTCCAGAGATGGGAATCAGACTCAAAATAAGAAACTTTCTTTTTTGTATTAATAGTATCGATGCCTGCATGTGGCCTAGCTAAGGTGACTTTGACAGAGATAAAGTCAATAAGTCAGTAAGTCTTAATAGCTACTCCACAGACCAAATCTCACTGTCTGTAGGTAAGCTGAATTCTCCAGATTCCATTGATGAGAAAAAGAGTATGACCTAAACGAATAAATTAATCCATATTAATACATATTTTTTAAAAATTCCTTTTTATAAAATGGAATTAGTTTAACAAGATATAATAAGCAATGAATCATATGGTTTGTCTTGGTTCAGTATAACAGGAGATTCACCCCATTTAATTCAAAAATTCCTATCCAAAGTGCATATCAGATAAAATTAGATGAGGTGCCTAATTTCTTACTTGCATGTCCACTCTCAGTTCCATCTGAAAACTGGAATTACATATAGGCTTGGAGAATCTATAGAACATGCAATCTAACCTTCTTCACAGTAGTGGTAAGCAAAAAACAACTACATATTTGAAGGAAAAATGTCAATCAATTAAAGTAAGGCAAAAAAAATCCTAAAGATGTCCTACAACATCAAATTGAGTATGAAGGGTGTGAAATTTATTTCTGTAATTGTAAGGGTGGGATTCAGCTTGAGGTTTTACACATAGGTATCACAGCGTAGACTTGAGCTCATTTCAGTTTGGTTGTCTACACATTTAGTTCTATTTGAAATGCTGTGGGGTAACCAAAGCTTTGTATTGCATGGGCAGATAAGAAGCAAGTGCAGAGAAGACCTGTAATTTTCTTCAGTGATGACTGGAAACCAGGCAGGAAACATTAAGAAAGTTCGAGTGACGGTAGTTTCCTTTGTGAGTGCAAACGAGTTAAGCATTTAGTTGAAACTAATGCTGGTCTATATGTTTTATATTTCCTTTATAGTCACTTTATTATCAATATTGCAAAATAAATTATTGCAGAGTCATTCTTCTCCTCCAAAGAAAACTGTCCAAATTAGCTGGATAATCCCCAATTCCATTTCCATTGATTTTACCTGTCATATAGAGGACTACATCAGAATCAGAAAGTCAGCTTAAAAAGATTTGAAATTAAGATGGATAAATTCCTAACCTGAATTATTTCTCTGAATACAAGATCAAATAATTGGTCCATTAATCTGTGGATATATTAAGTATATTGTTTATGCTAGTATCTTTCTTACTGTAATAAGGATTGAAATGGGAGTTTGGGATGCATCAGACATTTCTAGGGAAAAGCACTCCTAAACTCTTTCAGATGTTTGGCTTTTTATTAGATAAGTAAGAACCCAAATACTGATTTTAAAAGAAGTTATTTGTGAAGTGCTCAGCATTTTATTTTAAATTTCTATGAAGAATCACTCCTGCATTTTAGATGTCCAGTGTGATAGATATATCTCAATTATATTTATTCTATTCTAGGGATGTTCAGAAATGTGATGGAAACAGAAAACAAGACAGAAGTAACAGAATTTGTGCTGCTGGGATTGTCTCAGACACGTGAAGTGCAACACTTCCTCTTTTTCCTCTTCCTTCTTTTCTATGTCATTGTCCTTCCAGTAAACATTCTCATCATTTTCACAGTCAGGGGAGATCCACAGTTGGACTCCCCAATGTACTTTTTCCTAGCTAATCTAGCTTTCCTGGATATCTGCTACTGTTCTGTCACTCCACCTAAGATGCTGGCTGATTTCTTCTCACAACAGAAGACCATCTCTTCTAGAAGCTGCATAGCACAGCTCTTCTTCCTCCACTTCCTTGGTGGAGCTGAGATCTTCCTGCTGATAGCTATGGCCTTTGACAGATATGTGGCTATCTGTAAGCCTCTTCATTATGGAACCTTAATGACAAAAATGCTCTGTTGGGTCTTGGTGGGGGCAGCATGGGCTGGAGGATTCACACATTCAGTCATCCAGGTTGTGTTTGTTGTTCATCTTCCCTTCTGTGGCCCCAATGAACTGGACAACTTCTTTTGTGATGTTACACAAGTGATTAAGCTAGCGTGTACCAACACTTACATACTGGAGTTTATCATGTTTGTCAACAGCGGACTAGTCATCTTCATATGTTTCATTCTTCTGCTGATTTCCTACGTTGTCCTACTAATCCGTCTGAAAACAGGAATCTCTAGAGGGAAGAACAAAGCAGCATCTACCTGCACCACCCACATCATTATTGTCTTTGTTATGTTTGGACCAGCTATATACATCTACTGCTGGCCTTTCTGCAGCTTGCCCCTGAACAAGGTGGTGGCTGTGTTCCACACTATGGTTTTTCCCCTCATGAACCCCATGATCTACACCCTGAGGAACAGGGAGATCCTCAGTGCCATGAAGCGTTTGGTGTTGCAGTACTTTCTGGGGAGAGGAAAATAGGAGGGAAACATATTCATAAAGTACAGATTTATAGTATTTTTTTTTTGTCTATGAAACAGTTTTCAAGAGAGATTCATAGGTCTATCTATAGTCCAGAATATCAGTGTAGAGTTATTTTGCTAGAACATGGATCCAACATCTACAAAATCATTACAATATTAGTAATGTCTTTGGAAAAGTTGCAAAAATCCTTATTTCTTACAGACAAATATTGAATCTCATTGCCTTGCTTTGTAAGGACTAAATATTTCCAATGCAGTGAATGAAAGCATACACAAAGTAACTCAACAGTATGTGTATATATATCTGTTAGCAATTGTATGATCTTTGAAGTGACTAACAGTTTAATGAGCCATAGAAATGCTTAACTAGCTCTGGAAGAACTTTGTAAATAAACGGATGCAAATATCTAAGATGTAAAAAAATGTTAATTGCACAGCAACACAGTTGTAGGTTTGGCTCATTATGCTCAAGTAATGCACACAGCTTCCTTTCTCTTGGAAGTTTTAGCCAAATATTTATATTATGTTTACTGTTAAGTACCTCATTAGTGAGGTAGTTAGATTCACATCAAGTCTGAAATACTAAGTGGCAATGCTATGCATAATAAAAATTAAAGTTTGATACATTCTTAGAATTCATGAAGCACAACTATCCAAGTACTGGGGGATATAATCAGATCTCAGAAATAATCAGATCTTGTGGCTGCGATATGTCTGGAACTTACACTTGAGTTGACAGAACACTATGTATATTAAACTTCAAGTTGTCTATCATGTCTGTCTTGGAACACGCTGCCCAGGGAAGTGGTTAAGTCACCATCCCTGGAGGTATTTAAAAGATGTGTAGATGTGGTGCTCAAAGACATGGTTTAGTGGTGCTTGGCAGTGCTAGGTCAACAGTTGGACTTGATGACCTTAAAGGTCCTTTCCAACCAAAATGATTCTATGGTTCTACCATGTTCAGTTCCTTTTCAGAAAGGCTGATGCTCAGCTAGTCAGTTCACTGCCTAATACCGACAACACAGGTTGAAAGATCTGGGTCTTTCTTCTAAAGAAGAGAAAACTGAAGAGGGCAGAATTTTCTGGAAATATGGGAATACCAGGACTCACTTACGATGTTTAGCATGTAATTTTTTTTTCTTTTTTTTTTTATGGTGATAGATTTGAAGTCCCTCACAGCCTCTCTTACTGATTCTCTCATATTTTGCTCTTCTCCAAAAGCTAGGGTGAAATGCAAACATTTTCCCAGGAGGGCTTCGGAAGAAGTAATTTGTAGAAGAAGGTGGTGGTTTCTGCTCTTACCCAAGAACTGTATGATGAGATGCTGCCCCTTTGGATATTCTTCAGTACAGTTGACCTGAATATGACTCTGGTAACAAAATTGCTTAGGCCAAATCCAGGACCAAGTTCCTCTTGAGCACTGGAGGACCAACAGCTGGTGGACAGGAGAGACCAACAGTATAGCCACTGTAAATAGAGAGGAAGGACTTCTAATGAAGATGGTTGTTGTTGAAAGTGCTCTAGAGTCTATTTAGGAGTTGAACACTGTTCAGGGATCCAAAATTCCTTCAGAAAACAAGGAGGCAATGTGAACATTCAGGAAATGAACACTAAGAAAGAATGTACACCATATGAATGGATGGAAGTGGAACAGATGAGGATGGGCAGATGGTTGAAAGGGCAGGGTTATGTATAGAGAACTATGTATGTACCTGCAGGTATACAAACAAGTGCATGTGGAGGATGGCTAGAGAAGGATGCAGAGGAAGATGGATGACTAGATAGAGAAGAAGTAAATGTGATGGCTAGATTGGTGCAGCTCTTAGGATGGGGACAAAGAAATGGAGGGAATTTGTTTTAATTAACAGAAAAGTTATACGTGTATGCAGATGGAGGGAAAAACATATGTCCAAGGACATATGATCGAGTAGAAGAGACCTGTAGAGGGATGGATGAATGGATAGAGGAGATGAACAAATTAATGGACAGATGGATGGAAATAAATCATGTGAGGAATGGAAAGTAGTGATTATTAAGTATGTACAGAATGGTAGGAAAGGTATGGTAAGCAAGAAAGGGAATAAGGTGAAAATAATATATGGGAAAGTATGCATAGAGAGCAGATGGGAATAGGGATTGAGGCATGGATGGGTGGATTGCTGGGATGAATCTAGGAGTGGATGGTGAAAAAGACCATGTGTAGTAGGGTGGGTAGACTGCCTGTTTGCTCCTTTGTTACTGGTAGAGAACCACATTATCAGCAGAGCAAATTAGATCCAGTAAACTTTTTTCTCCCAAGTGCTGGGCATTAGCATAAACATGGATTAAGGGAAAAATGATTCTTTGGATTACAAGGATTTTATCCCATGTGGCAAGGAAGTTAGATTTGATTCTTCAACAGAAATTTCAATAACAGAATCAATCATAGAATCATAGAATACCAGGTTGGAAGGGATCTCAAGGATCATCTGGTCCAAACTTTCTTGGCAAAAGCATGGTCTAGACAAGATGGCCCAGCACCCTGTCCAGCTGAATCTTGAAAGTGTCCAATGTTAGGGAAAATTTCCTGAGCATAAGCTCTGTAATGGTGAAGTAAGGGCATACAGCAGATTTTAAAGACCTTTGAAAGTTATATCTTGACTAATACCCGAATTGGGTTCTTGGGACATGAGTGGAAAAGAGTCAAGTTTGTATTTCAGATGGACTCAAATACCAGGAAACTTGGGTAATCAGAATAATGGGCTTGCAACATGTTTCTTCATTCCAACAAGAAATTATTGGGTAATACAATGTAATCACCATGTCCTGAGTAGCCTTAGAGCTGTAGGGCTTGGGATTTTTTTTTTTTCCTGCAGGGGTTCCCTCAGTAAGAGGTTTATAAACCTAGGTTCAGCTGGCATTTTATCCAGATTTCAAGGGAAGCTCAAAGATCTGGCCATGACTAAGCAATGAGCAAAGTTCTTGCGAGGTGTTGATTTTCACACAGATCTTGTTATCCTCCTTAGGCCCTCGAGCTGAATTCAGTCCATGGACAGTGAAAGCAACACCACAGTGAACAAATTCCTACTCCTTGGCCTCACTGGATCTGCAGGTCTCCAGCTCTTCCTCTTCATCACCTTCATCGCCATTTATGGAGGAACAGTGGTGGGAAACCTCTTCATCATGGTGGTGCTTATGTGTGATCCCAGACTTCACACACCCATGTACATTTTGCTGGGAAATCTCTCCTTTCTGGATTGTTGTTACTCCTCTATAACTGCCCCCAAGATGTTGACTGGCTTCCTCCTTCCCCCACCATAGGCAATCTCTTGTGTGGGCTGCATGGTCCAAATTTCCTTTTTCCACTTCACTGGAGGTGAAATCTTCACTGGATCAAAATCTTCCTCCTTACTGTCATAGCCTATGACCGTCATGTGACTATCTTCCATACACTTTGTTACATGATTGTGATGAATCAGATGGAGTGTGCACGGCTACTAGTAACATGTTAGGTAGGGGGCTTACTTCACTTTATTGTCCAACTGGCCATCATTGTTGAGCTCCCTTTCTTTTCCCAGGTGCAGAATCTGGCACTTGGATTTGTTAAATTTCGTGCCATTGATGAGTGCCCAATGTGCCAATCTATCTAGATCCGTTTGAAAGACCTCTTGTCCCTTGAGCAAGTAATCAGCATCTCCCAGTTTAATATCATCAGTGCGACAGTGTGCTTCCCACCTCCTCAACCTGACCTTCGTCTCCCATAACCCTGCTCAAGCGATAACCACCAGTGGCGGTTGTAACGGATGCATCTGGTCATGATGGCTACATCCAGCTCAAAGTGGATTCGGAGGGCTAATTTGAGCAATGTGCCCACCTAACCTCAGTGCTGATCAATGTCCAACTCAAGCCAAATTTAGAACAAACTAGCACCTGTGGTCAGTACGCAAATGCAACTATGAGTCAATCATCTTACCCCCATAAATAATGAGCAGCCTAAGAGCCCTTTGAGCTCTCCTGCATGGCAGCAGGCTGCATGACAGGATCTCGCCTTGAGTAGGGATGCCTCTCAAGGTTAATCCTTGAGGCTGAGAGATTCCTTGCCATACCAGATTCTTGGTAAGTGATTAATAGCATGCTAAACTTTGAAATCTTAGCTAAGTGATATAAAGGATTGCTTGTGCATATATAATCCTTTAGGCATAAGCCATTGACCAAGTCTGGGACTAGGACTGGATCCAGTCACACCTAGACTCCTCTCTGAAGGAGTTTAGAAAGCAAAGGGGTCCTTCTGAACCTTATGACTCAATGGGAGGGTCTCCCTGAGAGTGTTGTCTGACCCTGTCCTCTATGCAGTAAGTAATCAAGTGTTCCTTGCCATCGAATCTTGTTAAACCACTGTTGCATTTAGTATCAAACTTCATTAAAACACTGTTTTATATCAATAAACATATTGCTACTTCTCTCATGAGTGAAGTGTATCACTCCATCCACGACAGTCAGCAAATTTGCTAATGGTGCATTCAACCATTGTTGCATTTCATTGAGAAATGTATTGAACAGAACTGGCCTCAGAACTGAGCCCTGAGGAACACCACTGGTTACTAGTCACTGGATTTCACTGTACTTCACTAATTGCACTGGATCCCCATCATCTGCCAAGTGGCAGTTTAAACATTTAGGGCCCAATAGATAGACATCAGCAGCTAGTGTCCTCTAGTATTTTGTATAGTATTTGAAACCATTACACATGCCAACAGGTATGACTCAACACTTAAGAAATATCCAGAACCTTCTGTAGTTACACCTTAAAGCTAGAGAAGAAACCATGGAGCATCTCAAATGGCACTAGACACTGATCTTTAGGCAATCAAATTGTGCATCTGTATATTGACTTTGCATTTTAGACACTTAAATTTAAAACATCTGGAGCTGAATCTTACTCTCATAACATTGTTCATGTGTATAAACACGTATTTTACATATCATTTGAGATATTCTAGTGTGTCTCAGAGATCTGGAAGATAGAACACTATCTATGGGACACTTATACTCTTCTGATGTGACAAATGGAAGACTAGAATATCCTAGTGTATCCCAAATGGCACATGATCCCCTTCACATTGTCATACACAGCATTATACATCCGATCTGCTTGTGTGATAAGGTATGTATGGATATACTTTCAGGGACTGTATCTTTGATCAGACATGGGTCAGTTTGACTACAGTGGATTTTCCTGTCATTCAGTGTTGTGAACTACAGTGTAGCGGGGTGAGGTAAACATATTCAGAAAATTATTTAATCCAGAAATCTAAGTTCTTATCAAAAAAATTATTAAATTCAACTTCTGGAATTGCCAATTTCTGTTTATCATAGTTTTGCCACATTATTTATATAGAACAATAGGTCTGTATGGAGACTCTAGAATAGCCTCAAATGAAACTAGGGGCTTATGTTTAGGCAACTAAAGTGGACCTGCAGGATCTGTTCAGTAGTACAGAGTTATACAGAGAAATATTCATTCTCCCCATGCTCATTTTAGCTGCAATCAGCTGTTTTCATCTAGAGTTGCTACCTACTCCTAAATTTAAGTAAAGGCCTAAAACTTTACTTTTTTCACTGTAGAAATTAGACAAACATTTTCTAAGTCAAATATTCTGAATTTTGGAGAACTCTGCAGTTATTCACATCTTGTCTCAGGACTTTTTATTAAACTCTGTTTCTCAAGCTGCAGACAAGGGAATTGGTTAGCAGAGTGAGGACTACGTAAAGGACAGACAACCATTTGTTCAGTTTGTCAGAGTACTAGTCTTTGTTGGGAGATAGTGATTAGAGTGATTTGAGTGGCTTAGAATACTGTTGACACTGTTTGTCCACAAAACAATGGTGGGTAAGGGAAGAGTGACTGACGTCATCTACCTGGACTTGTGCAAAACATTTGACACTGTCCCGCATGACATCCTGGACTCTAAATTGGAGAGACACAGACATGACAGATGGACCACTCGGTGGATAAGGAATTAGATGGATGGTCACACTCAAAGAGTGTCCAAGTGGACGGCAGTGACGAGTGGCTTTCCTCAGGGGTCGGTATTGGAACTGGTGCTGTTCAACATGTTTGTTGGCAACATGGACAGTGGGATTGAGTGCACCCTCAGCAAGTTTGCCGATGACACCAAGCTGTGTGGTGCGGTTGACGTGCTGGAGGGAAGGGATGCCATCCAGAGGGACTGTGACAGGCTTGAGAGCTGGGCCTGTGCAAACCGCATGAAGTTCAACAAGGCCAAGTGCAAGGTCCTGCACATGGGTTGGGGCAATCCCAAACACAAATACAGGCTGAGCAGAGGATGGATTGAGAGAAGCCCTGAGGAGAAGGACTTGGGGAGTGTTGTTTGATGAGAAGCTCAACATGAGCAGGCAACGTGCACTTGCAGCTCAGAAGGCCAACCATATGCTGGACTGCATCAAAAGAAGCGTGGCCAGCAGGTCAAGGGAGGTGATTCTGCCCCTCTGCTCCGCTCTCGTGAGACCCCACCTGGAGTACTTCGTCCAGCTCTGGGCTCCCAACATACAAAGGACATGGACCTGTTGGAATCAGTCCAAAGGAGGGCTACGAAGATGATCAGAGGGCTGGAGCACCTCTGCTATGAAGACAGGCTGAGAGAGTTGGGGTTGTTCAGCCTGGAGAAGAGAAGGCTCCAGGGAGACCGTCTAGCAGCCTTGCAGTACCTGAAGGGGGCCTACAGGAAAGCTGGAGAGGGACTTTTGACAAGGGCATGCAGTGATAGGACGAGGGCGAATGGTTTTAAACTGAAAGAGGGGAGATTTAGATTAGATATTAGGAAGAAATTCTCTACGGTGAGGGTGGTGAGACACTGGCGCAGGTTGCCCAGAGAAGCTGTGTATGCATCTCCCTGGCAGTGTTTAAGGCCAGGTTGGATGGGGCTTTGAGCAACCTGGTCTAGTGGAAAGGTGTCCCTGCCTGTGGCAGGGGGGGTTGGAACTAGGTGATCTTTAAGGTCCCTTCCAACCCAAACCATTCCATGATTCTACGATAATATACAATAAACAGGCCCTGTAATGGCTATCATTAAGATAGGGATTTTGTTATTACAATTTTTTGTTATTACAATTGATGGGGATTTTGTTATTACAATTAGCATGCAGTAGTTCATTATTATTTTCTGGAACAATAATAACTACGAAAGAGTTAACCCAAATATTCAAAATTGTTTAAGGACAATGTAATTGTTAGCAGTAATAACACCTAACGTTGATATGAATTCCTCTATCTTATTATTATACAGCTTGCCAATATTAGGAAAAATAGGAATCTGAAGGGTGCTCTTTTTTGCTATTGTCTTGGTTTGGAGTAAAACAGAACCAATTTTCTGTTCAGTGATTTTTCCTTTCAGCTAATTATCTTCTATGTGACTGCACTTTCTGAAACTAGCTGCATGTTTTGTAGACCGTGTCTGCGTCTAGGACTGGTAACACTCAAGGTTTATAGTTAACTCTGAGGCGACAATAGGAATGGTATGCAGAAAGGCTCTTGCTGTACTTATTCCTAGAGAAACCAAGGTCACTGCTAAATTCCTAACTAATTACAAGTGACGAGACATAAAAGGGCTGCACTTCCAGGGAGGAGCAGACAGGACAGGTGACCCAAAATTGATCAATGAAGTATTCCATCCCATACACATCATTCTCAATATAAAGCGGGGGGATCACGAGGGTCTTGCTCTCTTCTTCTATGGCCAGTGTCTGAAGAGGACTCTGTCGGTTTTTCTCCTGCCCTTGGTCCCAATCCGTGTGTTCCTGAATTCAGTTCCTGTCCATCACTGAGACCATTCTGGGCCTTTCTGGAGCCTGCCCTGCAGCACCAGTGGTGACGTGACCGTCTTCGGGGGAGCTCAATCCCTGTTTTGTATATATTTGTATATATTTAATTATTTGCATTATTATTATACTCCTTTTTCATTGTTATTGTTTATTAAAACTGTTTTAACTTTACAACCTGTAAGTCTCTCTCCCTTTTTCTCTTTTTCTTCCCCTTCTGCTGGGGGAAGAGGGTTAATAGAGAGCATTTGCCACTGGTTTAATAGCCAGCCCAGCTTTAAACTGTGACAGATATTCATAGAAAATTACAACAGATCATAGAATTATTAACAGAGTAACAATACTACTCACTGTTGCAGTATGAGACCAATGTATTCCTTAGGAATAAATAGTATCAGAATGATCACCACTCTTTCAACAAAAGTTTTTGTTGTTTAGCCCACTTCATTCTGAAGAAGAAGAATTGTTATCTTTGGGTAGATGTCTTTAACTGAGCTAGTAATTTTAGATCCTTTTGGTAAGTGTTTTACATGAGTGTAAGAAAGAGGTGTAAAGTTAGGTGATGTGATATCAATCTACGACTAAGTAGTAGATGCCCATTTAATTCCCGTAAGATTTATTTTTACATCCTGAAAATTTTGAAATAACAGGTCAGACAAAACAAACCCGAGAAAAGTAGTACTACTGCTGCATCACACATGGGAAAGATCGTTTTTAATCTTTTATGTACAGCTCATTGTGACACTGGAGCCCTGTTTCCATGACTGTACACACCACACACTGTATCTCACGCCGGTTCCAGTCCAGATGAGTAAGATGGCTCTCCTAGCACTGATGTGAATGCAATTGCCTCATGTCCTGTGTTTTGCTGTTGGAGGCGCTGGTTCATTACGATATCAGTAACAAAGGTACTCAGACTCTGTAAAGTATCACTTGAAATGCCATTTATTGGAGTTAATACTCTAAAGAAAAACTGGATGATACAGATAATCCTATGCCATTTCAGATGCTGGGAACTCTGAGTTGTGCAGCATCAGAGAGACCTCTAATCAGGCAACAGTATGCTATGCAGATCCATCTGTGGAAATGTTACTCACTTTTGGTCACCCAAGATATTATAGGCTTTTTGTAAAAGGGAACAATTCTGTCCAGCATTCCTACTGTCAAACAGAACGGATGTGCACATATAAGAAGTTCTTGCTGCACTTTCAGGTAAAGGCAAAGGCACACAACTAGAGTAATCATAGGTACCAAGTGGGAGCTGATCACAGGCTATACTGTTAAATTCAACTGGCAAAGTTTATCCTGCTGCCAATGGATATGCACAGCATAACAAAGGCCTGAAGGACAAGCTGTATGTGCAGCAAAACATATGCTTGGGCCTACTTAGGTTAAACATTGACATGGATCACTAACTCCTCAGTCTACAATGGTCTTCAAGTCAGGTTTACCACACACTACCATAGGCCAAACATGAAGTTGTGTGAAGGTATGGGTATACAAATAGTATAGATACAGCAAGAATAACATTTTTTGTATACAGTAAGATAATGGTAGAATAAGGAAGTCAGCCTATTTCTTCGGCAGGTGTTTTAGCTCTCTTTAACTGTGTCTGTAGGGATTTAGCCAGCTGATTTTCAAAGATATCCAATGTTCCTACACGGTTTTCAAAATTATAAATCTTGTTTTTCGTATTTTCAAAAGGAAATTATCCATCTGTTGCGGTGAGCGAGAATCAAACACTGCACTCATGGAGTTATCGTGAATGTTCCAACTTTATTCGGTTACACAGTGTATATTTATACTGTAAAAGCAAGGCACGAAGCTATGTGGCTATTCCTGATTGGTTATTTCTATGAGCTTACAAGCCGTAGCAATTATATGATTGGATCATTGTTGCTGTCCAGCTGTCTTGGTAGAGGCGCCAGGCAGTCTCGCAATCTGCTTCCTGTTTTCCGTCTCCCACATCCGCTAGAGATCTTGCTAAATACCAAGTTCCTCAAACTTGTTTACCAGATTGTCTCGTGATGACCCAAACCCTGCTGATACAGCTCTAGTATTTTTCCATGTCCTCTATCCTCTAGAAAGTCGTCCACAATTCCCCCTTTTTCTTTAGCTACGAGGAGCGTCTGTTTAAACATTACTTGTACCGTATTGTTAATCATTCGTTGCAAACAAGCACAAAAACAAGGTAACATGATTAATAATGCACAACAAACTAAGCATCCTATTAATATCAATTTTATAAGCGACGTTATCCATGGCCCAAATCCTAATGAGCGTAACCGTCTTCTAATCCCCAGCCAGAATTTTCTTGCAGCTGTTTGGTCAATTGTTCTAATTCTGGATATGTGCATGAATGGACTTAGAATGACTGGATAAATTCATGCAACACATGCCATCGAAGTCTTGGCATCCATGACCATGGGCCAGTAATAGAAAATCAATTGCAGCCCGGTTTTGTAATGTAGGCATGACGTACTGAATCGACATCAAGGAGTAACTCAGATAATGCCGATGAGGTAGCATTTGTTTGTTTTGCCAACCAACAGCCCAATTTGTTTAATGTGCCAACGCTTGTGCTGCAGCAACTCCTGGGGCCAAAAAGGAGGCTGCCACGCGGCTGTTCTAGTGACCAAAAGTCTGCGTTTGAGTCACAATCTTTGGTAAAAGTATGACTACTTCGTTTTTTGTCGTCTATGCCGTCGAGTTATATTCAAAATCATCGAATTGTTGCCGTCAACAATGTAAGCCTTCCAATTGTACATGGCCCTCCTTTTAAGTGAGAGGGGATTCCGGGCCATGCCCGATCACCACAAATCAAAAATAATCCCGGGGGCAAGGCGATTAGGTGTGGTGCTTTGATCGAGAAATATGGTCGATGTATAATTGCACCAATTGGAGGTTTTTGATAATAGACACTGTTGCATTAACAGTGACTGTAAAATTCTGGCTGTGTTGCACTGATGTATAGTTAAACATCCACACAATGATCTGCCTTCAGGATCCTATATTTCCAATTCTTGAGGCTCTAAAGGTTGCCTGTGGTAGACGTGGCACAATTCCATCCCAGTTATCTACATACTTGCTACACAAGTCCGCTACGGGTGGCGGCGGGCAAGGCCATTCCACATCGGGTACTCCTACTAAGCATGTGCTAAAAGGGTTATTTGGTGAAGCCATGGATAAACAAATTGCATCTTGTCTGTTATGTTAGCTAAGGTAATCCAAATGTTTTGCTTTGGTTGAGCAGGTAAATAGGCAAAAGCATAGCATAAGCTAAAACTCAGAGCTGTTAACCTAAACATGCTTGTTTATAATACTCTAATTCCTTTTCTATGTACTTTACCCTGGAATTTTTTTCCATGCAAAGCGAACAGCGCAATAGCGTTTTACTCGATCCCACCTTTCAGGCTGTATACTCCAAATATGTGGAATCAGGTTGCTTTTACTACATTCACTTGAAATAACATAAAATTCCTCGATTTTGTTCCCTTATCCAATTAACCCACTGTTGTTGGTAGTATATCCAAGACTCAGAGTCTGTGTCCACGTGGCCTGTAACCTTTAAGATTCTTATGACATCTAACTGTTGATTATAGCATGCTTGACACCACCGGGTAGCTTGGTTACTACGTTTCCACCACTGCGATTTGCAACCTTCACATTCCACAAGGATCCATGGATGACAATGTTCGCAGACCGGACACTCGATAGCTGTCGCCAGATTACGGGTTTGTTGTTTACAGCTCGAGTCCACTTGGAGGGAATCCAGCGGGGTCCTTCCCCTGTTGAAACACAAGAATAGCCTCTACCGGTAAATATGAGTTGCACAGGTCCTTTCCAGACACCAGAGACAGGATCTTTATACTCCACCAGTATCTCTGAAGTATTCGAAATTTCATGCTTACCAAAGTGTAACAGCACTGCTGGTAAGTGTCGCTGTTCAGTGATGTTTAAAAAATTCAGAGTGAATAATACCTTAGATAACCTGGTTGAGGGGTCGGTTACATTAACCTCCTGCTGTTTTTCTAGATATGTTTTCAATGTCTGGATGCGTCCTTTCTATGATAGCCTGACTGTAGGATTGTGAGGAATTCCTGTGATTAGGGTCACACCCCATGTCTGTAAAAACTGCTTCACCTTTTTACTTACATAAGCTGGGCCATTGTCTGTTTTAAGGGTGAGTGGTACTCCCATAACAGCAAAGCACGCTAACAAGTGCCGAATAACATGTACAGCTTTCTCCCCTGCCTGCGGTGTTGCCCATATCATGTGTGAGAATGTATCTACGGTCACATGAATATACCGCAGACGCCCAAAGCTAGGATAATGAGTAACGTCCATCTGCCATATGCTCACAAGATTTAAGTCCTCGGGGATTAACCCCGACTCCCAACGGACCACTATGTCGACTACAGGTGTCACAGGCTTTAATTATTCCTTGAGCATCAAACAAGGGGTAGGCGAAAGGTTCGTTTGCAATGCTTTAGCATTCTGGTGAAACATGGAGTGACTGACTCGTGCTGCTTGGGAACTGATCTACAGGATCCTTGATGGCCCATAGCCACTAATCGATCCGCTCGCTCATTTCCTTCCCCAAGACCTATGCTAAGCATATGGCTGCGAATATGGAGGATACAGCAGGTTTGCTGACGTTGTAACATTACCTTCTGTAGATGTAAAAACAGATCTAACAAACCGTTCCCTTTTTCCTGTTTGATTATTGCCTCTGCAATGCGTTTTAACCACCCCCACCCCGCGTATTGTGAGTCCGTAACCACGTTTATAGCACTGGTCTTCCAGGTCTCTAAGGCCCCATACTATGGCTGTTAGCTCCAATGTCTGAAGGGAGTCCGGCATTAGTGCCCTGAATTACGTGATGCACCCATTTGCCATCCTCCTGCCAAACGCAAGCAGCTCTCTTTGTTCGGCGGCCAGCATCTGTAAAAACCGTGAGAGCGCCTTCAATAGGTTCTCCTGCACATATTCTCTTGGTCGCCACACATTTTGTACAATGGTCTGTAGGCGAGCATCACATAATTGCCGGGCCCGTACAGGTCCTGTATAACCCTCCAGGGCAAGCTGTATTGCTGTGGATTGAGCAATAACCCACTCCAGTAACGGCTGCGTCTGGATCGCCGCCCAGACTTCATCGGGTTCTTGCCCCGCCACATCAACACATCGCTTCCGGCCTTTGACAATTAACAAAGCAAGGACATCAGAGGGCGTAAAAAGACTTTTGGAAGGTGTTTGAGGTGGGAACACCCATTCTAATATTCGCACTCCCCCTTTTTCTTTAGGAACCTGCAAGAGCAAAGCACAAGGGTTCTGTGTTAAGGAACAACAGGATAACAACAAAGGCAAATTGGGGTGACGTCGATCGGCAAATGCATGAAGGATCTTATCACCCACAGAGGCACAGTGAGATTGGAGTTCAGGTGTCCACTCAATATGTCGCGAGGGATCTGTGCCCCGTAACAGCGCAGTAATGGGTTGTAACTCATTATTTGTAAGGCCCGTAATCGGCGCAACCATTGTAAGGTCACCTGCAAGTTTCTGCACATCCGCTAGGGTTTTGATAGGCGGTATCAATATTGGCCGTAAAGGTCTCACTTCCTTTTCTGTGATTTTCCATCCAAGATACGTCCAAGGGGTGTCTCGTTGTATCTTTTCAGGTGCCACCTGTTAAACCTCGAAGATGAAGATCTGAGTAATAGTCCTGAACGTCCTGGTCTATAAAAGGGAAGGCGGAACAAAACAAAATGTCGTCCATATAATGATAAATAATCCAGTCTTCATGCTTTTTTTCCGCAAAGGTTGTAACGCCCACGCCACATACATTTGACACATAGTCGGACTATTTTTCATACCCTGGGGGAGAACCACCCACTCATATCTTTGTCTGGTTCCCCATGTTAGTACTGCGCAAGGTAAAGGCAAACACGACAAGTGTCCTGTGGTTGTAAAGGAATGGTTGAAAAAACAATCCTTCAAGTCAATAATTAGCAAATGCCAATTTTCAGGTAACATTGTTGCTAAGGGTAAACCCAGGTTGTAGTGCCCCCATGGCTATCATTGCTCATTCACTGCCCGCAGGTCATGCTAACAAGCGCCACTTTGCCAGACTTTTTTGGGATAACAAAGATAGGGGTGTTCCAGGGACTAATAGAAGGTTGTATATGGCCGCTGTTAACTGCTCCTCTACCAACTGAGCAGCTATTTTTAGACGCTCTTTGAGATAATGGCCACTGTTCAACCCACACTGGTTCATTTGTTTTCCACTGAATAGCTGGTATGGGTGGCGTCTCAACAGTGACCTTCAGGCTAAATTTGGCGGTGGGATACAAATTGTTGCTCCCACTTGGGATAGCATATCCCTACCAAGCAATCCTTGTAAATTGCCGGGTAGCGACATTACATAAGGGCGTAAAGTGACAGCCTGACCCTCAGGCAAAATTAAGCGCACCGGTTTCTGTGCTTGCATGGGTATTCCTCCTCCACCCACACCATGCACTGAGTCTAAGGCCTGTTGTAAAGGCCATTTTGTGGGCCAACTTTCTCGAGATAAGATTGTTACATCTGCCCCAGTGTCACACATGACTGGAATTGTATATCCATGTCCCTGGAACTCCACCCGTAGTTGAATCATTGGTCGCTGTTGCATTTTTTGCACCAAATTAACTAGTTGATTGCCAGTAGATCCGAAGGCCTTATCACCTCTATCGGTACTTAGGGCACTTGGTGTCTTAATGTGCCGTTCCCAAAAAACAAGCTGAGCAACTCGCATTCCCTTTTCTACCGTCAGAGGTGGTTGTAGAGCATATGCAATGATCATTATTTGCCCCACATAATCGGCATCAATCACCCCAGGTAACACAATTAATCCATTTATTCCGCTGGAAGACCGGCCAATCAATAAAGCACCAACGGATTTGTCAGGTGTTAACGGTCCATAGGTGGTAGTGGGAATCTTAACGGGGTTAGTAGTTAGTAAAGTTACTGTTGCTGCTGCTTCCAAATCGATTCCCAAGCTGCCTCGTGTTGCGGGGCCACCGCTGGTGAATTGGTTACCGGGAATGTGAGTTGCGCAGCCCCTACTTGTGTCTGCGCGCGAGGGCCCGCGCTCCGCGGAGGGTTTTTTGAACCCCTACACACGGCCGTGGCATGGTTGTCTCTTTGACAGTTGTCACACCATACCTGACACATGGACATGTCCTTCTAAAATGACCTTCTTTACCACATCGATAACACAAAGTGCGACCTGACATGCCCTTTGGCTTTGTACGTCGAGACAATTGCTGTACAGCGGCAGCAATCACAGATGTAGTTGGTGCCCATGGCTGCTTCTACCGCCCCCTGCTATATGTTTTGCTTGTGCACCCTGTTCGGATCGCAATGCCAATTCAATCATATCCGACACATCTGCCGTTTTAGGGAGGGTGGCTAGCACCGCCTTCGTTTTTGCATTAGTATTTTCAAAAGCCAATAATCGAAACATACTTTCCTTATTGTCATTAGGTAACTGAGAAGAATTTCGAATTGCGGCATGTAACCGGTCAATAAAATGTGAATATGGCTCGGTTAACCCCTGTCGGACACTAGTAAATGAGGGAGGGGCATCTCCGTCAGGTACAGCATCATATGCTCGTACTGCTTGCATCCACTACGACATCGATTAAATAGGGAGGATATCGTAATTGTTCTTCTATAGAAGTATACAGCCCAGTCCCTGTGATCATGTCAGCATGCAACCCAGCCAAGGGATCATCTTCTGCTCGGGGTCGGTTCTGTAATTCTCTACCCAACCGTGCCCATTCATGAAACCACAAAAGATGCTGAGATGGGGTCAATAACATTCGTGCAAGCTCATCACAGTCGACAGGAATAATGGGCTCATATGTGTGAAGCCATTTTAACATGGCTCGACTTGTTTCAGACTTTAGACCGTTTTCTCTAATTGTCTTAATGGCTTGTTGTATAACTTTCCACTCATGTTTCGCATACACATGGTCACCCCGATCGTTCAACCACAATAGGACATGCCAACATTTCAGGTGTCCATCCCCCTTCTATAATAGCATCGCGTACCATCCCCGCACCATCGCTTCGGCTTCGCCCCCTCCCCCCACACCTCCCCCTTTCGCCGCCCCCCCTTTTAATAATACGGTGTAAAGGGGATAGGGACGGAGTGGTCGATCAGAATTTAGCTGAGGAATGCCCTGTATCAGTTGTTCAACACGAGCCAACGACGCCAGGCTCCGTAGCTCCAGGTCTTTCATCATATTTTGCAGCAATTGTAGGTTCAGCGTGTCAGCACTAGTCGCTGCACTGGCCTCTCCTTCATCTATCCCGTCAGAGTCTTTTGGAAGCGGAACTGAAGCTGGAGAGGGTGGACGGCAACTGGGTCCTCCCTGTTCTTGTTCCCTCCAATTCAACAGAAGGAGGGGGTGCGATGGTGTAACATTAGTGTCCGGCAAAGGGGGTAACACTGCAGGTAACGGCACCGGGGCGGTTACACGAGTATTCAAAAGTTCAGAAACGGAGTTACAAGGAGTCCCTTTGCGGCCCTTAATTGGAAGCGGGCAATCAGTCTGCACTGGGAATGCAAAACACGGTGGAGACGGTAGAGGAGTATCCAGAACCAACGTTAGCATCAGGTTGCTTTGTCACCTACTGGCGAGAGTGCCTGCACAGCAGCTGCCGCAACTGTTGTCTCAGCCTTCATAGCATCTAATGCATTGATCACTATACGCCAAGGTACTTTCAATTCCTTAATGTGCTTATCTTTATCGTCAATAGTGAGTTGCCACATAGCGTCCCCCACAGCTCTCCACTCATCCCTTGAAACAGCGCTGGAGGCTGCTTAAAATGTCCCATGGTCTCGTGCCCATGTAATCAGCTTTTTTTAACAGCTATCCGTAACGGCTTAACCTCTCTTTGAGAGAATAGCAAGTAAGAGCCGTTCCGCGGCGGCAAATTCCGCCTCCATTTTTCGTAATAGAAACTTAGCCGGCTAACAGTATCCCTCTACCGCAAGGACAAGCCAGCCTACCTGAAATGTAAGGACGGCGGGCTCTGCTCCTTCAACGCCGATATGCGTCTCTAGGGCACGGCTCTCGAGGTCCCTGTTCGGGCGCCAGATGTTGCGGTGAGCGAGAATCAAACACTGCACTCATGGAGTTATCGTGAATGTTCCAACTTTATTCGGTTACACAGTGTATATTTATACTGTAAAAGCAAGGCACGAAGCTATGTGGCTATTCCTGATTGGTTATTTCTATGAGCTTACAAGCCGTAGCAATTATATGATTGGATCATTGTTGCTGTCCAGCTGTCTTGGTAGAGGCGCCAGGCAGTCTCGCAATCTGCTCCTGTTTTCCGTCTCCCACATCCGCTAGAGATCTTGCTAAATACCAAGTTCCTCAAACTTGTTTACCAGATTGTCTCGTGATGACCCCAAACCCTGCTGATACAGCTCTAGTATTTTTCCATGTCCTCTATCCTCTAGAAAGTCGTCCACATCCATCAGCCAAGGTTCTAGTATGACTTATTATATTGCTGTTACAGCAGAATAATTTACAGACAAATGTAGTTCAGTCATCAAAGCACTCTTGTGAATGAGGAGACATTTCCACATAGAAACAATGATACTATTTCTTCCTTGACAGACTTCAGTGCAGTGAGACAGTGATGACTGAGTCAGCAATGAACAAGTAGTGATCATACTCAACTACATTTCAAGAAGGAAACTTCCCCCTGCTCTCCAGGTTCCTCTGTATCTTTAGCCTAGGAACTTATCGGTGTGCAGAGCAGCTTGTGCCTATGATCTTTCTCAGAATCTCTTTCACCTCCTTGTTCCTCAGGCAATAGATTAGAGGGTTCAGTGCTGGTGTGAATACTGCATAAAAGACAGATACTATTTTGTTGAGGTTGAACGGATGGATCCTCCTGGGCCTGGCATACATGAAGAGTGTGGCTGAGAAAAAGATAATCACTACAGTGAAATGGGAGGTACAAGTGGAAAAGGCTTTTCTCCTTCCCTGGGCTGAAGGCATACACAAGATAGCTGACAAGATACAGCAGTAGGAGAAAACAATGATCAAGAGAGGTACCAGCAGGATCACCAAGGCCAATGCAAAGTCCACTGTCTCTGCAAGGGACATGTCAGTGCAGGAAAGGTTCAGCACTGGAGAGATGTCACAAAAGAAGTGGTTTATGACTTGTGGACCACAAAATGTGAGGCGTGAAATAAAAGACACCTTGACCAAGGAAATGGAAAAGCCTCCTGCCCAGGAAAGAATCGACAGCTGAAAGCACAACTTGTGGGTCATGATGGCTGGGTAGCGAAGGGGATGGCAGACAGCCAAATAGCGGTCATAGGCCATTACAGCCAAGAGGACACATTCAGTGCACATAAGGGAGATAAAGAAGTATAACTGCGTCATGCAGCTGGAGAATGAGATGGTCATGCTCTGTGACCAGAAGCCAAACAAAAGCCTAGGCAATGTTACTGAGACGTACCAAATCTCCAGGAAGGACAGGTTCCCCAGGAAATAATACATGGGCTTTTGGAGGTGATGGTTCCTTTTTACCACAAAGATAATGATTGCATTCTCAGTGATTGTTAACATGTAGGTGACCAGAAAGACCAGGTAAAGTAAGGTCTGGACCTGCAGCCCATAGGAAAATCCCAGAAGAATGAACTCGTTGATAGCAGTTTGGTTCTTCATTCCATATTGGGTGTCCACAGCTATCCCTGCAGGTGCCAAAGCAGAAGAAAAAGCAAGCCTAAGAGTCCAACAAAACCAACTCTGTGTGAAGAATTAGGATACTTAAACTGTTTCCTGTGGAAACATTTTACAAAGGAGAAGAAATATTTCTTACAAGAAAGAAAGAAAGTGAGAGTGACACATGTCTTTGTTTCCAATGACTTGTTAGCTTGCTTTCAATAGCAACACTGGAAAAACAACCCAAAATTTAGCAAAAAGAAAAGCCCCAGAAGACCTCTGTAATGCCCACTATTTTCCTGTAGGATGGAGGATGGAAGAACACAGAGACTTTGGCTGCTGACTTTCACATTGCTGAAAACAGAATCACAAAAATTCAGGTAGTATATAGAGTAAAAAGGCTAAAACCATAGATGTAATGCTAATTGAACATATAGTTTTGGAGATGTTGGACTTTCTTCATTTCTTATTAGGAAATTATCCACCTCTATTTTTCAGTGACAGCAGTGAGGTATATCAGAAGAGAATGCTATAGATTACAATCCTCTTCGCTACAGAGTTTAGGAGTTTATGTTTAAGCAAGAAATTTTCAGTGAATGTAAAGACTGGTTCCTCCAGTGGGTGAGTCATCTAACCTGTATTAAATATCTGTCTTTGAAAAAGAAGAATAATTCTTTCTCATTGTCAATTTGCACTTAGCTCTGATTTCGACACCTATCTAGTGGATGGTTTAACTTGAATAACTTAAAGTAGATATTTCATGCTTTTATTTGCTGCTTTGCTCTAGATTACTTTTATAATCAATGGATATCTGCTTAAGGCATTAATTGAACACCGGTAGCCTAGAGTATAATATTGTCTTTAGCTCTATCTCCTCTCTAAACACATCACATGTTTGCACTCTAGAAATGCCTATTTCTCTTCATGGACATTTTAGTAATCCTTGTCTGACCTTGAAGTAGTTGTCTGTATTGTAAATTATTTACAATTGAGGAGATAAGGTTTATACTTACTGCTTTTAAGGGAAATGAGAGCATATAATGATCACATAAACAAACCTCATTCTAATCTACTTTGTTTTAGATTTTAAAGCTCATTAATATGTGTATGAGAGAGAAATATGTCTGTACAAAAGAGGCATTGATCTATTCAGAACAGTAACACACTCTTTAGCTATTTTCTTTCATCACTTACCTGAACATGTGTGGTCCTTTGACTAATAAAGGGACAACAAGTTTGACTGGAGACAAGGAACAAAGCTTTGGCAGTTTCTTTCTCCAAATACAAAACCAGAAGACGACTTTCAGGCAATGGTAAGCAGGATACTTGAAAAAGTATTGAAAAGGTATTGAAAAATACCTTTTGTCCATCCAAAAGGAAAAAAAATCCCTTCCCACAGAACAAGTCCTGGGCAAGTCCCATGATGCAAAGGAGATCCTGAGCAAAAAATATTCCCTATGGCTAATAGCAGTGACTGCCTAAAGGCCAGTGAAGAGTAAAAATGGCACAAATGATCATCAGACATCTACCCTCACATTCAACCCCTACAGTGCTCCTTCTATCTCATGTCTTCCTAATGAACTTAATAAAAAGAACTGTACATCCCAATTAGAAAAGTCATTTATCACAATGAATAAACACTGATGTAATACACATCAGTGGGCATTTTTGTATTTACAAAAAAACACTATGTATTTTTGTATTTACAAGACACATGTACAGAACATCAAAATCAAGGCAAAGAATGGCAAGGCAAGAAACAAATTGGTTTTTTTAATCAAGAGGGGTAATTTAATGGAAAGACTTGATACGTTTTGCTATTATACTTGACTTGCAGGTATATCCCCTCATTATACATCGTGCGGTTTGCATGATGGAAGTGTATGGGATAGGATAATCAAGAATAATTGCTTTTTGAGGCATTCAACATGATAATTTACACAGTAATGGATATGTAATTTCCTGATTTATTAATCTGTTACTGTAAGAAAGCATTAAGACTTACTTACCAATTCAGTATTTCCAGGTATGCATGTGGCCTTTAAACTCTTGTAATGAGCAGTAGATCAGATATATTTTTTTCTAACCTACCTGAATCCTTTAAATGACTCGGTATCTTTTTCTGGGAAAGTGTCCTTTGTATAAAAAGGCCTGAGCTAATGAAGTCCTCTGACAATCAAAGAAATGAAAGGGGAGAGGAAGCTTATTATCTCTAATTATCTCCAATAACTCTCTCCAGATGCTAATTTATAGGTATAATTGTACATAGTAGAAACAGAGTCTAAAAATGAGAGGAGGGGGAATAAAGACCATAACATAAAATATACATGTCATGTTTTGTACAGAATAACAAATGTTCTTTCTCTAAAATATATTAGGAAGACAAGACTAGGTAGGAATTATATTTGCTGAAATGTTTGGGAGTTTTGCAGCTTTATTTTGAATAAAAAGAGATATTCTGAGGATGATTTTTTTTCTTTAAAAAAAATCTCCTTCAGTTTACACATCTAAACATTAAAGATCCAGGAATTGCTTGATGTTTGAGAAATCTAAGTACAGACATCTATGTAGATGTGTCTACCTTAAATACCTGGAACACAGATTTTATTTTCCAGCTAGGTACACAATGTCATCTGAAAAGTCACTAGACCTATCTAGTCACCAGAGACAGGGAGATATCATAGTATACATGCTATCAATCAATGTGAGTATGTATACCAATGCCATGTACAGCAGAGCTTCCTTTGAAAGAAAAACCAGGAAAATATACAGACAAGTAACTGTGTATTCTAATATAGTTCCCACTGTAAACAGCTGGAGGAGCAGGACTATGGAATGCATTACAGAGAGAAGACAACTCGCAACTAAGATATCATCAGATGTATTGGACGTGTCACTGCAAAAACTGACACCACATAGTTTCCTTTGTTTTCTGGTTGTGTTTGTTCTTCCTTCTAGAGAGGTTGTGACACCTCTGATGGTACTCCCCTGAATAAGCCCAAAGTATAGCACAGGTAGTCAAAGCACTTGGCAACGGGAAATTACATTTTTTTAAAAAAAACCACAATACCACAAACCAAAACAAGACATTCTTTGCTGGGCCAATTACTCTGCTCATATGAAAAAACAGTGACAGATGGATAGCTAATACTGAACACTTTTCACTTGAAACAATCTATATTGCAAAGCTTTGAGTGTAAGTAATAAGTAAATTATCAATTGCATTTTTTTTCCCAATTGATTTTTTTTTAATATAAAGTGTTTTTTCTACCAAAGAAAAAATGAGGTGGCATTGTTCAAGAATTCTGGGGAATGTCTATGAAAGCTTTCTGCTCTTGTGTAATTTTTTTTTCTCCTGTAAATGGTGTTTTCCATTAAAAAATAACAACAGGAATTCAAACAAAATTTACAGTTTGATGGACTGACCTGTAGTTCCTGAGACTGTGCTTCTTGCTCATTTTGAAGATGGATGCAGTATTTGCATTTTGGAGACTTTGCAGACTTCCCCTCATTTCCATGATCTTTCAAAGAGAGCAGAGTTAATTAAATGAAGCTATTTGGAACTAAGTTCAAAACAAGTGAAGTAAAGCAGTCTTTTTATAAAACTTCATGTTAGAATGTGTTAGGTCTAGTTAGCATAACTGACAGCATTAGCATGTAAAGTATAACTGAATTTTGCCTTAGTAGAATTAGACACAATATGATTAACCACCTCTCCTAAATGGTAAAACAGTTTAGTGTGCTCAAGAAAATACATAGCCAAACTATTCAAACAAGATGTTAATCACAAAGGAATTCAAAACTCTTTGGAAATATCTGGGACAAACAGACTGTTTGCCAATAACAGTGACAGCATATCGGAAAGCACCAGTACAATTTTAATGGACTAATCACCGGTGTGGTATTCCCCATCCAGTCCTATTACTAAGGACACTTAGGAATGTCTGAGTTATCCAGGAGTACTTGATAGACTTCATGGGGGAAGAACCACTTGTATCCACAACCATTTCTCCAGGAAAATCCCATGTCCTTGTACCAACATAATATACAGCATGGCAGGACCTACCACACAACATGTGCAACCTCTCCCCAGGACTGTATTTTCTCTCTCCCACAGAATGGGGAGGCTGCATTAAAAAAACACTGTGTTAACCCACTTGGCTTCTCTCTCTCTCGGTGTACCATCTCTTGCCAAAAACAGGTAAACTGGGTGATTCGTAAAATTGCATATATCTGTGATGAAACTGCTCTGGCACCCAAATCCACTTAGACCCACACTGTCATTTGGTCTTAAACCATGACAAAAGAATAGCTGGAGCTGCAGAACTCCTTTCCAAACAACATTACAGATGCAAAAAGTTCCCATTATTTCAAAGGAAGATTGAATAAATATTTGGAAGAATGATCTGTTGAGGATTACATAGCAGACAGCAAAAATTAAGTTCAGAAAAATCAAAAAGCAGCCAGATAGTATACCCAGATGACATATCTGGCCACTGTGTGAGACTAGAGGACTAGACTGATCCTTGTTCTGACACTACAGAACTGTTCTTGTGATGAAAAAAATAGTAGTATAGAATTCTGGGATCATATATTGTTAGATATTAACATTTTTACATCTGGATATTTAAAATCAGATGAAATCACAATATTTCTCTTTCTTTTAAAACTGACCGGAAGAATTAATACTAACTTATAGTTAGCTGAGAATCATAGGTTATGTGATAAAAAGCTTCTCTCCACACCCAGAGAGGAGCACAGAGAAAGAATGACAGTTGAGGGTAGGAGTACAAATAACCTGAAAAAGCTCTTCATCATACTGTCACAGGACAGTAATCAATCAGCCCCCTTGTCCAGGTGGAAAATTCATCAAGGTGAGTCAGTGAAAAGGCTCTTAGGTGATGCAGGGGAAGAGCATTTTGACATTGCACAAGGCTTATTATGGGATGTTTACGGGAGGAACCAAAAGTGCGGAAAGGGAGACATTAAGGTGACTTAGTGAGGAACAAGGATAGGAAAACGGAGAGATATGGGAATACAAGTGCATATTGGCGTAGGTGGCAAGACTTTGGTAGCAGGGGTGTGTGTAGGTGTGGCTCCTGTGAGAAGAGGCCAGGGGCTTCCCCATGCAGGATAGAGCCACATCCAGATGGCTCCAAAATATATCCATCGCTGGCCAATGATGAGCCCATAGGAGATGTCTGATGCACCTCTGTGAAAACATATTTAAGAAAGGGCAAGAAACACCAGACAATTGTGTATTCCGATTCCAATGCTAACATCATGCATTTCTTTCCCCTTCAGGTCACGCAGAGTAAATGGAAAACTAACAAGTGGAACTGAGTTTGTTCTCTTGGGACATACAAGAGATCCACTCCTTCAAAGCCTCCTGTTCACTATGTTTTTAATTATTTACCTAATCATTTTATTAGGAAATATGGTAATCATGACGGTCATAAGGACTGATCTCCACCTTTACTCTCCTATGTACTTCTTCCTCTTTCATTTAGCCCGTGTTGACATCTGTTACACCACTGCTGTTGTTCCAAAGATGCTAGTGAATTTCATTGTGAAAGGAAGCATAACTATTGCTGTCAATGCTTGTATGACTCAAATGTTCTTCATCTTCCTCTCAGCTAGGTGTGAAGTTTTTATGCTTTCAGTAATGGCATATGATCAATATGTGGCCATCTGTAATCCACTGAAGTATCAAGAGGCTATGAGCAAACTTTTCTGTTATCAGCTGGTGGAGAGTGCATGGGCAATGGATCTCTTATATTCAAGCCAATTCCTGTGTTAAATATTCAGTTCTGTGGGCATACAGAAATAAAACATTTCAGCTGTGAGCTGCCCCCTCTCCTGTCTGCTGCTTGCAGTGGGACCTTTCTCGGTAAACTCATTCTTCTTTCTACTGTGATCTTTGGTCCAGCTCCTTTTTCTCACCCTCGTCTTACATCGGTATCATCGCCGCTATCCTGAAGATAGAGTCTGCAGAAGGGAGGCACAAAGCTTTTGCCACTTGAAGCTCCCACTTCATTGTAGTGGGGTTACTCTACATAACTGCTCTGTTGCAATACACAAAACCCAAATCAGTCTCATCAAGCATTCTAGACCAAGTGCTGTCCACCCAGTACAGCATCTTAACCCCCATGCTGAATCCCATCATCTACAGCCTGAAAAATAAAGATGTGAAAACTGCCTTAGGCAGAATTCTAAAGAAACTGCAATTTGTGTAAACGCTGAGCTGTGTATTTCAAATACATGTTCTTTAAAACATGGACTTATGAGAAAAATGACATATTGGCATTCACTGGTTGCATTTTCTAGGTTATGTGATAAAAAACATGTCCACATATCCACAAAGGAGCACAACGGCAGGAGTGGGAAACCAAATAATACTCTGCCCCAGCAGCTCCGAGGCTCATCACAGGGAGAGCTATCAGCCCATCAGTGGCACATGTCCACAAGGACAGAGGAGCACAAACATGAAATGGAAGGCAGAGGAACTCAAATTACAGGCTCAGAAAAGTGAACACACTTATCTAGGCTCCTCCCAGGGCTGTCACAGGAGACTTAACAGACCCATTCCAGGTATGAAACCCATCACGATGAGGGAAGGGGAGTCAAGGCTGTAGCACCTTTTGGACCAATGGGAGTTACTGTCTGAGGTTATACGACACATTATGGGATGCAGGGAACCAGCATTTTGGGAATTCACAGGACTTATTCTGGGATCTCTAGGGGAGGAACCAATGGCAGAGAAAGTGGTGGGCCTAGGTGATTTGGGTAGGAACATATGTGCAAAAATGGAGCTATAAGGGGATAAAAAAGACGGTTTCATGTAAACAAGGACTAGTCAGCATGCTGGTGTGGTCATGCCCTGCACCTGATCACTGTAGTCTGTTCTATCTTCTTTCTAAATTCCATTTTTAACTCTTTTCCTGGGTAGGGGAGTCTATTCTCTGTGTACACGTCTGTATTCAGGTCTGAGTACCAGCAACTGGAGTTAGACTACAAGTCAGAGGGCAAATGTATCTGAATGCCAGCAACTGGACAGACAGGAATTAGTGAAATCAAGTTCCAGCCACTGGAGTGGAACACAGGCCTTTGTGTCCATTGTGCCAGCAACTACAGCAAGTGATGATCTGGATGCCAGCAACTGGACAGACAGGAATTAGTGAAATCAAGTTCCAACCACTGGAGTGGAACACAGGCCTTTGTGTCCATTGTGCCAGCAACTACAGCAAGTGATGATCTGGATGCCAGCAACTGGCCTGGGGGACCAGGGGTCAGACAGCCCAGGTGTTTATAGTGCTGGAGTGAGTGTGGGTGTGCGAGTGAGCACCATATCTGAGGCCAAATTCTATAAAACATTTAGGAAAAGTTAGATTGCAATGTATTTGTCCCTTTTTAAATTAATTTCTGGAGGGCAGCACTACAGTCAGTAGTGGGAAACAAGTACCTTAAAAAAAGCAATAATAGGTCAGATTATTCATGCCTCCAAAGCATTTTTATTCTTTGTGAGTAAAAAGAGAACCCAATGTTAATAACTGGTATAACTGTCTTTGCTTCATATAGATTAGGTGAGACAAACCTTGTCAAGAGTAGGCAATTGGCATACAAATTTAAACAGCATTAAATGTGATTGAGTTTTGCCCTATACATATACCCAGAAAATGCAGCAGAGTATTCACAACAGCTGGTAGTTTTTTATGTTGATGATTGATTTTTCTTTCAATAAAGTGTAGTTCAATGTGGTTGGTTTGTTCTCTTGAGTCCTATGTACAGACAATAAACAATTCAGTCTGACAGTCATCCCTTAATAATTACTTTCCCAGAGAGAAATTGCAAGAACCATATGTGGGAAAAAATGTGTGTCCCTCACAGGACACGGGAATTGTGACTTAAATAATTATTTCACCTCATTCCTTGAGGCGGTTCACCCTGCTTCTTCCCCCATGATACTGGGATCTTGAAAAAAAAAAAAAGAAGACCAAAGCAAAGCTAAAAGTCCATAAATGGAATCCACACCATTTTTTGTCTGATGAGGTCAAAAAGTGTGACTCTTTCCCTTTCTCCACCCCAGCTATTAATTTTAACTTGGCAAGATGGAGAAGCACCTTGAAAGAAAGCAGGATACAGCTGAAAAAAAAAGAGAGGAACAAGTCAAAATGTGGAGAACCAGGAAGACGTGAATCATTGAACAGTCTAAACGGCATGAATTTCCATCTTCCACCCTTGGCAAATGATAGAGCTCACATGGAGGAAGGCCAACTAAACCAGTGAAATACGACAAACTGAATCATTATTGCTTCATGACAGCACCCCAGACACACTGTCCTCAATGTTACATGGATAGATGCAAGATAAACACACAATGCAGGTTATCTTCTTGCCCAGATGATGGCCTGGGTCAGTGCAGACAATCTTGCCACATTAGTCTGTGATGGGTACATACACCAGAAACGCTTGTTTGGGAATCCAGGCGAGACTGTTGCCTCTAGCTTTCTCCTTTAAAAATGCAAACATCTTATTTAACATACCCTTTAAAGATGCCATCCAAATTAATGGAGGTTTATAAGCACCTCCAAGGGTAATGTGTTCTATCCTTAGGTAGGTGTCTTAGGTAGGTGTATTCTGTGGATAGATCACCAATCATCAATAATTTTGCATTCCACTATAATGGAAGTAAAGAAACCATTCTCCATCTTCTGTAAACCAAGGAAACTGACCTCTCATCTCCAAAAGAATGTCTCACATTTAAGACCTGAGTCTACTTCCTTGATGAAACTAATTAATGAGAGCTTGCATGAACCATCAGCAGACTGAGTCTAGCTGGTCTTTCTCTCCCTTTGAGAATAAACATCCTTTCTGTGATTTACATGCCGAGTAACATGTAGTTCTTGTGGCAGCTGTCAGTCTGAACAAGTCTGACACCACAAACTCATCTTAGTTATACACAAAGTTACACTGTTTTGTTGTCATGGTTATTCTTAAGCAACCATCTAAGACCAAAACTGCTAACACTAGGTCTCTGAATAATGGCATCTTACACTACAGAGGTGTATTTAGAGCAATGCAACAGAACTTGCTCATGGAAAAGGACCCCTAGAATGAAGGTCTCCCTATCTTGAAAACAATCAAGACAGTTGCATGCACATAGCCAATTTCTAACCAGCAGGAAGGGAAAACGTTTGATCTGTTTTTCTTTTTTGGTATTTTTTTCCCTTCTCCTCCTCCTCACCATCTCTCAAAAAGCATGGCAAAAAAATGTTAGACAGAGTGCAATGGTAAAGATAGATACCACCTAGGAATTTCTCACTTTTGTGGGTTCCTTGGAATTTCAGTGACTGATTCGCAGCTGTCTGGAATGGGTCTGCTGGGAAAATTTTCACCTGAATTAATAGAAGCATAGATTGGTTTGTGTTGGAAGGGACCTTTAAAGAGCATCTAGTATAAACATCCTGCCTTGGACAGGGACATCTTTCACTAGAGCAGGTTGCTCAAAGACCCGTCCTACCTGATCTTGAACACTTCTAATCATGGGGCATCTACAACATCCGCAGTAAGATCTCCCCAGAGCCTTCTCTTCTCCAGTCTGAACAACCCCGACTCTCTCGAGCCTTTCTTCATAGGAGAGGTGCTGCAGCCCTGACATCATTTCCGTGGCCTCCTCTGGATCTGCTCTTTCAAGTCCATGTCTCTCTTGCACTGGGCACCCCAGAAATGGATGCACTACTCCCAGTGGGGTCTTGCGAGAGTGAAGTAGAGGGGGAGAATCACCTGCCTTGAACTGCTGGCCACGTTTCTTTTGATGCAGCTCGGGATACAATTGGCTTTCTGGGCTGTAAGTGCACATTGCAGGCTCATACACTATTTTTCATCCACTGCAGAGGACACTGAGCTGAGTGGTGCAGTCCCCTTTTTCTGTCTCTGGGGACTTCACCTGACTGCCATGACTTTTCAAATATGATGGAGAGTGACTTGGCAACTACATCAGTCATTTCCCTCAGGACCCTGGGATGCATCTTGTTGGGTCCCATGGACTTAGGTATTTCCAAGTTCCTCAGGTGTTCTCAAACCTGATCTTCTCCTATGATGCAATTCTGTGATATACAGTACAGATAAAAACCTTGTGCCATACTGTAGTTCTGGGCTATATAGACACTGTTTAAAAGCCATGATCTTTTCAGCGTAATATCTAAGAGCCAGATAATCACTCTCTTGGGGAAATATCTATCTAGTTTGTTGTGCGTGGTCACTTAGATTTGAACCACTTCCCTTGTTCCCTCTCTGTACAGAACCTGTCACTGTCATGGCTTAAAAAATGTTTTTTGCTATTGTCACTTCTTCACTCAGTCTCATGATATAAAGCAAGCAAGAACTGTCTGTGCAAAATTATACCTTGCCTTTTGCACTGCTGCTTCTTTTCCCATCTGAATCCCTGAGGTGTTCACAGTCCTTGCAGAAGATGCCTTACTGCTGCTCATGGTCACATAGGTTGAAAAATTGTCAGTCCGCTTCCATAACACTTGCTGCTGATTTCACAGCCTCCCTCAGCATAACTTCTCATTCCCCATGGGCCCATTGTCTGTGCCAAATCTGTCTTAACACACCCATCACGAAAGAGTGTCCTCTTATGACCTGCAGCCTCTCCCAACACAAGTTGCTACACTACTTTGTCCCTACTGCTTCACACAAACTTTCCTGAAGGATGGTCCACCCGAACTCCAAAACCTTACCACACCTCAGCAGCCAGAACCACACAAGCTCTCCTAGTGCTGCCTTCAATACATGACACCCACTCCTAATGTCTTGAGCTCTTCTAATGCAGCTCCTCACAGTATTACCTGCAACTTCACACTGTCTTTCAGCACTGTCCTTCACCACACCTCAGGAAATTTCAATTTCATAAACTCCCTCCAGACAGCCTCCAGCTTCATGCCTTCCATCTCCAGTTTCACAACTGTCCACCATCACATTTGCAACATCTCTTTACTACTTCATGTCTCTGGCAAGACAGCCCCTTGCCAGCATTCAATACCCACCCACAAAACCTCACTGACCTTCTCACCATGCACAATCCCTTCTCGGTCACATCACAGCTCTCCCAGTCACGAACTACCACCATGGCAGTTTTCAGATCCAGATGCTAAAGTGGCATCCTCTCCTGGCAGTAGGCACATCCTTATAGGGAACTATTTTGCAACAGAACGAACCAGCAACTCTTTTGGGGGGGCTTGTGCATTAAGTCACTTCTGGTAGCCTGTTTGGCTGGAGAAACAAAAGAGGACTACAAAGCTAGCCAAATTGCTACCACGTGTGTCACTTGGTACAGAAACTGGCAGGTCTTACCCAAGTTAGCTTAACAGGTCAGATACCTGAGGGTTCACCTTTGGCTTTTGTCATCTGTTGTTCCTCTTCCTTTCCCAAAGATTGTAAATCTTTTTTTTTTTTACTTATCCTATATTGACTACTGTTTCCTATATTGACTGCTGTTAACCCTCATTAACCTGTCCAGGACCCCAGGCAACAGTATAATACAATATTGAAATTAGAGGACTATTTTCATCCAGACTAGTATTTGATCTCCACATTAACTTTGGGATTTCCATTTTCACTGTGTGGATTGCTGACATTTGGTGCCAGGAGATTGTTACATTACCTTGGTTGTTATCAGGCCATTCTGTATTTCAAGGAATTTCAACAAAGTAATGGGCCATGACTGAAACAATTTCTTTATTGGCATCCATGAAGCATATGCTAAAAAAACACAGTAGAGCTCTGTACAATGAGGAGTTTGAGACCTTGGTTGAGCTAAGCCCTGATTCAACATGTCCATTTGCTTCATTGTATTTCATTTCATAGATTCACTTTGGATTTCAGATGTAAGAAAGGTGAGGCCCTTCTTGACAGCAAGAATTCTGTTTTTTGTTCAAAATCTAGATGTCTATTTCAGACCTAATCCCATCCTAAAATCAGGTCTCGGGTATATCAGAAGAGTTCACTTCTAGACAGATGTATTTCTTTCCATGTGAAAGCCTGGAGTGACAAAGTCAGACACATTAGCTGACTTCCATAGACATAAAATTGCTAGCTGACTTCTTCAGTTTCCCCATTTGTAAGAGGACTTTTCGAACTTACTTTGTAACCTACTGACCTCTGCTAAAGCATGCAAGTTATTCTAAGAGGCTTTATTCACTGGTTTGACAGTGAGGAAATTTCATGCAAAATAAAGCTTGAAAGATCATCAAGAGGTAACTCAAGCCATCTTCTATCTCCATGAAAACTTAACTTCATCTTAACCACTCCTGTGAGAAGGGAGAGAACCTGCCCTTAAAATGCTATTGTAGTAGGCAACTCTTCACTACCACCAGAGGATGGTGCTCCTCTCCTTACCTCTAGAAATCTCTTTTTTTTTTTAAAATGAAGATTTGTGGTTTTATTTTTTAAAATATACAAACATTAAAAAGCACTATTTTAGTACTCACAATGCTAGAAATCCAAAGCAGTGAATCTAATGGCCTTCTACACTTGGGAAAGCCATAGAGCCATCAGCTTGGTTTAATAAAGGATTCTCAAAGGGGTTAACTGCACTACTTCGCTGCTTATGTTTGTCCAGATCAATATTCAGCCAATCCATTGTCTGTTACTTCTATCAGTGAAAACATGAAATGCTATTATAGTATCACTATAAAGCCACAGACTGGCAACTATTTCTTTAAAATACAATTACTTAAACTTTTCATTCAAGGCAGAATTAATTTATCCTCCTTTACCCCTTCCTTTCATGCCTTTCCTTCACTGAGCCTCCACGCCTCCCTCCTCTAGCCCCAGGAGATTTCCTAGGAGATGATTAAAGAATGGAACTTAAGTGGTTTTCTTCTCAGGTCCTCTTTCTGGTGCTGGGATGTGAATGCATGACTCAGTGCACACAGGCCACATAATCCAGACAGCCCATCAAATCTGTTCTTACATAGACAGGAAATGTCAAGATACACTTGTGTGATACAGAAGAGCAAGAGATTAAATTAGATGATACAATAAAAGGCACCTCCTAAGCAAGTTTTGGAAGCTTTTCAGGAGCCATTCTATGTTTTTTAAAGTCTCAAACACATTCCTACAAGGGAAGGCAGGCATTGAAGAGAGACCTTATGTGAAAATCTAGATCTCTAACTACAGAGGGGGTAAGTTTTCCAGCTTGTCTGGCTTCTTTATTTTCTTTTTTTGTTTCCTTTCTTCTTTTCTTTCTTTCCTTTTCTCTTTCTTTTTTTTTCTTCTTTAACATTAGTGAAAATACAAAAATACAATTTCACTGAAGTTATCACCGGTCTGTGGTTATCTTTGGCTGGAACCATGTACAGAGCCAGTTCTACAGCCCCAGATCAGATTACTTTGTTATTATTCTTTTTTTTTTTTTGCCATTAACCACTTGAGATTTTAGAGAAGAATGCATGCAATAAGGAGAGTATATAAGACAAGGATGCAATTTCTTACCCTTTTTTGAGATGTTAGCAGTCCACATTGTATTTATTTTATTTTGCAACTGATTGCATTGTATCCAGTCTGTCTCTGAAAAGATAATGTAAGAGGTAAGACATAACACAACGAAATCCACTGAATTAGTCATTCTAGTCATTCTCTTTGAGTCAACAGAAAGGAGCAGGTACCTCCAGCATGTAATTCATCACGTCTTTAAGTAGATACTGTAGAATGATCATTAATTGCTCTGCAAAGGCAGAAAAAGAGTGCATGTGACTAGCTCAGATATAGACGCTTACATGACATAAGTCAGCGAGATGAGATAAGGCAGATGAATACTTTGTAAAATGTAATTTGGTGGTGCTGACAGGGACCTTATCAAGACGGATACACAGTAAAGCTGTGTTGTGAATTGGCTGTATCTTTAGAAACCTTTCTAAAATACATAGCTTATTTTTAGCTTATGGATTTCCTGTCATCAAATTAAGAATATAGTTTTCCTTGATTATTTGTCTCTTGGTCATTCCTTTCCAAACAAGTAGTTGCCTAAACATGACGCCGGGACTGGTGCATTTTGTTTCCAGTTCTGCTCTGGCCTCGATGGAGCCTAGTTACTTCTCTTCCACTAGGTACTGCACCAACATAAAGGTATGCTTATTTCATATTTTTATGTTATTTTCTGGAGAAATCTATGCCACTGCTAAATGAAAAGAGGGATGGAAAGGATCACAGCTTGGTATGACCAGGTAAAAATCAATACCATGTTGTTTTTATTGATCCTTCTTTTTGGACATATATCAGAAAAGGAACCATTCACGTCCATTTTACTCTTACTCTTGAACACCTTTTACCTATTGCAAGCACAGGAAAAGTCCCTAAATTTCTCTACTTCCTCTCTAGGCTTTAAGTTGTGGATTTGAGTGTAATCTTGTGTTTTCTCCATTCCTGTGTTTCCTGTGCATCTTTGATCATTTTTTTCCTGCACAAGAGTTTCTGATTATGCTGTCATTTTAAATAGTTGCTAGATAATTTGAGTTAACTGTTTCATTCTACAGATCTGCTCAGGGATCACCAGCACAAACAGGGAGAAATGATTGTGATTTCACTGGGCTGGACTTCCAATGGAGATTTTTAACACCAGTTGACTGGAATGTTTTGATACTAGGATGAATGCCATACAGCTGATAATTCTATTCTAAGGGCGCCTATTTTTGGTTAAACTTTGAGGAGAGTTTAATCTAGGTGTTCCCAGACTTCTTTGACCAAAGGGACTCTGATTTTCTGGGTGCATAATAACAAACTAAAAATATTAAGGACTATAAATCTCTTTAAAGATTAACGTTATTTACTCACTATTAACTTGTATTGCTCTGGGAGCTACAGCTAGAACAGGCTGAACCAAAGAAGCTCCACCTCCACACTGGAATGTGACCACATCTGGAAAGAGAAACTGTACAGACGTAGAAATGCCTAGGGGTAAAGAGTTCAGCTGTAGCACAAAGAAAGTGGGATGGTATTGTGGAAGCCTCTGAACTACTTTCAGGAGACAAAGAGGATTATTCAATAAATTTAACTTCAGTGATATTAATTTACTTAGGCTTATTCTAGTCAATGGAAATAAAAGAGTTCTGTAAAGAACCCTAATTTAGCCTTTCTGCCTGCAGAGAGGCTTAGACTAACCACCAGCTAGACTAGTTTTACTAAGCATGAGTTAATCCTTGAGAATATCCCCAAGAGTGAATTTAAAAAAAAAGTAATAAATCAGTACTAGGTAAAACTCATACTATACTAGAACAGAAGATATCACCAGATTCTTTCATTCTTCCTTCATCTGAAAGGAACAGTGCTGAAATTTAGAGCTATGGTAAATACTAAATTAAGATGTATGTGAAATTGTTTGCTGTTTTCTCCATGATAGGAAGCTTCCCCAGAACTCACTTGTCAGCCCATGAAGTTGCAAATTTATCTTTCAAAATGTATATACACAAGATATCTATTTTTTCCTCCGTGCAGTTTCATTCCCCTCTAAACAATTCAGAGACATTGTTTTGCTTATATAAGAAATCAGTTTTCCAATAAATATTTTCAGATATTCTTAAAGGCACAGTTTTTCCTTACATTGTTATCATGGGTTTTGTCTACACGGAGGACAAACATGTTGCATGATCTGCCCTGTAGCCCCTGTAGTTCTCACAACCACTCTGGCCTTGTCCTTAGTCCATGGAAGCACACCAGACCGAGAGCCAATCCTTCAAAATCCTGAAGTCACAGCCACAGCTGAAGTCTTGTGCAAGAAGAATTGACAATCTACCAAAAAAATTATGGAAAATAATCACTTCATAGGATTAATATTAATCCCATAGTCTTTATGCACTTCTGATTCAGAATTTATTACTGATAATAAAAAACCTGATGAATCATATGTCTGTATTTTTCCAGGTGTATAGACTGTATATTGCATATTGCCATCCAACAGAATAACATGGAGAATGCAAGCAGCGTGAAGGAATTTGTTCTTGTGGGTCTCTCAGAGAAGCAAGAAGTACAGAAAATATGTTTTGTGATGTTTCTGTTTTTCTATATGATTATTGTGGCAGGAAATCTGCTAATTGTTATCACTATAATTAGCAGTCAACATCTGAATTCCCCCATGTATTTTTTCCTTTCCTACCTGTCCTTTGTAGATATATGTTACTCTTCCGTCACAGTTCCCAAAATGATTGTAGACTTCCTTGTTGAAAATAAAACAATCTCCTTTTTGGGCTGCATAGCACAGCTGTTTGGGGTACATTTCTTTGGCTGCACCGAGATCTTCATCCTCACAGTGATGGCCTACGATCGCTACACAGCCATCTGCAGACCTCTCCACTACACCACCCTCATGACCAGACGTGTGTGTGGCCAGATGGTGATCGGCTCATGGGCAGGAGGCTTTGTGCATTCCATGGTGCAGACTCTCATAACCTCTTGTCTCCCATTCTGTGGCCCCAACAAAATTGACCACTACTTCTGTGATGTCCACGCCCTACTACACCTGGCCTGTACCAACACCTATGCCGTGGGCATCATTGTTGTTGCTAACAGTGGAATGATAACTCTGAGCTGTTTCTTCATCCTAGTTGTGTCCTACACTGTCATCCTGGTTTCCTTGAAAAGTCAAACGTCTGAAGGGTGGCACAAGGCCCTCTCCACCTGTGGGTCCCACATCACTGTGGTGATTCTGTTCTTTGGGCCGTGCACATTCACTTACATCCGCCCATCCAGCGATCTGTCAGAGGACAAGAGTGTGGCAGTGTTTTACACTGTTATCACACCCATGCTGAACCCACTTATCTACACACTGAGAAACAAGGAGGTGAAAAGCGCCATGAAAAAATTGTGGAGTAGAAAAGTGGGAAGTGAGAAGTGTAGAACTGCAGTAACTTTTCCAAAGGATCAGAGAAGATCACATATCTCTCACTGTAAGTCCTTTTCTGAAAAGCTTGCTTTTGACTCCTCTTGTAATTAGGAACATCCTTTTCCATTTTCTTTTTGACTAGCACAGGCCCAGGCCCAGGCCCCGGGCTCCTGAGCACTACTGAAACACTAGGAAATAAATAAATACTACCAAAAATATTTAAAATGTTGTCCAGATAGAGCATCCTAGTAGTTGGTGTTCTCCCAGGTATAAACTTTTAGACAGACAAACTGCATCTGCTCCGTAATCCATTTATCTGGGAAAGAGAAGATAATGGTCACCTGTTGCTGGAAGTAATCATACAAAGGAGGCCCCTTTTGCTTGCAATAAACGCCTTTTTATGAGAACCACATTGTGGTATTTTGAATCCATGGGTTAGCAATTAAAACCCTAATACTTGGTGCTAGTTGCGTTATTTGCTGATGCAAGTAACAAGAGGGAAATCTTCTCCCCTTCCAGTTCCAGTGAACCAAGTCCTTTCAGCAGTACTTCAACTATCACTGACACCATCTTTCCAACCATCCCTTCAGCTTGGCTTCAGATTTTTTATTTTAGCATTTGCATTAATATATCCCAGATCCCATAAAATACACGTTGATTACTGCAGAAAATGAAGCAGACACTAAGGAAAGCATTTAGAGGCACAATTTCATGCATCAATGGGGAAAAAAAAAAAGAGTTGTTCAGGAATCATTCTTGTATGCAAGATAATTCCTAACAGGGCATGTTTACACACCCACACAAGGAAGGAAGCTTACTGTTCACAGGAACAACTGGAACATCTACTACCGCAGGAGGGAAGAGTAGCAATGTGAGGATGAAAGACCAAATCATCACAGTACCAGACAAAGCTGTCACATGGTGATGAGCTGTACCAGCTCAGGATTTCCACCAGAACAAAGAAGCCAGGAGGTATGAGACTCTGACTCTTACTTTGCCAGCACAAACCCAGCAAATGAGTGAGGGCAGGAGGAAGAAACCTGACTAGTGCCATTCAAAAGTAACTGAAGTGCTTTGCATTTTATTTCTTCACTTATGGTCCTTTTAAATGGCTACACCTGTGTTACACCTTAACATGGCTACAAGGTGTTCCCAGCCCCAGGTGGGGCTTATAACAATATTTATTTATGTATTTAATATTTTAGGGTCTCACTTCTGAGTGCTGGGTGCTGCCAGGCAGCAGCTGGACCATAGTTTATAGAAGGTGTCACTGGAAACAACATTAGGTTCCTCTACATACATACAAGAGTTCTTATAAAAGCTTAATACTTGGACTAAAGAACGGTTTCTCTGTTTTGCATTGTCTGACTAAAAATATCTGGTAAGCAGTGAAGACCAACCAAAAACCTTTCTAAAGTTTTGAAATAATTACCTGGTTTACTTCTTGTTTCAAATTTCTTCAGACCAAATGTATGAGGGATAACAGTCTATAGTACAGTTATGCTGCCAAACTGCAATAGCAAGAATAAGATAAGAAAGAAGAATGCTTATGCGAAATTTTAGCTTAGGACTGAAATCAGAATTTATATAAATGTCCTGTGTAAGAGACATCTTTATTCCATGAATGTTTGATTGCAAAGGTAAGCTGAATAAAAAATTTGCAAATGGCTAACTGTGATGTTAATTTGAAACATAAATGCTTCTAGAAGGAACACATAGCCAATTGTAAATAAAGTCATCTGTCCAACAAGCAAACACACACACAATGTAATGTAGTCTAGAGGACCACCCTCCAGCATCACCCTTCAGCAACTACCCTAAAAGTCATCGATTTTTAGCTCCTCATTAGAGATTTCTAACAAAGAAATCGTCATATGCCTCTGAGATCTCATTACTCCTGATAGTCTTGTCCTTTTGCTGTGTGATTTACTTTAAATATTTCTGCCATAACTTCCCCATCTGGTGAGAGAGAGTTATTCTTGCAGATGTTCTTGAAAGTTATTATTTGCAGAATGAGAAATAGAAATAGACTCAGGTTGTCCATTTCAGCTTCTGCATTTTCCAGAATTGGCAGAGATGCGTATTGCTTTCATGACTTCTAACACCTAAGTAACAACTTGCAGCTGAGACATGTTAATGAATCCACCTAACATGGTCAAAGGAGGTCATCAGAGGAGCAAGTGAACGTTTGGAGACTGGCAAATATAAACTGTGTAAGGTTTTTGACTTTGTTCCTTTGCGTTGTTCAAGCATGACTGTGAAATCCTGCCCTTGAAAACAGGAATTTATGTTCAGGGACTTTTGTGAGGTCCATTTTATGAACTGGAAAAAAATCAGTTGCAATTTTTTCGGGCTTTGTTTTAGTTGGTGTCTTAGTTGCTTTTTTCCCCAGTTGCATGCTTTTTCCAGAAAGATCTGTCAAAAGGATGTTTTAAGTGTTACAGAGAGAAGGACTCAAGAACTGGTGACAGCACTTCCCACATGCTCAGTCTTACATTGTCCCCTCAACTGTACGCATAGGCAACAAAGGTCCTAACACACACACACACACACTTTGTTCATCCCCATAGTGCTTTCTGTCTTCATTTGGAGGGGTGTGAAGAGAGAGGTGGAGACAGAAAACAGCACTTTTTTTCTACTGCCCAAGTTGGGGATTAGCTGGTGGGTGAGACAGAGACCTCAAGGCGAAAGAACTGAATGACCTGTGATTGTCGAACAGTATTCAGACTCCAAAGGACTTGCCAATATCACAGAGAATATTATGCCTCTTCTTTCTTCATGCATAAATTGTATATTAGTGATATTATCATAGAATCAGAGAATGGTTTGGGTTGGAAGGGACCTTAAAGATCATCTAGTTCCAACCCACCTGTCATGGGCAGGGACACCTTTCCACTAGGCCAGGTTGCTCAGAGCCCCATCCAACCTGGCCTTGAACATTGCCAGGGAGGGGGCAGCCACAGCTTCTCTGGGCAACCTGCGCCAGTGTCTCACCACCCTCACCGTAGAGAATTTCTTCCTAATATCTAATCTAAATCTCCCCTCTTTCAGTTTAAAACCATTCGCCCTCGTCCTATCACTACATGCCCTTGTAAAAAGTCCCTCTCCAGCTTTCCTGTAGGCCCCCTTCAGGTACTGCAAGGCTGCTAGACGGTCTCCCTGGAGCCTTCTCTTCTCCAGGCTGAACAACCCCAACTCTCTCAGCCTGTCTTCATAGCAGAGGTGCTCCAGCCCTCTGATCATCTTCGTAGCCCTCCTTTGGACTGATTCCAACAGGTCCATGTCCTTTGTATGTTGGGAGCCCAGAGCTGGACGAAGTACTCCAGGTGGGGTCTCACGAGAGCGGAGCAGAGGGGCAGAATCACCTCCCTTGACCTGCTGGCCACGCTTCTTTTGATGCAGTCCAGCATATGGTTGGCCTTCTGAGCTGCAAGTGCACGTTGCCTGCTCATGTTGAGCTTCTCATCAAACAACACTCCCCAAGTCCTTCTCCTCAGGGCTTCTCTCAATCCATCCTCTGCTCAGCCTGTATTTGTGTTTGGGATTGCCCCAACCCATGTGCAGGACCTTGCACTTGGCCTTGTTGAACTTCATGCGGTTTGCACAGGCCCAGCTCTCAAGCCTGTCACAGTCCCTCTGGATGGCATCCCTTCCCTCCAGCACGTCAACCGCACCACACAGCTTGGTGTCATCGGCAAACTTGCTGAGGGTGCACTCAATCCCACTGTCCATGTTGCCAACAAACATGTTGAACAGCACCAGTTCCAATACCGACCCCTGAGGAAAGCCACTCGTCACTGGCGTCCACTTGGACATCAAGCCATTGACCGTAACTCTTTGAGTGCGACCATCCAGCCAATTCCTAATCCACTGAGTGGTCCATCCATCAAGTCCATTTCTCTCCAATTTAGAGTCAAGGATGTCATGCGGGACAGTGTCAAATGCTTTGCACAAGTCCAGGTAGATGACATCAGCACTGTAACCCCATTGTAGAAGGCCACGAAATTTGTCAGGCGTGATTTGCCCTTAGTGAAGCCATGTTGGCTGTCACCAATCACCTCATTGATTTCCATGTGCCTTAGTATAGTTTCCAGGAGAATCTGCTCCATGATCTTGTCAGGCAAAGAGGTGAGACTGACTGGCCTGTAGTTCCCTGGGTCTTCCTTTTTTCCCTTTTTGAAAATGGGGATTATGTTTCCGCTTTTCCAGTCGGTGGGAACTTCACCAGGCTGCCATGACTTCTCAAAAATTATGGATATGGGCTTAGCAACCTCATCCACCAGTTCCCTCAGGACCCGTGGATGCACCTCATCAGGTCCTGTGGACTTGTGCACCTTCAGCTTCCTTAGATCGTCTTGAACCAGGTCTCCCGTTTCCTTCCGCAGAGCGCCCACTTTTTCCCTAGTCTTCCTTTTATCACCAATGTACCTATAGAAGCTTTTCTTGTTGCCCTTGACACCCCTGGACAGATTTAATTCTATCAGTGCTTTAGCTTTCTGAACCTGATCCCTGGCTGCTTGGACAGTTTCTCTGTATTCCTCCCAGGCTATCTGTCCATCCTTCTATCCTCTGTAGACTTCCTTCTTCAGCCTGAATTTATCCAGGAGATCCTTGTTCATCCATGCAGGCCTCCTGGCGTTTTTGCCTGCCTTCCTGTTTGTCAGGATGTATCGCTGGAGGAGATGGTCCTTGAGTACTAACCAGCTTTCTTGGGCCCCTCTTCCCTCCAGGGCTTTATGCCAAGGGACTCTACCAAGCAGGTCCCTGAAGAGGCCAAAGTCTGCTCTTCTGAAGGTCAGGGCAGTGAGGTTGCTGCGCGCCCTTCTTTCTGCCCTGTGGATCTTGAACTCCACCATTTCATAGTCTCTGCAGCCAAGGCTGCTCTTGAGCTTCACATCCCTCACCAGCCTCTCCTTGTTGGTGAGAACAAGGTCCAGCATAGCACCTCTCGTTGTCAGCTCTTCCATCACTTGGAGGGGGAAGTTATCATCCACGCATTCCAGAAACCTCCTGGATTGCTTACGCCCTGCTGTTTTGTCCTTCCAACAGATACCAGGGTGGTTGAAATCCCCCATGAGGACCAGGGCCTGTGAACATGAGGCTACACCTATCTGTCTATAGAGGTCCTCAACTGCTCGATCTTCCTGGTCAAGTGGCCTGTAGCAGACACCCACGATAATATTCAGTAAGGACTTGGATGAGGGAATAGAGTGCACTGTCAGCAAGTTCGCTGATGACACAAAACTGGGAGGAGTGGCTGACACACTGGAAGGCTGTGCAGCCATTCAGAGAGACCTAGACAGGCTGGAGAGTTGGGCGGGGAGAAATTTAATGAAATATAACAAGGGCAAGTGTAGAGTCCTGCATCTGGGCAAGAACAACCCCATGTACCAGTATAAGTTGGGGGCAGACCTGTTGGAGACCAGCACAGGGGAAAGGGACCTGGGGGTCCTAGTGGACAGCAGGATGACCATGAGCCAGCAATGTGCCCTGGTGGCCAAGAAGGCCAATGGCATCCTGGGGTGTATTAGAAGAGGTGTGGTTAGTAGGTCAAGAGAGGTTCTCCTCCCCCTCTACTCTGCCCTGGTGAGGCCGCATCTGGAATATTGTGTCCAGTTCTGGGCCCCTCAGTTCAAGAAGGACAGGGAACTGCTAGAGAGAGTCCAGCACAGAGCCACGAAGATGATTAAGGGAGTGGAACATCTCCCTTATGAAGAGAGGCTGAGGGAGCTGGGTCTCTTTAGCTTGGAAAAGAGGAGACTGAGGGGTGACCTTATTAATGTTTATAAATATGTAAAGGGCAAGTGTCATGAGGATGGAGCCAGGGTCTTCTCAGTGACATCGACAAGGGGCAATGGGTGCAAGCTGGAACACAGGAGGTTCCACATAAATATGAGGAAAAACTTCTTTACAGTGAGGGTAACTGAACACTGGCAGAGGCTGCCCAGAGAGGTTGTGGAGTCTCCTTCTCTGGAGACATTCAAAACCCACCTGGACGTGTTTCTCACAGAATCACAGAATGTTAGGGATTGGAAGGGACCTCGAAAGATCATCTAGTCCAATCCCCCTGCCAGAGCAGGATTGCCTAGACCATATCACACAGGAACGCATCCAGGCGGGTTTTGAATGTCTCCAGAGAAGGAGACTCCACAACCTCTCTGGGCAGCCTGTTCCAGTGTTCGGTCACCCTCACCGTAAAGAAGTTTTTCCTCATATTTGAGTGGAACCTCCTGTGTTCCAGCTTGCACCCATTGCCCCTTGTCCTGTCAAGGGATGTCACTGAGAAGAGCCTGGCTCCATCCTCATGACACTTGCCCTTTACATATTTATAAACATTAATGAGGTCACCCCTCAGTCTCCTCTTCTCTAAGCTAAAGAGACCCAGCTCCCTCAGCCTCTCCTCATAAGGGAGATGTTCCACTCCCTTAATCATCTTCATGGCTCTGCGCTGGACTCTCTCTAGCAGTTCCCTGTCCTTCTTGAACTGAGGGGCCCAGAACTGGACACAATATTCCAGATGCGGCCTCACCAGGGCAGAGTAGAGGGGGAGGAGAACCTCTCTCGACCTGCTAACCACACCCCTTCTAATACACCCCAGGATGCCATTGGCCTTCTTGGCCACCAGGGCACATTGCTGGCTCATGGTCATCCTACTGTCCACTAGGACTCCCAGGTCCCTTTCCCCTGTGCTGGTCTCCAACAGGTCTGCCCCCAACTTATACTGGTACATGGGGTTGTTCTTGCCCAGATGCAGGACTCTACACTTGCCCTTGTTATATTTCATTAAATTTCTCCCCGCCCAACTCTCCAGCCTGTCCAGGTCTCTCTGAATGGCTGCGCAGCCTTCCAGTGTGTCAGCCACTCCTCCCAGTTTTGTGTCGTCAGAGAACTTGCTGACAGTGCACTCTAATCCCTCATCCAAGTCATTAATGAATATATTGAATAGTACTGGTCCCCGTACCGACCCTTGAGGGACTCCGCTAGACACAGGCCTCCAGCTGGACTCAGTCCCATTGACCACCGCTCTCTGGCTTCTTTCCTTCAGCCAGTTCACAATCCACCTCACTACCCGATCATCCAGACCACACTTCCCCAGTTTAGCTACGAGGATGCTGTGGGAGACCGTGTCAAACGCTTTACTGAAATCGAGATAGACCACATCCACAGCTTTACCACCATCTATCCACCTGGTTACATCCTCATAAAAGGTTATCAAGTTGATTAAACATGACTTCCCCTTGGTGAAGCCATGCTGAGTGCCCCTAATGATCCCCCTTTCCTTGATGTGCCTAGAGACAGCACCAAGGACAAGTTGTTCCATCACCTTTCGAGGGATGGAGGTGAGGCTGACCGGTCTATAGTTACCCGGGTCCTCCTTCTTGCCCTTTTTGAAGACTGGAGTGACATTCGCTTTTCTCCAGTCCTCAGGCACCTCTCCCGTTGCCCACGACTTAGCAAAGATGATGGAGAGTGGCCTAGCAATGACTTCCGCCAGCTCCCTCAGCACCCGCGGGTGCATCCCATCAGGGCCCATGGATTTATGGACGTCCAGATTGCTTAATTGGTCCCTGACCCAGCCCTCATCAACCAAGACAGATTCCTCCTCTATCCTGACTTCTTCTGGGGCCGCAGGGGTCCGGGGCTCCTCAGGACAGCCTCCAGCAGTATAGAGAGAGGCAAAGAAGGCATTCAGTATCTCCGCCTTCTTTTTATCCTCTGTCTCCCGGGCCCCCACCTCATTCATCAGTGGGCCTCCATTGCACTAGTGTTGGCTTTACCTGCAATGTATTTGAAGAAGCCCTTTCTGTTGTCCTTGACCTCTCTTGCAAGGTTTAATTCCAAGGAGGCCTTAGCTTTCCTAGTTGCCTCCCTACATCTTCTGACAACAGACTTATATTCCTCCCAAGTGGCCAGCCCCTCCTTCCATGATCTGTACACCCTCTTCTTCCACTTGAGTTTGCCCAGCAGTTCCCTGTTTAACCATGCAGGTCTCCTGCATGACCAAAGCTTCATCTGCGGCATCCGTAGGTGTGGCAGATACACCTGTACGCATGAAACAAAACGAGGGCACTAGGAGCGCAGCGTCCTTGCCCTTAGGGTGACAAGTGCTGATCCTCATGTACGTGAGCCCCCTGCCCACCCCCGCCACTCCCCTGTGGTGAGAGCAGGAGCAGTGGGACCCGTCGATAAGCAGTCAGGGTCCCAGCTAATGGGGTGCCTCGACACAGAGAAGGATCTGGAACAGGCAGGCTGCCAGCCAATGGGACACCTCTGCGCAGAGAAGGTTCAGGAACAGGCAGGCTGCCAGCCAATGGGACGCCTCAGGGCAGAGACAGTTCAGGAACAGAGAGGCTGCAAGCCAATGGGATACCTCGGGCTGGAGAATGTTCTGGAACAGGCAGGCCGCTAGCCAATGGGACTCCTCAGCCCAGGGAAGGTTCAGGAACAGGCAGGCTGCCAGCCAATGCGACGCCTCGACCCAGAGAAGGTTCTGGACCATAATCATATATGGGCACTGTTCCGTTCCCACCACGTCATAATGAGGCCACTGCCGGAGACCCTTGCAGTGGTTCTCCGCGCAGCAGCGGGTCTGTGAAGGGAAAGTCCCCCTTTGGGCTGAGACGCCAGCCAAGGAAATTGCTCAGGATTGAGTGCCCTCACCACCTTCTTGGTGAGTGACTTTTCCTTCTGGATAGAGCCTTGAGTGAGCCCTCAGCCCTCTTCCCTTTGCGTGACTGATCCTGTCACCCAGGTGCCCTTGGGTGAGAGATTTCCCCTCTGTGACGGAGTGTGTGCACACGTTAGATCCTCGCGCTTGGGTACGTCGGGCAGTAATAATAGCCCCGAGTGGTCTAGCGAACCCACAACGTGTTAAATGTTATCGCAGTGTTGATTTGGTTATGCCTTTTGTTTGTTGGGTTTGGCTGTTTGGGTTTGGTTAGGAAGTCAAGTCTGCCTGAGTTTCTTACTTTTGTGGAGTTGTTTTGGTGAAGCTGCGTGGCAATAGAGGAACCAAGATCTGTCCCTCGTATTCAGGGTCCAAGGCAAGGTCCTTTGTAACATCTCTCCCCGCATTTGTAGTGCTCAAAGACTCATGGTGAGGGTTGAAATCCTTGTTTTTAGGGTCCAAACCTGTGTTATATTACCCATAGCCTTTTTCCAGCACTCACGCTTTCATTTTTAGGGCAGAAAGCCTCGTTTTATTGCCAAAAGCTCCAGGTAGAGTGTCCAAGGCCTCATTTTTCCTTTCCAAAGTCTCATTTTTGCCTTCCAAAGCCTCATTTTCGGCTCCAAAGCCTTGTTTTAAGCGTCCAGAACCTCAAGTGGAGTTTGAAAAGGCTCCGTTTTGGTTTCCAGAGCCTCATTTTTTGGTTTCCAAAGCCTCCTTTTCAGACTCCAAAGTGGCATTTTTAGGATCCAGCAAGTTGTTTGAAGGGTCCAAGCTGCATCTTGAGTGTCCAAACCCTCCTTTTTATGGTTCAGACGCATCTTTTAGGGCTCAAAGCCCACCTTCACAACTCTAATTCACCGCTGTGGTTCCCAAAACCGTGTATTTGTGACGAAAGCTTCATTAGTGGCGTGCCTAAGTGTGGCAGATACACTTGTCCCCATGAAACAAAACGAGGGCACTAGGAGCAGAGCGTCCTTACCATTAGGGTGAAAACTGCTGATCCTCATGTATGTCAGTCCCCTGCCCACGCGGAACTCATGTGGTGAGAGCAGGAGCGGTGTGACCCACCAATAAGCAGACAGGCTCACAGCCAATAGGATGCCTCGCCACAGAGAAGGGCATGGCGCGCTGGGCTTGTTTACCTACCCAAAAGTCCAAACGTTTCCCACTACGTCCGAGAAAAAGCCGAGGGGAGAGCCAGGCTCCAAAATGCGAACGTCCGCAGATTGCTCCCACAACAAAGGTGCAGGCCTTAAAAGCTGTTGCTGGCTGCAATCGTCCCATGGCAGCCCTTTCACAGCCCCAACAAGCATGGGGCTCCGGGCGTGTTTACCTACCCAAAAGTCCAAACGTTTCACACTATGTCCGAGAAAAAGCCGAGCGGAGAGGCAGGCTCCAAAATGCGAAAGTCCGCAGACTGCTCCCAAAAAAAGCTGCAGGCCTTAAAAGCTATTGCTGGCTGCAATCGTCCCATGTCAGCCCTTTCACAGCCCCAACAACCATGGGGCTCCGGGCTTGTTTACATACCCAAAACTCCAAACGTTTCACACGATGTCCAAGAAAAAGTCGAGCCGAGAGCCAGGCTCCAAAATGCGAACGTCCGCAGATTGCTCCCAAAAAAAGCTGCAGACCTCAAAAGCTATTGCTCCCTGCAATCGGAACATATGAGCCCTTTCACAGCCCCAACAAGCATGAGGCTCCGGGCTTGGTTACTAAGCCAAAAGCCCAAACGTTTCATACGATGTCCGAGAAAAAGGCGAGCCGAGAGCCAGGCTCCAAAATGCGAATGTCCGCAGATTGCTCCCACAAGAAAGGTGCAGACCTTAAAAGATATTGCTGGCTGCAATTGTCCCATGTCAGCTCTGTCACAGCCCCAACAAGCACGGGGCTCCGGGCTTGGTTACTAACCCAAAAGTCCAAACGTTTCACACGATGTCCGAGAAAAAGGCGAGCCGAGAGCCAGGCTCCAAAATGCGAATGTCCGCAGATTGCTCCCGGAAAAAAAGTTGCAGGCCTTAAAAGCTATTGCTGGCTGCAATCGTGCCATACCAGTCCTTTCACAGCCGCAACAAGCATGGGGCTCCTGGCTTGTTTACCTACCCAAAATCCAAACGTTTCACACTATTTCCGAGAAAAAGCCGCGCCGAGAGCCAGGCTCCAAAATATGAACACCCGCAGATTGCTCCCACAACAAAGGTGCAGGCCTTAAAAGCTATTGCTGGCTGCAATCGTCCAATATCAGCCCTTCACAGACCCAACAACCATGGGGCTCCGGGCATCTTTACCTACCCAAAAGTCCAAAGATTTCACAAGATATCCGAGAAAAAGGCTGGCCGAGAGCCAGGCTCCAAAATGCGAACGTCCGCAGATAGCTCCCGGAAAAAAGTTGCAGGCCTTAAAAGCTAATGCTGGCTGCAATCGTCCCATATAAGCCCTTTCACAGCCGCAACAAGCAGGGTTCTCCGGGCTTGTTTACCTACCCAAAAGTCCAAACGTTTCACACTACGGCCGAGAAAAAGCCGAGCCGAAAGCCAGGCTCTAAAATGCGAACAACCGCAGATTGCTCCCACAACAAAGGTGTAGCCCCTAAACGCTATTGCTGGCTGCAATCATCCCATATCAGCCCTTCACAGCCCAGGCAACCATGGGGCTTTGGGCTTGTTTACATACCCAAAACTCCAAACGTTTCACATTATGTAAAAGAAAAAGACGAGCCGAGACCCAGGCTCCAAAACGCGAACGTCCGCAGATTGCTCCCAGAAAAAAGGTGTAGCCCTTAAAAGCTATTGCTGGCTGTAATCATCCCATATCAGCCCTGTCAGAGCCCCAAAAACCATGGGGCTCCGGGCTTGGTTACCTACCCAAAAGTCCAAACGTTTCACACGATCTCCAAGAAAAAGTCGAGCCGAAAGCCAGTCTCCAAAATGCGAACACCCGCAGATTGTTCCCACAAAAATGTTGCAGGCCTTAAAAGCTATTGCTGGCTGCAATCATGCCATATCCGCCCTTTCACAGCACCAACAAGCATGGGGCTCCGGGCATCTTTACCTACCCAAAAGTCCAAACATTTCACACGATATCCGAGAAAAAGGCGAGCCGAGACCCAGGCTCGAAAATGCGAACGTCCTCAGATTGCTCCCACAAAAAAGCTGCAGGGCTTAAAAGGTATTGCTGGCTGCAATCGTCCCATATCAGCCCTGTCACAGCACCAACAACCATGGGGCTTTGGGCTTGTTTACCTACCCAAAATCCAAACGTTTCACACTATGTCCGATAAAAAGCCGAGGCGAGAGCCAGGCTCCAAAATGCAAACGTCCGCAGAGTGCTCCCAAAACAAAGCTGCAGGCCTTAAACGCTGTTGCTGGCTGCAATCGTCCAATATCAGGCCTTTCTCAGCCCCAACAACCATGGGGCTCCAGGCTTGTTTACCTACCCAAAAGTCCAAGTATTTCAACGATATCCGAGAAAAAGTCTGACCGAGAACGAGGCTCCAAAATGTGAAAGTCTGCAGAGTGCACCTAAAACAAAGGTGCAGGCCTTAAAAGCTATTGCTGGCTGCAATCGTCCCATGGCAGCCCTTTCACAGCCCTAACAACCATGGGGCTCCGGGCTTGTTTCCCTACAGAAAAGTCCAAAAGTTTCACACTATATCCGAGAGAAAGTCGAGCCGAGAGCCAGGCTACAATATGCGAACGTCCGCAGATTGCTCCCACAACAAATGTTGCAGGCCTTAAAAGCTATTGCTGCCTGCAATAGTGCCATATCCGCCCTTTCACAGCACCAACAAGCATGGGGCTCCGGGCTTGTTTACCTACCCAAAAGTCCAAACGTTTCACACTATGTCCGAGAAAAAGGCGAGCTGAGAGCCAGGCTCCAAAATGCGAATGTCCGCAGATTGCTCCCACAACAAAGGTGCAGGCCTTAAAAGCTAATGCTGGCTGCAATCCTCCCATGTCAGCCCTGTCACAGCACCAGGAACCATGGGGCTCCGGGCTTGTTTACCTACCCAAAACTTTAAAAGTTTCAAGCTACGTCCGAGAAAAAGCCGAGGCGAGAGCCAGGCTCCAAAATGCGAACGTCCGCAGATTGCTCCCACAACAAAGGTGCAGGCCTTAAAAGCTATTGCTGGCTGCAATCGTCCCATGGCAGCCCTTTCACAGCACCAACAACCATGGGGCTCCGGGCTTGTTTATGTACCCAAAAGTCCAAATGTTTCACATACGTCCTTCAAAAAAAAAGTGAGCTGAGAGCCAGGCTCCAAAATGCGAACGTCCGAAGATTGATCCCACAAGAGAGGTGCAGGCCTTAAGAGCTATTGCTGGCTGCAATCGTCCCATATCAGCCCTTCACAACCCCAACAAGCAGGGGTCTCAGGGCTTGTTTACCTACCCAAAAGTCCAAACGTTTCACGCGATATCCGAGAAAAAAGCGAGCCAAGAGCCAGGCTCCAAAATGCGAACGCCCGCAGATTGCTCCCACAACAAAGGTGCAGGCCTTAAAAGCTATTGCTGCCTGCAATAGTGCCATATCTGCCCTTTCACAGCCCCAACAAGCATGGGGCTCCGGGCTTGGTTACCTGCCCAAAAGTCCAAACGTTTCACACTATTTCCGAGAAAAAGCCGAGCCGATAGCCGGGCTCCAAAATGCAAATGTCTGCAGATTGCTCCCACAAAAAAGTTGCAGGCCTTAAAATCTATTGCTGGCTGCAATCGTGCCATATCAGCCCTTTCACAGCCCCAACAACCACGGGGCTTCGGGCTTGGTTACTAACCCAAAAGTCCAAATGTTTCACACTATATCCGAGAGAAAAGTGAGCCGAGAGCCAGGCTCCAAAATGCGAACACCCACAGATTTCTCACACAAAAAAGCTGCAGGCCTTAAGAGCTATTGCTGGCTGCAATCGTCCCATATCAGCCCTGTCACAGCCCCAACAACAATGGGGCTCCGGGCATCTTTACCTGCCCAAAAGTCCAAACATTTCACACGATATCCGAGAAAAAGTCTGACCGAGAGCCAGGCTGCAAAATGTGAACATACGCAGATTGCTCCCACAACAAAAGTGCAGGCCTTTAAAGCTATTCCTGCCTGCAATCGTCCCATGGCAGCCCTGTCACAGCCCCAACAACCATTGGTTCCGGGCTTGTTTACCTACCCAAAAGTCCAAACGTTTCAGACGATGTCCCAGAAAAAGTCGAGCCGAGAGCCAGGCTCCAAAATGCAAAAACCCACAGATTGTTCCACAAAAAAGCTGCAGGCCTTAAAAGCTATCGCTGGCTGCAATGGTCCCATGGCAGCTCTTTCACAGCCCCAACAAGCATGTGGCTCCGGGCTTGGTTACTAACCCAATAGTCCAAACGTTTCACACGATGTCCAAGAAAAATTCGAACCAAAAGCCAGGCTCCAAATTGCGAACACCCGCAGAATGCTCCCACAACAAAGGTGCAGGCCTTAACAGCTATTGCTGGCTGCAATCGTGCCATATCAGCCCTGTCACAGCCCCAACAAGCATGACGCTCCGGGCTTGTTTACCTATCCAAAAGTCCAAATGTTTCACACTATATCCGAGAGAAAGGAGAGCCGAGAGCCAGGCTCCAAAATGCGAACGTCCACAGATTGCTCCCACAACAAAGGTGCAGGCCTTAAAAGCTATTGCTGGCTGCAATCGTCCCATAGCAGCCCTTCACAGCACCAACAAGCATGGGGCTCCTGGCTTGTTTACCTACCGAAAAGTCCAAATGTTTCACACGATGTCCGAGAAAAAGGCGAGCTGAGAGCCAGGCTCCAAAATGTGAACATCAGCAGATTCTTCCCACAACAAAGGTGCAGGCCTTAAAAGCTAATGCTGGCTGCAATCATCCCATGTCAGCCCTGTCACAGCCCCAACAAGTGTGGGGCTCCGGGCTTGTTTACTTACCCAAAAGTCCAAACGTTTCCCAATACGTCCGAGAAAAAGGCGAGCCGAGACCCAGGCTCCAAAATGCGAACGTCCGCAGATTGCTCCCACCAGAAAGGTGCAGGGCTTAAAAGCTATTACTGCCTGCAATAGGCCCATGTCAGCCCTTTCACAGCCGCAACAAGCATGGGGCTTAAGGCTTGGTTACCTACCCAAAAGTCCAAAAGTTTCACACGATGTCCGAGAAAAAGGCTATCCAAAATCCAGGCTCCAAAATGCGAACGTTCGCAGATTACTGCTACAGCAAAGGTGCAGGTCTTAAAAGGTATTGCTGGCTGTAATCGTACCATATCAGCCCTTTCACAGCCCCAACAAGCATGGGGCTCTTGGCTTCTTTACCTACCCAAAAGTCCAAATGTTTCACATACGTCCTTCGAAAAAAAAGTGAGCTGAGAGCCAGGCTCCAAAATGCGAACGTCCGCAGATTGATCCCACAAGAGAGGTGCAGGCCTTAACAGCTATTGCTGGCTGCAATCGTCCCATATCAACCCTTCACAGCCCCAACAAGCAGGAGTCTCAGGGCTTGCTTACCTACCCAAAAGTCCAAACTTTTCACGCGATATCCGAGAAAAAAGCGAGCCAAGAGCCAGGCTCCAAAATGCGAACGCCCGCAGATTGCTCCCACAACAAAGGTGCAGGCCTTAAAAGCTATTGCTGCCTGCAATAGTGCCATATCCACCCTTTCACAGCCCCAACAAGCATGGGGCTCCGGGCTTGTTTACCTACCCAAAAGTCCAAACGTTTCACACTATTTCCGATAAAAAGCCGAAACGATAGCCAGGCTCCAAAATGCGAATGTCCGCAGATTGATCCCACAACAAAGGTGCAGGCCTTAAAAGCAATTGCTGGCTGCAATCGTCCCATATCAGACCTGTCACAGCCCCAACAACAATGGGGCTCAAGGCTTGGTTACCTACTCAAAGGTCAAAGCATTTCAGCGACGTCCCAGGAAAAGTCTGACCGAGAGCCAGGCTCCAAAATGTGAACATCCGCAGATTGCTCCCACAACAAAGGTACAGGCCTTATAAGCTATTGCTGGCTGCAATCAGCCCATATAAGCCCTGTCACAGCCCCAACAACCATTGGGTCTGGGCTTGTTTACCTACCCAAAAGTCCAAACGTTTCACACGATGTCCCAGAAAAAGTCGAGCCGAGAGCCAGGCTCAGAAATGCAAAAACCCGCAGATTATTCCACAAGAAAACTGCAGGCCTTAAAAGCTATTGCTGGCTGCAATGGTCCCATGGCAGCCCTGTCACAGCACCAACAACCATGGGGCTCCGGGCTTCTTTACCTACCCAAAAGTCCAAACGTTTCACACGATGTCCAAGAAAAAGTCGAGCCAAAATCCAGGCTCCAAAATGCGAACACCCGCAGATTGCTCCCAAATAAAGCTGCAGGGCTTAAAACTATTCCTGGCTGCAATCGTCCCATATCAGCCCTTCTCGGCCCCAAGAACCATGGGGCTCCAGGCTTGTTTACCTACCCAAAAGTCCAAACGTTTCCCACTACTTCCGAGGAAAACCCGAGCCGAGAGCCACTCTCAAAAATGCGAACGTCCGCAGATTGATTCCTTAATATATGTGCAGGCCTTAAAAGCCATGGCTGGCTGCAATCGTCCCATATCAGTCCTTTCACAGCCCCAACAACCATGGGGCTCTGGGCTTCTTTACTTACCCAAAAGTCCAAACGTTTCGCACTATGTCCGAGAAAAATGCGAGCCTAGAGTAAGGGTCAAAAATGCGAACGTCCGCAGATTGATCCCACAAAAAAGGTGCAATGCTTAAAAGGTATTGCTGGCTGCAATCGTCCCATGGCAGCCCTTTCATAGCACCAACAAGTTTGGGGCTCCGGGCTTGTTTACCTACCTAATAGTCCAAAAGTTTCAAGCTACTTCCTAGAAAAATCAGAGCCGAGAGCCAGGCTCCAAAATGATAAAGTTCGCAGATTGCTCCCACAACAAAGGTGCACGCCTTAAGAGATATTGCTGGCTGGAAACTGCCATATCCGCCCTTTCACAGCCCCAACAAGCATGGGGCTTTGGGCTTGTTTACCTACCGAAAAGTCCAAATGTTTCAAACTATATCCGAGAAAAAGCCGAGCCGAGAGCCAGGCTCCAAGATGCGAACACCCGCAGATTGCTCCCACAACAAAGGTGCAGGCCTTAAAAGCTATTGCTGGCTGCAATCGTCCCATATCAGCCCTGTCACAGCCCCAGGAACCATGGGGCTTTGGGCTTGTTTACCTACCCAAAAGTCCAAACGTTTCACACGATATCCCAGAAAAAGTCTGACCGAGAGCCAGGCTCCAAAATGCGAAAGCCCGCAGATTGCTCCCACAACAAAGGTGCAGGCCTTAAAAGCTATTGATGGCTGCAATCGTCCCATATCAGCCCTTTCACAGCCCCAACAAGCATGGGGCTCCGGCCTTGTTTACCTACCCAAAATTCTAAAAGTTTCACATGATGTCCGACGAAAAATGCGAGCCGAGAGACAGGCTCCAAAACACGAACTTCCGCAGATTGCTCCTACAACAAAGGTGCAGGCCTTAAAGCTAATGCTGACTGCAATCGTCCCATGTCAACCCTGTCACAGCCCGAACAAGTGTGGGGTTCCGGGCTTTTTTACCTACCCAAAAGTCCAAATGTTTCACACGATGTCCGAGAAAAAGGCGAGCCGAGATCCAGATTCCAAAATGCGAAAGTTCGCAGATTGCTCCCATAAGAAAGGTGCAGGCCTTAAAATCTATTGCTGGCTGCAAAATGCCATATCCGCCCTTTCACAGCCCCAACAACCATGGGGCTTTGGGCTTGTTTACCTACCCAAAAGTCCAAACATTTCACACTCCTTCCAATAAAATTCGACCTCTGAGCCAGGCTCCATAATGCGAATGTCCGCAGAGTGCTCCAAAAACAAAGGTGCAGGCCTTAAAAGTTATTACTGCCTGCAATCGTCCCTTATCAGCCCTGTCACAGCCCCAACAAGCGTGGGGCTCCGGGCTTGTTTACCTACCCAAAAGCCCAAACGTTTCACACTATGTCTAAGAATAATCCGAGCCGAGACCCAGACTCAAAATCGCGAACGTCCGCAGATTGCTCCCACAACAAAGGTGCAGCCCTTAAAAGCTATTGCTGGCTGCAATCGTCCCATGGCAGCACTTTCACAGACCCAACAAGTGTGGGGCTCCGGGCTTGTTTACCTACCCAAAAGTATAAATGTTTCACATGATGTCCGAGAATAAGGCGAGCTGAGAGCCAGACTCCAAAATACGAAAGTTCGCAGATTGCTCTCACAAGAAAGGTGCAGGCCTTAAAAGCTATTGCTGCCAGCAGTAGGCCCATATCAGCCCTTTCACAGCCCCAACAAGCATGGGGCTCCGGGCTTGTTTACCTACCCAAAAGTCCAAACGTTTCACACGATGTCCGAGAAAAAGGCGAGCCGAGAGCCAGGCTCCAAAACGCAAACGCCCGCAGATTGCTCCCACAGCAAATGTGCAGGCCTTAAAAGCCATGGCTGGCTGCAATCGCCACATATCAGCCCTTTCACAGCCCCAACAAGCATGTGGCTCCGGGCTTGTTTATCTACCCAAAAGTCCAAATGTTTCAAACGATGTCTGAGAGAAAGGCGAGCCGAGAGCCAGGCTCTAAAATGCTAACGTCCGCAGATTGCTGCCACAACAAAGGTGCAGACCTTAAAAGCTATTGCTGCCTGCAATCATCCTATATCAGCCCTTTCACAGCCCTAACAACCATGGGGCTCCGGGCTTGTTTACCTACCCAAAAGTCCAAACGTTTGACACTACGTCCGAGAAAAAGCCGAGGCGAGAGCCAGGCTCCAAAATGCGAACGTCCGCAGATTGCTCCCACAACAAAGGTGCAGGCCTTAAAAGCTATTGCTGGCTGCAATCGTCCCATGGCAGCCCTTTCACAGCACCAACAACCATGGGGCTCCGGGCTTGTTTACCTACCCAAAAGTCCAAACGTTTGACACTACGTCCGAGAAAAAGCCGAGGCGAGAGCCAGGCTCCAAAATGCGAACGTCCGCAGATTGCTCCCACAACAAAGGTGCAGGCCTTAAAAGCTATTGCTGGCTGCAATCGTCCCATGGCAGCCCTTTCACAGCACCAACAACCATGGGGCTCCGGGCTTGTTTACCTACCCAAAAGTCCAAACGTTTGACACTACGTCCGAGAAAAAGCCGAGGCGAGAGCCAGGCTCCAAAATGCGAACGTCCGCAGATTGCTCCCACAAAAAAGCTGAAGGGCTTAAAAGGTATTGCTGGCTGCAATCGTCCCATATCAGCCCTTCACATCCCCAACAAACATGGGGTTAGGGCTTGGTTACTAATCCAAACGTCCAAAAGTTTCACGCTATATCCGAGAAAAAGGCGAGCCGAGAACCAGGCTCCAAAATGCGAATGTCTGCAGATTGCTCCCACAACAATGGTGCAGGCCTTAAAAGCTATTGCTGGCTGCAATCGTCCCATGGCAGCCCTTTCACAGCACCAAAAACCATGGGGCTCTGGGCTTGTTTATCTACCCAAAATTCGAAACGTTTCACACGATATCCGAGAAAAAGGCGAGCCGATAGCCAGGCTCCAAAATGCAAACACCCGCAGATTGCTCCCACAGCAAAGGTGCAGGACTTAATACGTGTTGCTGGCTGCAATGGTGGCATATCCAATCTTTCAGAGCCCTAAAAAGCATGGGGCTCTGGGCTTGTTTACCTACGCAAAAGTCCAAACGTTTGACACTAGCGTCCGAGAAAAAGCCGAGGCGAGAGCCAGGCTCCAAAATGCGAACGTCCGCAGATTGCTCCCACAACAAAGGTGCAGGCCTTAAAAGCTATTGCTGGCTGCAGTAGTCCCATAGCAGCCCTTTCAGAGCCCCAACAAGCATGGGGCTCCGGGCTTCTTTACTTTCCCAAAATTCCAAACGTTTCACAGTACGTCCGACAGAAAAGCGAGCCGAGATCCACGCTCCAAAATGCGAACGTCCGCAGATTGCCCCAAAACAATGGTGCAGGCCTTAAAATCTATTGCTGGCTGCAATCGGCCCATATCAGCCCTTTCACAGAACCAACAACCATGAGTCTCAGGGCTGGTTTACTTACCCAAAAGTCCAAATGTTTCACGCTACTTCCGAGAAAAAGGTGAACCGAGAGCCAGGCTCTAAAACGCGAACGTCCGCACATTGCTGCCACAGCAAATGTGCAGGCCTTAAAAGCTATTGCTGGCTGCAATCGTCCCATGGCAGCCCTTTCACAGCACCAACAACCATGGGGCTCCGGGCTTGTTTACCTACCCAAAAGTCCAAACGTTTGACACTACGTCCGAGAAAAAGCCGAGGCGAGAGCCAGGCTCCAAAATGCGAACGTCCGCAGATTGCTCCCACAACAAAGGTGCAGGCCTTAAAAGCTATTGCTGGCTGCAATCGTCCCATGGCAGCCCTTTCACAGCACCAACAACCATGGGGCTCCGGGCTTGTTTACCTACCCAAAAGTCCAAACGTTTGACACTACGTCCGAGAAAAAGCCGAGGCGAGAGCCAGGCTCCAAAATGCGAACGTCCGCAGATTGCTCCCACAACAAAGGTGCAGGCCTTAAAAGCTATTGCTGGCTGCAATCGTCCCATGGCAGCCCTTTCACAGCACCAACAACCATGGGGCTCCGGGCTTGTTTACCTACCCAAAAGTCCAAACGTTTGACACTACGTCCGAGAAAAAGCCGAGGCGAGAGCCAGGCTCCAAAATGCGAACGTCCGCAGATTGCTCCCACAACAAAGGTGCAGGCCTTAAAAGCTATTGCTGGCTGCAATCGTCCCATGGCAGCCCTTTCACAGCACCAACAACCATGGGGCTCCGGGCTTGTTTACCTACCCAAAAGTCCAAACGTTTGACACTACGTCCGAGAAAAAGCCGAGGCGAGAGCCAGGCTCCAAAATGCGAACGTCCGCAGATTGCTCCCACAACAAAGGTGCAGGCCTTAAAAGCTATTGCTGGCTGCAATCGTCCCATGGCAGCCCTTTCACAGCACCAACAACCATGGGGCTCCGGGCTTGTTTACCTACCCAAAAGTCCAAACGTTTGACACTACGTCCGAGAAAAAGCCGAGGCGAGAGCCAGGCTCCAAAATGCGAACGTCCGCAGATTGCTCCCACAACAAAGGTGCAGGCCTTAAAAGCTATTGCTGGCTGCAATCGTCCCATGGCAGCCCTTTCACAGCACCAACAACCATGGGGCTCCGGGCTTGTTTACCTACCCAAAAGTCCAAACGTTTGACACTACGTCCGAGAAAAAGCCGAGGCGAGAGCCAGGCTCCAAAATGCGAACGTCCGCAGATTGCTCCCACAACAAAGGTGCAGGCCTTAAAAGCTATTGCTGGCTGCAATCGTCCCATGGCAGCCCTTTCACAGCACCAACAACCATGGGGCTCCGGGCTTGTTTACCTACCCAAAAGTCCAAACGTTTGACACTACGTCCGAGAAAAAGCCGAGGCGAGAGCCAGGCTCCAAAATGCGAACGTCCGCAGATTGCTCCCACAACAAAGGTGCAGGCCTTAAAAGCTATTGCTGGCTGCAATCGTCCCATGGCAGCCCTTTCACAGCACCAACAACCATGGGGCTCCGGGCTTGTTTACCTACCCAAAAGTCCAAACGTTTGACACTACGTCCGAGAAAAAGCCGAGGCGAGAGCCAGGCTCCAAAATGCGAACGTCCGCAGATTGCTCCCACAACAAAGGTGCAGGCCTTAAAAGCTATTGCTGGTTACAATCGTCCTATATCACCACTTTCACAGCCAAAAAACCATGGGTTTCCGGGCACGTGCAGGTCTTTGTTTTGGGAGTAATCTGCGGACGTTCGCTTTTTGGAGCCTGGCTCTCGCCTCGGCTCTTTCTTGGATGTAGTGAATAACGTTTGGACTTTTGGGTAGGTAAACAAGCCCGGAGCCCCATGGTTGTTGGTGCTGTGAAAGGGCTGACATGGGCCGACTGCAGCCAGCAATAGCTTTTAAGGCCTGCAACTTTCTTGTGGGAGCAATCTGCGGACGTTCGAATTTGGAGCCTGGCTCTCGGCTCGGCTTTTTTAGGGTGTAGTGTGAAACGTTTGGACTTTTGGCTTAGTAACTAAGCCCGGAGCCCCATGGTTGTTGGTGCTGTGAAAGGGCTGCCATGGGACGATTGCAGCCAGCAATAGCTTTTAAGGCCTGCACCTTTGTTGTGGGAGCAATCTGCGGACGTTCGCATTTTGGAGCCTGGCTCTCGCCTCGGCTTTTTCTCGGACGTAGTGTCAAACGTTTGGACTTTTGGGTAGGTAAACAAGCCCGGAGCCCCATGGTTGTTGGTGCTGTGAAAGGGCTGCCATGGGACGATTGCAGCCAGCAATAGCTTTTAAGGCCTGCACCTTTGTTGTGGGAGCAATCTGCGGACGTTCGCATTTTGGAGCCTGGCTCTCGCCTCGGCTTTTTCTCGGACGTAGTGTCAAACGTTTGGACTTTTGGGTAGGTAAACAAGCCCGGAGCCCCATGGTTGTTGGTGCTGTGAAAGGGCTGCCATGGGACGATTGCAGCCAGCAATAGCTTTTAAGGCCTGCACCTTTGTTGTGGGAGCAATCTGCGGACGTTCGCATTTTGGAGCCTGGCTCTCGCCTCGGCTTTTTCTCGGACGTAGTGTCAAACGTTTGGACTTTTGGGTAGGTAAACAAGCCCGGAGCCCCATGGTTGTTGGTGCTGTGAAAGGGCTGCCATGGGACGATTGCAGCCAGCAATAGCTTTTAAGGCCTGCACCTTTGTTGTGGGAGCAATCTGCGGACGTTCGCATTTTGGAGCCTGGCTCTCGCCTCGGCTTTTTCTCGGACGTAGTGTCAAACGTTTGGACTTTTGGGTAGGTAAACAAGCCCGGAGCCCCATGGTTGTTGGTGCTGTGAAAGGGCTGCCATGGGACGATTGCAGCCAGCAATAGCTTTTAAGGCCTGCACCTTTGTTGTGGGAGCAATCTGCGGACGTTCGCATTTTGGAGCCTGGCTCTCGCCTCGGCTTTTTCTCGGACGTAGTGTCAAACGTTTGGACTTTTGGGTAGGTAAACAAGCCCGGAGCCCCATGGTTGTTGGTGCTGTGAAAGGGCTGCCATGGGACGATTGCAGCCAGCAATAGCTTTTAAGGCCTGCACCTTTGTTGTGGGAGCAATCTGCGGACGTTCGCATTTTGGAGCCTGGCTCTCGCCTCGGCTTTTTCTCGGACGTAGTGTCAAACGTTTGGACTTTTGGGTAGGTAAACAAGCCCGGAGCCCCATGGTTGTTGGTGCTGTGAAAGGGCTGCCATGGGACGATTGCAGCCAGCAATAGCTTTTAAGGCCTGCACCTTTGTTGTGGGAGCAATCTGCGGACGTTCGCATTTTGGAGCCTGGCTCTCGCCTCGGCTTTTTCTCGGACGTAGTGTCAAACGTTTGGACTTTTGGGTAGGTAAACAAGCCCGGAGCCCCATGGTTGTTGGTGCTGTGAAAGGGCTGCCATGGGACGATTGCAGCCAGCAATAGCTTTTAAGGCCTGCACCTTTGTTGTGGGAGCAATCTGCGGACGTTCGCATTTTGGAGCCTGGCTCTCGCCTCGGCTTTTTCTCGGACGTAGTGTCAAACGTTTGGACTTTTGGGTAGGTAAACAAGCCCGGAGCCCCATGGTTGTTGGTGCTGTGAAAGGGCTGCCATGGGACGATTGCAGCCAGCAATAGCTTTTAAGGCCTGCACCTTTGTTGTGGGAGCAATCTGCGGACGTTCGCATTTTGGAGCCTGGCTCTCGCCTCGGCTTTTTCTCGGCCGTAGTGTCAAACGTTTGGACTTTTGGGTAGGTAAACAAGCCCGGAGCCCCATGGTTGTTGGTGCTGTGAAAGGGCTGCCATGGGACGATTGCAGCCAGCAATAGCTTTTAAGGCCTGCACCTTTGTTGTGGGAGCAATCTGCGGACGTTCGCATTTTGGAGCCTGGCTCTCGCCTCGGCTTTTTCTCGGACGTAGTGTCAAACGTTTGGACTTTTGGGTAGGTAAACAAGCCCGGAGCCCCATGGTTGTTGGTGCTGTGAAAGGGCTGCCATGGGACGATTGCAGCCAGCAATAGCTTTTAAGGCCTGCACCTTTGTTGTGGGAGCAATCTGCGGACGTTCGCATTTTGGAGCCTGGCTCTCGCCTCGGCTTTTTCTCGGACGTAGTGTCAAACGTTTGGACTTTTGGGTAGGTAAACAAGCCCGGAGCCCCATGGTTGTTGGTGCTGTGAAAGGGCTGCCATGGGACGATTGCAGCCAGCAATAGCTTTTAAGGCCTGCACCTTTGTTGTGGGAGCAATCTGCGGACGTTCGCATTTTGGAGCCTGGCTCTCGCCTCGGCTTTTTCTCGGACGTAGTGTCAAACGTTTGGACTTTTGGGTAGGTAAACAAGCCCGGAGCCCCATGGTTGTTGGTGCTGTGAAAGGGCTGCCATGGGACGATTGCAGCCAGCAATAGCTTTTAAGGCCTGCACCTTTGTTGTGGGAGCAATCTGCGGACGTTCGCATTTTGGAGCCTGGCTCTCGCCTCGGCTTTTTCTCGGACGTAGTGTCAAACGTTTGGACTTTTGGGTAGGTAAACAAGCCCGGAGCCCCATGGTTGTTGGTGCTGTGAAAGGGCTGCCATGGGACGATTGCAGCCAGCAATAGCTTTTAAGGCCTGCACCTTTGTTGTGGGAGCAATCTGCGGACGTTCGCATTTTGGAGCCTGGCTCTCGCCTCGGCTTTTTCTCGGACGTAGTGTCAAACGTTTGGACTTTTGGGTAGGTAAACAAGCCCGGAGCCCCATGGTTGTTGGTGCTGTGAAAGGGCTGCCATGGGACGATTGCAGCCAGCAATAGCTTTTAAGGCCTGCACCTTTGTTGTGGGAGCAATCTGCGGACGTTCGCATTTTGGAGCCTGGCTCTCGCCTCGGCTTTTTCTCGGCCGTAGTGTCAAACGTTTGGACTTTTGGGTAGGTAAACAAGCCCGGAGCCCCATGGTTGTTGGTGCTGTGAAAGGGCTGCCATGGGACGATTGCAGCCAGCAATAGCTTTTAAGGCCTGCACCTTTGTTGTGGGAGCAATCTGCGGACGTTCGCATTTTGGAGCCTGGCTCTCGCCTCGGCTTTTTCTCGGACGTAGTGTCAAACGTTTGGACTTTTGGGTAGGTAAACAAGCCCGGAGCCCCATGGTTGTTGGTGCTGTGAAAGGGCTGCCATGGGACGATTGCAGCCAGCAATAGCTTTTAAGGCCTGCACCTTTGTTGTGGGAGCAATCTGCGGACGTTCGCATTTTGGAGCCTGGCTCTCGCCTCGGCTTTTTCTCGGACGTAGTGTCAAACGTTTGGACTTTTGGGTAGGTAAACAAGCCCGGAGCCCCATGGTTGTTGGTGCTGTGAAAGGGCTGCCATGGGACGATTGCAGCCAGCAATAGCTTTTAAGGCCTGCACCTTTGTTGTGGGAGCAATCTGCGGACGTTCGCATTTTGGAGCCTGGCTCTCGCCTCGGCTTTTTCTCGGACGTAGTGTCAAACGTTTGGACTTTTGGGTAGGTAAACAAGCCCGGAGCCCCATGGTTGTTGGTGCTGTGAAAGGGCTGCCATGGGACGATTGCAGCCAGCAATAGCTTTTAAGGCCTGCACCTTTGTTGTGGGAGCAATCTGCGGACGTTCGCATTTTGGAGCCTGGCTCTCGCCTCGGCTTTTTCTCGGACGTAGTGTCAAACGTTTGGACTTTTGGGTAGGTAAACAAGCCCGGAGCCCCAT